>NW_027472597.1:415000-1615000 GCF_030347505.1 Rhynchophorus ferrugineus
TTTGGTCAGGGATTCGGTTTGGGTCGTATTTGATCAGAGCTTCGGTTGCATGTTTGTTTGCATTTGACCAAAGATTTGTTGGGGTTTGTGATGGCATAAAAAACTCCCATTAAAATTGAAATTTATCAACTAAATTAAGACCAGAGGAGTGGCAGCGTATGGATTTTTGTTAGGGTTTGGTTTTGTTTAGGTTTTGGTTTGAGTTTGTGTAGGGTATGATTAAGTTTTGGTTTCAGTTAGGTTAGGTTAGTTTGGGGTCGGTTTGGTTTGAGTTTGTTTTTGGTTTGGATTTGGTTTTGTTTTGGGTTTTTGTTTGGGTTTGGGTTTGGTTTAGGATTGGTTTTGGGTTTGGTTAGGGCTTGGTTTTGGTTTGATTAGGTTCTGCTTTCGGTTAGGTTCGGGATTGAGTTTCCGTTTGGTTTGTTACCATTCGGACGGGTTTGGTATGGATTTAGGTTTAGGTTACGTTTGCGTTTGCTTTTTTTTGATTTGGTAATTTACGTACGATTCCTCTGGTGGTTTTTGTATGACTTCCTGATCTACTGTTTACACAGCAAGATAAGAGGTTTGGTGTTGGTCTGCTTTGATAGAGGTTTGACATGAGTGTGCGAAAACACTAAGGCCCACAAGCATAAAAAATCCAAGAGATTAAAATTTATCAACTAAATTAAGACAGGAGGGGTGGCAGCGTATGGATGTTTGTTGGCGTTTGGTTTTGTTTAGGCTTTGGTTTGGGTTTGATTAGGGTTTGGTTTCGGTTAGGTTTGGGTTTGAGTTTGGGTTTGGGTTTGGGTTTGGGTTTGCGTTTGGGTTTCGGTTTGGGTTTGGGTTTGGTTTTGGATTTGGATTTGGGTTTGGGTTTGGGTTTGGGTTTGGATCTCGTCTGGTCTGGTCTAGTCTGGTCACCCATTGTAGTGTAGATTAGTGTAAGTCGTTAGTGAAATTTACCAAAATGACAGACGGATTCCGATATTAGGGAATGGTCTCGTCTTCCATGATTAAGTGGAAGCCTTTTGCCAAATGAAAGGAAAGGTACATTTTTCAAACCACCAGCTACAATACTTAGAAGAGGAGTTTCAATATGATCTCTTTATAGGGAACATTAAAAAGGCCAATTTAGCACGACATCAAATGTGTCTGAACTGTGTATCAAGGTCGACCCCGCCAATTCAACCGCAGAATACAAATCAGCACACATTTGTGCCTTTTACCAACTGGCTCCAGACAGAATTGCTTAGTGATCAACAACATTCAAGCGTACCCTGTATCTAACGTACAAATACATGCTCATGGAATACATGTTCATGTTTATTCAAATGCATAATTTAGTTAATTAATATTACTGCTCATATTCTTGCATAATGCATAGTCCGTTGCAAAACCTTTCCGGATGATGTATCTTAATTACATCATGAATCTTAATATACTTTTGCTTGAGATGAAATAGGTCATATAAATTAATGCATATGTATACAAATATTAACCGTCTACTCTCTAATATCATTGTATTTATAAGCACGACGCTAGATTTCGGTGTAAACTCTTATGCGTGCTTAAGTGAAGCCTCAAGATAATGCTAGAATAGAACAATAAGAAGGTTAATGCTACGTTATATTGGGTGTCCTTTGTATTGAGTTTCAGTCCTTTATTTATAATTATGAGTTAATACAGTAGTAACACGGCTGCTTTAAATAAATTAATGTTTTTATTGGAAGTTTGAAGATATTAGAAATATTAATTGTGTACGAGGACCCGGCGATTCTATTGATTCGCGAACCTTACTTAACACACAACTGGATACCTGTTGTATGGGGACAAAAGTTATGACTGTATCTACGGATGAGGTCGTTTCAGCCTGGGGGGAGTTTAACGTAACGCAGTGCTAAGCTGCCAGCATGCCACCATCTCGAACAAGCGCGTTTTCAGAAGTACTTGAGCTGAATTGCTGTTGTTTGTGGAATGATTGGGATATGAAGTGCTTGATTTCTGGAGTGTCAGTTTCGACCGGCGGGGTCGAAGTGAAGACCTAGGTACGTGACGTTATTCAGTTATGGAATTATTGCGGTGTCGATCTTAAGTTGCGAGACGCTCAGTGCGTAACGCTTCTTATGGAAAATGATGGCCCGGGTTTCAGGGGGTTGATTTGCAACCTCCAGAATTTGAACCACTTTACCGCATGATCGAGCTGCTTCTGTATACATTCATGAATTGTAACTTCGAACCTGGCGGCCGAAAAGAAAGCAGTGTCGTCAGCGTAAAACGCGACGTCAATGTGCTCTTTTCTCGGCAGATCTGAAATAAGGAGATTAAAATAAGGCTGGGGCCAGCGGGGAATCTTGAGGTTCGCCAGCATCGATTTTTTTACGACTAGAAAGTGATTCCCTGATCTTGACCTGAAAAGATCTGTCCGAGAGATAGGGCTTAATGAGAGCGGTTAGGTTTACTGGGAGGCGTAACCTCACGCACTTTGCAATCAAACCGTCGTGCCAGACCTTGTCGAAGGCTTTGGTTAGGTCCAGGACTGCCCCAAGCTTTTTACGTTGGTCAAGAGCGTGAGGGATCTATGCGGCCAGACGGGTAGCCTGATGGACAGATGGGTGGCAAGCGCGAAAACCGAATTGTTCATCAGGAATGATGTTGTTTTCCTTTGTGAAAGAGTTGAGATCGTAGAGTATTGCCCTCTCGGCAAGCTTCGAAATGGCGCTGAGAAGGCTGATAGGGCCTGTAGTCAGATGGAGATGATTTTACTCCTTTCTTGGAGATAACCGCTATATGTGCGTGTTTTTCACGTTTAAGAGAAGCGAGCAGGTTGTTTTTCCACGGTTGGGGTTGTGATGAAATTTCTACTGTGGCAGATTCGTGAGCAGACTGAATATCACGAGTTAGCTTGAATTTCAGGACCGGACGATGATCAGAGTCTAGTTCGTTAAAGACCGAACTTCGGAAGGGTGATTTAGGTCTTGAAGAATAAAGAAATCAAGGACTCTTGTTGCGCTTTGATAAACTGTACTGGAGTGATGGGTGGGTTCATCTGGCAGGGCAAGCCCGTAGCCCAGATCTGCACTTAGAGCTACGATGGCGTTATCTGCGGGATTCGCTCTGGAACACCCCCAGGTGGGGTGGTGGGCGTTGAAATCGCCACCTATTTTTTTTTCTTATTTCGAATGTTTTTCGAATTGTTTACTGATAACGAGTGTAGAAGCTCGTGCTTGATTCCTTTTCTGACGAGAATGGCAGTTCCACCCCTCAACCCGGAGTTCTATCGTTTCTGTAGACAAAAAAAAGTGTTCAAAAGAGAAACGATGCGAAGATTTCAGGAAAGTTTCCTGGATGAGAACGATGTCGACGTCATAGAATGTCAGGACATTCAATTCTGCTTGATCTCGGCGTAAGCTGTTTTTATTCCATGTCATTAGTATAAGATATTTTGGAACAGCCATTTTGAAGATTTAAAAGGCTGCTGGAAGTTAAATAAACAGATAAATGTCGCCACTTACTCGGCGATATTTGGGAAAAGACCAAAGAAGAGAAAAGTTGGTGAGCCAGGGCGATCACTTGAAGGAAGGCCTACGTGTCAGTAAACGCATTCCCAATGCATGCGTTTATGTATAAGTTAAGGTCCGGTATTGTTGGCTGGAGCAGGAGTTTGAGTTGGAGTAAGCTGGGTAGATCTGGCTAGTTTTTGGACAGCTTTAAGATTTTTTCATTAATAATATTAGGAATTAGAATGCTCAGGCCACCCCCAATTATCATAAGTAATGTTACCGGCTTTGACTTGCTTTACGAAACACTGAGGTCCAACTATATAGCATTCAAAGCAACGGTACTAAACAAGTGGCAAATAAAATTGAACGCCGAATGTCGTACAACATTCACAAAAATAGTAGATTGTCTAGAGTTGCCGAAACTGCAATGGCACTCTTACGAAGACAAACAAACCAGAGAAACAAAGTTATGGCAAAAGGGCTTCCATCAACAGCTAAATGTGAAAAAATTATCGCAGAACTAAACCAAAATGAGAAAGGAGAAATTTTAGTCCACAAGAAGCCCTTTCCTCTATTTATGTTAGCCTTTGAACATGATACGGATGAAAAACCATTTTTGGTATTAAAAGTATTTTAGGAGTCGAAATAAAAATTGAACCACTTAAAAAATCGAACTTAATACCGCAACTCATAAGATGCCAATTGCATGGACACAATCAGAAATTATACAAAATAGAACCTAGACGTGTAAAATCTTCAGGCAGACATATCACCAAAGAGTGTAGAAGACCCAAAGAAGCTAAGCCGAAATGTGCAAACTGTAATGAAGCGCATCCGGCAAGTTATAGAGGATGTGTAGTTGCTAAAACACTAAAAGGGAGGTGAAATAAAGTAGCACAAGTAAAACCTCAAGAAACAATGACGGAAAAGAAACAACTGAAAAAATATATCAAAGTTAATGGTGAAATGACTTATGCCCAAAGTATCAGTCAAAATAACCAAAGAGACACAAATGAAGATAAATCAACCACCAACGAATTGCTACTTAAACTAATAGGAAAGCTGGACAGACACGAAAAAATGATCGAATATTTTTCCGAAAGGATTGAAGAACTAGAATCGAAAAACATTAGGCCTGTAGCCCCAAAAACCCGAAATTTAAACTAAAGATATCCGAATAGCAATTTGGAATGCAAATGGAATCCAGCAACATCACGCTACCCTACAAGTATTAATATATATGTAAAAAATAGATATTTGCCTAATATCAGAAACCCATTTAACAAAATAATCCTTCATAAAATTTACAGGATATATTTTTTATCATATCATACATCCAGTTAATACCGCAAAGAAGGAAAGAGGAAGTGCAACAAAAATAAAAAAGAACATTTCCCACCATCAAGAACCCGGGCTCATTACAGCAGAAAATCAGGTAACACCAGTAACGGCTAAATCAAGCAGATACAGGGTTACAATAGCCGCAATTTATTGTTCTCCAAGATACAATCAAAAAAAGGAAAATTATTTGATGTCCTAAGCAGGACATCAAATAATATCCTCCTATATATTATACTCCCAGGTTGGGAGTATACTATATAATTGGTGGTGATTTAAATGCAAAAAATACAAGATGGCGATCCAGAATGACAACAACTAAAGCAATGAACTGCATAGAGCAGCTGCTGAACTAAGATGTAGTTACATGTCAACTGGAAAACCAACATATTGGCCGACTGATCAAGAGAAAACCCCAGACCTGTTAGATTTCTTCATAGTAAGAAACATAACATCCAACTATATAAAAGTCGAAAAAAATTTTGAGCCAAGTTCAGATCATACGCCAGTGATTCTGACGTTGAGTGAAAATATAATAAGAAAAGATAGAAACCCAACGTTAACAAATAACAGAACAGACTGGGAATTTGCAGACACAGGACAGAATTTGCTGAAGAATTGAACGAACGAATTCAACTAAATGTACCACTCAAGACAACAGAAAAATTAAATTTTGAAGCAGAAAAATTCGTAGTAGATATTCAGCAAGCTGCTTGGAATAATACTCCAGAAATTAAGAGTACAACTGAAGGATTTAATTATCCAAAAGGAGTGAAGAAAATGGTAGCTTAAAAACGTAAATTATGAAAATGGCAACAAAACAGAACACCTGAAAATAAAAATAGTTTAAACAATATAACCCAAAGACTGAAAAGGGAAATACTGGAAATTAAAAAAAAAACATAAATGATTATCTGAAAAATTTAACACATGATAAAGAAACTGATTACTCACTCTGGAAAGCCACAAAATATCTAAAGCGCTTATGTCTCGACAGTCCACCTATAAGGGACCTATGTGGGAATTGGGCACGTGACAATCACCAAAAAGCAGAAGCATTTGCTAAATATCGAGAAAAAACTTTCAACTCAAACGAAACTAATATTGAACATAAGTTGCCGGAGAAATAAACTAAAAATTCGATGATTGAATTAGTCACGCCGAAAGAGCTAACCAAAGTTTTTAGAACTGATATTAACCCCAGGAAATCACCAGGCTACGATTTAATAAAGCAGGTATACAATAAGGAAGTGTACTGGGACCAATGCTTTATCTACTCTACACTTGTGATTACCACAAATGGAGAATATTACGATGGCTACATTTGCTGATGATACTGCAATTATAACTGTCGGAGACAATACTGAAGAAGCCTCACGAAAATTACAACGGGCAAGTGAAAATATAAATAATTGGACACAAGCTTGGAAAATAAAAATTAATAAAAGTAAATCTGTATATGTGCAGTGCAGTCCAACTATAAACAGACCGTACAAGCACCAATAACATTAAATAATACCATCATTCAATATAGCAACAACGCTAAATATCTCGGAATGAATCTAGATGCAAAACTTCGCTGGAAGGTACATATAAAGAAGAAAAGAAAGGAACTGGAATTGGAAGAAAATCGCAATTATCAGTATATAATAAATTGTTATTATATAAGCAAATACCGAAGCCTATATGGACGTACGGAGTTATGATGAATATTGAAATATTCCAGCTTTTAGGACACAGACTCAAACGAATCTCTATTATCTCTGGGTATGTAGTTATATGGTTTTATAAAACAAATGCCTTAAAAATTATACTGAAACTATAATTTTACTGGTATTGTATATTAATGCATCTTCTAATACGAAAATAACAGAATATCGCGAGAGTTCATCTTTTCATTATGAATAATTTATAGATTAATAATGACCACTTTGCGTATCATATCATAACTATATACAAATATCTTCATAATAAAATATGTTCATTGTTGATGCCTAGTGGTAATTTATATTAACACATTATACATTCATTACACATTTAAATTGATGGATATACCTTGCATAAATACTATAACAATCTATTAAACTCTTCATTAATCATCTTCAGTAATAGATTATACCTAAAAGTATTCAAGTAATCGCACATCTAGTTTATTGAAAGTTTTCCAGAATTTTAATAACCCTAATATACTCTGCACTCATATAATCGAATTACAAAGATTGAATAAGAGTTGCATGGTAATTTTCCTATTGCAACTATAGAGGTGGGTTCCAATGCGACCATGGATTTGTGATTGGTCCAAATTGTGTTTGAGAATTGAGAAAGAGCAACAATCCAAGTCACGTCAGTAATCAAGTTTGGAGAAACTATAATTCAGAACCCAGGCTAAGCAGTAAAGCGGCTCCAAATAAAAATTCAAGGATAAATCAACTTTAGATCATGTAATTTCAATGTTATGAATAATTTCCATTTGCCTGCATTCAAGTTTTTGATTTAAACTGACATGGTAGATGGGTATATATTAGTGTTGGGAACTATCAACTGAAATCAATTATCGACTGTTTAGTAGATAACTACTATTTACTCTCGATTGTTTCAGTCGCTATTTTTGGTCCGACTGATTTTATTACTATTTACTATAGACTGTTTCAGTTGTGTACTTTTAGTTACTATTTTTGATTCTACTAGTTTTATTCGACTGATTTTTAATGTTCTGACTCTGTCATCCTAGACGCGACCTTGACAAAAATATACCCAATTTATGACTACATAGATTTATGTGTAATATATATATATAGCTTTATGATTTTTTTGGTAATTTGCGTGTAAGTAACAATATATTGTAGATTAATATAGCATCATTTAAATGGTAAAATACTTTTAACTGTTTTTATGGCAATAATAGGTAATATTTCGATTGTTCTCTCGATTTTTGTTAAAAAATATTTCCGTTCAATAATAATCAAAGTATTTACTTTATTTAATAAAGCTCTAGTAGTTATTGCCGGATTATTTTTAATTATGTCATGAATTAGTTTTTTTGTCTATTATTAGGTATATGTTTAATCATTATTTCATATTTATGGTTATTGTGCATCTTTAGTTTAGGTTCTATTGTATTGTATATATTTGTTATAATATATTCTTTAAAAATAACAATAAACATATTAATATACGATAAGACTTTTGTGCCTTATTATTCCATTACTTTTTACAGATTCACAGAATTTTAAAATATAAAAATAATTCTACTTCGTTTAAAATGGAATGATTAAATGCAAGTTAAAAGTAGTATTCAGTAATTATTCATTTCCTTTACTTTTTTTAAGTTAGTACGTGAAGGAATATGTACATGTCCGTCTCGCTTATACTACCGTTAGAAAATATAAGCACATATAAGAGATCAATTGAAAAGACCCCGGTCTACCATAGTAAAGCACACAAACACATTTTTTGGCAAAATTAGTTTTTTTATTCAACATAATTCCCTTCAAGGGTAATACACTAATTATAGTAAACCTCCAACTTTTCGATACCATTTTTGTAGCACGATTTGTCCTTTGCTTCAAAATAGGCCTCACTTTTGGCGATCACCTCTTCTTTTGACGAAAATTTCTTCCCAGCGATCATTCTTTTGAGATCTGAGAACAGGAAATAGTCAGATATCAGATCTGGGGAATACAGTGGGTGAGGAAGCAATTCGAAGCCCCATTCGTAGATTTTTGCCATCGTTTTCACTGACTTATGACACGGTGCTTTGTCTAAGTGAAGCAGCACTTTCATTTTCTTCAATTTCATAAAGCTATATATATATTACACATAAATCTATGTAGCCATAAATTGTGTACATTTTTGTCAAGGTCGCGGCTAGAACGACAGATCCTGAACATTAAAAATCAGTCTAATAAAACTAGTAGAACCAAAAATAGTAACAAAAAGTACACGACAGAAAAAGTCGATAGTAAATAGTAATAAAATCAGTCGGACCGAAAATAGCGACTGAAAAGAGTCACTGGTAAAACGTAGTAATATCAGTCGAACCAAAAATAGCGATTGAAACAGTCGAGAGCAAAAAATAGTTATCTACTAAATAGTCAATAATCGATTTCAGTCGATAGTTCCCAACACTAATATATACCCATCTACCATGTCAGTCTAAACCAAGAACTTGAATGCAGGCAAATGGAAATTATTCATAACATTGAAATATGATCTACTGCTTAGCCTGGGTTCTGAATTATAGTTTCTCCAAACTTGATTACTGGCGTGACTTGGATTGTTGTTCTTTCTCAATTCTCAAACACAATTTGGACCAATCACAAATTCATGGCTGCTTTAGAACCCACCTCTATAGTTGCAGCAGGAAAATTGCCAGTCATTTTGATTCGATTATATGAATGTAGAGTATATTAAGATTATTAAAATTCTGCAAAACTTGCAATAAGACTTTAATATATTATTATAGTACTTATGCTGTATATAGTAATAAAATTAACACCATATAGTGAACAGATTTTATTATGAAGATATCTGTATATAGCTATGATATGCATAAAGTCGAATATTCTTTAGGCAAGATCAAATTACTAATCAAGGTTTGTTATAATAAGCCTTGTATGGAGATCGTATTTTTGGAAAATAAACTAGGAACTGTAAGCACTGTGGTTCAGCATTGTGCAAACGGCATTGTTAAATATTACATAGAACTATAGCATTACAACAATGTTATCTTAAATAAAAAATAGAAAATGGGAAGCATTTTAAAGCTGCTGAGCTAATAATTTTTAAGACCAATTTTTTTTTAAACATATATTTGAAAAAGTTTAGCATTTTTTTTTATGTTTGATATGCTAGGACTGGAATTTGAAGATGCATTAATACACAACACAAATAAAACTATAGTTTCATATATAATTTCGAAAGGGTTTATTTTATAAAACCATATAACTACATACCCAGAGATAATAGAGATTTAACTTTATAGGCAATTTCAGAAATATATTTTGTGACATCCGTTATCTAGATGTCGCTACAGTGGCCTCTTCTATTTATTCTATTGGTGTATTTGGACCGCTGCACTATGAAAAGTGAAGATATTAGCTTAGTTATATCAACTAATATCATTTGTACGATGCCCTTGTTTTTTTATTTCGAGTTCCATTTTATTGGTACTTTCGGAGCTAAATTATATTAACAATGACGTCCTTATAATATATAATCCTTATAATATAGAAAGCAAAAAGAATGGGATATTGTTCTCCATTAAAGAAGTTTTAAGACTGTTTAATAAATAGATATATTATGCAAACATTTTAAATTATTTGGATTAAGCAAGTGTACATAGTTTTGACCCGGTATGTACACAATTATATAAATACAACTTTTGTATTTATATAAAAATATATACTATTAAGAATGTTATCCTATTTTACCTTATTATTAAAGCATATGCAATGGTTGTAAAAATATAGGGCAGAGTATATACCAACATGTGTTCAAATGGAAAAATGTCAAAATTATTAAGGTAAATGTAAATAATAACAAAGTCAATCAAAATTTGAATTGCCTTATAAGTATCGAAAGTAATATGTTGTACTTAAACGCTATAAACAATTTGAATTTTTTAAAATATATTTGAATATGTACAACTCATAACTTTCCGATATTAGATTTCGGGCTATTACGTAACGAAAAAAAATTCAAAACAAGATTTTGGATCATTTGAGAAATCAATAGTTGAATTGTAATAATTATTATCTCGGATATCTATATCAGCAACAATTTGGAAATATGGTATAATTGCAACTCATCTGAGAATGAAGTTACACAGAAGTTTATTAACTTATTTGGAATGTGTTACTAGATTGGAATTACAAGAGCTCGCTCTTCCTTTTAATAAAATTACGTCAAGCTCACGATAGATTATTATTCTATAATATTAACGTTGCTTAAAACTTTAATAATAATTACATTAATAAAAAATATGAAGATCCTGTTAATATTGTTGCAGACTAATGTTGAAATTAGTATTTTTAATAGAAATTAACATTTTTTATTATAAGTACTAGATATATTTTTGTTTTAGCAATGATCATTGTATATTAAATATAAAAAAGCTCATTATTCTTAACAAAACACCATACATTATTGCATTTATTTTTATTTTAAATTAACATCTTCGTTAATAATGAAAGTGGCATATCCGTTAATATTCAAAACTCCTGGTATACAATTTCAGCAGCCCCAAACAATGACTTTTACATATGCGTTATGGGCGCCAAAGATCCCGATTTCACTGAATTCTGCGACAAAATGAAACGCTGCCTTTCTATAGATTGGAACAGAATGTGATAATCAATTCACTTATATAAAATTGCTCCAGTTCAGATTATGTACTGTATCCCGACTAAATTGACTGCGTCATTCCATATGGCGATTCTTGAGGGAAAGCCGTAGAGGCGCAAATATGCCCCACGTTTGACGGTCCGGTCTCTTGCATACCTGATGACGAACCTTAAGGAATAGAGGACGTGACACAAATACGCTCCACGTTTGATGGCCCGGTGGGCTGTATACCAGATGGCGATACTTCAGGGAAAGTGATGGTGCCGCAAGTCCCACAACCACCCTTAATATATGGCTGTTGCATCGTATCACAACGAGCGTAAAATACACCGCCATATTTATGCTGATAGGGGCTGGGAACGACTATCGTGTTTCTGTTGGAACTAAGTTCAAAAGTCGATGTCGCTCTATCAGAATGACTAGCCGACAATATACGCGACATTTCCAGTTGTCTTGCTTTTTTGCGCCTCGGTCTGTATTTATCATTCGGGTTTTCCCTCAAATGTATAACCCACAATCGTTTCGCTTCATCGATAAATAGTTTTTTCTCAATTTGACTAAATGATTTCCACTTGGCACCGAGCTTTTTTTCTATAAGATCTTCCTTCGTTCTCCCGTGGACCAAATCATAAAAGTGTTCATAGGTCTCTTAGAACGCTCTATATTTTTGGGTTTATAATTGGTCATCATATTTTGATTCTGAGACAGCTGGTACATAGGTTCTTGGCCCAGATTGTTACTCAGAAAACTGGTATAGGGAAGCCAATTGTTGGCTCTGATACCTTCGTAGTTCGATTCCATACAGAGGCAATACATATAAACTGATATTAGACCAAAAAGAGGACAAAAAGGTAATATTAATCATAAAAAATTAATTATTGTTATAAAACGATATACCTGCAGCATAGGGTAGAAATTGAATATACAGGTAAATAAAGGTAGATATAATATTGGAAACAAAATAAAAATGTTATATTATATAACTGCAAATAATATATATGAATTTTATTTGTATTTTTATATTATTGTACATTATTAAGTAAAAGGTCTGTAATATATTTTAATACTATGTTTATAACTAGTTTAACAATTCCGGTTACTAAAATGATAATCTGAAATTTTCATAATTAAATAAGTAATACGTACTCGAGCACTTACATGAGTTTGGCCAAGTGTTCAATTTAAATAACAGTCCTGCCGAGACCCAAGAAGCATAAAATAAAAGCAGAGTTATTTGGAAACTTTTCTTGTCTATTTCTGTATATATTTTATGTTTTGCCTCATATATTTTATTAGAAAAACATAGATAATTGTATATAAAATCCGACAAGGAAAATATTCTAGTCATGCCAGTTACTAAGCTGGGTAAGACCGAAGATCTTTTAGAATAATTTCTAAGTTCACTTATCAATTGGCTTAATGCCTATGTGTAAATTATGGAAACAATTTTAGACTTAATCAAAAATGTTTGGATCTCTACACAGGACGCTATACAGGAATTGCTACAACGCGGGATACTTCCCCAAGGTATGGAAAAAGGCGAAACTATGCTGGTTAAACAAAAGCGACGGAGGGGAATGACCCATCCGCATCCTATCAACTCTAGGAAAAGTACTAGACAAAAACTAGACAAAATGCTTAACCACAGACTTCAGGCAATGGCGGAGAAAATGGAGTTACACGATACAAGGCAGTAAGGTTTCAGGAAAAACAGGTCAACCGTACAAGCCGTGAGTGATCTACTAGAATGGAGCAACACCGAATAAAATGGCAAGGTCCATAGCCAGCTTCATGACGGAAAGGACAGTAATCAACAACCAGGTGATGATGGAATTTGACAAGGACTCTCCGCAAGGGTCAAGGTTGGGGCCGACGCTCTGGCTACTGGGTATGAACAGCTGGTTCCGCAAAGTCTCTAAATAGGAAGTAGGGGAGTGTGGAATAAGAATTCAGGCCTTCGCGGACAATCAAGAGATTGCTCTCAGCAATAAAAACATCAGAAATAGACTGGACCTTGCATAGAACAACTGTTGGGGAAATTGCCAAAGATGGGTAGACGAGGCAGGAGCAGAGTACAATAAGGAAAAGACTGAGGCCTGCTGGTTGAAGAGCAAGAAAAATAGCAGGCCACCAACGGTCAAACTCGGTGAAGATATCATCCATGTCAAAGATACAATAAACTATCTGGGTTTAACAATCGATAGGAAATAGCAGTATGTAAAGCACATACAGCTGTTAAGGAGGAAAACGGAAAAGGTGATGAGCCAGCTCTGGGGCACATTGCGTAGAGGAAGCAACCCCAGAGCGTCAGAGGTCATGCGTCAAATATGCGACAGTGTTATAAAATTATATGGCGTAGAAATATGGGGATACATGGCATCGATGGGAAGAGTCAGGCCGGCGCTCGCAGCAGCACAAACAACCGGATTACTATACTTACCTAGGCTTAGATAGGCCTAGTTTATTTAGGAGAGTCAAATATATTTTTAAGTGATCTTGGGTGTAAAACTATTTTTTTCTAAATCTTGTTCCAAGGTCTATAACATTTTTGCTAGAAGTATCCCTTGAATTGGATTCCGTAGAGCTAAAGGGGTAATTGATTTATAAAACAATATCTAATTGTCTAAATATCATTTCGATTTGCGTTTTACGAGCCAATACATTTGGTTTAATTAATTCCATGTTGTTTTCGTTCAGCAGCTATGTGCTCCTGTAGAGTAAGCATTTGACCTAGATAAAACCCAAATTGTTCTCAAGGGTAAATTTTACTTAGAGTAATTATTAACACTTTAGCAAAGACAATAAAATATCTCATTAAAGGTCCATTTAACATTTAAAAGTAGCTAATTTAGATTTCAAAAGTTTCTTGTCAGTACTTATCAAATTAATATTTAATAATCCAGTGAGTCACCAATACGGAGATCATTTTATATGCATTAATTCGTCTTTGACTATATTGTTGCTAAATTAATATTAATGGCATACCAAGAGTTGCTAAATAATTTAGATTAAAACAAATAAATGTATTTATTAACACTTTATTGTAAGAACAGTTATTTAATATAGAAAAGTCAAGCACAATAGGCCCTTTACAATACGTTGCTACAGACGAAATCAATTGACTTAAACATTTATTGTCGAAATCAAGTTCATGACAACCATAGTTTCTTTCAGTTTAATTAATAACGAAACAACAAAAATAAATCAATGCTGAGAACCATTTTAAATATTGCTAATATGGTGAATTCGTTGTAAAAACTTTTTATAAACTTAAAATAAATCTAAATATAAGCTAGGTATTAATTAACGAATACACTATTTTAACACGTTTAGTATAAAAGCTTCCTTTTTTATATTATTTAAAGTATTCTATAGTTTAAATTTTTGTTTTCAAGTAGTTTTGTTTAAATTGTTTTTTAAATAGTGATGAATAATCTAATAATAATCATATTTACAATAGAGATGAGACAGATCTCTATTCTGTAGAAACATCCAATATCTGGTCTATCTGGCCTGCTGGTAAACCTAAGCAAATTATATCAATAAATTAAAGTTTTTTTTAATAAAATCATTCAATTTATCATTGCTCCAAGTAAATGTAATGTAAATGTAAAAATAGTTGTATGAACACTAGTTTCTCGACACTGACAAAACATTAGACAGTTGCTCATTTTTATAAACAATACCAACTTTTAGTAGTTTTTTTGTAGATGCTGCTACAAAGATCGGAATGGAAAATATGACATTTTGTTCAATATAGATATTGTTTCGTATCAATTAGCCACCAAATATCATAGTCACCATCATGTTGCAACTATCTTCACATAAATAATATTCACTTGCCTTTTATTTCGTTTTTCTTACTTCTAATAAAAACTATTTTCATTTACCATATCATTGGAACAGTACAGAAAGAATGACTTCCATAAATAACTGAAACCAAGGACTTGGGCTAAAACAACTTTCGGTGAATATATAATGTAATATGTGGTAAATCAAGTGTTCTTTGAGCTATTTCTTATTTTTTCGTTGCGTAATATAAATGCAGGTAAAACCGGATCCCAATGTTCGACCTAGAATCTTAATTAAATTACCCTACTCACTTCATCTCTAATTTACAACAATGTCGCTTTTATTATTTTATTTTATTTTAGGTTTTCTGTTAATTGTTAACCTTAAAATTGCACAGTTGTATAAATGAATACAACGTGAGTATCATCATTATTAATCTCAGCAATGATTATTTTCTAGAATTAACGTATATTTCTTTAAAACTTATTTTATTGGAAAACATTAGAGATGACCATTGTTTAGTCATGAGCATTTTACAATAATATCTATTGATTTCCTACACAAGTAAATACTTGGTTATATTTACATTTATTTAGCTAAACTTACATAGCAACCTACAAAATTAGAAAACAATTTAATGCCACAGAATAACCAGTTATAATTTATATAAAAATTGTACTATTTATTGGCAAATAAACCGGTTTCGTAATAATTATTTCGTTTCATCTAAAAAAGTATAACATCCCTGTACATGCATTATTTATCACAAATAACAAAGAAAGGATATTCCACGTTAAAAAAATACGTAAAAATGTTAAATGTATTGAAGTATCAAAGATCGCAGTCGAATTATCATCTTTTGCGTTTCTCTGGTGCTGCTGTTTGATAAATTGCATCATAAACTTTTTCTTGGACGTTTTTAATTTTAATCCGCATTTCATTAGTAAACGGATCAAAATTTAGCACACGTTTTTTCCTCCTAAAAATAAAATAATATTTCCATTAAATAACATGTATATTTTACAGTAATAAGCATTATATTATTAATTAAGATTCAGCAATAACGTCTTATAATGAAAGATAAAATATAAAATTACTACCTCTTATATAGTGCGATCGAATACGGCGTTGAATATTCTAATAAATGTGATGAGATATTTCTTTGCATTATATGGGTCTCGTTTACTTTAGATTATACTGTATATGTTGTCGTCAGTACTGTTTGTTCGGTAGCTCCAGTAATTCGCAACTTATTTCCGTAAAATAAAATTGACTTAAAGTAAATAGGTTTTAAAAGTGTTGGTTTAAACCCTATACGTTGCATAACTTGCATATGGATTTTATACATGTCAACATGTTAGATTTTTTAGTGATTTTTTGCTTATTGTGATTTCCAAACCGGGACTACGTTAATCGAATCTGAAATGGTAATGCTTATCTCCTATATGCCTAGTAAAAGGTAACTGAGAAGTTGAATCTAAAAAGAAAAATGGCTCACGGAGAATTTACTTTAATTTAAGAATTTAATGAAGAATTTTAATTAAAGAATTTAATCCTCATATAGTCTGCATGACTTGTATCGTACAAAACTTTTTAAATCCACACAGATTCGATTAATTGCTGCGTCACCTCACTAAGCTGCATCCCATTTTTCACCTGGCCTTAAGCGACAGAGCGACGTGTCGCCTTAACCACTATGGCTACTCAACCGGCTAATTAATTATAGATAGTTAATCTATTAATTCTTTAAAAAGATACAGTAAATCGTACATGTTAAGTAAGTGATAAATCTACTGAATTACTTTTTAAAGTTTAAATATCACCATTGATTTTAAACAGAAAGTAACATAATCAAGAAATGTTTGATGAAAATGAATGATGAAAAAATATAGTCACTACTTGCTTGGAATAATAAAATATCGACACAATAGACTTAATATTAAAAAGTTTACTTATATTGAAAACTTCATAAACCTATGTCAAATTGTCTTTTATTCGGGCGTATATTTTCTTAAGTGTTGTCTAGTGGTGGGTACAGATATGAATAAAGCGAATGGTTCGAACTCTGCGCGAGACCAAATAATACAAGAGCTGGCAACGTTTTTGTGAGATAATTTTAGGTAAGCTGACCTTTTGACATATGATCTCTTTCACTCTCTCTAATATATTCAATTTTTAAATTAATTAAAAATGGATAATTTTTAATTATTTTTAATAGGATTAACTAAAATATCTCATTAATTGCCAGACATTATTAAACCAAAAATTGATGAAAAGAGAAAACCGCGAAAAACATGGCAACAAGTTAGAACAGCAGAAAATGAAAAAAAATTCAACAAGGCAGCAAAATAGCTGAAAGAGCTTATAAATATCGAACAAAATCAAGAAATTTAAAAATATTTAGAAACTTAACGCCAACTGATGCAACTAAATATTCTCGCTGGAAAATAACAAACAACATTAAAAATCCTCACAACATAATCCATCTATTAAAATTGATAACACTACCTTGGCTAGAAATAATAAAGATAAAGCGGAAGTTTTCTCTAAACACTTAAAAACAGTATTTAATCCGTACCCGTCTGAAATGTCCGCAACAGAAGAAAATAACATAGTTGACTTTCTTAAGAAATATTATTAGATTAGTCAACAACATTAATAAAAACCTAAAATGGTAAAAAATATTGCTCCGTTGCACTTCTCGATATATCTCAAACCTTCGACAAGGTGTGGCACACTGGACTGGATGATAACATGAAAAAGCTTTTGCCCCGTATGCACTTTCAACTACTGATCATAACTCACATTTCATTGAGTATTGGTGGCGAATACACTTACCTACATCCAATATATTCCTGCTTTCCACAGGGCAGTGATCTTGGCCCATTGTTAACTATATCTATTGAATACAGCTGACCAACCAACCTCAAGTAATAATACTGTTGCAACATATGCTAAGGATACAGCGGTTTTATCATCACACGAGGATCCAATACCAGCCACAAGAAACCTCCAACTTCATCTTAACAATGTCGAATTGTGGTTGAACACGTGGCGTATCAAAGCAAATGAGACAAAATGTACCCATGTGACATTCACCCTTTGTAGAAGAACTTGTCCCTCAGTAAAAATGAATAATTATAAACTCCCCCAGCAGACAACGTTAAATATCTGGGAATGCATTTTGATCGACGTTTAATATGGAAAGAACATATAGTGACAAAAGGCAAAGAACTTGGGCTTAAACTAAACCAAATGTATTAGATAACAAGGTATTGCTGTATAAGTCAATACTTAGACCCATTTGGACCTATGGTATTATACTGCAGGGTACTGATAACAAATCTAACATAGTTTTCCTTGAGAGGTTCCAGAAAAAAGTGTAGCGAGTCATCGCCGATGCCCCATATTACGTCTTCAACAAACTGATTCAGCGCGATATCCCCTTGGAAACCATAACGAGTGTAATTCGAAGTGTTAATGCGAAGTGCTCTGAAAAATTGTGAGTACATCCCACTGCACTCACCAAACAGTTAAATATGCGCGATGAAAGTGTGCGTAGGCTCAAACGCATACTACTATACGAACTGATTAATAGACAAATAGAATGAGATATAATTATCTCTAGAATAAGTTAGAATAGACTTTCGAATAAATTAGAATAGTATCTAGAGCAAGATTTAGAATATAAGTTTGTACAGCAGATCACTTACTGAAGCGATCTTCTACATATCAGGATAGATTGTGTAACGAAAATCATATAATAATACTTATTGCCCATGGGCAGATTGTTGAAGTCTTAAGAGATTAATTTTAAAAAATTGTCACATATTTTTATAATTTTTTATTTTTTAAAAGATATTTAAATTATTTCAGTATGGCAATAATTTTTATATGATATTATTAAGTATCAAAATGTCTAAAATTAATTTACCTTTCGGAAAGACTCGTTTCGTTTTCATCGTTTGGTTCGGAAGCACGTATTATTTAGTTTATACCCATAATTTTCAGGCACAATATACCGAAATACTATAATATATCAATAAGATTGAAATCCAATTCGATGAGGATTATGCTATAATATCTCATAAAACTTTTATATTTACACAACTTTAGTATTATATATATATATATATATATATATATATATATATATATATATATATATATATATATATATATATATTATATAGATCTCTGAATAAATTTCAAACATCAAAAGATATATTCTGGTCAAAGGGAAAAGGATGTGAAATATATGTGGAAATTTCACCATGAGATAGACATAATAAAACCATAAATTAAAAATATTGCTTCTATTTGGTGGCACAAACTTTGTAAATGGAATCATCAAGTAATTTATCCACCAACAATAGAAGCAATTAATATAATACAAATTATACAGATAGTTACGAATTTATATTTTCTGCGTGATATATGGTTATATTCTGGTAATTTTATTACTATTTTGAAGATGAAATGTTTGTTAACAGTGTTGTGCAACAGTGAGCACAAAATGATTTTCATAAAGCAGTCACAGTCCTTCTAAGAAATTCTTATGCTAGTATTTTTTAAAATAATAAACTAACAAATAAACTTGCTAACAAACACATTAGGACATATGTTGGAAAATATTGGAAAAAAGGAATAACGTCAATAACATCCGCAATAATATGACAACAAATGTCTCAAGATTAATTATAAATGTTAGTGACGCTTTTCTAAAATTACTGTATTTAATGGGTTTAACTCTACACTTTCGGTAGAAAATATGGTAGTCACGAAAAATCTTTTTGACTAAATACCTTTTATAACCAGAAAGAATGAGAAAGAAGCTGAAAACACAATTATCAAATACAGTGTGGTTATTTTTACATGTTGGTGTGTCTGATATATTTTAAACGTTAAATTACGTAAATGTTAAATGTTTTTCTATGAGTTAAATAAAATTAGTAGTAATATGATATTATTGTATTGTTATAAACTTTTTTCGATTACCTTTCTTGCATTTACACAACTTTCATGTATGCTCCGAACAATAATATATTGAAAAATAATATTCCAACAACCTTTGGTAACCTTAATTTTTTATGTTATTAATAATTATTTTATATGACATTATTATTGAACATCTTTTTTTTCAACAGTTGTGAAGAGTTTCAATATATATAAAGAATACAAAATTATTTTTCATAAATACAATTCCCTTTGATTCAATGAAAAGTAAGAAAAACATAATTCATATTTTTAAGACATTATTTTATTTTTATAATAGGTTTAATTTTGTTGATATCTTTTGCAAAATAAAAATCTATTAAGTTAAATATTATGTCATATTTCAGAAACAAGGGTCTTGCAAGGAATATATAAATAATTTAATTTTAATTTTGACCTATTCCATAAGTTTTTATTTAATTATATGTATTATTAATCGTTATCATTGGATATTAAGCCAATATTTTGCATTCATAAACATCTTTGTAACAATAACTATATTACAAAGAAAAAATTGTGTTTTTCGAAATCAAAACCTATGTCACTCATAATCCCTTCAGTTTTTCCCATTCCCCTTCTAATTTGTTAACCCGGTTCGCGGCTCCCTGGACAAGATTCCGTTTGTCGCCAAGCACTGAAAGTCATGGGGCAAACATTGGAACTAAGCAAAATACTTACGGCTTAAACTGTTCGTCTAATACAATTCTGCTCGTGGGTATTTTGAATTTTCTATGCTAACGTGACCGAATATTCAGGTCTGTACCCACCATTATAGAACGGCATGGTGATGCTGATCTGACATATCCACATTATCGGTTTCATTGTCAGGTTTAGTTTCATTTCAATTCATTTATATAGATAGCAAGATTTATTGGACAAAAACCAAGCTCAAACTCTTAAAGGGTATTCAGAAAGCTTATCAAGTAATGATTCAACCCTTTAGACTTTTACGTGCTATGAGAAAAATCTAAAAAAGAGAAATGCCAACAAGAAGTAACTGTCATTTGTAAACAATAAATAATTTGAAGTAACTGTAATTGTAAATGTCATTTCTAACTGCCTTGGTTTCATAGATTTCCAGGCAAAACAGAAGAGCTTTCCAGAGTGTGTGACTGTGTGATGAAAAAAATCTACGACATCCCAAACGCAAAACTGATTATTTCAGGAGAACCATCTACATTCAGGCCAGTGTCTCGCATATCGGCATATAATATTGCTATACATTGGTGGAATCAGCAAAATGGAGTGTATTGCGAGCTGTTAAAGCCGAATGAAGCTATTACTGCATTATGAAAGGTAACAGAGAGAAAGTCATTCTCTTTTATGACCCACTAAAAATAAAAAATTAATCAAACTTATATTTTAACACAAAAAAAAATATTTTAAAATAAAATATGTACATAATAATCGTTGTAAAAACTAAATAAAAATAAACAAAAGCCTTATTTAACCTATGTACTACACATATTTTATATTCTACTATATACACACAATTTAGCTTAATATCTACCTAAACCTAATTATCTATTTACTAAATTATTTTAACTACCCAAACAATACAAAAATAATAATATAATTTTGTGACATATACCAAATTAATATAACTAGGTTCGGTTGGGTTTTCAAAATTAAATTGTGAACAAAACAAATCTAAATTGTTGCTCGGCATCGACTTCAAAATGATCTTTTTAGATCATATTGTGTAGTAAAATAATATTGTAAATAGATAAATAGATTATGGTAGTTATAAAGCTTGTGTGTCTATAGTGGGTTATAAATAAGGCTTTTGTTTTTTTTTATTAGAACGATCATTATGTATATATTTTTTATATTTTTTTGTGTTAAAAATCTCGGTTTAATTTTTTTTTATTTTTAGAGTTCTTTATTTAATTTTTGAAGTCGGTTCAATTTTTTTGTTAAAATTATTTTATAATACGCTATGGTCATATTGGCAGTATCCTTGCTTTTAACTAATTGTTAATTCAGCATTTCAAACAAACTGGACCGTTTACATACGGTTATATAAAATTATTACAATTTTAGCCATTTTCGGAAAAATTTTATTGATAACAGAAATGTAATTCAACAAAATACAATTTAGAAAACGTCTTTTTGCATTGCTTTTTCAATAGTATATAATCACAATAAAAATATGTAAATATTCATTGCATTATCATTGAACCCGAGCTAGCAATTACTCTGATAAATGCCTAAATTATACCATTTCAAACGAACATGGGAGTTTGTCATACTAAAATCAATATCTCTATACCATACACAACAGTGATCAAAAATAATATTACTGGCTGTATGATAAAAAAACAAACAGATTATTTATGTTTCCAAATTTATTTTCTCCCCTTCAAAATAATCCTCCTTGAATACAAATGTCTATTTTAGTGTTCGAACCGTTAGGGAATTTCACTTTCATTTTCTTATTATTATTATTTTCAATGTTTTTCCGTCGATGATGAACAAAATTAAAATGATGTCCTCAAAACAGTTATTAAGTTTAGAGAACGGCCAAAAATCTGGCGGTGCTAAATCAGGCAAATGATATAAGTTAAATTCATAATGAAAAAGTCGCAAAGAACCAATGATTGTGCATTATAATGATAAAAATGTAAATTAATCGCCAATAAATCTTAAAATTATAGCATTTTGTTGGGATATTAGGAACTATAATTTTTGAGGGAAAAATATCAAATAAGCTAAGAAATAACATTTTTATAATATTTGAAATGTATTTAAACTCGATTTACCTGTAGATTCCCTCCTTTCTTTCAATGGCACAATTGAATTTTTTAGTAGGCACGTAAACCCCTAAAAAATTTATCACAGATTTTAATGTATGTTCGGTATTATGAACCAGCTGTTCGTAAAAAATCACATGTGTTGATCCACTGAAATTATAGAGCCAGTCCATATTTAGTTGTTGCCAACCTCGGAGTTTGTCATCAACAAATTGTTGCCAATCTAAAATAAATTTATATTGAAATATTTCTTTCTAATGCTTGCTTAGTATAATGCTAAAATTCCATAATACTCTCAGAGTAAATGAGATTCAACTTTATAATCAACTTCGGAGAAATGTTTCGCGACGCCCAATATCTAGATGACACTAAGTACCTTTTCTGTCAATTTTGTTGATTAAGTTGAATGTCTATGAAAAGTCCCGCAAAATCATTTGGTGGGTTCATTTCATTTCTATGGGCCGTTTTTTCAATAAAGTGTTGTGATTTTTTCAATTTTCAGAAATACGTTTAGCATTTTTCTGCGATTTCGTCAAATAATAATGATTAAAATTAGTTTGTTATAATGCATATTCCTTATAAGTAGTATTAAGTACCGGATGTACAGAATGGAAAAAAATCAACATATTCCTTTCAAGAAGTTTCCAGCTCTATTAAAGAAATAGGTAGATGATCGTCCCAGATCGTATCTAGAGTAAACATATGTGTTGTATGATTCAGCATTGTGTTTACCTCGTATGTATATAATTATATACACCGAACTTTTGTATATAAATAAACATAAACTGCTTTTTTTATGAAATTAACCTATTTTTCACATAGGTCAGGTTGTATACTTACTGACCAGAGCATGAGTATAACCCAAAGTGTGTTCAAAAGGAACAATGTAAAAATTATAAGTATAAATAACACTACACTATAAAAATATTTTATTCTAATTTTGATGTAGTCAATATTCGTATAGTGTCAAATTTTATTAGCCTTTTAAAAATATTTATTAAAATAGCATCAAAATTTTAATGTGGTAATATATTTAAGAAAATATGTTTTAGCAGACTATTCAAATAATTATGACATAATTATGAGGAATTTATATTCAATGTAATGAAACGAAAATAATTGAACCTCAATAGGTCCTATGGAATTCAAGGCACTCAAGACATGTGAAATCAATTGATAAAGAAGGGTTAATCATGTGATGATAACGGTAATATGATGGTAACGGATTTACGCACCTTTATGTCAAATATGTTTATAGCAAATAACTAAATATTTTTTTATAGGTGCTGATAATGAAAATTGAAACTAACCAATCAAATTACTCGCATAGCTGTAATTGTAATACCATCATTTACGAAACTTTTCTCTAAAGACACCTTTTGAATTGTCTCTCTATTGATGTATAATAAAAGGTTTTTTAATAAGGAAGAATCGATATTGAAATGGTACAAAATAAGTGTGCGAGGTATTCATCGACTATCTGATAATCGATAAAACGCGCTATTCGTATCGAGCACAAAAATATTGTACAACTTACTATATCTATATACATACATTTTCCATTAGTTCTTCTATATCGATCTGGTGATGCAAAACCGATATGACCACCACTTTGCCTGTTAAATTCTGCATGAATTGCTTTTTCGGGCTCACGAACCAAAAGAATAGCTTTGGAAAACATTTTTCTGGCATTTACACCCCATTCATGAGTTTTCACAACCAAAACAGAAGCATTGGTGATACTTTCAGCGGGAAATCCATTTTTTAAAAGTCCATAGTCTTTATACACTGAACCAGTGTAATAACCTAAAATTATATTGAATAAATTATTTGTATAATTATTTTAAATAAATATATATATATATATATAGGTATACAGATGAAGGAAATACGCATGTATTTATCAATACCTATATATTAGACTTAGCGAAAACTTTTTTGATGGAAACATGGAAGCAAAGTCGGCTCTGCTAAGACTTAGACGGAGGAATAATTTATGGGCCTAACATTTTTGTGTAATATGCGTTAGAAGTAAGTAAATTCCAGTAAAACTAAAGTCGCACAAATTAAGCAGCCAGGAAACTGTCAGATCGGTGATACAAAACATAT
Organism: Rhynchophorus ferrugineus; assembly: GCF_030347505.1. Lineage (NCBI taxonomy): Eukaryota > Metazoa > Arthropoda > Insecta > Coleoptera > Curculionidae > Rhynchophorus > Rhynchophorus ferrugineus. Next base: position 439,818 of record NW_027472597.1, read on the forward strand.
AAACAAATATTTTAGGCTCTAATTTAAATCGACCTGGCTGACGCCCTGCCATCTCCAGCTCTTACGCGGTGGATTATTCGCCGTTTCTGTTATACGTAAATCGGCCACTGATATGTAATTTTACATTACAACCTCAAATCTGATAGCGATGTACTGCAAAGTGCCGGCAGAGCAATTATAAATCGGACATTAAGACAAATATGCAGTATTGTTTAAGACTTTGTGTTACTTTTGGTTATTCCCTTTTTATTGAAACTATTATATATAGCTATAATCAGTTTGTATAAAAAATAAATAAGAATGGTATGATCATATTATTAATTTTACATTTTTGTATTCAGCTGTGAAAAAAAACATTCCATTTTGAATTTTAAAAAATGTCGATTACTTTGATATCTGGTGAATACAGAACAGCTAAGGAAAATGTTCCTGCTTAAGAAATTATCCTAATTGATATGGTACTGGAGACATAGTATCATTGTACCAAAGGTTATTTTAATAGTTATTAAGATTTTCCTATAAATTTTATTGGTATTAAATTATAATCATTTGTAAGCTTTATCAGAAAATGGATTTCGTAATAAAACACTAACCATGCAATTTTATTTAAAAATTTTGGCAAAGAAATTATTCTTTATCAAATGAACTTATTATAATTATTGTTTTTCAATGTATATTTTAAATAAGAAATATGGGCTTTATGATAAATGAATGAAGTTACTAAAATATGCAGAAACTACAAGCATACTATGTAATTTCCATATTGACAATAATTTGATCAATATTTTAAACATTATATACATTTTAATTACATAATTTATAGACCTAAGTTTTGAAAAGTTATAGTTGATTTATAAATTGATAGTCATAGTTGAGAGAGATTATTGGTTGTAGTACCTAATTGAGTTCTTTATTGTGATATACATGCTAGAGTAATGCAACGAGTAATTTTAAAATTGTATTATTTATGTATTAAGAAAAAATAATAATTTAAAATTAAACATGATGCTGATTAACCAAATTGTATTAAATATATTAGTTAACACAATGAATTATACAGCTATTTTATATATGTCATTTTACTCTGTTAACTTTTTTAATTATTTATTAATAAATTATAGACAATTTAATGGTCGCCTTCTTTTGATTTTTATATTAATTATAGACAAGACTACTAATTATATTTTTAGTGAAAACTCGGACTGGAGTGGAAAAAGTTTGATAGGAAAACCTGTGGTTCTTGAAAAACTGTATTAATCTCTATTAAGATTTCTACACTCCTGGTATATGTAATACTTATATGGTATGTTAGTGTATATTATTTATCATTTCTAGCGTTGATATTCTTGGGTTGTTTTTCGATATCAATAGCTTCTCTTATAATCCTTTTTTATGCATCATATTAGCTATTATTTTTGTATTGTACAATTCAATCCTACGTGAAGTAATTCTTACATGTTGTGTAAGAATCGATGTTTTCTCATTTTTAATAAGCTGCATTGCAATTTTCCTCTCTTGGTGCGCCTATATTTTTAAGTGTTTGTCCTATGTAGACATTTCCACAGTCGTAATAGGTAATAATAACCTTTGTTTTTGGGGTTGGTAGAATTTCAGTAATCTTTTTATTGATTTAGCACCAAACTAAACAAATATTTCAGTATATATATTAAGCTATTTATTAAAATAACTTAATTGTAATCTTTTTTTGTAAAACTATGTTCGCTGTAATACTTTTATTTATTCCCTTAATCAGTCAATATTTATAATCAATTAGATATGTCAAATTAGTAAGTGATATGTAATGATGTATATGTCAAATATGTCAAAACTATATGCTAGCAGTAATTTCTATTCTTATACTAATTGTGATCGACTTATGGTAAAGTATATTTTGTAAATGTATTTCACATATATTATTATTTAGTCACAAATTTAATGCTCGAAAACTTTCTTTACTTTTAATATAGACATCAATGTCAACTAGAAGACTTAGATCGTCGAATTCAGTCAAATTTACAATCAGCCACCTCAAGTGCTAATCGCACTGATAACCCGCGAAAGACAAAAAAAATATCATTGGTGTATGACAATTGCAAGCAACAAGAGCAAACAAGAGCACGACACAATGAGGAAAAGTAACATTGGCATAATTGGTCCTAGATCTACAAACCAGAATATCAACATGTTTATAAGAAAACATGATCAAACAAAATATCTATTCAATAAGAAAACAGGATTAACTCCAAAAAGAAGACGAAATAATACGACATGTTATGTGATACATTGTTATGTTAATACTGAAAAATATTTAAGGCCGACATTGTAAATAAAAATATTTAGTTCTTAACTTTAAATTTTATATCGTTTACTATATTGTGTATAAACATAATGATAAATATATTATAAACAATTTAATATAAAAATAATTATATTATAAATCTATAAATAATGTTCCTGTTTAAAAAAAATTACTGTTTAAAAAATAATTATATACATGTTGTAACATATATATTACATTTATTGATAGGTTGACTTACGTTTTTTGTTTTTTCGTATACAATACAAAAGTCATGTTTCTAAAACAAAAGTACAAAAGTAATCCTGGATTTGATGTTTTTTTAAGGGAACCTTCACTATCAATAATAACGAATAGATATGAACTTAAATGTAAATATTTATGACTAAAAAATAATTGTATTGTAACGTGTTTTTAAATATTTTTTATAGTTATTATCTATAGTTACATATTAATAAATGTTAATGTTTTTTAAGCAATGAGAAGTATTAATTAATTAATAATTAATAATACGCAACAATAATTATTATGCACTTCGGCAACATATAGATACAAAACATGGAATAATTCTTACCTGTAGCTTGCTGCAAGAGATATCGTAACCATGTATTTCCACTACCCGGAAAACTAACTAAAGCTACTGGTTTCTTGTCAAGCTGTAAATCATCATCAGAGTGTATGTATTTGAGCTCAGAACACCATTGGATTTTAGATTTCTTAAGAACTGGACGAAATGCGCCAGCACTGTAATCGAAGTTATATCTGGAATCGCGTCCAGCTATTGGTTTGGTTTGGTGGTTTATTGATCTTTCAAATCCAGACTAAAACAGTTTATTTTAACAGTTATAAATAAGCATATTTTTCACAAATAGCTTGACTATACTATTTCGAAGGGCTTCTGTCTCTTCAGCATCCGAATAAGACCTCTATTGTTAAATAGTAGTAGGGTTTCGATGTTTATGTTCATGAAATCTCACCTCTTTGTAGATTTTTGCTATACTATACAGCATTGACAATGTTCCGAGGAATTTTATTTTGATAAGTTGGGATTAAAACATTTAACACAAAATTTACAGAAAGGATTAAAGGATTTTTGTTAGATTTTAAATTATCCTTTTTAATGACCACGGTTTATCTGGGTTGGACCTATTGTTGGTTAACGTGGATTCCAAACCACAGTCAATCCTTCGATAATTCCAGAAAACATCCGGTCTTACCGCGCCTGGTTACTGGTGTGACTGTTATAATTTTTCTTTTCATATTTTGCACCTTTATCTTTTGGACAATCACAATTAGAACTAATCACAAACATAAATGTACGCCCATGCCCCAGTAGGATTCGAACAGCAACTATCGCAGCAGTAGGAGGACAGTTCTATCGCTTCAACTTTGAATGAAAACTGTGAAATATATTTTCTATATGTTGAATGAAAAGAAAAAAACAAAGGATGTAAATTTTCTTATAAAAATTGATATAATAGGAGAGACCTAGATACAAAACTAGATAAAGAATAACTAGATAGCCATAAAGCCAAATTAAACGGATTTATTGTAATTTGGTAAAATCATAACAAACACTACGAGCGACAAATAATAACAAGTTATAGGCATAACAAGTTGTTAAAATATGCTTAGAAGGGTTATAAAGACTATATTCCACATATTTTATGTACAGGTTATTCAGTTCTGTCTGAAAGATTACTTTTCTATGAAAAGTATCAAATTTTAAGTTTAAGTAAATGGGTCTTCCAAGAAACATAATTCCGCCTAAAGAAATTCCTTAAATTCATTACTGTAAAATGGGCGAAGAGTATAACTTCAAATGTCATAAGATTTCTAAAGATCTGATGAATACTAAATTAAAATTGAGAAAAATAATTATTTAAGATTTAATAGAATTACACTGCTTAAGATGTTTAGGGTATTTTACGAGAAAATGTAATAATAGATCGTATATAATATACAAATATAAACAACATAATAATAAATATGCACTAAATATGGTTTAATATTTACCTTGATTCCTTGACCATAATTCGTCTTTTTAAAACCATGTAAAGAAACAGCTGATAATATTACAATTCCAACTATATAGCATAACAATAAACTTGCCAAGAGCCAAAATTTAAATCTTGTAATAAGGAGCATTTGGCCATGTTCTTACATTTATTATATCTTTTTTATGATTCACATTGTACCAATTGAAAATCTGCAATTAAAAATATTTATTAAATGAATTATCAATAATATCAAAATAAAAATAGTGTATAGTTTATAAAATTAAAACATTCTAGTATAAGATTCATGTTTAAGCACATACTAAAAACTGTATCGATTAACATGGACTTCAATGCATGCTAAGGATGCTTACAAAGTGCTGCCCAACACTATATTTTTATTTGGCTAGATTGCATATTTCGCAAAATTCCCTCAATTGCTCCCTTATCCCTAAAAATATATTTCATCAACGTAGTATATTTAATGTAGTTTAAAATAGTAAATATTAGTGGATGAACTGTTAAAATACATATAAAATACAATTTCGGAAATTAAGCAACCATGAAATCAAAGAAAAATATAAAAATAAGTATAAATATTATAACTACTTATATAAATATAATAACTTATAAATGAACGGTTAACAATATTTAATACTGATTAACTACATTATTTACTAAGATTCATTTCAAATTGCAAATCAAAAGAATCGAGAAAATCTTACTAGACTCACTCTTTGGATATTACAAATACTCACAAAAATGTTTTGTTAAACTCTTTTTAACAGTAGTTTTTTTACACTTTAGGGAGAAATAGCACTATATAAATTAACGAAACTCGTATAAATTAAACAATTATAGTATTCATATTAATCCCTAATTATAAGTTAAAACACAATATGTAAAAACAAATAATAATAAATAACCTATTCGCAAAAATAGTATTTCATATACCAAATATAGACAAATGAAAATTATTTTTAATCATAATTTAATCAGTTTCCGGATATTAACTGTTCAGAAAGTTGACACAAAAAAGTTCTATAATAGAAATAATGTTTTAATTTTAATAACACATATATTATTTATAGCTTAAAAATATTTTACAAAAAAGTAAATTTTGTCAAAAATTAAATAAAATGGAAAAACTTAGTAATTTGTTAGTTTCTGAAGTGAACCAAAATGTATGTATATATAACTAAATACAAAAAAATCTAATAATACGTTAATAGTTTACATCAACCAAAATGCTCTTACTAAAATATTTTCTTTGCTATTTATTGGTATGCCTAAATAACCTATATTATATTAATTTATTGCACTTAATGTATAATACATTCACTTTTTGAGTGTTTGTTAAAACACCTTTGTAAACACGTATTATATAGTAGTTTGTAGGATCATCTCACATTAATCGTACCTTCAAAGCAAACTAGCTAAATCGAATCTGGGTTACGGGTGTGCGAGATATGCGCCGGTCCATTGCGACGCCCGACGTCGATGGCCAGTGGCGTAGATGATTTCGAATGAATCAGTGATTGTATTTTTAGTTTATTTTGTCTATTATGATTTTAATTATGAATCAAAAATGTAAAACAGATAATTCTATAATTTTTTACTCTTAATATATTATTACTAATTGTTGCTGACTATCACACAATTTGTCTCTGCAGCGATATAAAACTAAGTAATTATCTAAGAGTATTTTCTAAGTATTATCTCATTAACTTAATCTCTATTGAAATGAAATAAAATCAAAGTTAGCAGCATTTTTAGTACCTTTACCATTTAGTGCTCACTATACAACTACACAAGATCACAAGTTAGGCACAGTTTAGTCTGCGTTCTAATTTTATTCAAGATTATTCAAATGTAACAATATACAAGAGTTGTAGCATTTTAATATTAATATGTGTAATATAAATGAAGCCTTTCCTCATGCATTGTGGCCAATTTTTAATTTCCTTTATGACATTTGGAATAGGAATATCTCGGTGTAAGTAATTGTTCCTATAGTATCTGGGCTTTATTCTGAAATACTTGTATTATGTCGGTATAACTCCTTGTGGAACACCCTATAACTGAATGCTATAGATCCAGCGACTTATTATATACGGATAATGTATTACGAATATATTGGATACTGGATATTGATACGGATAATTTATTACGGATTATCTTTGCCAATAACCTATAATTTTTTTATATTCCATTTTAAATTCTTTTTTTTTTAATATACCCCTTTCAACAAAGTTTTGTATCAATATTCATCCCAAAGCACTTAGTGTTGTTATTGTATGGGATAATAGTACTATTCGTATTTATTGATATATGAACTGCATGGTTGTAGGTGAACTCAATATATATTGTTTTATTACTAGACCTTTATTCTCCATGTCTTGGTGCAACTATTTGTCCAGTTATTACTTGCGTATTGCACTTTACAGGTTGGTTTTTTGCTAATGTCCCCAATAACAAGTATCGCTATGCCATCAGAAAATGTAGCTATGGTAACATATATTCTATTTGTGGAGAGCAACCTACAAGTTGTATTTACAATATTTTAAATCTAGTTATATATCTAGGAGGGCCCATAGATCCTAACGTAGGAAATAATCAGTTCTAGAATATAGTGGGTTATTATGACTCTTAGGACTTTGTTCTGAGAAAATTAACAAAACATATGATATTTTGCTTTTCATAGAAAAGCCTTAATAGAATTCCGTAGGTTTATACGGGTTTAAATATCTGCTTATATAATAGCATTTTATTATATACTAATAATTATAATATAATAATAATAAAAATAATTATAATAAAATAACTATAATTAAAAAAAATTATAATAAAAAAATATTTTGAATTAGTGCCTTACTATCAATGGGATTACTAGATTCTAGGTACTAAAATTCTAGATTGGGAGTCCATTAAATTCTACATATTCAAATAGATTACTAAGTTTAACATATAATTCTACTAAATTATTGATCCAAAATAAATGCCAAAACATGTTAGCGTCAGTTTCTTTAAATGCTAAAGGAATTATATTCTTGCATTACCTCCAAACTAGCAAACAAATAAAATAAGTTTGTTATTTAACCTTTTTAATTTGAATTCGTAAATTGCTTAATTTATAGTTGATCATAAATTGAATTTTTAAATTGATTGAAAAGAAAAAATAACTTTCAATCAAAATCCTTACAGCCATTTTTAAAATCAGTGAATATATGTACAAATTGGTTCAACATTCAGCTTATTGGCAAGATTTAGCTCTCTAGTTTGTGACTCTCCTCATAAATAACAAATATTAAGCAATTTTCATCAAAGGAAAAGGTGATACAGTCATCAAACAGTATTTCGATAGCCTTTCAGATTTTCAGAGCTTCTGAATTACAATTTGTGGGGCAGCCATTTTCGCTCCTTTTAGAATTTTCCCATTTCATGTAAATGCCTGAAGAGTTAATTCATCATTTACTAAGCTGTATGAAACATCTTTGATTTATTAAGTTTGATTTAATTAGCCTTACAATTCATTGTCTTCTTCTTGTTTTCCTGAATAACTCAATAATACTAACTAGAAAACTATTATTTTATCTAGAGAAACATCAAAACCGTTGAATTTAATAGTAATGTTAGGTAACTGTAGCTGTAATAAATTTATTATACCTTGTAATAATAATAATCTCATCAGGCCTATTTTTTGCCTACTTAACACTTATACATTATAGAAGTTCGTGTGATTTGATTCGGTTCAATCTTCTGATTTCCTGAGTGTTATACAGTGGCTGTATGGCTTTCACGTTGCTGTGATTTAGTAACTTTATTTAAGATGTTAATTTTAATCAATAGTAGAACCCATATTTACTACCCATAGGTCCAAATTGGCTTTATGATTGACTAATAAACCAATCTCTTTTTTGAGACTGGTTTTCTTTGTTTTGTATTTTGTTGTATCTTCTACAAACCAGTACAATTTTGAGTATGATCTGCTTAAAATTCAGTTGTTATCTAACATTATGTTTCCAATTTAGACTACCATCAAGATGGATGCCGAGGTATTATCTCATTCTGCTTGAGGAATCGCGTATCCTTCGAGTGACTTAATAAGGTTTTTCTTATTACGTTAGTTGACAATAGTTCCGCTGTAACAATTTGCTCAACTTGATATGGGATTAATCTAATCCCATATCTCGTGAAAAGTTTGTGAGACGTTCAAAAATATGACAGGACAAGAATTATTTGATTAAAATGTCTTCTTAACGACCGCGTTACTTTATGTACTTGGTTGATTGTTGAATAGTGATTTTGAAATTCAAACTGGAAATCTGGCATTTACATAAATTTTAACAGCAGCTCGTAATATTCAACTTGTTCCGTCGGTTTGTCAAATTTTATCAATCTTAAAACATTCGGGAACATGTTTCAGTTTCAAACAAGCATTAAATATATTTGTCAACATTATGAATGTTTTTTGTCGTATCTCCCTCAATAACCTAAGTGAAAAAATATCATCAGTTCCAATGGTCTCTTCTGGATTGTGGTTATTACATTTCCGTGTTAACTCCACTAGAGAAATCACATTTATAGCTATATCGAGCTGGCTAACAGGAGTTGTATCTATTATAAATTATCAGTAATTCTGGTATATCATTTGGTTGAAATACATTAGTTAAATGTTATGTGAATAATTGATCTATTTCGTCGTCTTATCGAACCTATTTCATTAATTTCGATAGGCACGATTAGAGTGAAATGACACTTGCCCTCTAATAATTGGTCTTTTAATCTTAGTAATCTAAGTAATCTTAATCTGCTTCCATGTTTCATTCACTTATATATTTTTCAAAGCAATTCTGTTAATATTCTTTAATCTTTTGATTTGTCTGATCATTAATTCTATTAATTATTGTTTTGTCTACAGCATTTCTAGTTCTATGATATAGTCTTCTAGCTCTTCGTCATTCTTCGTCGCTCTTTCATCAATTCCTTAATTTCGAGGGGCTAATTTACCTCATATTCCGATTTATCTCTTTATAAAGACTTTTGAAGCTACCTCAAACTTACTTTGTAGTTGAACGAATGTATTCGATTATAATTCGGGTTTCTTAAGTTCATTTGTACTTTTGAGTCTTACATTTAAACTGATTTGTTTCTATATTATTAGTATAGACTTGTCCAAGTTAGTAAATTTATTAATAAGATTAGGCCTTTTTGTTCTTTGCAATATTATCGCGTTCGGTGTTAACAATACTGGAGTAGTCTACTGGTACTAGTAGTTTACTGGAGTAGGTTCAGTAGTCTTTATTGTTATCGGTGCGTTCGCACTTTGAAGCATAATTATAAATTGTATATTAATTGCTATGGGTAATTCATTTTCTTTTCCAGGTGTTATTAATTGTGAATTCCAAACAGTCCGATTAACATTAAAGCATCCTCCAGTAATAAACCTTGAAACTAATTTTGAAAATAATTATTTTCTCATTTTGTGTTTTGATGGACAGTATATAGACGAAAATTATTTCACAGCAAGCATTCTTTTGATATCTGAGAACAGGAAATGGTCTCTGGGGGCCAGATTTGGAGAATACGGGGGATGAGGAAGCAACTCGAAGCCCAATCCGTGGATTTTTGACACGGTGTATTGTCTTTGTGAAGCAGCACTTTCTATTTCTTCTAATGCGGCCATTTCTCTACGATTTCGTCCTTCAAACGGTCCAATAACGCTATGTAATAGTCGCTGTTGATGGTCCTTCTTTTTTCAAAATACAGACGCCATTTGCCAGTCGACTGTTGCGTTTTCCCACGCTTTGGAGCGGGTTCATAGAGTGCAGTCCACTCGGATGACTGTCGATTGGACTTCGGAGTGAAATGATGCTCCGAATCATCAACTCCTCGTTGTTTGTAGTCAAAAGTGAGCAGGCGCGGCACCCACTTTGCACAGAGCTTTCTCATACCCAAATATTCGTGAATGATATGATGTACGCGTTCAGTTGATATATTTATAGCATCTGCTATTTCATTCTGTTTCAATTTACGGTCATTCGAAATCATTTTGAGGATTATTTTAATGTTTTTGTCTGTTTATGTCTTCGGTGCTCATTTCACCACGTCTAAACTTAACATACCAATCCTTGATGGTTGATTTTCCTGGGGCAGTATCCGGAAACTCAGCATCAAGCCAAATTTTTGTATCAACTGTATTTTTTCCCTTCAAAAAGCGATATTTTATCAACAGGCGAAATTCCTTTTTATCTATTTTTTCACAATAACAAAAGTTGCTTCACTCAAAATGCAATAATTTACAAAGTAATGATCCGACAGCTTTCAAATTTATACACGCATCTTTTGAGGGTTAGGACAAACTAAAATACATATGGATTTAATTCCATTAGCGCCATCTATATATTAGGCCTGTGACTTTTCAATTGATCTGTTAGTATTTCTTCTTTTTAATCTCGTCTTGTTGGAAATGCTGTATATTTTCTTTTAAATTAAGACTATTCCGCTGGGGCGTAGTGTCCAGTAGGCATCATAATCCCGTATTTTAAGGTAATTTTTTTTTAATGTGTCTCAGTATGAGAGCTAACACTATGTGATTTGTTGCCAAAATAGTTCTAGTTTCTAGAGCAACAGATTTAGTCCATTTGTTTTTCATGTTATAATTTTTAAAAGCGAATTATTCATTTTTCTTTTTCTTTTTCTTGTTTTAGGAAGTTCCGTATTTTCCCAATTTTTTTGCCCATTTTGCTAACTGATTGAAATTGTGTCGCATTTCGGTCTGAATATGCATATAAAGTTGTTTTAAGTGGTTAACGAAATATGATATTTACCACTTGTTGGACGGTTATGAAAACCATATGATTAGTTAAATCAAATGAGGTTAAATCATATGATTGTAGACACTTACAAGGCTCTCATTTAGTCATAATATATTAAGAAATAAAACCCTAATTTCTGTGTTATTTATTTTTAATTCCATTAGTAATGCTAAATGTGTTATGTTCTGCATAATACATAATACATTAACACCAAGAAATGAAGTAATATTATATTTCATTCAATATTACATTAGCAAAAAAGTCATGAAGACTCTCACTTAAGCGATGTTTAAGTGGTGTTATATTCAAAAGATAAAAATCTATTTTATAAACTTTCTTTAAAAAACACTTCTTTTTTACATATTATTTAACGATTTAATAATTAAGCATCCTGTTTGGTAGCCAGATAAGTGTTTTATATTTGTCGTCGTAATTGTGATTGTAAATTAACAAAAATATAACATTCAACAAGGACCAACCATCCTAATAATATCTATCATATCAATTATATCAACTATCCTATATTATATTAAAATGTTCATATATTTAATCAAATATGGAACATAACATCATTAAAATATCCGCCACAACTTGGAGAATCCGAATGGACTAATTTTCAATAAATCTGTGGCTTGGTAGTAGTTTTTTCTGGCAAAGTTCAATTGTTTTTTGTTTCTCTAATTATATATTTGTATTGGTAAATGAATAATATATACTTCTTCGTTTCAAGTGGTTTTCAAATAATATAGATTAACATACTAATAGAATGAACCATGTATTGGACACTACACTACACTTTGTTCCGACAGTCAATAGGTCAGGTCAGCAATTAATTCAGAAACATATGCACCATTAATAAAACAAAAGTTATTTGATCATAAGATATGATTACATAAGTTTTAAAATATTATTTGTTTTTGTCCTGGTCCAACATTTTGGCGAATAAGCAGAACAGATATTGATATTTAATTTTGTTTTTGTTCAAAATTTGCTTGCTCAAAAGGACCAAGAATTATAATACCATAATATAGGGTGGGGCAAAAGTTCCGCTACCATTTTCTCAGCTCAGTTTCGCTTTAACCATTATGTTGTGAAGACATCTAAATTGTATTATGTATAAATATACGACATAAGAACGAGCAGAAATAGTGACAATATTTATTGAAAATAATCGTTCCATTATTGCCATTCAGCGGAAATTGCGTCAATAGTAGCGGGACTTTTAGCTCACGTATTTAATTTCAGAATATGGCAAAAATTGTATTGTTATAACATTTATATACCTCTATAGTAAATTTCTATTTGTAGTCCACGACTTTCAGCAGAAGATTCCTTCTATCGAATTAGACAGGAAAGTCTGTGACATTTAAAGTTCTTGTAATCCAATATGAACGAGGCTGAGAAAGAAATAACCAACCTGTTTATAAATATTCTTTCTTTACGATTGATTCTGTAGCTTTTCCTAAGAAATTATCTTTTGTTAGAACATTATTATGTGAAAATATACTGACAAGAGTTTTTGCAGTAAGTTTTTTACGAAGTAATAGCTTGTTTTATCGCGCCATTCTTGCAGCAGTTACGATAAAAATTATATATCTAATGGTAAAAACGAAAAAATCATGTTTTATTCCAAGGTTATATCGAAATATTTTTTATATACCGTTATTTTTCTTGGCGTTCAACACCCCTAGTGACCTGGAGATGTCGGCCGCGGAGAATAATATTCATAGATCGTATAATAGATTATAGATTTTCAAAAAATATCAATTTATTGTAGAATTAAATATTTTGATACTTCTTTTTAAACAAATCGATATATTTTTAAATAAAATTGGAAAACAAATATATTAATATATCGGCTATTGATTAATAAAAGAATTTTTTTTCATTTTTAAATTTCTTGAATATGTCATTTTTTTTTTCGTAAATAATAAAACAAAATTATCGATATTTTTTGAAAATAAATATTCATCCATCGATATATTTCGACATTCCTACTATGGACATAGAAAATTTGAATAAGCTAGGTTAGAGATAGGTAATTTGATTTAATAGGTTATGGCACAAAAGATAGAGATTCTCAATGTTTTGTGGGTTATGGTTCTAAAATATATAGGTTTTAAAAAATAAAGCATCTTAACATGAGCGCTGCGTTAGTTAAACAAGCTTTAGAAGTTGTCGATCCAGATTTCAAAACAAAAGGTAACTTATTATAGCATTGAGTTTATCATATGAATTAAATAATTTAGGTTCCAAGAATAAGAAGAAATCAGATGTTTTGGCGTTGTTACCTCAACATCATAAAACTATTGGAAAGTCATATAAGAAAGGAAAAAAAGGTAATAAAATGCTCATTTTAATTGAAGAAGTTAATTAATTTAGGTGTATTATATTTTATTAGAGAAAGTAGGACTAGCTTTTAAAAAAAAGCAAACTGTACAAGAGGCTAAGAAAGAATTAAAAACAAAAGGTCAAATTTTAAAAGAAAACTTGAGAAAATTGGAGTTAATTAAGAGGAATAGCATTATTATTTTAGACAAGAAACACACTCAAAATGTAAGTTACTTGAATTTCATTCAACTGCAAGTTTTCAAAAATAACATCTTTAGATTATTGAGAGGGGTAGGACAAAAAGACCTATAGAAAGAACCGAAGAGAAACGAAAAAAATCAAAAACTGTATTTACAGATGAAGATTTTGAAAAATTTGAGAAGGAATACTTTAGCTAATATGTGGACTGACCAGCATGTTGGCATCATAAAATTATCATTAAGTATTGTTTTATTGTTATATACCTTTTTTTTATTATTTATTTTGCCCTTATCACCTCTTGAAAACACTCTAATTATTGAACAAATTACTCCACCATCAAATATACTTCTGTTTTTTGGTTTGTTTGGATCAATTTTTATAGGTTTACTCCTTATATTTACACTATATATAATGTTTGAAAAATAAAAGATACATATTAATAGATTATAATTTTAATGTTCAATACTTCCAAATTATATATTTAAAAATAAGGGTTTCTTGTTAATGGGGCACCCCACCATGGTCTAAAATAAAGAAAAATTAATATAAGTATATTGTGTTTTTTAATGGTCTACCTACATTTGCCTATTATACTGCATGCTTCGTTCAGAGGTAACAAAGGCTCTTCCTCTGGATCCTCTTGCCATACGTGTAGAAGCTAATATCTCTCTACTTATTTTATTGTAACCTAGTAAAATAACTAACCTAGTTATAGTTATACATCATATATTTGAAAAATATCTATTTTCTAATACCTGTTGGTCCAGTTGGTTGAGCTCCACATGTTTCTAATGCAACAAAATCATCAACATGCAGTGATGGAGGCCTAGAAGTATTTGGTGGACGCGATCTAAATAAATCAGGCCTTTGTGGTGTGGTTCTAGGAAACCCTCGAGGACGCATCGGAGTAACTAAAATTAAATTCATGTCCTTGCAAGATTATTGATGTTAAAACGCTTATGTAAAAAAGGTGTTTGAATGTGTTATTATAAGGAGTGTGAATATTATGAGGAAGAATGTCAAGACACAGTTAAATAATAAATGAAATGAATGTTTTTCACAAAATCAGAAATATATGAATGTACTTACTAAATGGCTTTCTCGTTTTGGCTCGTTGTTCTTCATTTTGCTTATTAGTGACATCAGTGTTAGGGGTTTCAGTTCGTGAAATTCGACACAATTTCTCTACTTCTTTAATTAAATTAAATTCTGGTGGAAGCTGTCGGCATATTTCAAAGAGATCACATGGAACCTACAAAAAGTATTCATTTCATATAACTGAAGTAAAATAGATAGCATTACTTACTGTTTCTAGTTCACCTTCTCCTTCATCAGCTGGTATTGTTAACCAATAACGGTCCGTCAATCGTTCATCACACGCATCCGAAGAACTATATTGACATAAAATTGTTTGTAATAAAATCATATCTGAATAAAACTACAAAATTTACCTGCATATAATTCTACTCGCATATTGAGTTAAAAGTGATTCTGGTGGAGGTAAAAGAACTTCCTGCGGTATTTCGTTTTCAGATTCTTGATCCAAAGTTTGTAATTGTTTCAAAAAAAGAGATAATCCTTCTAGTATAGTTTCAAAACTTGTATTTTCTTCGGTCTCTTTCTAAAAATAATATTTCAATTGATCCTTCACCATGAAGTATTTAAATAACAATAACTCGAAAGATTGAATTTATAAAACGGAATATACCTTAAGTACCTCCTCAAGTTGCAAAAAAGGATGATTATTTCCTTCGCCGTCCACACTAGCATCTTCCCAACCCATTAAATTCTTCACTTCTTGAACTGTGAGTTTAATTGTCCTCGAAGAATACAGAAGTGTGGCATCATTTTCTTCAGTAATTAAGCATACTCTCAAAAATTCGACCAAAGTATTTAATGTCGACAAGCACTCTGCACTTGTCTTTGAAAAATTTTGAGACAATTTATTTAAGACTGTTAAAAACAACTTTTCTCTTTTTAACAAACGCTCTCTTAAATGGTAAAATCCATAATTATGTTCGGTTAATAACAGAAGAGTTCGTACAATGGGTAAATAAGTGACATAGGAATTGTCTGAAGTTAAATGATCTAATATCATATCAATGAATGTAAGCAAATGTTCTTTAATCGGCATAGCATTAGCTAAATACGTTTCCGAATTAATAGCTAATGTACCCTCGATGGGATTTTGCATTAAAGTAATCTCGACGTCGCAGAAACTTTGCAGTATACTAAGAATGCACTCTTGGGCCTGTATATGACTGGTTGAAGTTACATCACTTCTTTTTAGAATATTTGAAAAAGCTAATATTAAAGAAGAATACTTATTTTCTTGATTTCCTGTTACATTTGAATTCGTGTGCATTAAATGTAATACAGCACATTTAACAGTATTATGTGTCACTAAACATGCAAGAAAATTAAGCAATCGAGCAACATGGCTGGTGCAAGGGCCATCATCTTTAGTTAATAATGCTTTATATACAGCATCCAACATACCTCTGGCAATTATTAAAGCCGAATTTGCTGCTAAATCGGATATCTGAACACATATTCGACGAAGCAAATTAAGCAATTGCGGTTGTGTCGATATACAAATCCGGTTAACCATTTCTTGAATCGCATTGTTGTAGGGATATAAATGAGCCGACCAAAGTTTGCGTAAATTAATGGCCCATGTAATTTCACTTTTCGTCAATTCATCACGAGTTTGAATAGGTAATGGTAAGGGTAACAATTCTGATAAAATTAACAACCCGGAAACAAAAGTATAAGGTGCTGTAGTAATAAATTTTATCACTTCTCCACACATTTGAGACCACAATGTTTTATTCAAACTATCTTTTTCGTGTATTTCATCAGAAAGGGGTTGTGTATATACTAATAAAGTATCAATTATGGCTATTTGGCTCTTATTTGCTAATTCAGCGCCTATTGCTGTTATTGGATAACTGTTTAAAAAGTTATAAGTTTGAAGCAAAACCGGTATTGTAGTTAAATCTCTAAAATTAGTATTTCTACACTGCACAACATAAGCCAACATTTGTTTTAACAAAACAATACAAGGGTAAATAACACTGACAAGCAATAATCCATGATTAGATGCTAGTATTGAACTATGTAATCCGGGTTGTTCATAATGATTACAAATTTTTTGAAGAATTTTCACGAGTACAATTGTTCCATCTAATGAATATAATTGCAAAATAACATGCTTATATTTCAACTCAACATAATTAGTTAATGGATTTTCTAATAATATTATATCTTTATTTTGATAATTGGAAATTCCTAGATATTGAACTATTCTTAAAGCTGTAATCAATGGACCAGGATGAGAAATTACATTCTCCATTTGTTTTTCCATAATTTCAACAAAAGTAGAAATATTATCATAATTCAAAGAAACAGCCTGTTCTAGTGGGGTTAAATGCAACCTTATTTCATTAATCTTAAATGCATATTGATCATCATAAATAAGATTTAGAATATAATTTATGGTTTTGGTATTTTTTTCCAAAAATTTAATATTTGGAACCACAACGATAGTATAGTATAGTAAATCTAAAACATACCCAGTTCCAGATGACTTTTTGAGTTTTTGCAAATAAGATTCTGATTTCGGAACATTATCAAAGAATTGCAATAAACACCGTGCATTTTCGTTCATTCCTAGCATTTCACTGACGGAAATTTTACCGACTGGTGAAAAAGTTAAACAAAATAGACCATGTAATTGATCAATTATATCAAAGGCATCAATATCAAAAGAATTACTTTTGGCACTATCTAGTAAACACTCAATATGATATAAACATTGCAGTTTATAGGCAATTCTTAAACCTAAATTATGAGATTTCACTTCAATACAATCACTAAGGCTATATTGCATTTCTTCATCTGTTCTAAGAAGACACTTTAATAAAACATTGACAGTTGAACTATTTTCAGATAGATACTGCAAACCTTCTGTGTTGTCCAAAAGAGCTGACACGATTTCAAATATAGGCGTTTTTATTGGAGGTAAGTTCAAAGTGCTGGGATAAGTTAGTAATAATAAAAAGCATTGAAGAAGATTGAACATACCAAAATAATGAACTAATACATTCCTTGAATCTGCTCGCATAATTTCAAATTGCGCTGATACAGGAAGAAATCTTTTAGGCTGAGACATAGTAAAAGGACCACTATTACAATAACTCAAAATCTGGTTTAGAGACTTAGTAATCAAATTAATTTCTTCTGCTGATATATCATGTGATACATTTCTCAATTTAATAAGAATATTGTATATTTTGAATAAAACTTCATATAAATTGAGTTTTTTTAAAATAGAGCTTAAAGCAAATTTTATACGAACTAGAGGATTTTTATCAAGAGCTTCAATAATTATTTTATAACCATTACTCTGATTTGGCAACACAGTATCTGTATATCCATTCTGTACTGAATTACTTACAGAATTACTAATAAGAAATTTTTCAATAGCAAATTTATGTAAGAGATATGTGTCAAGAGCTTTAAGTATCATAAGTTTTATAGAAAGAGCCATAAATTCTTGACGATAAAGATCAAGAAGTTCTCTATGAAGATTATAATTTTTATTCCATATATACTGAATATATTCTTCGCTGTGGCATAACCAATCAGCCAACCTAAAAATTTAAATCGTTAGTAATTAATTTTTTCATTTGCTCATTACATTAGACACGTGAAAAAGTACGTGCATTATTAAACATCCAAAAACATATTTTGTTGCTTTCCTAATTACCTATTTATTTTGTATTGTAAATGTCTTTTTGAAAAACCAAAAATTTGACGATATTTTCATAAGAACCCAAGTTTCATGATTAAATTTACACTCTATTGGCTAAAGTTCTTTCGTGGCTATGGATGAAACTTGAAATAAGAGGCGAAATTAATATTCAGAAAGAAAAATCAGAAGAATTCGTCCAAGAATGTATTTTCGTAATATATTTTAACATATTAAATCAATTAGATGCGATAATATGTGAAAAACATCTTTGAGACTTTGAGCGAAAAGATGCGAATCATAGAAAGCGATCGCCAATAAATTTAGTGAAAAATATTGGCCTGCGGCACTAACAGCAACATATTGGTTGAGAAACAGATATTCCACATAACCAAATTAATAATCCGTCGTTCTGCTTTAAAAAATGCTTGAATCAAAGTTTGTCGGAAATATTAAAGGAAAGTTAATAATGAGGTCAAAAGCACGCAGGCCATTGGGTTGTATCTGTAATGATGGAAAAAAAAGATCTGTCCAATGCGTGCAAAGTGCGCACTTACCTTTGAATGACAAATGAAAGATTATCCCAATAGGTATTACATTAAATAACCTAACAACAAAAAAACAATTCACCTTACAATTGTGAATGTTTGGTTAGTAAGCAACAAATTAACTCTTTACTAACTGTTATAAAAATGTGGCAGACTCTCGAAGTTCCAAGGCAGAAGAGATTCTGCTTCTAACAAAATTGAAAGTTTATGTAATACAAATTGTTACCTCTTATAAACCACTACAATTAGAATATTGGTAAAGAGTTGTTATTTTCAGTGATGACTGCATTCTTGAACAAAAGTTATTTTGAAGTTATTAGTGTTTTATATTTAAATGTCAATAACATGGATTACTATTTCAAAGTCCTAACATTTTAGATCTTATAAATATCTAAAATATATTAATTGTAATTTACCTGACGCCACACTTGATATGTCGAATTTTATAAGCAGGCTGATCTTGCGCATTGGCCATATCATAATTTAAAGATATTTTTAACCAATCTGTAATTGTTTCGATAATAAAGTTTGTTTGATTGGCTAATTCTCGATCTTCGACACTCATTTTAGGTGTAATAAGAGATCTGACAACATTATGAACTTTCATTATATCAACAAATATTGGTGGTTCTCCAATCTATAATGAAAAAAATTACATAATTTATCTTAATATTTTAATTGCTAAAAAAATCTAAAAAGTAAAATTCTAAAACTTACTGTACAAATAAGTTTTTCGCACAAATGAACAAACTCTTCCTTGATTTCCGTGTTGTGCTTATTAAAATTATCCAGAACATATTTAGTTATGCTAGATTTCAAATAATCATCTGCTATTCCTATAATAGTTTTCAAACCCTCTTCAAGTTCAATTGAATTATCCCTGATAACATATTTTTTAGATTTAGAATATTTTTTAAGCTCAGTCACTCCTGCATAAATAGTAGTTTTAGTTTGGTATAAAATTAATAAAACTTATCAAACCTGGTATAAATAGCCTAATTATGTCATCATTATTTGTATATGCTGAATAATCATAATCTGAATCCTGGTAGTGCTCACCATCATCAACTATGTCTTCATCACTCAATATTGGTTCAAATTCTTCTACATCCATATGAGTAATTTCTTCATTAATTGGTGATTTAACCTACATAAAAAAGTATAAAAACAATATGTTACACATAGTAAATACAATATGAAGATATTAAAGAATCATAAACATATTGGGTTAAAAGTCCACAGATATATATGATTGCTCGCCTCTTTTGAATTGTCTATTTCCTCTTGAACATTTTCATCCTTTTTTATTATCTCTTCTTCACGTACATTAATATCTGTATGCCCATTTGGAGATAAAATATCTTTACTCTGTTCAATATGTGGTGGAGAATGTGGTTTTTTTGGGCTCATTTGCATAGGTGGTGTCCGTGGCCTTTTCCTTTCTTCGCGATCATCCCGATACCTTCAACGGTAGATATTTTTATAAATCATAAGAATTAAAATATTTCAAACCTTTCAGATCTCCGGTATCCGTCATCATGTCTTCTATCTCTTGTCCTTTCTCTATCATGTGTTCTATCCCTGTCTCTTTCAGACTCTTGCCATTCATGATCTATTCGGTCTCGCTCAGTTCTAAAATACTAAATATAAATAATTGATAAACAGCAAAAAGAAAACAAATTGCCTATAATCTGTTCTTTCATGCTCTCGATCATACCCATCTCTTTCTCTTGCAACTTCATGATAGTCCTTAATAGGCCTATCCCGATCTCTGCTTTCAGAACGGGAGTATCGTCTATCCCTTCGTTCATGATCCCTATCCTTGTTGAAAATTGAGTTAAAATAGTATTTAAAAAGATTATCATATAATATACTTGATACATGTCTCTGTTTCTCTCTCTATCACTGTCTCTATTTCTTCCTTTGTCCCACTCAGTCTCTGGAGTGTGATGATAACTTCTAGGGTCTTTGGGAACATCGTTATAGTATTCAGAAAATTCTTGGTGTTGATATGACTCTGGCTGATTATATTGTTGATAGTTTGTTGCCGCTTGATTAGGATATTCTGAAATTAAGGTAAACATAAAACAGATTTTTTAAACTAAAACATACCTAATGGTTGCGTTGAAATATTATCTTGAGACCATTCAGCATCAACTGAAGAACCAGATATTATCTGTTGAGCATCAGCAATTGTATTAGGTGGATTTGGAAGTGCTGGATTAACTACAGGTTGAACAAGCTGCTCAGCAATATTATTTGTTAATGTACCATATACAGCTAATGTAATGGTGGTATACAGCCCTAAACAAACATTTCTTCATAACATACCTTGTAAAATGTATTTAATTTGCACCTTTTAAAACTAATCCATCAGTTGGTATTTTTCTCACTGAATCATCAGGAGTACATTCAAGATTAATTTTACCATTTTGATCATATTCAAATGCTCCTAATGTCTCAAATGTGCTAGCCCCAGGTTTACCTAAATCATTAACAAAAAATTCAATTTGAAACTGACTAGGATTTGTAGCTCCTAATCTAACTCCACCGGGAAAATCAGCTTGTACTCTAGCACCTAATGGTATTATTCGAACCTCAGTAACATACACTGGTTTAGGAAATTGTACCAAGTCTAAATTAATTTCCTAAAACATTCGTAATAACAAATTTAACTTAAAACTATATTTCAAGATGTTACCTCAGTATTATCATGGGCAAAAGTATCAAAGAATAAAAGTTCTACAATATTTTCAGTCATTCTCTAAGATATTTAACACCAATAATCCTTGTACATTTGGAAATCAGAATGATGATTCAATCAATATATACTATTAAATAAAACTTTTATTTGTTCGTAGGGTACGTAATAAACAACGAATATATACAAAAATTCTAGGTTAATTTCTGTTTTTGGCTATAAGTTTTTCTATAGCTATACAAATAGATCTATGGAATGCCAAAAATGTTAGTTTCCATGTCATTCTCCAGGTGTCACTTTTGAGTTTCAGATTTTACTGATAAAACAGTATTTTATAATACCGACGTTGGATTGGATTGTTTTCCTTGTGTCATTTTTGTCACCTTGTTCTTCTGTCTCAAAATGTCTGAAAAAACGGCGAAAGCAGAAAAAACTTTACCGGAAAAATCGGATATTAACAGTAAATTGGATGGCAATTTACCTAATCATGTTCAAAGCAAAAGGTAAAGAAAATATAACACGTTATAACTGATAGCTTAGTAGCCTATGAAAAATAATTATAGAAAAAAATAGATCAAAGGTGTAACCTTCATTTTTAAAACGAATTAAATTAACCCTAATCGATATTTTATTAGAAGTCTATATAAAGAGTAATTTTAGAATAATCAAGTCTGGATAATTCATACTAAAACACTTAGCATTTTATTTAAATGACTTTGCACAACTATTCTAACCTCATTTGTAGAATTAGTTTAAGATATGTTAATTTATTTCTAGTTAATTTAAAGTATGCCATTATTTAATATTGTTTATTTCATACTCTACCTAGTGCCAAAAAAAGACATCGCAATAAAAAGGGAAAAAATGAAGATAATCAGAATTTGAATAATGAGCAAAATTCAGATGAGTCTTTTGGTTTCTCTAATCCATTAAATACAATATCTATAAAAGATCTTAAAGCTGCAATGGAAGTATTTACATTATCTCAGAAACCAGCAAAAACTCCAGAGGAAGCCCTTAAAAAGTCCTATCAATTTTGGAGTACACAACCAGTTCCTAAAATGGGTATTTTGATCAACTATATAATTAGTATTATGTGTAATTTTTTTTACTGTATAGATGAGAAGATTACTGTTAATGAAGCAATTGAGCCAGATAGATCAGTTAATGAAATTAGGGCTGAACCCTATTCGTTACCTGATGGATTTACTTGGGATACATTAAAACTTGATGAACCTTTAGTTTTAAAAGAACTGTACACCTTATTAAATGAAAATTATGTTGAAGATGACGATTCCATGTTCAGATTTGATTATCAACCTGAATTTTTAAAATGGTAATAATGTGTATATGTACAGGTATTCTTAATAAAGATAATAATTCCAGGGCTCTTCAGCCACCTGGATGGAAAAAAGAATGGCATTGTGGTGTTAGAGTAGTTAAAAGTGGTCGTTTAGTTGGTTTTATATCAGCAATTCCAGCAACTTTAAATATATATAAGAAGTAAGCAGATAAATCTAATATATTAATTTATATTTATATATTATTATGCTTAGGAGTCAAAAAATGGTGGAAATAAATTTCCTTTGCGTTCATAAAAAATTACGTTCAAAAAGAGTAGCTCCAGTTCTGATTAGAGAAATAACTAGACGTGTACATCTTACTGGTTTATTTCAAGCAGTGTATACAGCAGGAATTGTATTGCCAAAACCAGTTTCAACATGTACCTATTGGCATCGATCATTAAATCCAAAGAAATTAATAGAGGTTTGTATTTGTATTTATGTGAGACAGCTTAATTAATTTTTTATCAATTAATATTCTGTAGGTAAAATTTTCTCATTTATCTCGCAATATGACAATGCAAAGAACATTAAAACTCTACAAATTGCCTGAACATGCAAAAACCCCAGGTTTTAGAAAAATGAGACCAGGAGATATTGATGGTGCACATAAATTATTAATAGAGGTATAATCTTCAATAAATAAAAAAACAGGTTTAATCTTATTGATTTAATTTTTAGTATTTAAGTCGATTTGACTTAGCGCCATATTTCACCAAAGAGGACTTTATTCATTGGTTTGTACCACGTCCAAATATTATTGATAGTTTTGTGGTAGAAAATGGAGGAAACATTACAGATTTTGTCAGTTACTATACACTGCCAAGTAGTGTAATGCATCATCCAGTGCATAAAAGTTTGAAGGTATGAAATGCCTATTGTGTGTGTCCAATTTTAATAATATTTTATTTTAATTTAACACTAATATATTGTATTTTCATTTTAGGCCGCATATAGTTTTTATAATGTTAGTACAACAACTTCTTGGGTTGATCTCATGCAAGATGCTCTTATATCTGCTAAGCGATTGGGTTTTGATGTTTTTAATGCTTTGGACTTAATGGATAACTCTGAATTTCTTGAATCATTGAAATTTGGAATAGGAGATGGGAAGCTTCAATATTACCTTTATAATTGGAAGTGTCCATCTATGGGATGTAACAGAATTGGACTTGTCCTGCAGTAGACATTTGCACATCAAAATTGTATCAACAAAATTAGAATATTTTTGAAATTAATAATCTGAAATTTAGCTGAAAAAAAACAGTTGGTTGAATTATACTAATCTGTACTTTACTGACTATAGGTATTTATATTTGTCATAAATTGCCCCTGCATTATATGCATACATGTGTGTATAAAATGTGGTGCTGTAACATAATACTGAGTATGACTACAATATCACGAGATCTTTTTATAGCATGAAATAATTTATTATGAAACAATAAATTATTTGATGACTACTCTTACTTTATATTATATATATTTCTATACAGTTTTGTGGAACTTTATTACATAAAGCTAAATTTCAGATTATTCCCTTATTGACCTTATTTTAAAGTTAACTATATAACAGTTAATATTTGTTTTAATTAATGTCTCTAGTATAATATATATTCAACAAAAACCCAAAGACCACACCTTTTTTTCGAATCTAAAATATATAGAGTGCAAATTCTTTAATATATTATTCTTAGTAAGTGAAATGGTTTATTTAATTGTTTCTAATATTTCCGTTGATATTGGGGATGGGTATAAAAATGTATATTTGTTAATTATGATATACATTTCAATAGTATAAATAGTTTTAACATCAGTATAATTCTTGCATCAAATGTTATGTGTAATAAATCGACGTTGTGTTTTGTAATAGAATAAAATAGATCATAAAGGTATTAGGGAATAAAATATTCAAGCAGAAACACCAAACTACCTTATACAATAGAAAGTGTCTGTTATAAGCGCACTGTTGTGTGGAATTGGAAAATAACTTTATTATTTAAACATGTTCAGTTGTGTATCTTGTGAATAATAAATGTTAATTTTAAAACTATTATATATATATACTATAATATTAATTATATGACTAAGCTAACCTCATCGTTTCTCTGTACCTACTTAATTGACGTTGAATAGCGTTATTCTAAAATGCTTAATAAATGAGAGGCCAAAGACAGCACAAAGTTCAATTTAATAGATATACATATATTTATTCTTAGTATCCTCATTTCTAGAAGTATTTTAACAAATGTATTATTCTTTGATTGAAAAAACTTTACTCTATGGTTATTGTTGCACTTAAATGGCAACAGAAACACATGTTAACTATTTCATAGAGGTTACGTATGTCTGGTGGTAGGATAGATAGGAATGTTCATTTAGTGGGTCGGTCGGTCGGAATATGTGGCTGTCGATCGGATTGTTTGTTCGAACACTCACTACGATTTTGCGGAAGGAATTTTCACGAGAACTGAAAACACTGGTAGCGCTGTTGAAATGATACTGTTACAAGGGGGTAGAGAAAAGAAAAGAGAGCGAAACCATGGCGCTTTCAGAGTTTGCCTGAAAAGTTTATTTTGGATTACCTGAAGCTTTTCCACTAGTTCCGGCCTGATAAACCGATACCAAGTTTTAGATCCATATAACATGACGGGTCTGATAAGTAGCTTGTAAAGCAAAACTTTAGTCATCGGGAACAATTTACTTTTTCTGCAGATGAGAGGGTTAAGCACTTGCGACACCGTAGCCTTTGGAGAGAGCCTTTTTAGATTTTAGATAAAAATAAATTATATATATATATATATATATATATATATATATATATATATATATATATATATATATAATACTGTATTATAAAATATATAAATTACATGATAATATTATAATATATATAATATAATAATAATAGATGAGTGTTACAAATGTTGTAGTAGGTCTGCGGTCTTTAGGCAATCAATCAGCAGGTTTATCTGCTCAGGTTTGGCCAATTGCTCCAATGTTCTCGGCATCTTCAGTTGTCTCCTCAGATCATCATACTTTTGACAGTCCAGAAGGATCTGTCTGACGCTAAGCTGAATCTGACATAGATCACACAAGGGTGGGCTCCGTCCCTTCAACAAATATTCATAAGTTAATTTACAGTACCCTATTTGTAGTCGTGCGAGGATGCGTGCCTTATGTCTACTGATATTATAATGTATGGGTTGATAGAAGATCCTCCTAATTTCCCTCAATTTGTTGTTTTTTTGTGAGAAGGTGCCAATCCAGTTGGGTCAACTGCCTATTGAGGTCCTTCATATAAACTTTGGCATCCGTTTTACTAAACAGATCGTTTAACCTGATTGACTCCTCTTCCCTACTTGCCAGGTGGTCGACTCTTTCATTACCGGATATTCCCTTATGAGAGAGGACCTAAAGGTATGTTATTCTTACAGCCCTATATTGTAGCTTTGTAGCTCTCTGATGTATGTGACCAGAGGGTGGGCTGTCCCTACCGATCTTAGGCTTTCTAGGGAACTCATATAATCCGATACTATTATTATCGATTCGCTGATAGGTGATTTTTCAGAGATGGAAGCCAAAGGTGACTCTCAAGTAGGCTAGACGTGTAAGTGGCACCCACAAAGTTCTTTCGTTTTGAACCATCTGTGTAGCTGACAAAATGGTTCGGATAGTTCTCTTTAATTATCTCTCTAAAAAGTCTTTTTATTGTAGAAGGACTAGCTGTTTCCTTATGCAGAGCCTTCATAGAGAGGTCTGTATGTATTTTTGAGAACTACCATGGTGGTATTGTAGTGATTCTACTGTTCGCATCTGGGATCGCAATCATTATTCGATTGCATATCCTCTGGAAAACTGATGAAGGGCTCAAGTGCCTCTTCTTTATATTGATCCAGTCTGTTTTCGGTGGGAAAAAGATAGGAAACTGGTTCAATTCTGGACGGAATTTGAGGGAACTTGCATAGTTTAGTAGCACAAGCTCTCGCCGTGACTCGAGTGATGAAATCTGTGCTTCACACTGTAAGATTTCAACTGTACTAGTGCGTAATGCTCCCAGTATGATTCTCATAGCGGCGTTTTGGACGGGATCCACGTTCTTCACGTATGAAGGGGGTGCGGTAATATAGCACTGGCTTCCATAGTCTAATTTGCTTCTGATCAGCGCCTGATATATATTGCTTAATGATGTTCTATGTGCTCCCCAATTAATATTGGGGAGGGTCTTCAGTAGCCTATGTCTGCCAAACATTTATCCTTGATATAATTTGTGTGGGAGCCAATTGAGCCTATGATCAAATAGCAAGCCAAGGAAAATTCCTTGTTCACAAATGTGTTCTGGCTTATTTATCAGGTTCTTAACCTCCATCATTAGTGTTGCTATTCGCGAGCAGCTCCTCCGTCTACAGAAAGGAACACTCACGGATTTCTCTGCTGAGAACTTCAACCCATTACGTCCTGCCCACGTAGGCAATTCTGTAATAGGGATTGGCTATAGTTATGGTCTGTATGTTTGTGGTAAATAACCACGTCATCCGCATAGATTCGGGCTTTGATATAAGTGGGGATGACTTTGTTAATGGAGTTCATGGCAATAATGAATAGTAATGGGCTAATACATGAGCCCTCAGGTACACCGTTAGTTTGATGATATGTTGTTGATAGTACTCCATTAACCTTGACCCCAAAGTTTCTGTTAGCCATGAAGGAGGCAATGAAAAGGAACATTCCGCCCCCTATTTCCCAGTTAGATAGTTGTTTCAGGATGCTATCAATATTGATGGAGTCAAGGGCCTTTTCTAAATCAAGAAAAACCGCCGTTAAAGGCCTCACAAAGGTCCTCCTGAAACCCGATCAAGTGATCGAGTATAGAGTATCCTCTTATGAAGCCTTCCTGACGATTATTTAGTAGTCTCTGTTTTTCAATTATATATATTAGCCTATAGCAGACCATGCGCTCAAGTACTTTACATAGGTGACTGGTTAACGCGATAGGCCTGTAGCTGGATACTGAATGCCGTGGTTTACCTGGCTTATATATAGGGACTAATAGCGACTGTTTCCACGACAAAGGCAGATGTCCCCTCATCCAAACTTCATTGTAGATATTAAGCAGATGGTAGTGTTGCGATTGGGTTAGATTTTTGATTAATGGGAAGCAAATATTGTCTAGTCCGGATGATGTGTTTCTACCCCTGCTCATGGCCTTATTAAGCTCTTCATTTGTGAATGAAGTATTCAAAAAGTCATGTGCATTTTTGCTTGTCCCATCATTACTGTTGATCTCTTTCTCCTTATGTTTGTTTAGTATGGAATAATAGTGCGCTGTAAACATCTCAGTCATCTCACAGGGGTCTTCAATACGTCGACTTCCATCAACCATTACTGGTATTTTGGATTTTGGGGTGCCTTTTAGTATGCATATTTTCCTCCATATAGTATGGGATGAGGTTTGCGGGGTAAGGCTACTTGTAAATTTTCTCCAAGAGCTTAATCTTGCTTGCCGTATAGTTCTTCTCGAAATTGCCTTTAATCTTTTATAATTTTGGAAAAGTTCGGACGTTGAGTTTAATTTGAATCTATTAATGACCCTTTTCCTATCCTTTATCACCCTAGCACAGTCTTTATTCCACCACGGTACAGGTAATTTGTTTATTTTTGTGCCGTTGATGGGAGTTCTTCTAGCTGCATTGATAATGGAGTCTGTGAATTCTTTTACAACTGTGTCTGTATTTTCAGTGATTGGGGTGGTTTCAATCAGCGACCTGTATTGCTCCCAATCAATGCCTCTAATATTAAGTCGAATCGCTGTACGTGATATGCCAGATGAGTCAACCAGTGAATTCAACCAGAGTGGGAAAGTGATCGCTGTCATGCATATCAGCTATAGTTATCCATCTGGCCTGTCCAACCAATGAGGAAGAGCACAGGCTCAGGTCCAAGTGTGATAAAGTGCCTGACAAGGCCGATACAAATGTAGAAGATCCATCATTCATAAAACACGGACTGTGGCATTTAATCGAATTTGAAGTTTTCTCTGAGCGGCATGTACAGAATGAGAACTGGTGAAGAAAGCTATGTCATCCGCGTATTGGGCGGTTTCAACATTTTTCTTCATAAGACCGCGCAGAGCTTGTGCTTTTTCTTCATGGCGAAGTGAATTTCTGCGGCCAATCTAGTAGCCTGATGTGCACATGAATGTTTGGCTCTGAACCCGTGTTGTTCCTCCTGTATGATATGGTTCTGCTTAGTGAACCAGTTGAGTGCAAAAAGGATCGCTCTTTCATCAATCTTTAACATTGAACTAAGCAGGCTGATGGGCCTGTAGTCTGAAGGCGAAGAATCTGCTCCTTTTTTCTTTTTTTTTTGGTCTGGTCTAAAACCAGGCGGTGGAATGCATGACGCATACCTGGTCGCGGAGACTTGCCTTGGAGTGACAAGTTGGACCGGTTTATGTGGGACTGCCTCTGGGCTTACCAATACACTAAACCGAAACCGCCTCACAGTTGACCCCTGTGGATCGCTACTGCTACTTTTTTTTGATACTTCATGAAGTCTGTAATTGTAGCAGTGAGAATTTCGATTCTTGATTGATTTTCTCCTTTAAGATCTTCGGAAGCCTTTTCGCTCTTTTCCGTCTGCTTGTTCAGGGCGTCTGTCTGTGCTTGAGCGAACATTTTCACTTCGGCTATCTGCTTTCGCAGGTCTTCATTCTGTTTTCTTAAATCTTCTATGAGCAAATCTCGGCTGTCTTCGGAAGATGGTCCATTAGAATTAGGAAAGCTGGGATAATGGTCAGGAGGCAACGTCGGCTCTGATGTACATGACGCCATTGCCTTGTCTGTAATTGCGCCTTTTCGGTGCTTACACGATCATATCAGCTATAGTTGTCCATCTGGCCTGTCCAACCAATGAGGAAGAGCATAGGCTCTGGTCCAAGTGTGATAAAGTGCCTGACAAGGCCGATACAAATGTAGAAGATCCATCATTCATAATACACGGGCTGTGGCATTTAATTGAATTTGAAGTTTTCTCTGAGCGGCATGTACAGAATGAGAACTGGTGAAGAAAGCTGTGTCATCCGCGTATTAGGCGGTTTCAACATTTTTCTTCATAAGACCGCGCAGAGCTTGTGCTTTTTCTTCATGGCGAAGTGAATTTCTGCGGCCAATCTAGTAGTCTGATGTGCACATGAATGTTTGGCTCTGAACCCGAGTTGTTTCTCTTGTATGATATGGTTCTGTTTAGTGAACCAGTTGAGTGCAAAAAGGATCGCTCTTTCATCAATCTTGGACATTGAACTAATCAGGCTCGGTCACGACCGTTCTCTTTGAGAGCTAGCACGGAACTGCCCCTTTTTTCGAAATCACGACTATGTGTGCATGTTTCGAAATTTTTGGGAAGTGTTACAGCCGCACGATGGAATTTATGATGTTGGTTAAT
Source organism: Rhynchophorus ferrugineus (assembly GCF_030347505.1). Taxonomy (NCBI): domain Eukaryota; kingdom Metazoa; phylum Arthropoda; class Insecta; order Coleoptera; family Curculionidae; genus Rhynchophorus; species Rhynchophorus ferrugineus. Next base: position 470,249 of record NW_027472597.1, read on the forward strand.
TCCGAGAGCTGCTTGTGTGGGAGCTTTTTGAGTTGGAATACTGAAATTTCATCCTATCTAAGTGCCTTTTTGGGTTTAAGATTACTGATGATTTTTTGTAGAACCTTTGGTGAAACTAGATGGTTTTGGAGATAGTTTGAAGGCGCTACTTTCCCTAGATTGTGGGCCTCGCTGATGACTTTTTTGTTACGAGTGGCGCCACTTCCCTTTTTAAAAGGTAGGCATTCCATTTGTTTTTCGAACGATTCGGCCAAGAGATCGGCTTTTTTGCTGTCCGGGACTGCGAAGTTACCTGACCCTTCAGATTTCAGGTGGGAGATGTGTCTTTTTTGACTTTCCCAGAAAGCTTGTGCGATCTAACATCTGATCACACTCCAGTATTGTTAACACTGGGAGCGACAGTCCTAAGAAAAGCAAAAAAGCCTAATTTTACCAACAAATATACTGACTGGGACAAATTCAGATTAATACTGCAGGAACAAATAAGTTTAAAAGTAGGACTTAAAACTATAGATGATCTAGAGCAACAAACCAAACATATAACTGAACAAATTCAGCTGCAAAAGATACTACCCCAATGGCAAGAGAGAAATCAAAATATGAAGTACTTTACCCCCTCGAAATTAGAGAAATGATAAAAGAAAGGCGAAAAGCTAGAAGAGTATGGCACAGAACCAGAAATGCTGCTCACAAAACTACTTTTAATAGAATTAGTAATCAGACGAATCAAAAGATCAAAGAATATAAACAGAATTGCTTTCAAAAGTATTGTAAATGAATTAAACCCACAAGCAGACAAAGATTATTCGCTATGGAAATCAACTCGAAGTTTTAAAAGACCAATTATTCGAGTACCGCCAATTAAAAATGATCGAAATGAATGGGTTCGACTTCGACAATGAAAAAGCTGAATTGTTCGCACAATACTTAGCTAACATATTTCGACCTAATGATATAGAATCTACCATGGATACATCTCCTGTTTCTCAACCCTATATAGATCTAAATCTAATTTCTCCACTGGAAGTTGGCACTGAAATTGATAACCTCAATCCTAAAAAGGCACCTGGTATAGATGACATTTCACCTGGATTATTGAAAGAACTGCCACGAAAAGCAATCATCATGTTGACATATATATTTAATGCCTGTTTAAGACTGAAGCATGTCCCGGAATGCTTTAAAGTTGCACAAATTATGCTCAAAATACCTGACAAACCTGCAGAACAAGTCGAATTTTACAGGCCTATTTCGCTACTACCTGCAATATCAAAGCTATTTGAGAAACTGATATTTAAACGTGTTAAACATTTGGTAACAATACCAGATTTCCAGTTTGGTTTTCGAAATCACCATTCAACAATCGATCAAGTGCACATAGTAACTGCGGCTATTGAAAGAGCGTTTGACGAAAATAAATACTACCCTGCAATATTCCTGGATGTCTCACAAGCTTTTGATCGGGTTTGGCATTTGGGATTAATCTGTAAAATGAGCAAATTGTTACCGCGTAACTATTGTCAATTGCTGGAGTCATATTTATTCGGAAGAAAATTTAGAGTATCGCACGAAATGGCGTTCTCGACATTTAAAAATATCTCGGCTGGAGCTCCACAAGGTAACGTCTTAGGACCTCTCCTGTATCTGCTCTACACTGCTGACATTCCAAGAACAAAAGAAACACTTCTTGGAACCTTTGCTGACAACACAATTATTATGGCAAAAGATATATCTCTGCCTAGGGCAATAGAAAAATTACAAGTGGCAGTCAACGAAATCTACGAAACGAAAGAACTGGACGAAAGATTGGAAAATTCAACTTAATAGCTCAAAATCTATCCACGTTAATTTTGCATTGAGGCGAAATAATAAAAACTTAATTATATCACTCAATGGATGCCCGATTGCTCAAGCAGAATCAGCTAATTACCTTGGAATCCATCTTGACGGTAGATTAAATTGGAAGCATCACGTTAGACAAAAAGCAAAACATATTAGAACCAAAATAAAACGACTATATTGGTTAGTCGGAAGATACTCCCAACTTGAACTAAAATCAAAGAGGTTGATCTATAATATAATTATAAAGCCAATTTGGACCTATGGGGTGCAAATATGGGGTTGCACTAAAAATTCAAATCAACTAGTCATACAACGCTGTCAAAACAAGGTTCTTCGATTGATTACCAATGCCTATCGCTATGTAACCAATGAAGAACTGCACGATGACCTGGAAATCAAATGGATTTGCGAAGTTATCCAAGATTTCGCCTTGAAACACGAAAGAAGATTACTAAATCATACTAACGTGGAAGCAATACAACTGCTGGACAGCGCGCAGGATGTCAGGAGATTGAACTGAACAAAACCATACGAACTTATATAAAGTGTATACATTTAGTGTAAACTATAGTTATAAGTTAATAATTAATAAATAATTATAATTTTATAGTTGAGGAATACATACTGATGTATTTTCTCGCAGTCGTCTTGCTTGTTAATTAATCCAAGTACATAGGAAAAGTAAATAATTGTAAATTAAAATTGTACTGAGCGTATCTAATAAAGATGTTAAAATAAAATAAAAATTTTCGTTGAAATTTAATTATTAGAAGCTCAATTGTAGCATAATGATAATATTTCCTATAAACACTATGTATTTTTGGGTAATATCAATACATTTTAATTAGTATGATACATACTGAGATTTTCAAAATAAACATTCAAAAAGCAGTTTTTCAAAGAACAGATTTTTTACCCTCAGATGAAAGAAATGTTACAAAGAGCAATAATATTCTTAACATAATTTTAAAGTTGTTATTACTTTAATTCAATATTGTCCAAAGTGACAGACCGTACAAATGTTTGAATAAATGAACATAAATAAAACCTAAAAATGTATAGTTTAGCTCAGTAAATTTAGAATATTTTGGGAATAATTCAAAATGGTAGTCCAATGTGATAATAATCTTGAAGGTAGTACTATTTATATTGAAAGTACAGTAACTGTATAGTTTATATTTTGTTACAAATATATAAAATAGCAAATGATAAAAATCAAATATTTTCTTCTTCTTCTCTTTCTTAAGTATCTTCACATTTCATTTGTCCAATTATCGATGAATTAATTAAATTAGTTAAATAATTGAGAATTAAACAAAACAAAAAGTTTTTATAACTTGAATTTTATCTAAGGTAAGCTGTTCCAAATTCTTTTAATATTGGTAATTTCCTGGAATGGAATATTATATAATTAATATAAAAAAGATAGCAGAACAATCTTCTTAAATCTAATGAATGTGCCAATTATAGTTGTATGAATTTTGTATTCAGATATGGCTTGAGATTATTATCAGTTTAAAGGTTGTATCTTTGAAATATCTGATGCATGATTTTAACCTGAATTAACAACTTTGTGTTCGAGAAATCACGTACATTCGTCAATAATTCTCTAGGCATGGATATAATCACAAGTAAACGCTTACACTAGGTAAAATTTTGGAATTGTAAATTTAAAAATTGTAGTATATACATTCATTCTTCGTATATACATACATTCAATATAATTCGGTAACATTTATGATCGAAACGGAGGTAACATAACAATAACTTACAAAACTTTTGTTAAAAAGCAGTTAACTATTAAGAACATAGTGATGAAGAACAATATAATGAATAATAATGTTGGATATATAAATAATTGGGTGGATGCGCCTACATGTCACGTCCACATGTATATATGTGTCGATATTAAAGTAGTTTCCTGTAAATTATAATGAACGCTACGACGCATGCTCCTATTAAAGCCACCCAGGCGGAATGGCTTTGACCGAGTTTCTTGTCGAAATAAATAGAGAGCGACTCTGGAATCCAGTATGTGGCGACCGCCACGACCCTTTAGGCCACCACCAATTCACCATCAACAACTACAAAGGTTGGCAACGCCGGTGGATTGGTACCATGCAAGTTCCAGGGTATAAAAGACCATCACGACGACGTCTCGCTCTCTTTCTTATTACCGTCCCCCTGTAACAGTACCACTTCCACAGCGCTACCGTACTTCCTTCACCTTAACCTAATATCCTGTCAATTATCCCATCGACCACATGTATCAATTAAAATTATCATATTATCAAGTTAAAATAAACAACTTTGATTCAACCAGTGTTTTTAGTTCCCGTGCAAATTCCTTCCAAAAATAGTAGTGAGTGTTCTGACAAATAATCGCAGCGGCAGTCACACATTTCGACCGATTGACCGACCCGACGAACATTCCTACAATTGGTGACCCCGACGTGATCAAAGTGCCTAACAGGTAAATCAACTCAACATAAGCCACTCGACAGGTGCTTGACACGTGCATGGAAGGATAGCACGAGGAACGGAACCCATCAACATCACGTGGTCGACGACATCCCACGAGACTAGCCTGATGGACGAAAACCACAGAAGCCCATCATGTATACCAGCAACACATGAGCACCCTCGCATCACGAAACGGGACACGTAACACATTTACAGGTACCTTCAAACAAAGCTAAACGCCTCAAGACGAACGACGTCCTGCTACAGCTCCGATGGCAGCTGATCCCGTAAAACTCCTCGCTCAGGTTGGGATCCCCATCTTATCAGCAGTCCCCGGGCGTTTGTTTGCGTGATTGCGGGTGCATTCCGGAACTTGCACCACATATAGGTACGTTCCATGGCTGTTCCACTAGGAGGGGAGTTATGTGGCGACCGCCACGACCCTTTAGGCCACCACCAATTCACCATCAACAACTACAAAGGTTGGCAACGCCAGTGGATTGGTACCATGCAAGTTCCAGGGTATAAAAGACCATCACGACGACGTCTCGCTCTCTTTCTTATCACCGTCCCCCTGTAACAGTACCACTTCCACAGCGCTACCGTACTTCCTTCACCTTAACCTAATATCCTGTCAATTATCCCATCGACCACATGTATCAATCGTAAGTTAAAATAAACAACTTTGATTCAACCAGTGTTTTTAGTTCCCGTGCAAATTCCTTCCAAAAATAGTAGTGAGTGTTCTGACAAATAATCGCAGCGGCAGTCACACATTCCGACCGATTGACCGACCCGACGAACATTCCTACAAGTATTTTAATTGCCCAAACACCTTCACCAAATCGATTGTACAAAATCGGTTCTAACAATTTATATTTTATAGATATATTTATTTTTCTATTATATTTATATTTTGTAGATAAATTTATACTAATTGTTATAGATTATATTTATATTTATCTATTTTTACAGATTATATTTATATTTATGTATTTTCAAATATATTTCTATTTAATTGAATTTTATTTAATAAATTTATTTCAGGAAAAAATGGTTTTTTGTTTGAATTTCATTGGTCCATTAAACATGACGTTAAGACTGTCACGTGCTAAACATTATTAATGAGACAATCAAATGTCTTCATAGTAAGATATTTTTCTTACAGGTGCCTATAATGGAGATTTAAATTGACCAATCAAATTACCTGAATGGCCTTTTATGGCGCCCTCTGGATGTTGGGCAAAGCAAAACTTTGCGCCAGAGTCCCCTATTGAGTTGCATCTATCGTATCAGCTGACGGCAAATGTGTATATCCCCCACTGTACTATTTTTCCTTATATGTAAATACTAATTTAACATGTCGGCAACGTAGCAGTCTATCTGACGTCATTTAAATTTATATATATATATATATATATATATATATATATATATATATATATTTTTTTTTTATCTGGGTTTATCTGGACTGGACCTACAGCTTAACTTGGGCCCGAATCACGGTGGTCCTCAGCATTAAGCAAACCTACCGACTGGCGAGTGATCAATTTATTAAATCATCCCAGAAGACATCCGGTCTTACCCAGCCTGATATTACTGGCGTGACTGCCATCGTTTCCCTTGTCGGATTTTATTAAACTCTTCTCGCATAAGAACAATCAAAAATTTTAAACAATCACAAACATAAATTTACACGTCCATGCCCTAGCAGGATTGGAACCCGCGGCTATCGCAACGGTAGGAGGACCGTCCTATCACCTTTACCACTGCGCCACCAAGCCGCCTTTTTAAAATTTTTAGTGAGTATTATTTATTTTTTGTCGTCGGTTCAATGTTTTGTTAAAAATATTTCATATTATATTATTTATATTATGTATATGAAATGTTTGTTATTATTTTTCTAATTTAACCGTTATTTAATAGTTGTATGAATAATATTAATGTTTATAGTCAAATTTACTATTAACCTAAGTTTTATTTTGTATATAAAAATATGATGTTAAAGGTAATTCCCATGATACTATAATCCGTAGAAAAATAGCAGAAACTGTTTTATGCTATTAATATATCAGGCATATAATAAAATATCAGCTAAAACACGAATATGTCACGTCTCGCTTTAAATATTCTTATTAAAACCCATTCATATAGTTCGATAAAATCTTTTTTCTTTTAGCCCTGTAATATAAATTTAGACTAATCAATCAAACACTACCACCTTTAATTACCAGATTTCAGTATCTCCTTCCAAAATTTAACCAAATTCTCTAATGTTATCTATCGAGATTTACTCTATGTTTATAGTACTGTTTCATTTAGTTTAACACTGTATTTTATGTGAATCATTCTCTGTTATGTGAAGAAATAAATGGGAGTTGGTACCATTCTCTTACTAGTTTATAATGAAAAACTGAAAAAACTGTCAAAAATCGTAACAAATGAATAGCGCCTATTTTTTCTTTAATTAGTCTTTAAAAATAAAAATTGGTAGTGATTCTAGTGTTATCTAAGACGTGATGGCCTAAGAAATTGTTTATGTACGAATCCGACACTGTTCTTTACTAGCAATTTCACATGATTTCTGATTAAAATTGGTCCATGTATATTTATTATTTCAATGTATTTTGGCTTGCATATGTTTACAAAAGTTCGACTATTGCGCAAAAGAGACCGCCTAACTCGTGCTTTGACAATAAACATCAGTTTCGGCCATATTGATTGACACAAGGTCAATTTATGTGTGTTATCTTATAGTGACTGAGTGGCATATTTATATTTATTATCTATCTTTATTATCTCATATAGTAGAAAATGAGTTTATCTCCATAAACAGTTTTTCCATAAAATTTAACATTAAAAAAAAAATTAAAGTAAGTATAAATTTGACCACCACTTTCACCTATTGAATTTGACATTTCTATTGAATACATCCATCAAAAAATATTAAGTCTCCAGTACTTTGTTTCTGAATTCCATCTATTTTTATTATCTCTTACTTAGTAAATTTATCTAGATACTTATTTCGATTTGTATCTTTATGTCCTTTACGAATATATATATATATATATATATATATATATATATATACATATATATATATATATACATATATATATACATATATATATATATATATATATATATATATATATATATATATATATATATATATATATATATATATATATATATATATACATATACATATACATATACATATGCTAAATAGCTTTATCCTTGTCCCACTCTAATATGTAGTAAACATTTTTATTCAAAATATAATTTTACTAATTATTTAGCATATTCTATTTTGAAAAGATTATATATTTATTGTCAATCTAAAAAATTTTAATAATGATATATGTGTCTATTCAGAGTGAAATATAGATTTAAACAAACAAGGTAAACACATGAATTGCATTTTATTTGTTATGATTTTGATTTTGTGCCAAATCCGGCTTTGCCAAAAATTCAATACAATCAGTAACAGGGCAAGTTTTCCTTGCATTTGTAAAACTATGTTCTAAAACCTAAATTTTTATTGTTTATCATGTCTATAACCCCATTGTATATTTATTTTTTCTATTAATTACAGGAAAATGCACTCTGGTTATCTAATACATTATTTAATTTTCAATAAGCCTTTTCAAAGATATATATTGAACTTTAAACTTGTGTCACTGACCAGTAAATATTTTTCAATTAACTTTTCAATCTTTTTACTTTATTTTGGAAATGTCAACTGATTAAGAATAGAGCTATTTTTGTATTATTCTTTGTAAAATGGTACAGTTGAACTTAACATTTTAAATAGTTTATTTTGATATATTGGTTTTTATTTAGTGATGAGTATACAAATACCTTTACTAACCATTCATATTGACCATTCAACTTTTTATTTCAGAAAATGGACCCAACAGATCAGCCAAACTCAATATGTCACATACAATCTATTCACATGTATACTCTTCAGCCACATGATCCACAGAAAATTCCTCCTTTTATTTTATTAGATGGTGAAATGGTACTTCATATGGGCAGTTCAGTTGATGGGATTATAGTTATTACAAATTATAGACTATACATACAATGTGGAGAAAATCAATTTTATATTCCACTTGGATTAATTGAAATTGTTGAAATTAGAGAATTATTCTTTTTGCAGTTATTCTGTAAAGATGCAAGGACATATCGGTAAGTATATATATATGTATATATATATATATATAGAGTTGTTATTTTGCTAGATGTACATTTGAAAATAATGAAAGTGCTCTTGAATGGTATGATAGAATATCTAAAGCTACAGAAATTAAACAAGGACAAATTCAACAAGTTTTTGCCTTTTATCATTGCATTTGGTCTAAAGAGAAAGGCGGTGCAGAGGTAGCGTTAAAAATAGAAAAACAAAGATGTTACACATTTGACAAGAATATATTTGAAAGTGAAGTAAGTATATGCAATACTGTTGCTTTTATATATTTGAATAATAGTTGCTTTCAAAATAGCTTTGAAAAGTTACTATAAAAAATGTTTTTCTATATACTTTAGAAGTAATTTATCTTATATCCTAAATGTCATTTTATGGTATTTTTATGCTGTATATAATTGAACATATTAAAAATGTTTTTTAATTTTATATATGTTATTCTAATATTAATAACATTGATCTAGATGATTAGAATGCAGTTTCAAGGAGATTCATGGAGAATTAGCAAGGCTAATGAAAACTATAAATTATGTCCCACCTACCCACCTTATCTTTTAGTGCCCTCTTGCATTAATGATGAGATGTTAGAGAGTGTAGCGAAGTTTAGAAGTTCACGTAGAATACCTGCTGCTGTGTGGAGGTAAATAATATGACTTTATTATGTTAAATTTTTTGTATTTATTTAAATGAATGAAATCTTATGAACATCAACATATATTTTCCTAAATATTATTATAGGCATACAAAAAATGGAGCTATTATAGCAAGATGCAGCCAACCAGAAGTTGGTTGGCTTGGATGGAGATCAAGTGATGATGAAGATCTTTTAAAAGCTATATCTGAGGCATGTAATTTTGATAGAAATCCGCCTACAAATAGTTGTAGTGACAAAGATTCAGTTCTGTCGCATTCTCCTGGTTCATTACATTCTGATGAATCATTGCAGATAACTGGTGTAGTTGAAAAACATGAAAATAAGGTATATTTTATGATTTATTATTATATAAATTACTTATTTTTCCTTGAATTAGCTACTTATTATGGATGCAAGGTCATACACAACGGCTGTGGCTAATAGAGCTAGAGGAGGAGGATGTGAATATGATGAATATTATCCAAATTGTGAAATTACATTTATGAACTTGGCCAATATACATTCCATTAGAAAAAGCTTTCATGCACTCAGGCAACTATGCATGTCGTCGGCCGACCAACCCAAGTATGAATTATACATATATATGTAATGTATGTTTGTATTTGTATATTATATATGTTGCAGCTGGTACAGCCTTTTGGAAGGTACTCGTTGGCTGTTGCATATGTCAGGTCTTATTAAAGCGGCTGTAACATTAGCTACAGCAATAGAAAGAGATGGACGCCCGGTTTTGGTCCATTGTTCCGATGGCTGGGATAGAACACCTCAGATTGTAGCTTTGGGAGAGCTTTTATTAGATCCCTATTACCGTACAATGGATGGATTTAGGTTGTTTGTTTATTAATACATATTTACATATATACCTATTCTTTCTATTTTTTTAGAGTTTTAATTGAAAGAGAATGGTTGGCATTTGGTCATAAATTTGCAGATAGATGTGGCCATTCAGGTGGTAGCTATGATTTGAATGAAAGATGCCCTGTATTTCTTCAGGTAAATTTCTTCAGGTAAATTAATGTCTGCATACTGACTTTGAATGGTTATTCTATTACAGTGGTTAGACTGTATTCATCAACTTATGATACAATTTCCAGTGGCTTTTGAGTTTTCTCAAAATTATCTGGTAAAACTTGTTCAACATACATATTCGAACTTGTTTGGTACCTTTTTATGTAATACCCAAAACGAAAGAAGTGAAGTTGTGTTGGGGAGAACATTTTCAGCATGGGAATTTTTGAATTCACCATCATTTAAAAATCATCTCTACGCGCCACCGTCTGCTACTGGAACTAGCAAAGTGAGTTTAAATACGCTGTAGTATTGATGTAAATGTACTGTTACTATTATATTAAAGGTTCTATGGCCTAAAACAAACGTTCGTGAGCTTCACCTGTGGACCGAAGTGTATCTCGGATCAATGGAAGCAAATTTTACTCCAGGCGAAGGATCAGGAGGAGCTTGTCCAGGTCCTCCTGAGTTAAATGGTCATACCAGCATGCCTAAAACTCGTTCTTATGGAGACTTGAGGAATGCAGAAGTTTGTCATGAACATTATGGTGGCAGAAGAAGTAGTGATCCAAGCATAAATAGAGATCTGTAAGTAATTACAAATATTTTTACATTATTTTATATATTTATTGGGAGTACAAATAAGTCCACTCCATTTAATAAAATAAATTATATTATACCAGCAATTTATGTGTATTGGGAGATGGCCGTAGAGTTCTGTTATTGAGCTAACACAATTGTTTATTGAGTATTATAGGTTAATTCAATGCAGCAGTTTTCTTACTGGAAACAAACAACTTCAGAGCCTTGAAGATAAGTCTAGAGTAGCATAGATTTTTCTACGATTTCGGAATTCCTGCTAATTATTTTTGACAGCTCTATATTCTAAACAATTATGCACAAATTGTTCACACTACACTAGGATTTTCTACAGTTATCCGATATTAATTATAAATTCACATTAAGTTGTTTCCACTCTCAACGCCTTGTCTTAGTAATTATCAATATCGTATCATGATCTCACATTCCAAAAGTTTCATTCAGTCACGTGCCACTATTCAAGCCAATAACTAAACTGTTAAGTTCCAATCTATCTAATACATGTCCACGATTCCACCATTTGTCAATTTCTTCTTCTGTGAATTTAATTTATTCAGACTGAAGGTGTTATTGTAGACAATGCTTCTTTTTACATATTCACACAGTGTTTGCTTGTATGTTCTTCTGTACCTGCATGTCTCTTGTAGTAATTCTTTGCCACACCCCATATTGATTTGAATCGTTTTAATATGCCGTGATAGGGAGGAAGACAGTACTCTGTAGCTATATTGTTCAGGCATCCGTTCCACCGCGTTATTTCAGGCCCTTTTCTAAAAAGTTAATTACATAAAACGCAATTAAACATTTCATTTATATTTACCTTTGTCGATCCACCTGTTGGGATATTTTCCACCATTCTGCTATGATATGGTGCATTTTCTATAACAATAACTAATAGTTCCTCTAAGTTCTCTCAGTTTAACAGGTTAATTTTTCCATGGTTGTCACCTTGACCTTGAAAGAAAACAGTAACTCTGCTCTAGGAATAAAACCATTCATGTTTCTAGTAGGAAGAATGATATATCTGCAATGAATTATTATATATAAAATATTATGATTAACAAAACCTAAACCAAGTTCCAACATTTATCTTTTTTCATCAGCTTTTGTTGCCTTTACATACATTTTGATTAGCGTCTTGCCAAGAATGATGCACTGTCGAATAGATACACAAATCCAAATTAACAAATCTTCCGTATCAAAATCGTATTCTTTTAAAATAAATGCCTGGATGTTCCATTAGGCTTCTTTGTGGGCTATCTTTACATCATTTAAGTCCTGTTTTTTAACGGTGTATCAAGGGATGAAATTCATCCCTCAAAGAGCTGCATACCTCTTAAGTTTTTTGTAGATAGTTTTCATTAATAGTAACAGTTTTTTTAAATAATTGTATTAAATTATTTTTATGTCAAAAAATTATTTTTTTAGATTCGAATTTGATTTCGAATAGAGCTCTCTAACTCATTTTACTGACAAGAAAGGGCCCTACTATCATATTCCTGTTCGCATGGTTATGTTTTCACTTTATTGTTAATTTCTCCTATATAGTCGTGAACATTTACTGAAATTAAAAAAGAATAATAAAACGTTAGTTTGTTATTGGTAATCGAAAAATTAACAAATTATAATGAAGCTGATGCGACAGATTGAGGTTATAAATTTATATTAATCCCAGTAAGTATCTATTAATATACTGTATATATTACTGGAACAAAATTAATTCGAAAACAACTAAAACTAAACTATGCATGAAAACTATAGCCCGTTCAATAAATTAGTGAACTAACGTTATCTGAATTGATGACGTCAAAATGTCGCAATGTTGCCCCATCAATTCTGAGTTTTAGTTTATTTTGGCTTTGACATACAACAATATTCTAATTTAAATAAAATAATGAAACCAAAATACTATTGTCAAATACAATTTATTTTAAAAGAGCATAAATGTATGTATATTCTTGTATCCTTCGTTGCTGTTTCCTTGTCAAGTCATTTTGATATCATTGTATTTTTATTTTTTCTGTTACTACCTGTGTACACTGTCTTGGATAAAATTAATCACTGAATTATTCCTAATGCATTTACCATATCTACAAAACAGTTAGTATTCATCCTCTCCTCATACATTCTAACTTAATGCTCATGTATAATTCTGAACAATTACACACATATCTATGCAAATAAATCATTCACACTCTACAATACAACTTCCTACAATTATCGTATATTAATTATATATTTCCTATTCAAGTTTTTTTGTACATACGTCATCAAGGTGTTCCAGGTATTGCCTGTCGCAATTTCTAAATTCGTTTTAGAATCTGACAATATTTTGCTTCTCATTCTTTTCCAGTTAAAAAAGATACAGTGCTGTCTGATTAGTTCGAACACGTAAACGATGAGTCTGTCAAAGTCGTCCGATTGTCAGACGTATGCAAAATTCTTGCAAAAAATGCAAAAAAGCAATAGTGATAATAGAGTATAACTCTAACCTATAGTCCACTCAAAGTTTATTTGTATATGCGTTATAGAAATTTGTGACGTCAGAACGTCGCAATGTTGCCATCAACTCTGAGTTTTAGTTCAGTTTGACTTTGACATATAACAAAACTCTAATCTATATAAAATAATTAAACAAAAATACTGTTATCAAATATAATTTATTTTAACATTGTAGTACAACTCATGCATATACACAGGTATAATAGTTGGTAGGGTTAGAATTGTTTTATTATATTTACATTGAACTCTTTTCCACACCACCCATGAGGTAGAAGTTCTATGCGCTTTTTTATGTAGTGGTATCCCCACTGAATTCTGCCTAATGCATTTACCATATCTACAAAATAGTTAGTATTCATCCTCTCTTCATACATTATAACCTAATGCTCATGTTTAATTCCGAACAATTACAATCATATCTGTGCACACAAATCTTTCACGCCCTACAATATCATTTTCTACAGTTATATTCTACTAATTATGTGCATACCTTTAGTTGTTTCCACTCCCATCACTCTGTCTCTGGAATTTCAGCATTATCATATATCCTATCAAGTTTGCTTTAGTCACTTTCACTTTCCGAGTCACTGTCGAAGTCAATCGTTGAACTGTTAATTTCCAATCTGTCTAAAATATGTTCACGATCCACCATTTATCAATTACTTCTCGAGTTCATCCAAACCGAGGGTGTTATGGTTGACAATGCTTCCTTCCACATATCCCTAAACAGTTCTTGATGGAATATCCTTCGAGACCAGATGTCTATTATAATAAGTCTTTGCTACCCGTCATATCAACCCACAACAATTTGAAATAGTTCAGTTTTTAGCATAGTCTCTTCAAAACTCTATTCATGTTTTGAAAGCCATTCCATCACTATAGCCTTTGTTAATGTTGTTGTGCTAGGATATGTCCAAAATAATAACTGATGATTCTTCCAGATTTTTTAGCAATTGATTTTCAAACCATAACTTATTCTTATTCCCTGCATGAATATATCTGCAATTAATTATTAATAAATATGATCAACAAAACTTAATCAAATGCTATTGTAACTTTTACCTTTTTCCATCAATTTTTGTTATCTTTACACTTTTTTTTGTGACTGTCTTGCCAAGAGTGCTGCAATGAACCATTTTAAAATATCCAAGTTTCATCAAGTTACATAAATTCAAATAATTTATCTTCCTTGATTATATTGTACGCCTTTAAAAACTGAATTATTTTTAAGGCAATGTCTGGAAGTGTCATTAGACCTTGCATTCCTCAAAAAACTGCATGTCCCTAACTCTTTTATGTATACTTTCCAGACTAACAATTTTCTTTGAAATAATTTTTTTTTATCTTGTTTATGTCGATAAAATAGTTTGTGTACTCACTGTTCTTATACATTTCGTATATTTGATCTTGAATAGAGCCAATATCAAGATGGTCAAGTTTCGTTACCCACTTCAAGACGGGTTTTCTTGGTTGAATCTAACGCATAGTTCTTCATTTTGTAAGCGATGTTATTCACAGTGGCGACACTAATATTTAGCGCAGCAGCAACACGCTGAAAACATTTTCAATAAAATTGCAGCAACTATCCGTAAGCCGCAATCAATTTGTAATCCTAAAAGTGTTCCGGTTTATAACCTTTTGTAATTATAACTAATATTTCGAATAATTTTGGGTACGTCTGACAACCGGACTTTTACAGGCTAATTCGTTTACATGTTCGAACTAATCAGACAGCATTGTGCCTTTTTTTAACTAGAATAAAATGAGAAGGCAAGCAATACAATAAACATATTGATGACGCATATACAAATAAACTTTGAATAGACTATATAAAATATGGTGGCTGTATAATTAACTGTAGTTTTTAGATGTACTATAATGTTAAAGTAAATTATATTTAATAACATTTTTGTTGAATTATTTTATTTAGATTAGAATTTTGTTGTATGTCAAAACCAAACTGAACTAAAACTCAGAGTTAATGCGGCAACCTTTAATTACCTCACCTTTAATTATTTCAACTGTCACCACTCTGTCTTGAAAATTATCAGCATTGAGTCATAATCCCACATTCAGAAAGTTTAATTCAAGAAATAACTAAGCTGTTAATTTCCAAACCATCTAACATTTGATTCCACCAGTGGTCAATTCTTCTTCAATGTGTCTGATCGAGTTCATCCGAACCGAAGGGGTTATTAACCATTCCAGTTTCCAGTGTGAAGAACAATATATCTGCAATGAATTATTAATTAACGTTGTGACTAATAAAACCTAATCAATTATTATTCCAACATTTAATTTTTTCGATCAACTTTTGTTGTCGTAACACTATTTTTATTATCATCTTGCCATGAGTGACCATTGGATATATTGGGTCCCATTCTCAAACATTCACGTCTCATCTAAATACACATATTGAAATAATAAGTCTTCCTTGATTTTATTATATTTTTGAAAATTGTTTTGTTTTAGAAGCAATGCCTGGAAGTTTCATTAGACCTCTTTGTGAGTTATCTTTACACCTTTTAAATCCTATATTACTTAACAGTTTATAAAAGGATGCTCTGTATCCCTCAAAGAGCTGCATATCTCTAAGCTTTCTAATGGATACATTTCAGATTAACAAAATTTCCCCCGAAATAATTACCTTAAATTATGTTTATATTGAAAACACTACTCACTGTTTTTATACATTTCATATATTTGATCTCCGATAGAGCTAACATCAAGCTGATCTTGATTCGTCACCCCCTTCGTATAAAAACGGTCTCCTTTGGGTTAATCCAACGTTATATTTCAAATTTTTCTAAGATATTCCAGGGACCGCGTCAATACTTACATTAAGTGCAGCTGCAACACGCTAAAAATATTTTTAATAAAAATCACAGCAAATTAATATTTAAGGGTAAAATTGCTTACCACTCTAACGAATTTTACCGGCTTGGTGGCGCAGTGGTAAAGGCGACAGGGCGGTCTTCCTACTGTTGCGATAATCGCAGGTTCGAATCCTGCTGTGACATGGTCGTAAAATTTATGTTTATGATTGGGAATCTGTTCTGTCTGGCTTCGGCACTTTCAATCAGATAATAATAAGCCGAAATTTATAATAACAAGCAAAGCGTTAAAACAACGTTTGTCGGTTTATAACCTGTAGTTATTATAATTAATATTTTGAAGAATTTTACAGATGTTTGACAAGCGGACGACTTTTATAGACTGATTAGGTTAGATGTTCAAACTGATCAGGCAGCATTCTATCTCCTTTTAGGTAGATTATAAAATGAGTAGAAAAATATTGTCGACTCTAAAACGAATTTACAATTTGCGGCAGACAAAGCATTAAACATATTGATGACTATATTGTTCACCGTTATTTTGAATAGATTTATATATTCTATATGTGACAATAGTAACAAAATTACCAGGATTGAGTTATCTCAAAGTCTACAATTATGCCATTAGGCAGATAATGTATAATGTATCATATATGCCATATCCTGGTTCCTGTTGTTTATTATTAAATAATATGATATGTGAGCATGTAAATTTGATATGAATATATAAGAGATATATAAGTATAAGGTGATACTATTGCTGACAATATCGTATATGTTGGAGTAGTATATAGCTGAGAAATAAATTTACAAGAGAAGAATCCAGATATACGAGAATATCCAAAATACTATGTATTTGACATCAATCGTATTTAACATCAACGTTGTTAACCGACTTCAAAAAAGGAGGAGGTTCTATGTTCAACTGTGTATTTTTTATGTATATTCACCGATTTATCAGTCAATTGTGGACCGCTTTTCAAAATTATTTTTTTATTCGAAAGAGTGCAGTTCTGAGGAGGTCCCATTGGAACCAAATTAAGATCTGATGGTGGAATCCGGGAAATCAAGGGAAATCTTCAAATTTCAAGAGCACGTACAATGTTTTCACATATTTTCTTGTCTAAAATTCTAAATTTGTGTATAATGTTATTGCTGAGATGGAAGACACAACTTCTCAACGGTTAGGAGTTAGTTGTATACTTTGAGTTGTATACTTTGAAGTTACTTAGTTTTTTTTTCTGGTCTAAAACCAGGCGGTGGAATGCATGATGCATATCTGATTGCGGAGACTTGTCATGGAGTAACAAGATGGACCGGGTTGTGTGGGACTGCATCTGGGCTTACCAATACACTAAACGGAAACCGCCTCACAGTTGACCCCTGTGAGTCGCTATTGCTACTGCATTAAATTTGGGGATATGGCATTCGCTAATCGGTAATCCTTATTCGGTCTGAGGACCCGGAGGAAAAACAGACTGAAACTAACTAGAGATTCGCGAACTTGAGTTAAGACATGGCTGGATGCGGTCGTATGGGGCAAAAGTTATGACTGCAGCGACGGATGAGGTCGTTTCAGCCTGGAAAAGGGGAGGTTAACGGTGACGTTTGTGGAAGGATTGAGATACGAAGTGCTTGATTTCTGATGTGTCAGTTTCCCTGTGAATTTGATTATTTCTGGCAAACCATGGAGACTTTAAGATTCTCCTGAGGAGCTTATTTTGGAAAACTTGAAGCCGTTTCACCTGGTTGTGTGTAACAAACTTGAGGTAGACATTACATCCGTAGAGGAGTAAGGACCGAATTAACATCTTGTAAAATAAGAATTTGATGGAGATGAGAAGTCTGCTAGAAGGGCAAATCAGAGAAGATAGCAGGTTTGCTATCCCCGAACCTTTCTGGATTTGGGAATGCGAACCGTACATCGGTCACGAAACACGCACAATGCATAACGTTTTTTATGGAAAATGATGGCCTGGGTTTTCAGGGAGATGATTTACAACCTTCAGAATTTCAACCACTTGACCACATGATCGAGCTGCTTCTGCAAACGTTCTTGAATGGTAACCTCGAGCCTGGAGGCCATGAAGAAAGCAGTGTCGTCCGCCTAAAACGAGACGTCAATTTGCTCTTTTCTCGACAGATCTGAAATCAAGCCAAGAGGTTTAATGCCAGAATCGATTTGTTTTCGATTGGAAAGTGTTTTCCTGATCTTGACCTGGAAAGATCTGTCTGGTGGATAGGATTTGATGAGAGCGGTTAGGTCTTCTGGGAAGCGTAACTGCACGTATTTTGCGATCAAACCGTCGTACCAGACCTTGTCGAAAGCTTTGGTTAGGGTCAGGAGGATTGCTCCAAGTTTTTTAGGTTGGTCAAGAGCGTAATGGATGTGTGCGGCCAAGCGGGTGGCCTGATGGTCGGATGAATCAAGAGGTTTAATAAGCCAGAATCGATTTGTTTTCGATTGGAAAGTGTTTTCTTGATCTTGACCTGGAAAGATCTGTCTGGTGGATAGGATTTGATGAGAGCGGTTAGGTCTTATGGGAGGCGTAACTGCACGTATTTTGCGATCAAACCGTCGTGCCAGACCTTTTCGAAAGCTTTGGTTAGGGTCAGAAGGATTGCTCCAAGTTTTTTAGGTTGGTCAAGAGCGTAATGGATGTATGCGGCCAAGCGGGTGGCCTGATGGTCGGATGAATGGTGATTGCGAAAGCCGAATTATTCGTCAGGAATGATGTTGAAAGAGTTGGGAACGTAGAGTATTACCCTCTCGGCAAGCTTCGAGAAGGCATGACCCTGTAGTCTGATGGAGATGATTTTGTTCCTTTCTTGCCATAACCGCTATATGTGCCTGTTTCCAAGACGCCGGGAAATGTTACAGCTTCATGTTGGAGTTAATTATGTTTGCCAGTTCCGCGAGCTGCCTATGTGGGAGCTTTTTTAATTGGGTAATCGATATTCGGTCGAAACCCGGAGATTTTTTGGTTTGAAGTTTTCCGATCTTAGTCTGTAGAGACTTTGGTGACACGAGATGGTTGACAAGAAAGGCTGGGGTGACTGGCCTTTTAATGTAGTTGGATTCGTTGATAACAGTGTCGTTATCTTTAGGTTTGATGTTTTCTGCGGGAGGGAGGCATTTCATATGGGCCTCGTAGGTCTCTGCGAGGAGCTCGACTTTTTCTTGGTCAGCGACTGCGAAATTTCCTGTAACTGCTGACTTCAGGAGGGGATGACATTATGCGTCTTCCCCACGAGGCATCTAGAAACACGTCAGAAAGAAGGGGGACCGTCCAGTATTTGGTCCGCGAGAAATGAGTTCCATTTCATCGCTCGCCAGGTTGAGACAACCTCCCTGTTCCCCTTGCATGCTCTGTTCGTCTGCCTAGTGTCTGTAGCATCGAGGGTGAATCGTGCTAATCTGCAGAGACCATTTTTTATGCGAATTTTACGTTTAATAGAATTGGGAACGTTGTTTCCCCATGGTTGGTGTTGTGATGAAATTTCTTAGGTCTTTTTCTTGAATATTGTGAGTGGAACTTGAGTGGTGGCGCAGTTCCCGAGTTTGAGAAGGACCGGGCGACGG
Source organism: Rhynchophorus ferrugineus (assembly GCF_030347505.1). Lineage (NCBI taxonomy): Eukaryota > Metazoa > Arthropoda > Insecta > Coleoptera > Curculionidae > Rhynchophorus > Rhynchophorus ferrugineus. The sequence continues at coordinate 489,949 of NW_027472597.1, forward strand.
TCAGAGTCTAGTTCGCCAAGGACTCGAACTTCGGAAGGGCGATTTACGTCTTGAAGAATATCGTCTTGAATAAGAGATCGAGGACTCTTGTTGTGCCTTGAGAAGCTGAGCTGGAGTGATGCGTGAGTTCATCTGACAGGACAAGACCAGTTCTGCATTTAGATCTACGATGGCGTTCGCTCTGGAGCTCCCCCAGGTGGGATGGTGGGCGTTAAAGTCGCCACCTATTATTTTTGGTATTCTATATAGTTGAATGCAGAAGATTTCTTATGCAGTGATGTAATCACGAAGGGACGTTCTTGAGTATCAATTTTAATGGAGGTTGTTTCGAAGTTGTTTGCTGATAACGAGGGTATGAGCTCATGTTTGACTCCTTTTTTGACGAGAATGGCGGTTCCATCGCCTCGACCCGGGGTTCTGTCGTTTTTGTAGATAAAGAAGTGTTTTAAAGAGAGACGATACGAAGGTTTCAGGAAATTTCACTGGATAAGGGCGATGTCGATATCGTAGAATGTCGTGACGTTTTCCAAATCTGCTTGCTTCCTGCGTAAGCTGTTTGCATTAGATGTCATCAGTACAAGAAATGTTGTCGGCAATGCGAGCGGGAGTGCCCGAGAAGGTGGCAAGTTGAAGCACTGCACTGGCTGGCCGTTTCCCTTCTGGATCTCGGCCTTCACCGTGATGATACCGAGTTTGGTTATGTAGACGATCTGTCGCTCTTCGCGAGGGACAACTTTGCACGAATTTGAGATGGAAGCCTTAATTGAAGAGAAGTTCACGTACCTCGTCAATGGAGAGTGATTCTGGAGTTGAGTTTTCTTTTAAGTTGGAAAACAGTCACGGAAGTGGTTGGCACTGTTTTTGTTGTGGAGGTTAAAATTTGGTTAGTGACTTGGCTACTTACCTGCGCAGGCTGGGTTGATCTGGTGGTGATTTGTTTCGGTGATGGCTGACCATCCTAGTAATCAGCTTGGTTTGCACTAGTCTGGTGGCGAATTTCGTTATAGAAGGCTGTACGTTAGTCTCTCGATTGGATGGATTGGGCGGCTGGCTTGGGTTTTGGTTTGGTTTGGAAGCAGTTGCCTGTTTCATCCTGTTGGCTGCCTTCGGCAGCTGTTTTTGCTGAGGTGGGATGATGGGCCTTTTTTCCACCAAGGTGAAGCCATCATCTGAGTCTTCAGTTTCATCCGACTGTTGTGCGCGTTTAGCTGGTGTCATCTGGGTGTCTGTGACAGCGGCAGTCTTCATTTCCATGACTTCTTTTTGAGATGATCTCATGAAATCTGTTACGATGGCGGTGAGGATTTTTCCAGCTTTTCTGTCTGTTTATGCAGGGCGTCGGTGTGTGCTTGGGCAAATATTTCCATTTCGGATATCGCAAAGTATATCTATTTGATTTCGAGGTCATCCTGCAGCTTTTCGTTGGTTATGTAGCGATAAGCATTGGCTGCGTTGGATTACTTGTTGGTTTAATGTTTTAACCCGTAGGTCCAACTTGGCTTTATGTTTGACTGATAAGCCAATCTCTTTAATTTTAGGTCAAATTGAGAGTATCTTCCGGCTCATCAGTACAGTTGCTTGACTTGTATCCATCAAGTGATATAATTAGGTTTTTGTGATTTCGCCGCAACGCAAAATTACCATGGACAGATCTGGAGCTTTTAAGCTGTATTTGCCAGTCTCTAGTCCACTTTAGATATTATTGAATGCTACTTGTGCTTACCGAAATAGGTTTAACTGTTGAGATGTCCCTTCATGCGACTACTTCACCTAAACTCTACTTCTACTTCGACTCATTTTCTTTTGGAAAGATATAATTTTAGCAGTCAATAATTCCGCGTTAGTAACGTGCTCATTTTGTAGATTAATCCCAATACCCGGTCAAAAGCTTGTGAGACGTCCAGAAATATTACAGGTCAGTATTTCTTTTCTTTGAATGCCTTTTCAACTACCGCTATTCTCTGTGCACTTGATCGATTGTCGAGTGGTTATTTCGAAACCCAAACTGGAAATTGCTATTTTTATAAATAGCCTATTATGTTTTAACAGTATTTTCTCAAATAAGTTTTATATCGTAGGTAGCGGCGAAGTAGGTCTGTAAGATCCAACTTCTTCTGTCAGTTTATCAGGTTTTTTAAGCATAATTATTTCAGCAACCTTAAAATATTCTGATGAAATATGATCAAGACCAGAAGCCTTTTTAGGACTGAGGTTGTTGTCAATTTCTGTGGCAACTTTCATTGAAACAGGATTTGTATCTATTGTAGATTCTATATCATTCAATTGGAACAGGTTAGCCAAATGTTCTGCGAATAATTCAGCTCTTCCATCGTTGCGTCGAACCCATTAATTTCGATCATTTTTAAGGGGCGGTACTATAATAATTGGTCTTTTAAATCTCCGAGTTGCTTTCCATATCAAGTAATCTTGGCTATCGGGCTTAATTCACAACGGCTAAATAACTTTAAGAAAGTTAAGTAAACACCGAAAAAACAATATGGCCGCGACTCGTCCTAATTGAATAACTCTATAACACGTGCGTATATGCTGTGTGTAGTATAGTTTAACCGATAGCATATGCAAACATTATTATTTTAAATGGTTTCATTATATATTCTTTTATTTTTCTAGGAAACTTTTGCCGCATGATCCATCTTCAGCAGTTATGCCATCTAATCATAAAAATAGTAATACGTTAAATAGAGGTTCAGATGTTGTACCAGATTTTTTACCAAGCGATCTTGAAGATAATCCTGTTGACTGTAATCAAGACTGCATTTTTAACACGCACATACATCCAACACCCAACCTTACTGATGATCAAATAGATGGTTTAGATTTTGTTGCTAATAATTGTCGGCGAGTTGAAAATGACAGTAGTGGATCCGAAGATGATGCACCGACATTTCACACAAATAGTACATTGACCTCTGAGATCCAGGTAAAAGCGGATTTTGGTCCTGAACCAAAGACAGGAGAGGCTGACGTGAAGACTGATCGAAGTATTTCGAAAGCAGAGGGAATATTGGAAAACAATAATAATTCAAATCGTAGCGATATAAGTAGTGCTAGTTCTCGGAGTATACACAGGGAACAGATTGAACAATTGTTGGATCTACAGAAATCAGTTGAAACGAGTACAGATACTTTAGTGTCAGAAAAATTAGTTAGTAGGTATGGTAAATCACTGAATTTATTTAGTGTTTGAAACCATTTTCATTCGTATAGAATTAAGATATTGCTTAATATTTGTACAAAAAGTATTATTTAATATGCTAGATACTTAATTTAGTATGACTTAATTTTTACAAATTTTTCAGTAATTTTATTTTCGTTTTATAGCGTTTTGAACCGTTTTTGCGTTAAGGCGTGGTGTATTGACCAGAACAAATGATAGAGGTTGTTTGCTTCTTTGCCCAGCAGTTAACAGGTTATATTTGATCAATACATGTAGAATTCCGCTAATTTTTTGATTTTCTCCATTTGATACAAACATTCGGAAATAGTTATTTGGGTGAGCTCTAGTTTGCAGCAGTTTGCCGGTTGAGCTTTCATCCAGAGGTTCAATTCCGCATATTTTTGATTCTGATTTCGTACAAGACGCGCTAAAACCGAAATTGCCACTTTTTGTCGCTACTTCTTAATATCTATATCCATAATTGCAGGTAAATCTTGTTACTGTGATCTTGTTCCTTGTTGTGATAAGACACAACTTTGTCATCGAGAACACTACTAATTGCAAAATCGTTTATACCGTCATGTAACCCATGTACATTTTTTGTTTGGGATTACGAAATCTTGCGTAATGAAAAACGAAAATTGCGAAAATACCTATATTACAAATATATATATGCAAAATCCAAAAAAAATGCAAAAGTTAAGTCATAAACCTAGTATATAGAGGTTAGGATAGGAAATGTAAATTTTGCATACTTGAAAATTCAGTAAGTTTTTATGTTATATTGTATATATATTGCATAATATTTTTAGTTCATCTCCAAGAGAATATAACGGTTTTGAAAAAATCCAGAACCCAAATGAATCTATAGAAAAGGCTCAGTGTAAAGTATGTTCTCAAAATATAAGGATTTTCAAGGATAATTGTAGGTAAGTGTAAGGTGTAACCATTATTAGTGCACTTTTAACATTGCCATTTTAAACTGGACCATTTTTAGTTCTAATTTTAACACAGCTTCCATTTTAAATGGAAGAAATATTTATAATCATGACCATATTCATGTATATAGAGAGCGACCCAATCTTTGTCAATTAGGAGAAGATGGCCTAATGGTTCTTAAATCACCCGTTCAGGAGAGATTGGATCAGATATTAGAAGCTCATAAAGTAAGTGTTTTGAATTAACAAAGACAAATTCTGTATTTTTGTATTTTCTAGTGGAAAGTGGAATTGTTGGAAAAAGAACTGCATGCCTCTAGGCAAATCTTAATAAAACAAGCTTGCCATAAGTGCCACATTATCGATAGTGAAAAACAGGATGATAGCGTAAGTGTTACAATGGAAACGGGATTATTTATTCAAAGCAGTTTAAGTTAAATTATTAGAAAAATATTATAATTAAATTAAAGATAATATAGAATATGGCAGATATATATTTATGTTCTGTATAGAAATAAGTTTCCTTCATTATGAAGAAGCCATCATTAATAGTGCCTATTTCGAAATTCGAGGTTTGTCAGTTACATGAGTTTTGAAAGTTGTGTGGATCGACCCAGAGTCGTTTTCATGATTTTGAAGGAAGATATTTGTCGTACGGTCGGCCGTTTTTTTGTAGCATTTTTCAATTTTCCTTGATTGTTATAAATTTCTATCAAACACAGTCCCAGGATGGCAATTTCTAGCTATTGAAGCTTTTCATTATTTATTTGCGTTCGCATATGCAGTGCGAACGTTTTTTGTGATTTTTATCAGAATATTATATATATTTGTAAAGATATATAAAGTTATATTTTATACTGTTGTTTTTTATTTCCCTCCAATAAGCAGAATAAAAAAAACACATGGAAACTTATTTATGTACCTAACAACATAGTAGGGTTTATGATCATTTTAACCTTTTATTATAATGCATAGGTTCTTAGTCGAATTCTAGTATTTAGTTTTAATCAGAAAAAATATTTTCTATGTATTAATACTATTGATATATTAAAACTGCTTTGTTTAAATATAATTGGTTATATGTACTAAATATATTAATGAAAGTTGCTCCATGAGTTGCTCTTCTTATAGATAATTATTTTTGTTTAGTGTAGTAGTTCAGTTACATCATCTTCAAGTAGGAGTTCATATTCTTCAAAATGTTCGCATCGAATTTTCATCCCCAGCCGAGCCGTAAGATCTAATTTTTTTTTCCCATCAACTAAAACGACAGCTTTTGGGTTTTAGGATTTTACTAATTCGTGTCGGCTTATATATTTTGACATTCTACTAATATGAAGTGTCATTTCTTTTTACGTAGTGCAGTAACTTATAAATGGTGCATGTTTGTAACTCCACATAAAATTTATATTCGAGAAAGAATGTAATTGTTAAATGTTGGTAGTCTGGAAGATTTTTGTCGTACCTACAAAGTGACAATATTTTCTGTCAAATTGCCATCGATGGTAGATATCCCAAAGAGTATGTTTTATAACAAAATCGTTTCAATTTAAAGTAAAAATTAATTCTATACAAACTAAATAATAAATCATGTAGTTGCCTTTTTCATTACAGAAATGTTGTTTATTTTGTTATCATTTAGCGTTGTTTAATGAGAGTGAGTTTTGTTTTACTGTTACTCCATAATTATTTATATTTATTATTATTAGTTAGTAATATTTTAATATATCATATATTAAAAAGCCAATAGTCTATTATTATTTCTGATTTAAAACATAATTCAAATATTTTTAATATACTCACTATGTTTCATTAAAAATTTAAATTGTACCTGTACAAAAAGAAATTTTTATTTTTATTGAGAACTTATTTACGTTATTTCTCCTTGATTTTATTATTGAATAAAAGTAGGAATAATGGAAAAAATGGGAAAGAGAGTAGCTTATTTAATAAGATATTTGTTACCTACTTTAGACGACACTCAACCTTATTTTCTATGTATTATACAAACAAGGAGATTCTACTTTTATACGTTTTCCAGTGTTCTGTAGTGGAATCGATAAATAGTGCAAGTGAAGGTCAAGCCTCGGGGGGCGAATCTCTTCGATCAGATTTATCTTGGGTAGAAGTAAAAGATGGCATATTAGCAGAATGTCAAGGTACGTTATGGGTACCTGATCATGCGGTGAGCAGATGTACAGGATGTGGAATTGAATTTTGGTTAGGAAAACGACGGCATCACTGCAGGTAATAATAATAAATAAATTTCTTACTTTTAATATTAGGGCCGACTTTCACTGTTATTTGTTGCAATAAATATGTAGATTAATAAAAAATTTTGACAGTCTAAATTTCATACTCAGTTGAATTATTATTTATTATGGTTATTACTTATTTATTGCTTGAATGAAAATTAAATTTAGAAGGTTAGATACAAAAAGTTAAGTAAAACCAAGTATTATTTTGTTTTGTATTCTGAATTTATTGTTTCAGGAAATGCGGCAAGATTTTCTGCGCAGATTGCTCCGAACACGCAACTCCGTTACCATCAGAACAGTTATATAATCCCGTTCGTGTGTGCAGTGGTTGCTACTCAGAATTAAGGCGGTCAGACCGTCCTTCTCCACCCAGTCATACCACCGAATCCCCCCCTGATCGGTGTAAACGTTTACCACAGGGTCCGCAAAGCAGTCAGCGCATCAACACTGAAATAACCGCCTCCAGCAATTAAAGCTTTTGATTATTGAGTTATGACCGTATAGGCGGACGTGCACTTGTGATTTTGAGTATTGAACATGGTGTACCACCGAGAACATCATAGACTACAAGTATTATCAATAGAATTAGTGCACGGAAGTCGTTTGCTTGAGGGATTATTCACGAAATTTAAATAGATGTTACAAATGCAAAATTATCAAGGAAATAATTTAGTTTGCACTTAATAAATACATTTTTATGTTTTATGTGGGTGATGTTTTTTGTTTCAAGTCATAATTTATTATAGATATCTATATGGCTGTTAATTTTAAGTTATCTCAATTTACGAAATTAACACTTTATTTTATCAACATGTTTGAAAGTCCGTCCCCTATATACAATAATAGATTATAAGTAATCCAACTGAAATAATTATCTTTTCACATAATAAAATAGTGTATTCCAATATAGATTCTACAGTAATACAATCAGTTACTTCAATAGCGGAGTTATATATAATTTTGTAATATCGAGTTATTACACTTTATTGTAATATTGTCAAATGATTATTTAGCATTCATATTCTGTTACTACAATATATTTATTTACGATGATTTGAATTTAAAAAAATCACCCAAAGCAATTTTTTACTAATTATTGTTTTAATGGCTTTGGCAAAATTGGCTACTAATATATACTGTATAGGCAAAACCATACTCTTCAGAGGTAAATAGGAAAACTTTAGGAATGGTTTAAAGTATACAAAAACTACACAAATCAGTTTTGGTGGATATGTGCCTTTATATGTAAGGAAACAAAATAAAAAGGGAAATTACAATAAACTTACATTTATATCTGAAAGATTGGTTACCAAAATGATTGTTGTATAAATATGGTTTATTATATTGTGAAAATATTAATTATTTTATAAACAGAAACAGCCCTCAGCAAAACATGTACACTGTGATTGAATGAGATTTTGAATAAAATCTAAAAAAATTATACATTATTTTTAATAATTAATTTGCAAATAAACTTTACGAATTTGTTTTATTATTATCAATAAAAACATAATATATACAATTACCAATCTGATTATGTATATATATATATATATATATATATATATATATATATATATATATATATATATATATATATATATAATATATATATATATATATAGTTTGATTTTTAAAAGAACTTTTGATATGTTGATGACGTTGAGTTCAGCTTGTGTAACCCAAAGATTACACAAGCTGAACATGACATTGACATCAACGCATCAAAAGTTCTTTTAAAAATCAAACGCGGATGAAAGTCCATTGTAATATACCATTTGTAATTTGTAGATTGGTTGTAATACAAAGGAAGGATGGAAAATACAAAAATACTGTATCCAACACAGTGCTGTTTTTTTAAAATCTTATAACAGTTCCTTCAGCAGTTGTACATTTAAAAAAGGCTTATTAGATATGTTTTAATGAAAACCTTTCGCATTATTAGATCGTTTAGTTACTTTGTAAAAAATATCGGACAATATTTTATAATTATAGAATAGGCCCAATGGAAAGTGCGAAAGGATTTATCAAAAGCTATTCAATGATATGAATTTGTTTTATTTTTTTAGCAAATAAAAAAATAACAGTACACTTTGTTAACATCTAATTAGTGCATTTAAAATTTAAGCTATTCATAGGGTTATAATAATGATTGTACTTTATTTTAGTTGCAAAATAAAAAATATCTTTAATTAATGCGTAGTTTATTTAATCTCCTTAAACACATTTACTTGTTGAAAAATGTTTAGCAATATGTACATTATAAATAAACTTTCAAAAAGTCTTCACTAAATTCTAAAATTAAGCTTATCTAAAGTTGTCACTTTTTAGTGGATAATTTTTATTAGAAATACTTGTAAATTTGATTAAAAGAGGTACAATTATATAAATGCTAATATCAGTATTTCCTCATAAAAATAAATTTTAAAAATTGAATGATTACTTTTAGATTATATGTATGAATATGGTAAATATAAATAATAACACTTAAATAGTAGTCTATTCTTTAAAATAGTAACAACTGTTCAATGTTGTTAATTGAGCAGAAATATGTTATATTTTTATTTCTAGCTTTTTCTCTCTTCTGGTTCATTATTAGGTGACATCCATGATAATCTCTCTTCATAAAATTTTATAACAACTTGTGGACATTTAACATTTGCTTGCTTAGCTGGCACTAAATCAGCTTCATCTGTACCAACCCATTTCATTAAAAACATAAGAGGACCTAAAAATAAGTTAGTTTGAATTATTGACATATTTTTCATTTTGATTTTGAAGAAATACCTGATGTATCAGTAGCGCCAATAATTTTTTCAGGTTCTAAACCCCTATCAAAACCATGTGACTTTTTATCGTCTAATTTAAATTTTTTACTGCTTTTGGAATCAAGAGTTGGAGTACCTGTGCTTTTCCTTTTCTTACTTCGTTCAGCTTCTTTTGCTGCTCTATCTGCTTCAAAGGCCTTAATAAGACTAGGACAATCCAAATTACCTGAAAGAAATAGTTTTACATAAAATAATAACTACTATTTAATATAAAATCTATTGTTGGGTAATTTTTGTATATTACTTTCAGGCTCCCAGGTATTATCCTTATCATCATAACCTATCCATTTCAATAAATATTCCTTTACTCCACTTTTTATGCGACAATCAATTATTTTTTCCACAACATACTCTTCTGCAGGTTCATCTGGTTCAGAACTAGAAGAAGTCTTCTTTGAGGTCATATTTTTCAATTTGTTTACAATATTCAATCACTCTTCAGATTTAAAATCGCGGGAAAATCGATATAACCTTAAATTGGAGGTGTATGGTGGATTTTTAAATATATAGTAAAATGCTCATGCTATTTATAATAAAAATGCAATTATACTTCATAAATGATTTATTTCATAAAACTAGAAAATTTTGTTAAAATAATATATAACACATACATATCTTATTCGGTCCGCTGAAATTAATTCATTCTCTAGGTATGTCAATCTAGTGAAATTGCAGTAATAATTGTAAATACATGTTAATGAGCTCACATAATAAAATAGCAATGATTTTTAGAAATAATTATTTTCAATTTAAAAAGTTCCTGTTAATATAATTTTCCTTATGCATTAAATACTACAAGAATAGCAACATTTTCATATATAAATAAGATATTACACTATTACAAAATTGCTTTATTACCTTTCATATAAAAAAAAACTTTGGAGTACCAATCTATCCAAATAACACTAAATTAAAAATCCTTAGAAAAATAACTACACGGTACTTAAGAAACAGCTGGAACGTTAATTTTCCTTATTTTCATTGGTATTTTGTATTGGTGGGTGCCACCGAAGTCTACCTTCATAAAATTTTATAACTACTTGAGGACATTTTATGTTTGCCTGTTTAGCCGGTACTAGATCTGCTTCATCTGTACCATGCCATTTCATTAAAAACATTAATTGTCCTAAAACAAAATAAAATAAATGTTTAACAATAACTATACGGGAACTTCTTACCTGGACTATCAGTAGCTCCAATAATTGTATCGGGTTCAAGGCCTCTATCAAATCCTACACACTTTTTCTCATCTGCTTTCTTTTTTTTTGGTAATTTGCTATCATTTTCTTGAGTGGTTGAGTTCTGTCTCTTTCTTGATTCATTTTCTTTTTGTTTTTTTGCCTTTTTGGCTTCGTAAGCTGCTATTAACCCAGGACAGTCTAAATTTTCTTCTGGCTCCCAAGTATTATCTTTATCGTCATAACCAATCCATTTCAGATAGTATTCTTTCACACCATGTTCATTAATTCTACTGTCTATAATTTTTTCAACAACATACTCTTCTGGAGCGGTAGGTTCTGTTGGTGTTGGAGTTGGACTGCTTCTCTTACTCATAATTGCTAAACAATACAAATGCGATTTATTTTTATTCAGTTTGAATATACTTCATTCGTATTTTGGAAATGGATTTTATTTAATAACTTATTTGTTTGGTTTAACCCACCTTAAATATAAAGTTTTCATGCAAATACGAGAGTAACAAAAGCTTTCTCAAGTCAAGCTGCTGATAGTGGTTTAACACGCTTCCTAGAGATGGCACTTATCTGAATGGAATTTGTATAACTGATTTTTTTCTAGGCTAGGAAGGTATTCTACCAACAAATTATTATTTAAAAATTTAGAAATGCAACATTATTTAATCTAATTATTTTATTTTTAAATCGTATAATGTTATTATACATGATTATTATTGTTATTTTATTATGCAATTCTTTCATATAAATTAATTATTTATAATTTTAATATAAACATTTTTGGTAGATAGCGGTCACTGTTATATCTTGACTTTATAGTCGATTTTTAATAGCGTTGGGAACTATCGACTGGAAACGACTATAGACTATTTAGTGATTGACTACTCTTGACTATCAACTGCTTCTTTAGCTATTTTTGGTTCGACTGATTTTATTATTTTTTACTATCGACTGTTTCAAACTGTACTTTTAGTTACTTTCGATCTAACTCTCTCGATTATTATTCAATTATCAAAAGTTCTTTCGTAAGATCTTAAAAACTAAATTTAAATTTGAAAGGTTCCATAAATTATACCGATTCCAAACGATTTGAAAAGTTGAAAATTTGAAAGTTTTTACAGTAGCAGTTGCTAAATTTTGTAAACAATATTAACGGTAAACAGTATTCATACTAAATATTTCTAATAAATTAATTTTCTGATAGAAAAACTCTTCTTTAACATACAACAATTTATTTCCATGGGCATTAAAAATAAAGAAGAAATACGTATAATGATATATCCCTGTAACTTATCGTACGGTTGGAACAAATATGCCCACAGAATACAGAAATAGAAGACTCTATATCCTATGAAATATGCCCATTCTAATAAAATATAACAGTCCTTAGTTTTTGAACTATCGACTGTTTCGACTATTTTCAGTCGATAGTTCCCAACGTTAATTCATAATAAAATTAAGTTGGTAACACAATACAAAGGATTATGAAAGATTTTTACAATATTTTGTGGTTGGGAATATAGAAAAAGTTGGCAAGTTCTTTTATGAAAAGACGCTTGTCTCTAGCTGCACGGAGTAGATATTTAAACACCTAAAATGACAAAACAAGGTGGAGTTATAGCTTTTGTTAAAGGACTGTACTATGACGAATTTAAGTGGTACGCCTGAATATTATAACTAAGTAAGGTTAAGTGAAGTTTTTTTTTTGCGTAGGGCTTTAGTAAAAAGCATTGGAATATTCGCTCTTGGTATAAGAATAGCTCAAGAATGTCAGGGAATTGAACTAGTGCCGTCCCAGGTTTAAGAGATATATATATTATTATTTAATTGTAAATTGCATATGTAGTTTAAATTAAAGTGTTTTATCAATATGGAAAAAGGTGTTTTTGTTAAAACATTAATTATTTCATTTGCTTTAAATTGCTGTCTTTGTGATCGCATATCCCCAAATTTTGTTTATATTTTAACCGACGACCAAGACTTGATGCTAAATGGCTTGGTAAGTTTTTTTGTACAATTGAACTTATCACCATTATGACTGTTTTAGATGTCCATGAAAAAATCTTTAAGCCTTATAGCTGATAGGGGGAAATTTTTCTTGAATGCGGTAAGGATGTATTTCTAAATAGTTGGTTTAATTTTTTTATTATCCAGTAAACATGTAGTTTTGATCTTATTTTTTGTAATTTCTAAAGGTTTCTTTTTTAAACATGTTTATGACGAAAAGTGCAACATAATTAGCTACAAATTTTAATTATCATGTATTAACATGATTAGGTTAATATTTATGCAGTATGCTTTTTGCAGTTTGTAAATACACCACTTTGTTGTCCAAGCCGAAGTACAATCTTAACTGGGAAGTTTGCTCATAATTTAGGGGTTGTCAATAACTCAGTATCAGGAAATTGCAACAGTGAACAATGGCAAATAAATCATGAGCCTTATTCTATAGCAGCTCTCCTTCAAAGTCATGCCAATTACACTACATTTTATGCTGGAAAATATTTAAATCAGGTAGGTGGTATATTTACTTAGATCAAATATTTCTTAATTTTTAAATATTTCATGTTTCAGTATGGATCAAAATTTTCAGGTGGTACTAGTCATGTACCCAAAGGGTATGATTGGTGGATTGGTCTAAAAGGGAATTCAAAATATTACAATTACACGTTATCAGTAAATGGTACTGCTGTCAAAATACATAATCTTTATTTAACTGATTTGCTGGTAAGTATCATATAATGAGGAGGATTAAAGTAACTTTTTCTTGAATATATCCTCTAAATGTATTATCTTAGCATATTCATTATTTGTTCTAGAAGCAATTGTTTATATCTGAAAATTATTTTAGTATCTCTATACTTGAATTTGTGCAATTTTTGAAATTCTCCTATCTTTACATCATACTGAGTGCATTTAAGCTTCAACAAACTGTGGCATTAACACTAAATATTAAGGACTATATAGGCTATTGTGCATTATCATAAGGTCACAATAATTCTTTAAGTTTTTTTGACTTTTTTCCATACTATACTTGATAATACATATAAAAGTACTGAGATCACAACTGATTTTTTATCAATATGATATGTTAATCTTTAATAAATTAATAATTCCAACTGGATTTGATGTCTATTTTAAAATTAAACAAGAAAATTAATAGGCATGATGGCAGTAACAAAGAATTACTGAAACTTGTGATTGATATTTGACCACAATTTATTAAGTTAATCATGTTTCTCTCATAACTTAGTAAGGGAATACTATAAAAATGATGCATTACTGAAACTAGTTTTTACAGTAAAACTTTTACAACATAAGATCAGCAATGTATATTATTATTACATTACATTCAATTACTACACCAGTGAATGTTATAACAAAGTATTATAAGTTAGTTTTCTGTATATATATATAAAAATATATATAAATATATACTCTGTTTTAACATAAAAACATATTATGTTATATATATATGTACAGTCGAACATAGAGCCTCCGCCTTTTTTGAAGTCGATTAACAATTTCGAAATTGTTATTAATTGTTAATAAGGAAGTCAAATAGGTAAATTATTTTTTACTATTTAGAGTTGTATGTATATTAAAGGAATGTACTTACAATTAATCAATTAACTATTGATTTTTCAAAATTTACATCTATAAAGTAATAATTACTGGTTGCTTGGTTTGGGCGTATTTTATTTTATTAGAATTTATTTGTAGCGCCTATTATATGAACACTTTAGATTTAAAAAATAAAATTTAAGTGTGCCAATTTTAAGGCCGCCACGTGCCCCAGTTTTCCTCAAAAAGGGGGACAAATTTGTCGCTAAGCCGATTAATATATAGAAGAGAGGATATATAGGTTAAAATAATTACTTGTGTTTAGATTACAAGTGCCATTATATTTATACCAAAGTTCCCATCAAAGGCCATCAGGTATCTATATATACCAAAATGTTCTTAACACAAGGGCTGAAAAATTCCGGACGTAACAAAGAAAACGTTTTTGTTTGTTCAAAATTGGCATTATTCATCAATGCAAAACCCCATCAAGAGCCATACAATAATTCCAGCGCCGCTCTAAAATTTTAATACCACTTTTGTAGAACGATGTATCTTTTGCCTCAAAATAAGCTTGTCACCAGTTGCTGCCTACTCACATGACGATGGTTTTGATTCTGGAGTGAAGTGATGGATCCATGTTTCATCCATTCTTACATATCGACGCAAAAATTCCGGTTTGTTACGGTTAAACATAACCAAACACAGAATCATCAACACGTTCTTATTTTCGGCCAATTGCGAGTAAACGCGGCACCCACTTTAAATATAGCTTTCTCATAGTCAAATGCTCATATAATATAAAACCAACACGCTCTTTTGATAACTTTACGATTTCGCTAATTCACGCAACTTCACTTTTCGATAATTCAAAACGATTTTGTTGATATTTTTGATGTTATCGGTATTACGACCTCATTTGGATGTCCACTGGGTTCTGCATCACTGGTGCCTCTACAACTACGTATGAAGTCAGTAAACCAAAGTTTTATAATTGTTTCTGATGGAGCGGAGTCCCTATAACACTTTTCAAGCCATTGCTTCGCTTGAGGGGCATTTTTTTCCATCAAGAAGCTGTGTAAAATTAAAACACGAAATTGTTTTTGATCCATTGTTTTCAAAATAACAAAAGTAGTGTCACTCTTAGCACAATAAAATAAAACAACAAACTTATGAGTAGAATATCATGAAATTTCTTTTGAAGGTTTTTACTAACTGAAAAAGCAGCGATTGCAATAAAACTAGCGCCATCTATGTGTTAGACCTGGGACTTTTCAGCCAATGTGCTAACAGAAATAAACTACCAATTTTTTTCTTTTTTTTCTTTATTAGAATTTTCTTCTTTAATTACAAATTTCTTCATTAGAATTTTTCTTTATCGATTTATTATTTCATAATTACTTCATAAATTTTGATGATCGTTCACAATACACAACTCTCAAGTATTTAGGAAATCACGATATTACACATATGTGTCATTCTTATTCTAGCGTTTTAAAAGTTTAAAAAAGTGTTACGCTATCTGTTGCAAAGGTACATTATATGGGAAGTCCTAGAAATATTCCAGGCAAGTGTTTCTATGGTGTAGTGGTAAAGTTTTGTGGGTGTTCATCTTGTTGACCTAACTGGTGATGCTCTCTCGATGATTCTGTTGTGGCCAGTCTTCATAAGGTTCGGCCTGGTATCGCTCCCCTTGATGGCGACTTAGTTACAGATAGTCATCGTAGTGGCTTCCTGGGTGATGCTCCCCCTGGTGATAGTTCGATGGTGGGCACTTATCGTAGTTTTCTGACTAGTACCCCCTTGTTGGTAATTGATCTTCTCAATGTTCCGTATTCTGAGACCAGTTCGAGGGTTCCTGTGCCGCAACCCAATGACATGTATCTTATAGGGGCTCTTGAGGCCTTATGCTGGGGTAGACTGGTCCGTTGGAGAGTCTCGGACTGCGATATGTGTCCGGATGGACGCCTACCCGGTCGCCTGGCCGACCGGCCTCGGGCGTCGATGTATCACCGACTGGAGCTCCTCGACCTGTCTGGTATGTGTCGTTGATTGGTAGACCTCGGGCTGCGGCCGCTGCGCTGGTTGGTTTCTTCTCAGCAGTCTTTTGAGTAATGGTGTACCTGTAATGGGTTGATTGGTCCCTGGTCGCAGTTGCTGCATCGCCTGGCATCTTTCGATCAACGATTGGCTGATTGGTACATCGCGGACTGGGGCCACGGCACCACATGGTGTTCTTCGATCGTCGGCGTACCTGGGATGGACTGATTTGTCTCCGGTTGTAGTAGCGGCATCATCTGGCGTCTCTCGATCGATGGCGTACCTGCGGGTTGGCACGTCGCGGACTGAGGCGATTGCATTACATGGCGTTCTGCAATTGTTGGCGTACCTGCTGGTGGGCACGCCACAGGCGGAGGTGGATTTTCTTCTTCCCCTTGTACCGCTAGCTAGTGTCCCCATTGGTGGCCTACCGGTTGGCGTCTTGTGCGTTTTCCGCCATCTTGGTTCACTAGTTGCACCGGTTAGCGTTCCTCAATTTGTTGGTTGACTTTATGACGACTCAACTCTTCTTGCTCTCTAGACTGCTGACCCGCTCGTCGGCGTCTCTCCTCCGTTCGCTCGTGCTGGCGACGTCTTGTTACTTCGTACTTTATTCTGCTTCCTTTCAGCTGATTTTCCCTGATCTTTTTCTCATCGGTTGAGAGTCACTGGGAGACCTCGACCTCGTGGTAGTTTTGCTACCTCGGCTACGCTACCGTCTTCTTTTGTCTTTCCTGGGTTTTTCTCGGATGGCTGGGCGTTTCATCGTGGTGTTCTTGAAATCCATTATGACGCGTTGTTCACTATCCTATTTCTGATTTGTTAGAAAAGGATTTTACAAACCTGGTTTGGTGAAGGTGATTGGATAATTAAAATGCTGGGTCCAATTGAGTCGCTCTGTATTTACACTTTTCAACCGACTTAGTCAAAGCCACAACACAGAATGAATCAAGACGGCGGGATCTCCATCCCGTCCGGGTGGCTTTGACACGAACATGCGCTTATAATTTTATATTTTTAGATAACTACACTAAAATCTACTTATGCAACCATATATACATGATGCCGTCACATGTAGGCGCTGCCACTTAATTGTTTATATATCCAACATACTATAAATAGTTAAATTATAAAATAATTAACTTTAAAAGTTATTTGTGGAATTTCTCTCCAAAAGAAATATTCCTTGTTGGAATGGAAAAAATGTCAGGGCAGTTTCATTTCTTAAACCCCTAGCTGCTTAACAGTAGTTGGTTTTTACAATTTTGGTTAATCTCAATAATATATTTATATCTGTTGTCACACAACATAAACATTATGTTTAATATTTCAGGCCAATTACAGTTTGAGTTTCCTGAATCAAAAATCTGTGATAGATAAGCCATTTTTTATGATGGTTGCTCCTCCAGCTAGCCATGCTCCTTTTATTCCACCCAAAAGATATATCAATAAATTTTCTTCCGTTGGTGTAGTGACAAACCCATCATTTAACTACACCTCAAATAATGTAGGAAATATTACAACAGTTTATAAATCATTTCCTTACTGAATGTATTTTTTAGAAACACTGGATAGTGCAAATGCCACCTGTCAGTTTACCAAAGAATATTACGATATTGGACAATATACAGAGGCGAAGACTTCAGACTTTACTAGCTGTTGATGATCTCGTGGAGAGAGTTGTACTTCAATTAAAAAAGCTCAAATTATTTCACAAAACTTATTTTATTATAAATTCGGATAACGGATATCATATAGGTTATTTATTTTTTTGATAAACTTAAATTTCGCCTTTTTTGTTTTGTTTTTCTTAATGTCACATTTTATATGTTGGGTCTGGGAAAAAGTTTGGTGAATTACTTTTGTTTAGGTGAATTACAATTTTATGATGGTGTGAAACTCATTTAGTTTCAATCAAACATGCCCCACTTTTGTCGACAAGTTACTGGAAAATAGTTTTTGTTGTTCTGGAAACTTCCAGGAACAAATTCTGCATAGATCAGGGTTGATAGATGATGCTATGCGGTAAATGCATCAAAAAATTGCCATGTAATTTAACGGAATTTTTGACGGGTCACCAAAAATTGTCATGATGTAAGATAACAAATAATCATCTCATATTATTTAATTGTAGTTGTCTTCTTTGAATTACCTGTGTAATTTCTCTAGTTGTCTATAATTGTGTTTTGGACCAACTAGAAGTAGCTAATGCTAGATGATTCTCATGCAGTCTCATTATACGCTATACACATAGCATCATCTTTATCGGTTTTTTCAGTGATAAACGCTCACCAACCATTATTGGTTACTGCAGGTGCTATAAACGCGATATAAAAACAACTCGATTTCATTCTGGTCTAGCAGGTGACTGTAGATATTCATGTATATAGGTTTCTTGCAATTAACTTAGATGTATGTATGTATGTAAATGTATGTATGTATGTATGTATCGAGGTTTCTTTTTGTATCCAGCATTGTGAAAGTGGTTCAACAATTTTGTGAATAACACCTATACTATAATTTAGCTACTACCGAAGGGAAATAGGTTCACCATGTACAGCACACATTTTTCGCAAGCCAGCACACAGCACAATATATATATATATATATATATATATTTATATATATATAATCTTTATAATCCATTTCAATTCTAGGTCAGTTTGGTCAACCTTGGGATAAACGTCAGCCTTATGAGGCAGATACCAGAGTTCCGCTGTTAATAAGTGGACCTGGTGTCCCAAAAAGGATTCTGGAACCTTATCCTGTGTCTTCAGTGGATATTGCTCCTACTATTCTTCATTTAGCTGGTATTAAAACTGATCAAATTATGGATGGAAACAGTTTCAAAAAGCAGCTATTTAATAAACGAAATGTTGTTACCCTTAAGTATATATTTTTGGAATATTGGGGTGAAGGTGAAGATAAAATGGCAGAAAGAGGATGCCCGTGGAAATATGACTCTAATGTAACTGTAAGTTGAAGTTTTATTTAATATACTAAGTTATTTAATAAGTTTTGCCGTTCGATATGAGAGCTCGATAAGTTTTATTATAGAATGTATTTATTCTATTCCATGTAGACTCTACTCTAAACTTAATAGTAAAGCAATATATCAAGCAAATATTTTATTAAACATAAAACTTTTTGAATAGCCACCGTTGAAGGTGATTCGTATTCCTCCTTTTTCTTTTAATTTTGCTTTCTCAATTCTAGATATCTAAATAGTCGATGTGTTGTTTTTGGACCGGCGTAAATGAATTCAAAGGCAATTTAGGAATGCTTAATTGTTACAAAAAAGTATACAATATATAGATATATTTAAGGGGTCAACCACCTCATAGATTTCCGCTTTTCCAAAACTTTATTTTGGGCCTTTTTTATCTTTCCGGGAAATAAACTGCAGGTTTTGGGTAAACAAACCTCTCATTAGTTTACATGACAATCACCATAATGATTATCAAGTTACTTTTTGGTTTCAAAAATATTTTTTCCACTAATATAATATCTAACAGGTCAATTGAAGTCCCCGGCCTACCATAGTAAACCACAACTTTTGGCAAAATTAGTTTTTTTATTCAACATAATTCCCTTCAAGGGTGATACACTGATTATAGTGACCCTTCAACTTTTCGATACCATTTTTGTAATACGATGTGTCTTTTGCATCAAAATAGGCCTCAGTTTCGTCGATCACTTCTTCATTTGACGAAAATTTCTTCCCAGCGAGCATTCTCTTGAGATCTGAGAACAGGAAATAGTCGCTGGGGGCCAGATCTGGAGAGTACGGTGGATGAGGAAGCAATTCGAAGCCCATTTAATGGATTTTTGACACGGTGCATTGTCTTGGTGAAGTAGCACTTTGTTTTTCTTCAAATGCGGCCGTTTTCGGTCCACCCTTCAAACGGTCCAATAACGCTATGTAGTAGTCGCTGTTGATGGTCCTTCCTTTTTCAAGGTAGTCAGTGAAAATTATTCCATGCACATCTCAAAATACAGACGCCTTAACCTTGCCAGTCCACTGTCGCGTTTTCCACGCTTTGGAGCGGGTTCATCGTGTGCTGTCCACTTGGATGACTGTCGATTGGACTTCAGTGAAATGATGGAGCTATGTTTCATTCATTGTCACATATCGATGAAAAAACTCGGGTTTATTCCACTCGATTATCATCAAACATTGCTCCGAATCATGAACTCATCGTTGTTTTCGGTCAAAAGAGCTTGCGCGGCATCCATTTTGAACAGAGCTTTCTCATACCCAAATATTCATGAATGGTATGATGTACACATTCAGTTGATATATTTAGAGTGTCTGCTTTCTATTCAATTTCAATTTACGGCCATTCAAAATAATTTTGTGGATTTTTTAAATGTTTTCGGTGGTAACAATCTCTTTTGGGCGTCCACTACATTCACCGTCTTCGGTGCTCATTTTACCACGTCTAGATTTAGCATACCAATCCTTGATGGTAGATTTTCCTGGGGCAGTGTCCGGAAACTCGGCATCAAGCCAAGTTTTTGCTTCAACTGTATTTTTTCCCTTCAAAATGGAATATTTTATCAAGACGCAAAATTCCTCCATTTTTTCCACAATAACAAAAGTTGCGTCACTCAAAATGCTATAATTCACAAACTAATGATCCGACAGTTTTCAAATTTATACACGCATCTTTTGGGGGTTATCGCTAATTAAAAAACATATGGATTTAATTCTAGTAGCGCCATCTATGTCTGAGTCTGCGTATTTTTCAATTGACCTGTTAAGTCATTATTCTGGGTCATTAATTAATTGTTAACCAACTTTCAAATGATACATTGGATATAATTATATTTGTTGTAGATAGTGAATTAAATATTTTTTCATGTTATAGGGATGTACCATAAGCAGTTGGTGTAAATGTCAAGATAGCAGAAATAATACCTATACCTGTGTTATTGATTTTCGTGGAGAGTTAAGGTTTAAATTTTGTCGTTTTTTGGATAATCAGGTAAAACAATGTTTTTTTTATTATGAAATTTCAGATGTTAATTTTTCACTAATGTATTTTTAGAATTTTGTGGAAGCTTACAATTTGTCGTCGGATCCTTATGAATTGCGCAATGTTTATACATACCTGGATATAGATTTGATTAAATTTTATCACAATATTTTAAATAATTTCGAACATTGTGTGGGTAAATCTTGCAAGGCTTTGTGATATTGGTTGTCTTTCTTTATTATAGAAAGTTTCTTGTGACTAATAAGTGATATTTTTAGTCTGTAATTGTTATATTTCCTGCTTTTGTAATGAATGTAGCTAAATAGTAATATAATCTAATAGATTTAATATTAGATACTTAATTTGAAGATGTAATGGTTTTAAATTAATGGTTTTAATATAAAAAATCATGTTTATCTATATGTTTATGTGATCTCATAATTCTTATAAGAATAATTTTATTATTTTTAGATATAAATATAAGCAATGCATGTTAATTACTGTTAGAGCCAATTTTGTAGAATCGATTTGTTGAAGGTGTTTGGACAATTAAAACATTGGATTCAACTGAATTGCTCTCTATTTATTTTTACAAACTCGGTTAAAGCCACAGCACCGAATGAATCGAGATGGCAGTATCTCGTTTTACGAATCACTTATGATTCGGGACGGGAGGGAATTAATACACCACTTATGGCCTTGGAACAAAAGAGAAACTTTATTTTGATCCCTGGTAATTTATACCCACTCGATACAAGTCATAGCGCCCTCTATTAAATTTCCTTCCTCTTTTCTATACTGGCTCTTGTATCGAGACTGGTCATATATTTAACACTTCCCTTCAATTTAAATGTACTAAATAACTTAACCTAATTAAGATTGTAAACAAAAATTACAAAAGTACATTTAAATTGCCAGAACAAAACTATTACATTGTACATACAAATTTGTTTTAACTTAGGACTATTCTATTTTTACATGGTTAGAATTTAATTTTAATTAATAATTTAATCAAATAAATCTACACAATTATGTGATAAACAAAGGTAACAGTCAGTTTTCTACTTAAAAACAATTTTCTCTTTGAACAATCATAGAAATAGTCGACAAAACACTGTCAACAATTTAATATCGATTATATAGTTTGTTCTTGAGCTGTCAAACATACACATGTATTTCTCTTCGAATGAATTTCTTCCATGCCTTTGGGTTGTTTTTATCAAATGGCATGAATCCATTAAAACTTCCTAGTTGGTTACCATACCAGTCTTCATAACTTGCTCCTTCAAGTCCACTTCCGCCTTACATTAGTTCATGGTCTTCTGGCATCATTGAGGTATCATACTAATTGGTCATCACTGCAGTCATGAGCTTTCTTCTGTTCTTTATCTCTATACTCCAAATCAATTATTAATGGATGTTCACTTTTGTTTTTTCTTTTCTTTTAACATTCTTCACAGTTCCCTTTGTTTTATTCTTATTTTCGTCTAGACCATCAGAATCAAATCCTAATATGTTTGTTATTTCCATTACTATCAGATTCATTAACACTCTATTTCCAACTCGAAATCAGAATCTTTTTAATATAACCCAGAACTATCTAAGTGCTCTTGAATGCTTTTTTTTCATCATCACTCAAGTTCTTGTTTTCTTCTTCTTGTTGGAAAACTATATGCATCGGTTTACTCACAGATTCTTCTTAATTTTTTATATTCGCCTTATATTACTCTATATATTTTCTAAACGGTATATCTTTAATTATTTGTTCACTATTATCCATATTGAAGTTGACTTCCATTGGCGTACCAAATTGATCTGTTTAGATGCGATCTTCTACGTAGAATTCCTCAAGCAGTCGTTAAATTATATGTTTTTGATGAATCTTCATCTTTTCTATCGCGCTCTTTTTCCATTCCAATAAATTGTTTAGCATCATAAAGACTTTCCATTAAATCCACTATACGCTCTTCATGTCATTTTATTAATGCATCATCATTGAGTACTACTGAATAATTACTACCTTTCGTGACTAGACAAGAGTCATTATCTTATCTCTGCAAATGTAGTGTACCCGAACAATGTTTGATTTAATTGTTGGTATCTTGTTTAGTTCGTATACAGAACTAAATTTAATTATTTAGTAATGTCCTATTTAATCTTTCCGCTTTTCCATTACTTTGCGTTGAATGGGCTATTGCTATATTCTAAATGAATCCCCTTTTTCCTACAATAATAGCTTTACTCCATGTTGTCTTTCTAATTCATTAATATATTGTTTGAAATTCTCTTCAGCTTCATTTTCTGTCTTAAGGATTTTTACTCTGGTAAAATGGGACAAATCATCTAGTATTTTCTATCCTTCCTATTATAAATATCTTCCTCCATCTTCAGATATTGGGTTTATTAGCCTATAAATATCCGAATGAATTAACTCTTCGATTGCACTTGTTCTCGTCTCCTTACAGTAGAAAGGGCTCTGGTTGCTTTAGCTTCTACACACATAGAACAAGGTTTATCCATCTTCTTAAGTCCCAATTGAATGGATATTTATATCAAAATTCTAATGCTTTCTAACTGAACTCTTCTTCATTGGGTTCAATAGCCTTTCATTTTACCTGTAATTCTGTTGGACCCCTTTTTCTAGTTTTCAATATTTCTCTGGTCTTTGCAACTGACACATGGTTGATTTTCTAAACTCTTCTCCATTACTAATTGCTACATTGATTGCAATGTTTCTTTATCCTACCGATAATTATGTTGGACCCCATGTTACTCGTTTACTAGTGTTTCACTGATTGTTATAAATTATACACGTGGTTGATTTTCTTAACTGTTGATTATTTCATTACTAATTACTACATTGATTACAATGTTTCCTTCTATCCTACTGATAATTCTGTTCGATCCCATGTTACTAGTTTACTAGTGCTTCACTGATCCTTGTATATTACACACGTGATTGATTTTCCAAACTCTTGATTACTCCATAAATATTTACTAGATTGATTACAATCTTTCCTCCTATCCTACTGATAATTCTGTTGGATCTCATGTTACTAGTTTACTAGTGCTTCACTGATAGATGTATATTATACACGTGATTGATTTTCCAACCTCTTGATTACTCCATTACTATTTACTACATTGATTACAATCTTTCCTTCTACCATACTGATAACTCAAGATCACATGTTTCTAGTTTTTTGGTGTTCCTTCTGATGGTCATTGATCTTTGAGTGCTCTAGTGCTCTGAAATTCATTTCCGGCTGTTGCATACAGCCATCTTGTTACTTCCATTTTCCTTCGTGTATATATAATTATATACTCGATACAAGTCACAGCGCCCTCTATTAACTTTCCTTCCTCTTTTCTATACTGGCTCTTGTATCGACACAGGTCATATATTTAACATCTCGATCCCGTCCGGCTTTGAAGGAGTAGGACAGATTATGCGCATGCGGCAATTCCATCATTACATTCAGTTGTACGTATTCTAGGAATACCTGCCAAGAAAAAGAGGACGGAGTAGGACCGATTATGCGTATGCGGCAATTCCATCATTACAGTCAGTTAAACGTGTTCTCTTTGACACGGGCATACGCCGTGGCCCCTAATACATTTTTGTTTTTAGATAACTACGCTAACATCTACTTTTGCAACCATATGAGGTCGTTACATGTCGTAAGAACATGAGGCCGTTACATACAATTCTTTTAGTTTCCATGTGTTCTTGTTCTTCCATGTAGTTTATTTTATAACTTCTGTGAAGTCAATTTTGTACGTTTTGTCTAAATTGCAGTTAATGCCTTCGGTGAAGTCCAACCGCTAGAATTCATTTTAATTTCTCTGAATGGCCTAGTGCATTCTATGCTTCTGTTATTTTTCTTACGAACCTGATAATTTACGTCTTGCTCCGATAGCTCGAACAGAAGTTCAGAGGTATTATATACTTGACTTCTCTATATATTTTGATCAGACACAGCTCGAACAATAGTTCAGAGGTGCTATGTACTTAACTTCTCTATATATTTTGATCAGATAAAACTAAAGTTCAAACAGTTAAAACAGAAGTTCAGAGGTATGATGTACTTAAATTTTCTTTACACTATGAAACTTTATTACCAATACAACTTTATATATTATCCTTTTCAATGTTTATCTCAATTGAACAATCAAACTCATTTTTGCCTTGTATACTTATTATTTTCTTTACCCAACTATCAACGATTTATCCTTATTGTTTTTCTGCAAACCTTTGTTGCCTTCATTTCGATCATAAATGTTACAATATATACTATAATTTTTAAATTTACAATTCCAAAATTTTAACTTTTTCCCTGGTGTAAACATATCTAAGTGTGTTTATGTCTAGAGAATTGTTGACGAAAGTAAGTGATTTCTCAAAACGAAAAGTTGCAAATTCGGGTTAAAATCGTGCATACATTCTTTCAAAGCTAGAACCTTTAACTGATAGTAATCTGAAGCTAGATCTAAATACAATATTCATGCAACTACAATTGGCACTTTCATTTCAGATTTAAGACGGTTGTTCTGCTAACTTTTTTATGTTAATTATATAATATTCCATTCCAGGAAATCATCAATATTAAAAGAATTTGGATCAGCTTACATTAATAAAATCAAAATTTAAAAATAAAAACTTTTTGTTTTGTTTAATGCTCGATTGTTTAACTAATTTAATTATTAATTCATAGATAATTCCACAAATGAAATGTGAGTGTCTTCCCTTAAAGAACATATTTTATTTAAATCATTTGCTATATTATATATTTATAACAAAATATGAAGTGTACAATTACTGTATTTTAAATATCAGTAGTAATATTTTCAATATTATTATCAATTTAGACTACCGTTTTGATTTACTCCCAAAATATTTTAAATATACTGAACTAAACTACCCAATTTAAGGTTTTGTTTTATGTTCATTTATTCAAATTATTCACACATTTATATTGTCTGTTGTCTTAGGTCTAAAGTTGAATTAAAATTCATTAACTTAATAGTATATTACACCACAACGACCGAAAGTTGAATTTTCGGCCCTGCTCGTCATGATTCCCGAGGCAAAGCCCGAGACCGAGGACCGAGATTTTAACTTTTGGCCGGTGTAGTGTATACGATTTTTTTCATAGCCGGTCGAAAGTACCTTATTAATTTAACTTTAAATTTTGATGAGTATGTTTTTGATGCCTGCCCCCGACATCAATAGACTTCTTCGGCAACGTATCTATATTTATTATCAATCGCGCTTTTGCATCAAAATTTCGTATAACATCTTCCTCGTCCGTGGATTCATTAGATGATAACGTATTGTTTATTTTTCTGGATTATTGAATTGAGTGACGACAAAACAATATTGATGATTATTTTTAAGGTTAGAGCATAGAAAGGTTAGAGGTAGCAACGTTAATGACAGTGGTAAATAATTTGTTGTAACTACAGAATAAATAGTTCCTAATTATGAGTATAAATACGCATAAGAAATTCTTTCTTCCCGCCTTTATAGAGGGCGCGGGTGTACTTCTTACAGGGAGTAAATGTTTAACTTTTTTCCCTGTTCTTAGGGACGAAAGTACGTATTTTCGACGGTGGCATGAAAAAAAATTTTCAAGAATGTTATTACTGCAGTTCAATGTTGAATGAAAATTTTGCAATCTTGCTCTTTATAACATTTCCGTCGTTTGAAGGTAAATCTGCTCTTTGAAAAACTGCTATTTGGACGTTTATTATTCAGTATTTATATTCAAAATGTATCATGCTAATTAAAAATGCATTGACATTAACCAAAAATACATAATGTTCACGGGGAATATTATCATTATGCAACAATTGGGCTTCATTTAATTAAATTTAAACCTTTGACCCTCTCCTTCGCCTATTTTTCGGAAATTTATAATACTTAATTTGAAATATATATTATATAGCAATTAAATTATTACTTAATTTTGCTGAAATTATTTAGCGACTAATCACACTATTCTGTTAATTACGTACTTTAATGAATTATGTTTTATTTTTAAATTGAGTCGTCATAATTGATATTTCTGTTGATTGCATATTATTTAAGGTATATTAACATATTACTAAAGTCTCTTCTTTCTAATTTTGACATGAGATTTAAAATAGTAATCTTGGATGTTAAAGATATCTCAATTCCTAATTTTTGCCTTATTTTATACTAATTTTGTCTGATTTAATAACAATGGTTGCTTTACCCCTACCTGCATCTTTATCATGGAAGATCTTCAAAATATTCTTCCAATATGTCTGCTTATGTGTGAACTCTGTTGGTTCTTCCTTCTTCTTGTGTCTATGTAAATTTGTATAACAGTTGATGTGATAATTTAGTACCTCTATAGTTTTTCTATTTTCTATTCTTTTCTATTTCTATACTCGAAACAAAATACTAATTAGTTTTAATCCAAACTCATGTGGATTCACTATTTATATCACCAAACCAATGTTGTCTAGTATTCTCTCGCCTTACTAATTTTTGTACATCCGTAGGGATGTCCATCTTACTTGTGTCAATCATGTGTAATTTTGTTGATGACGTTGATGTAATATTAATGCTTGTTCTTGCTACTGCCATTGTTGACGTCTTATATAGTGACTACATGATTGATTTTGTAACTACTTGATTTTGTTTATGAACAGCTTGTTTGTTTATGTGGCCCGTTTGAGTTTTGCTTATTGATAGCCTCTTTGTTGACATTCGCTATATTGGCATCATGTGTAATTCTTTTGTTAATTCTGATTGTTAATATATATATTGGTGTAGCCTATTTGTGGATTTCTTGTACGCTATGCAACATATTTGTGGCATAGTTGTCTAGTTGGCGACCAAGTTACTGGTCTCCGCTAGTGGTGGCACTCTGATTGCAGACGCCCATTAGGTTGGCATGGCTGTTTCTGCTGTTCTCGGTGTTAATGGTCTAATTGTAGACATCCATCTTGTCGGCCCGGAAGTTATTACTCATTCTAATTTTTTATATTTTTATTTATAATTTTTTATTATTTAATTAATACATTGTTACTAGTCGTTTCCGTTAATCTACAATTTGTCTTTATAAGAACTTAAATCTAGGTATATAACTAAAAGGACCCATCTGCCCTACCTCAGTCTCTGGTGAAATAATGTTTATTCATGTCACTGCTGAATTTTTTTAATATATTGTTAGAACCGATTGTGTAGAATCGATTTGGTGAAGGTGTTTGGGCAATTAAAACACTGGATTCAACTGAGTCACTCTCCATTTATTTCTACAAACATATCGGTCAAAGCCCCAAGACAGAATGAATCAAGATGGTGGGATCTTCATCCTGTTCGGATTGCATTAGTACGAGCATGCGCCGTAGCGTTTATTATAATTTACAGGAAACTACTTAATATCGACTATGCAACCATATATACATCATCAGAGGATGTCAGATGTAGGCGCACTCACCCAATTATTTATATATCCAACAATATGCACCTCACTACACAACACTATACAAAATCAGTTGGTTTGATTCTTTTGAGTCTGTATCCTGTTCTGGTGGTATCCAAAAGTTGTAATATTGCAATATTCGTATGAGAATGAAGTCTTTCCTCATGTCCCCTTGCAATTCTCTTGATTTCTTGGCTGACTGTGGGTATCCGAAGGTCTCGATGTAGGTAATTAGTCCTATAGTATTTGGGTGTACCCACAATACCTCTCAGGACTTTGTTCTGAAAAATGTGTATTTTATTTATGTTACTCTTTGCAGAACATCCCCATAATTGAACCCCGTTTGCCCATATGGGTTTCAGTGTTTGCTTATATAATAGCAATTTATTATGTACTGATAATTGTGATTTTCTTCCAATTAGCCAGTACATTTTCCTCTCCTCTCCTCTTCCTCTCCTTTCAATTCCAGTTCTTTTATTTTCTTCTTTATACGTTTCTTCCAGCGAAGTTTTGCATCGAGATTCATTCCGAGATATTTAGCGCTGTTGCTATATGGAATGATAGTATTATTTAATGTTATTGCTGCTTGTATGGTCTGTTTATAGGTAAACTGCACATGTACAGATTTACTTTCATTAATTCTTATTTTCCAAGTTTGTGTCCAATTATTTATATTGTCACTTGCCTGTTATAATTTTCGTGAGGCTTCTTCACTATTGTCTCCGACAGCTATACTCGCCGTATCATCAGCAAATGTAGCTATCGTAATATTTTCCATTTGTGATATATCAAAAATGTAGAGTAGATAAAGCATTGGTCCCAGTACACTTCCTTGTGGTACACCTGCTTTAGCTTCTTTTATTGTAGAGTAAGCTTCTTCTTGTTTGACTCGAAATGTTCTGGTTGTATTCTGATGTATTCTGTAGTTTATGAAAAAGGCTTCCATGTCAAACCTTATCGCTTAGGCTTCTGCTACATCTAAGAATATAGCTGAGCATACTTTTTTACTTTCGTAAGATTTTTCAATAACATCTGTTATTCTGTGGATCTGGTCAATTGTTGAGTGTTTGTTAATAAACCCAAACTGGTGTGTTGGTATTAGGTTTTTTCTCTCTATGATCGGTTTTATTCTTTTCAACAGGAGTTTTTCAAAAACCTTAGATATTGCTAGCATCAGTGATATAGGTCTATAGGCTTTTATTTCTTTTGCTGACTTTCCAGGTTTTGGGATCATTATAATTTCCGTAATCTTCCAAATGTCTGGGACATGTTTTAATGTAAATGCTGCATTGATCAAGTTGGTGAGTTGTATAATTCCCTTTCTTGGTAGATTTCTAGGTTTCAAGATTTAATTGTTCAGTTGTCTTGAGGGGTACATTTAGTTGAATTCGTTTGTTCAATTCTTCAGCAAATCCTTCCCAGTCTGTTCTCTTGTTTGTTAACGTTGGGCTTCTTTCCATTCTTATTATATTTTCGCTCAACGTCAGAATCACTGGCGTATGATCTGAACTTAGCTCAAAATTTTCTTCGACTTTTATATAGTTGGATGTTATGTTTCTTACTATGAAGAAATCTAACAGGTCTCGGGTTTTCTCTTGATCAGTCGGCCAATAAGTTGGTTTTCCAGTTAACACGTAACTACATCTTAGTTCAGCAGCTGCTTTATGCAGTTCATTGTCTTTAGTTGTTGTCATATTGTAACCTTGTATCGGCTTGATTTAATAGTTACTGCTGTTACCTGATTTTCTGCTGTACTGAGCCCGGGTTCTTGATGGTGGGAAATGTTCTTTTTTTATTATTATTACACTTCCTCCTCTTGCGGTGTTAGCTGGATGTATGGTATGATAAAATGTATATCCTCTACATTTTATAAAGGATTCTTTTGTTAAATAGGTTTCTGATATTAGGCAAATATCTATTTTTTGTATATCTAGGAATACCCGTAGGGTAGCGTGATGTTGCTGGATTCCATTAGCATTCCAAATTGCTATTCGGATATCTTTATTTGCCATTTCGGGTTTTTGGGGCCACATGCCTAATGTTTTTCATTTCTAGTTTTTCAATCTTTTCGGAAAAATATTCGATCATTTTTTCTTGTCTGTCCAGCTTTCCTATTAGTTTAAGTAGTAATTCGTTGGTGGTTGTTTTATATTCCTTTGTGTATCTTTGGCTATTTTGACTGATATTTTGGGCATAAGTCATTTCAACATTAACGTTGTTATATTTTTTCGGTTGTTTCTTTTCACTTATTGTCTCTTGAAGTTTAACTTGAGCTACTCTATTTCTCCTCTCTTGTAGTGTTTTAGCAACTACACATCCTCTATAACTTGCCGGATTCTTTGAGTTTTCTGCACTCTGGTGATATATTTACCTGAACATTTTACACATCTAGGTACTCTTCTGCAGAATTTCTGTGTGTGTCCATGCAATTGGCATCTTTTGCATTGCGGTATTAAGTTCGATTTTTTTTCCGACCCCTAAAATTCTTTTAATACCAAAAATGTTTTTTCTTGTGGACTAAAATTTCTCCTTTGTTATTTTTGGTCTTTTCTTTTTAAATTTTTTTTTTAATACTTCGCATTTAAGCATTTAAGCCCATTTTGTTTTAGTTCTGCGATAATTTTTCCAGTTTTAGCTGTTGATGGAAGCCCTCTTGCCATAACTTTGATGTATCTGGTTTGTCTGTCTTCATAAGAGTGCCATTGCAATTTTAGCAACTCTATACAATCTATTATTTTTGTGAATATTGTACGACATTCGGCGTTCAGTTTTATTTGTCCATTGTTTAGTACCGTTGCTTTGAATACTATACAGTTGGGCCTCAGTATTTCGTAAAGTAAGTTAAAGTTAGTAACATTAGTTACGATAATTGGGGGTGGCCTGGGCATTCTAATTTCTTTATTTTGTTCATTATATTGTTTTATTTTTATTTTCTGTGGTGAAGATCCTGGGGAATTATTTGCTTTTCTTTTTTTATTTTAACCGTTATCCAGCTTACTTTTTCTGCAATTCTTCTTCATCTGTTTCATATGTAACAATTGGACTACTTTTGTTAACTTACTGGTTTATCGTTGTTTAATCCTTGACCTCAGAGCTTTGTTTATTTAGTTGTAGCTGGAGGGCATTTATTTGTTTTTGCATATTGGTTAGTGCAATTTCAAGACGCTCCCGCGCCGACTTTTTGTTCATTTACGCATTGTAGAGTGCCTGTTCGTTCTGGGTTCTAGTTGTATTGACTAGATTCAAAACTGCTGATACGCCTGATGTCCATATTTCCATTTTATCTGTTTTTTGTGCAGTGTTCTTCTCCATATTTTTTTACGTATTGTTGAAATAATATTGTTATTTTTATGTTTCAAATTATCCTACTTTGTATTTGTGGTCCAGATGTTGAGTTTTCGACCCTTAACGTTTTATGGCATTTTGCATTTATTTTCTACTGTACTGACCTTTTTTCCTATCGCACCTTCACTTTTTTACCAGTCTTTAAAATGTTATTATTAGACTTTTTTTAACGCCGCATTTGTGACACAGATGTTGCACTTTTGTTTCGTTTCACTGACCGTCTCTCCGAACACGTTTTTACTCCGTGAAGTCAAACGTCGACTACTCACTCTAATAATGCCCTGATTTCAAAAGTCTATCTGATTGCCATGCATGCTGTTGCCCTCGTGTTGGTAGACTGACTGCATACATTTATCTGGTTGCAATGAATGCTGCTGTCCCCATGTTACTGGCCTGCCTGCAGATATTCACCTGGTTAGTTTGGCTGTGGGTGTTCGCTGGAGCGCTTAATGGCAGATGTTCGTCTTGTCAACTTATGTGTTAATACTCACTTTAATCGTCGGCTGATAGACTATCTATATTGGTTGTGGTTGCCTCTGTGATGGTGACCTGACTGTAGATCCTCTATCTGATTATATCTGATATCTACTATCGGCTATGTTGAAGGCCCGATGGCGGACAAACTTTTTGTTCACCTGACTCCATGTATCCTCTGTGATGGAGGATTGGCTGCCGGCATTCATGTGAATGTAGTGACTGATACTGTCGTCCGTAGAGGAAACCTGGCTGTCGACGTTCCGCCTCTCTTGTGGTGGCCACCGGTTGGTTGACTGCTCTTGCTGACTGCCTCTTTTACTGGCAGCCTTATTGTAGACGTTCTGTGAACGCTACAATGCACGCTAGTTAGGTAGGCGGCATACTTGTTGTGGACCTTTAGATTGGCGGCACGCTGGTTACGGCCCTAGGTTGGCGAGACTTATGTTGTGGATCTCTTAGGTTGGCCCCTCGAATATGCTGGATGGTGATTGCGTACCCCAGGTAGGCGGCGCGCTGGTTGCACACCCGTGAGATAAGCGGCATACTTATTGTGGAACCTTTTGGATTGGCGCTACGCATGTAACGAACCCCCCAAATTGGTTGGACTCTTGTATGAATTCCCCAAGTGGGCGGCAGACTTATTGTGGTCTTCCAGGTTGGCAGGACGGGACCCTTCAAATAGACGGCTCGCGTGTTATGGCTTCTAGGTTGGCGAGGCTCATGTCGTGGAACAATCAGGTTGGCGGGTAGTTTGTCGTGGCCTCCCAGATCCCAGGATGTCTATCTTGTTTACATATCTGATACTGAGTCTACATACTCGTAGTGAACTGACAGTGGCACCCCTCTTTTTGGTATACTTCGGACTGTCTCTCATCATGTTGGCCTAGTTGGCGCCCTTTTTGTTGACATAGCCCTTGGTTTCCCTCTTCATGCAGGACTGTTAGGTGGCGTCAATCTTTTCGGCATACCTGATGTTGTCTCTCATCATTATGAACTTGTGTAGTTCACCATGTCTGTGGCCTGCTAGTTGCGAGTTGTGGTATCCCATGTTGTTGCTCCTTATGTAGACAGCTAATTCGCTGCTGTTCCACATTATGCCGACTTGCTGGTGTACCTCATTGTCATGTCTATTGATTTGCGTAAGAAAACTTGGGGAAAACCGATGAATCAAAGAAAATATAATTTTCAAATTTATCTACTTCCTGTTATAAATGGAAGGTATATTTGTTGCACTTGAAAACGTACTATTGTCGCTTGTAAAAAAATAAAAAAAAAACAAATCCGCCTCTGTACCATTGTTCACCCTTGAATCAATCTGCGAATAGAACCAATTGCGCTACGCCGAATTTTTATTCACCATTTTTCAGAATTTAACGAAAGGTCTCTTTTCATGCCGCAGTGTAATTAAAATGTTTTAAATTTATACCTGCATCCTTTGTTTACATTTCATTCATTTCGCTGCCATTTTGTGGCTTGGGTATGCGCCGATGTCTGTTTGTTTACATTATTTCATTTTCGTATATATGGCTAATTACTAATTAATAATGAAACTGCCCTTGTGGCGATTGATTTAAAATAATAGTGTTTTAATAATATTCGGCCGTATCACCTTGTTAGCCTCACAGATTATATTATGCGTCGGTTTCCACACTAAACATTACTTGTAAACAACATATAAACAGTCATTATAATTCACTGTGAAAGCGTTTGACAATTAAATACTTGATTCAACTGAGGCGCCGCCTTTTTATGATTTATAAACAACTCGGTTAAAGCCAAAACATAGAATGAAACAAGATGGCGGGATCTCTATCCAGCTCGGGTGGCTTTAACACAAGCATGTGCCGCAGAGTTCATATAATTTTATATCTCAAAGCAACTACTCATTTATTTATGTAACTATATATACATGGGCGCATTCACGCAATTATTTATATGTCCAACCTTCGGCTATCCTGAAGTTGCAGCGTCCACGCAACTCACTCCGACCTTATCGCGGAACATTGTCTTTGGTGGTTCTGGTCTTTGTATAATAGAAAAATACTCTTTACTATTTGCTCTTTTAAACTACCTTACTTTGATGATTTGTTTCTTCATTATCCAGTTTCATTTTAGAGCTTCTATGCGGTTTAATTTATAACTTATGTGAGGTCAGTTTTGTATCTTTTGGGTGAAATGCAGTTAATGCCTTAAGTGAAGTTCAAGTGCTAGGGTCAATTTTAACTTCTCCGGTGGCGCTGATATATTCTATGATTCTTCTGCTGTTTTTTCTTGGAAATATTATACCTTATATCTTGCTGCAAAAACTCCGAAATAATTAATTCAACATCCTCCTATATTATTTTTTTATTTTATATCTTTTGGCACTTGATATTTAGAATATTACATCTAACAATAGGCAACATTGAATTATTATTTTGCCAATTTCACTTTCTTATTTTGTAGCAAAGGAACTTTATAACCAATATAACTTTATACAATATCCTTCTCAATGTTCACTTCAATTTAACTATCAAAGATCTGTTATGTCTGTCTTGTATACTTATTATATTACATTTCTTAAATATAAATTATTTATTCTTATTGTTTTTCTACAATCATTTGTTGTATACACCTTTTATACTATTCTTGTTCAGGAAACTCTAAAAAATAAAGTGAAATACTTGCTAGATTCGTTAATAGCTATAGGAAACCTATTTACACGAGTCCTTTGTATTTAGGATACGGAAGCTATCCGAGCGTGTTCACATAATATATCTCGGTAACTATAAGAGATAAATTGAATTGTTTGCGAGATTCGTAAATAGACGGTCTTATATCCTATAGGGAACCGATAGTGTACTCAGAAATAATATTATATCACTGAAACAATAATTGATAAAATGAAACGCTTGCCAGATACTTAATTAGTGGGTATTGAACCTAGTGAACCGTCTATATGTTTTGTGGATTTTTTATTTGAGGTGTGGAAGTTATCTGATAGTAGACACAGAATATATATCGGAAACTATAAGAGATAAATAGAAAGGCTTGCCAGATTCGGAAATACCTGGTCTTATATGCTATATGTGTCTTAGTCTTACGCCTCCTGTATTTAGTTTCGCAGACTTAGTATATGCGCTGTGGGAGTTTTCGAGAGTGTGCGCAGAAAGGAAATCGATACTTATTTCTCGGAAACTATAAGAGATAAATTGGAATGCTTGCCAGATTCATAAGTGCTGCGGGAGTCCTCTATTTAGTTTTGCGTATTTTGTATCTGGGGTGTGGATATCGTAAATAGTGGGTCTTATATGCTGTAGGAATCCTATACAGACGAGTCATCTATTTAATATTACGGATTTTTTATTTAGGGTGTGTAAGAAATCCGAGCGTTGGCACAGAATATATCTCGGTAAATACAAGAGATAAATTGAAACCGTTACCAGAATCGTAAATAATGTTTTTCATACGTTATAGGGAACCTATTCGCATGATTCCTCTTATTAATTTTGCAGATCTTGTACTTGGGCTGAGGAAGATATCCGAGCGAGTTCACATAATGTATATAATAAGAGATAAATAGAAATGCTTGCCAGATTCAGTAAATAGCGGGTGGTATTACTATAGGAATTCTAGTCTTACAAGTTCTGTATTAAATGTCGTTGATGTATTTTGGCTGTTGGAGTTATCCGAGCATGTAGGCAGAGAGGAATCCGACTACTTATATTTCGGAAACTATAAGAGATCTATTAAAATATGTTTTATATATGGATATTTGCTTTAGGGAAACTATTCACATCAGGCCTCTATTCAGTTTTGTGGATTTTGCATTTGGGGTGAGGTAGAACAGAACAAGCGCAGACACAGAACATATGTCGGAAATAATAATAAATACATAGAAATGTTTTCTGGGTTCGTTAATAGCGAGTCTCCTGTGTTATAGGAAACTTAGTCTTATGAGTCATGTACTTAATTTCGCGGATTTAATATATGAGCTGTGGGAAATATTTTTGGATAAATTGAAATTCTTGCCAGTTTCGTGAATAGCGGGTATATATGCCTTAGGAAGCCTATTCAGATGAGTACTCTATTAAGTATTGCTGATTTTGTATTTGAGGTGTGGTAGAAATCCACATAGAAGTGTAGATATAGAATATATCTCGAAAACTATAAGAGATAAATTGAAATGCTTACTAGATTTGTGAATAATGGGTCATATATGGTAAAGAGAACCTATTCACACAAGTCCTATCAAGTTATGTGGATTTTGTATTTGGGGTGTGGTAGAAATCCAAGTCTGTACGCATAATATATCTCGGAAACTCTAAGATATAAATTGGAAGGCTTGCCAGATTCGTTCATAGCGAGTCTTATACGCTATAGGGAACATATTCATACGAGTCATCTATTTAGTCTTGCGGATTTTGTATTTGGAGTATGGGAGTATATCTTGGAAGTTATAAGAGATACATTGAAATGCTTGGCAGATTCGTAAACAATGAGTCTTGTATGGCATAGAGAAGCTATTCACATGAGTCCTCTATCAAGTTATGCGGATTTTGTATTTGGGGTGTGGTAGATATCCAAACGCATATATATATATATATATATATATATATATATATATATATATATATGTATATATATATAGGAAATCATAACAGATAAATTGAAATGCTTGCCAGATTCGTAAACAGCGTTATATGCTCTAGAGAACTTATTCGCACAAGTCCACTATTTAGACTTGCGGATTTTGTATTTGGGGTGTCGATTAAACTTGAGGATAGGCACAGCATATATATCGGAAACTATAAGAGATAAATTGAAATACTCACCGGATTCGCAAATAGTGGGTTTTATATGCTAAAAAGAATTTAGTCACACGAGTCCTCTATTTATTCTTGCTCATTTTGTAATTGGGGTGTTGAAGAAATCCGAGCCTGTACACATAATTTTTCTTGAAAACTATAAGAGATAAATTGAAATGCTTGGCAGATTCGTAAATAGTGGGCCCGATCTGCTACAAGGAACCTATTCACACGAGCGCTCTATATAGTCTTGCGGATTTTATATTTGGAGTTTGGAAGTAATCCAATCTTGTACACATAATATATTTCGGAAACTATAAATATCAATGAAAATACTTGGAAGGTTCTCAAATAGTCGGTCTTATATGCTATAGGAATCCTATACGAGTCATCTATTTAATATTGCGGATTTTTTATTTAGGGTGTGAAAGAAATCCGAGCGTTGGTACAGAATATATCTCGGTAAATACAAGAGATAACTTAAAACACTTTCCAGGTTTGTATATAGTGTTTCTCGTACGTTATAGGGAATCTATTCGCATGAGTCATTTATTTAGTTTTGCAGATATGGTATTTGGTGTGTGAAAAAAAACCATGCCTAGACACAGAATATATCTCAGAAACCATAACAGATAAATTGAAGTGCTTGCGAGATTCGTTAATAGCGTGTCTTATATGCTATAGGGAACTTATTCACACGAGTCCTCTATTTAGACTTGCGGATTTTGTATTTGAGTTGAGGAAGATATCCGAGCGATTTCACATAATGTATCTCAGAAACAATAAACAAATAAATTGAAATTCTTGAAAGATTCGTAAACAGCCGGTCTTACATGCTATAGAGAACCTCAACTTAGCTTTGTGGATTTTGAATATGGGTGGAAGACATCCCAGCGTATACACAGAATATCTCTCGGAAACTATAAGAGATAAATAGAAATGCATACCATATTTAATAAATAGCGGGTGATATTGCTATAGGAATCCTAGTTTTACGAGTCCTGTATTTAATTTTGCTGATGTATTTGGGTCGTGGGAGTTATCCGAGCGTGTAGGCAGAAAATAATCCGACTAATTATATCTCGGAAACTATAAGAGATAAATTAAAATATGTTTTATGTATGCATATTTACTTTAGGGAAACTATTCATACAAGTTCGCTATTTAGTCTTGCGGATTTTGTATTTGGGGTGTGCATGAAATCCGAGCGTAGGCACAGCATATATATTGGAAACTATAACATATAAATTGAAATGCTTGCCAGATTCGTAAAGAGCGGGTTTTATAGGTTGAAGGAAGCGTATTCGGACACGAACCCTATTTAGTTTAGCGGATTTTATAATTAGGGCGAGGCAGAAATACGAACGTAAACAGAGAATGCATCTCGAAAACTATAAGAGATAAATTGAATTGCTCGCCAGATTGGTAAATAACGGGTCTGTTATGATATAGGTAGCCTATTGAGACGGGTCTCCATTTAGTTTTGTCAATTTGGTATTTGGTGTGTGGAAGGAATCAGTGTCTAGGAATAGATTATATCTCGGATACTATAAGAGATAAATAGATATGCTTGCCAAATTCGTAGAGAGCGGACCTTATATGCTATAGGTTCAGACGAGTCTTATATTTAGTTTTGCGGTTGAGTATATGGGGTGTAGAGGAAATCCAAGAGGGTACACAGCATATATGTCAGAAACTAGTGGGTCATATATGCTATATATATCATAGTTTTGAGTCATGTACGTAATTTCGTGGTTTCCGTATATATGCACAGAAATGAATTCGACTACCAATATCACAGAAACTATAATTGATAAATTATATTTTTTCCAGTTTCGCAAATAGAGGTTTTTATATGTTATAGCAAGCTTATTAAGGCGTGATATCTAGATAATTTTGCACATTTAGTATATTTGTTGTGGTAGAAATCTAAGCGTGAACAGTTAATATATCTCGGAAATAATAAGCGATGAATAGAAATGCTTACCGGATTCATAAATAATATTCGGCATGCTAATTACGTTGCCGTTACGTATAGTTTTCGAGACATGGGCTATCGAAATTTTACACTTTAGGCTCTTTTTTTTAATATAGGCCAAAATTGTAAAATGGTCTTATGAATTAGGAATTTCCTTCCAAATCACCTTCCAAGTAATATTCAGAATGCTAATTACATTGTCGATTGGCAAATTGTATTATCTCTTATAGTTTCCGAGATATGGGCTATCGAAATTTTACACTTCATTCTCTGTTTCTAACTTAGGCCAAAATTGTAAAATGGTCTTATGAATTAGGGATTTAGTTCCAAATCACATTTCAAGTAATATTCGGCATGCCAATTACGTTGTCGATTACCAAATTGAATTACCTCTTATAGTCACCGAGATATGGGCTGTCGAAATTTTACACTTTAATCTCTGTTTCTAACTTAGGCAAATGGATTACGGATTTCGTTCCAAATCATAATCAAAGTAATATTCAGCATGCTAATTACGTTGCCGTCTGCTGAATTGCATTATCTCTTATAGCTTCCGAGATATGGGCTATCGAAATATTACACTAGGCTCTTTTTTAATATATGCTAAAATTGTAAAATTGTCTTATTACGGATTTCGTTACAAATCACATTCCAATTTACGTTCGACATGCCAATTACGTTGTCGATTGCCAAATTGAATTACCTCTTATACTTTCCTAGATAAGGGCTATAGAAATTTTACACTTTAGGCTCTATTTCAAACTCACGCAAAAATTGTAAAATGGTCTTATGAATTACGGATTTCGTTCCAAATCATATTCTAAGTAATGTTCGACATGCTAATTACGTCGCCGTTTGCCAAATTGCACTAGTATAGTTTCCGAAATATGGGCTATCGAAATTTTACTCTTTAGGCTCTGTTTCTAACTTAGACCAAAATTGTAAAATGGTCTTATGAATTAAGGATTTCGTTCCAAATCATACTCCAAGTAATACTCGCCATGCTAATTACGTTGTCGATTGCCAAATTGCATTATGTCTTATAGTTTCCAAGATATGGGCTATCGCAATTTTACACATTAGGCTGGGTTTCCAAATTAAGCCAAAATTGTAAAATGACCTTGTGAATTGCAGACTTTGTTCCAAATCACATGTCAAGTGATATTCGGCATGCTTATGACGTTGCCGTTTGCGATATTGTATTATCTATTATAGTTTCCCAGATATGAGCTTTCGTAAATTACACTTTAGGCTCGGTTTCCTACTAATGCCAAAATTGTAAAATGGCCTCATGAATTACGGATTTCAATCCAATTCACATTCCAAGTAATATTCGGCATGTTAATTACGTTGTCGATTACCAAATTGCTTTATCTCTTATGGTTTCCGATATATGGACTATCGAAATTTTACAATTTGGATCTGCTTCTAACAAGGGCCAAAATTGTAAAATGGTCTTATGAGTTAGCGATTCCGTTCCAATTCACATTGCGAGCACTATTCGGCATGCTAATTACGTTGCCGATTGCCAAATTGCATTATCTCTTATAGTTTCCGAGATATGGGTAATCGAAATTTTATACCTTAGGCTGTATTTCTAACTCGGGCCAAAATTGTAAAATGGTCTTATGAATTAGCGATTTCGTTCCAATTCACATTTCAAACAATATTCGGCATGCTAATTACGTTGCCGATTGCCAAATTTCATTATCTCTTATAGTTTCCTAGATATGGGCAATCAAAATTTTACACCTTAGGCTTTGTTTCTAACATGGGCCAAAATTGTAAAATGGCCTTATGAATTAGCGATTTCGTTCTAAATCACACTCCAAGTAATATTCTGGATGCTAATTACGTTATCGATTACCAAATTGCATTATCTCTTATGGTTTCCGATATATGGACTATCGAAATTTTACAATTTGGCTCTGCTCCTAACATGGGCCAAAATTGTAAAATGGTCTTATGAATTAACGATTCCGTTCCAATTCACATTGCAAGCAATATTCGGCATGCTAATTACGTTGCCGATTGCCAAATTGCATTATCTCTTATAGTTTCCGAGATATGGGCAATCCAAATTTTACACCTTAGGCTCTGTTTCAAACTTGGGCCAAAATTGTAAAATGGTCTTATGAATTAGCGATTTCGTTCCAATTCACATTTCAAGCAATATTCGGCATGCTAATTACGTTGCCGATTGCCAAATTGCATTATCTCTTATAGTTTCCGAGATATGGGTAATCGAAATTTTATACCTTAGGCTGTATTTCTAACTCGGGCCAAAATTGTAAAATGGTCTTATGAATTAGCGATTTCGTTCCAATTCACATTTCA
This sequence comes from Rhynchophorus ferrugineus, assembly GCF_030347505.1. Lineage (NCBI taxonomy): Eukaryota > Metazoa > Arthropoda > Insecta > Coleoptera > Curculionidae > Rhynchophorus > Rhynchophorus ferrugineus. Next base: position 531,308 of record NW_027472597.1, read on the forward strand.
AGCAATATTCGGCATGCTAATTACGTTGCCGATTGCCAAATTGCATTATCTCTTATAGTTTCCGAGATATGGGCAATCCAAATTTTACACCTTAGGCTCTGTTTCAAACTTGGGCCAAAATTGTAAAATGGTCTTATGAATTAGCGATTTCGTTCCAATTCACATTGCGAGCACTATTCGGCATGCTAATTACGTTGCCGATTGCCAAATTGCATTATCTCTTATAGTTTCCGAGATATGGGTAATCGAAATTTTATACCTTAGGCTGTATTTCTAACTCGGGCCAAAATTGTAAAATGGTCTTATGAATTAGCGATTTCGTTCCAATTCACATTTCAAACAATATTCGGCATGCTAATTACGCTCTCGATTACCAAATTGTGTTATCTCTTATGGTTTCAGATATATCGACTATCGAAATTTTACAATTTGGCTCTGCTTCAACTTTTGCTAAAATTGTAAAATGGTCTTATCAATTAGCAATTTCGTTCCAATTCACATTCCAAGTAATATTCGGCATGCTTATTACGTTGCCGATTGCCAAATTGCATTATCTCTTATAGTTTCCGAGATATGGGCAATCCAAATTTTACACCTTAGGCTCTGTTTCAAACTTGGGCCAAAATTGTAAAATGGTCTTATGAATTAGCGATTTCGTTCCAATTCACATTCCAAGTAATATTCGGCATGCTTATTACGTTGCCGATTGCCAAATTGCATTATCTCTTATAGTTTCCGAGAAATGGGCAATCGAAATTTTACACTTTAGGCTCTGTTTCTAACTTGGGCCAAAATTGTAAAATGGTCTTATGAATTGGCGATTTCTTTCTAAATCACATTCCAAGTAATATTCAGCATGCTAATTACGCTGTCGATTGCCAAATTGCATTATCTCTTATAGTTCCCGAGATATGGGCAATCGAAATTTTACACCTTAGGCTCTGTTTCTAACATGGGCCAAAGTTGTAAAATGGTCTTATGAATTAGAGATTCCGTTCCAATTCACATTGCAAGCAATATTCGGCATGCTAATTACGTTGCCGATTGCCAAATTTCATTATCTCTTATAGTTTCTGAGATATGGGCAATCGAAATTTTACACCTTAGGCTGTGTTTCTAACTTGAGCCAAAATTGTAAAATGGTCTTATGAATTAGCGATTTCGTTCTAAATCACGTTCCAAGTTATATTTAGCATGCTAATTACATTGTCGATTGATAAACTGCATTATCTCTTATAGTTTCCAATATATGGACTATCGAAATTTTACACCTTAGGCTCTGTTTCAAACATGGGCCAAAATTGTGAAATGGTCTTATAAATTAGCGTTTTCGTTCTAAATCACATTCCAAGTAATATTCGGCATGTTAATTACGTTGTCGATTACCAAATTGCATTATATCTTATGGTTTCCGATATATGGACTATCGAAATTTTATACCTTAGGCTCTGTTTCCAACTTGGGTCAAAATTGTAAAATGGTCTAATGAATTAGCGATTTCTTTCTAAATCACATTCCAAGTAATATTCGGCATGCTAATTACGTTGCCGATTGCAAAATTGCATTATCTCTTATAGTTTCCGAGATATGGGCAGTCGAAATTTTACACTTTAGGCTCTGTTTCTAACTTGGGCCAAAATTGTAAAATGGTCTTATGAATTAGCGATTTCGTTCCAATTCACATTTCAAGCAATATTCGGCATGCTAATTACGTTGCCGATTGCAAAATTGCATTATCTCTTATAGTTTCCGAGATATGGGCTATCGAAATTTTACACCTTAGGCTCTGTTTCTAACATGGGCCAAAATTGTAAAATGGTATTATGAATTAGCGATTTCGTTCTAAATCACACTCCAAGTAATATTCTGGATGCTAATTACGTTGTCGATTACCAAATTGCATTATCTCTTATGGTTTCCGATATATGGACTATCGAAATTTTACAATTTGGCTCTGCTTCTAACATGGGCCAAAATTGTAAAATGGTCTTATGAATTAACGATTCCGTTCCAATTCACATTGCAAGCAATATTCGGCATGCTAATTACGTTGCCGATAGCCAAATTGCATTATCTCTTATAGTTTCCGAGATATGGGCAATCCAAATTTTACACCTTAGGCTCTGTTTCAAACTTGGGCCAAAATTGTAAAATGGTCTTATGAATTAGCGATTTCATTCCAATTCACATTCCAAGTAATATTCGGCATGCTAATTACGCTGTCGATTGCAAAATTGCATTATCTCTTATAGTTTCCGAGATATGGGCAATTGAAATTTTACACTTTAGGCTCTGTTTCTAACTTGGGTCAAAATTGTAAAATGGTCTTATGAATTAGCGATTTCTTTCTAAATCATATTCCAAGTAATATTCGGCATGCTAATTACGCTGTCGATTACCAAATTGCATTATCTCTTATGGTTTCCGATATATCGACTATCGAAATTTTACAATTTGGCTCTGCTTCAACTTTTGCCAAAATTGTAAAATGGTCTTATGAATTAGCGATTTCGTTCCAAATCACATTCCAAGTAATATTCGGCATGCTTATTACGTTGCCGGTTGCCAAATTGCATTATCTCTTATAATTTCCGAAATACGGGCTATCGAAATTTTACACCTTAGTCTCTGTTTCCAATTTGGGCCAAAATTGTAAAATGGTATTATGAATTAGCGATTTCTTTCTAAATCACATTCCAAGTAATATTCGACATGCTAATTACGCTGCCAATTGCCAAATTGCATTATCTCTTATAGTTCCCGTGATATGGGCAATCGAAATTTTACACCTTAGGCTCTGTTTCTAACATGGGCCAAAGTTGTAAAATGGTCTTATGAATTAGCGATTCCCTTCCAATTCACGTTGCAAGCAATATTCGGCATGCTAATTACGTTGCCGATTGCCAAATTTCATTATCTCTTATAGTTTCCTAGATATGGGCAATCAAAATTTTACACCTTAGGCTTTGTTTCTAACATGGGCCAAAATTGTAAAATGGCCTTATGAATTAGCGATTTCGTTCTAAATCACACTCCAAGTAATATTCTGGATGCTAATTACGTTGTCGATTACCAAATTGCATTATCTCTTATGGTTTCCGATATATGGACTATCGAAATTTTACAATTTGGCTCTGCTTCTAACATGGGCCAAAATTGTAAAATGGTCTTATGAATTAACGATTCCGTTCCAATTCACATTGCAAGCAATATTCGGCATGCTAATTACGTTGCCGATTGCCAAATTGCATTATCTCTTATAGTTTCCGAGATATGGGCAATCCAAATTTTACACCTTAGGCTCTGTTTCAAACTTGGGCCAAAATTGTAAAATGGTCTTATGAATTAGCGATTTCGTTCCAATTCACATTCCAAGTAATATTCGGCATGCTTATTACGTTGCCGATTGCCAAATTGCATTATCTCTTATAGTTTCCGAGATATGGGCAATCGAAATATTACACTTTAGGCTCTGTTTCTAACTTGGGCCAAAATTGTAAAATGGTCTTATGAATTAGCGATTTCTTTCTAAATCACATTCCAAGTAATATTCGGCATGCTAATTACGCTCTCGATTACCAAATTGTGTTATCTCTTATGGTTTCCGATATATCGACTATCGAAATTTTACAATTTGGCTCTGCTTCAACTTTTGCTAAAATTGTAAAATGGTCTTATGAATTAGCGATTTCGTTCCAATTCACATTCCAAGTAATATTCGGCATGCTTATTACGTTGCCGATTGCCAAATTGTATTATCTCTTATAATTTCCAAGATATGGGCTATCGAAATTTTACACCTTAGGCTCTGTTTTCAATTTGGGCCAAAATTGTAAAATGGTATTATGAATTAGCGATTTCTTTCTAAATCACATTCCAAGTAATACTCGGCATGCTAATTACGCTGTCGATTGCCAAATTGCATTATCTCTTATAGTTCCCGAGATATGGGCAATCGAAATTTTTCACCTTAGGCTCTGTTTCTAACATGGGCCAAAGTTGTAAAATGGTCTTATGAATTAGAGATTCCGTTCCAATTCACATTGCAAGCAATATTCGGCATGCTAATTACGTTGCCGATTGCCAAATTTCATTATCTCTTATAGTTTCTGAGATATGGGCAATCGAAATTTTACACCTTAGGCTGTGTTTCTAACTTGAGCCAAAATTGTAAAATGGTCTTATGAATTAGCGATTTCGTTCTAAATCACGTTCCAAGTTATATTTAGCATGCTAATTACATTGTCGATTGATAAACTGCATTATCTCTTATAGTTTCCGATATATGGACTATCGAAATTTTACACCTTAGGCTCTGTTTCAAACATGGGCCAAAATTGTGAAATGGTCTTATAAATTAGCGTTTTCGTTCTAAATCACATTCCAAGTAATATTCGGCATGTTAATTACGTTGTCGATTACCAAATTGCATTATATCTTATGGTTTCCGATATATGGACTATCGAAATTTTATACCTTAGGCTCTGTTTCCAACTTGGGTCAAAATTGTAAAATGGTCTAATGAATTAGCGATTTCTTTCTAAATCACATTCCAAGTAATATTCGGCATGCTAATTACGTTGCCGATTGCAAAATTGCATTATCGCTTATAGTTTCCGAGATATGGGCAGTCGAAATTTTACACTTTAGGCTCTGTTTCTAACTTGGGCCAAAATTGTAAAATGGTCTTATGAATTAGCGTTTTCGTTCCAATTCACATTTCAAGCAATATTCGGCATGCTAATTACGTTGCCGATTGCAAAATTGCATTATCTCTTATAGTTTCCGAGATATGGGCTATCGACATTTTACACCTTAGGCTCTGTTTCTAACATGGGCCAAAATTGTAAAATGGTCTTATGAATTAGCGATTTCGTTCCAATTCACATTCCAAGTAATATTCGGCATGCTTATTACGTTGTCGATTGCCAAATTGCATTATCTCTTATAGTTTCCGAGATATGGGCAATCGAAATATTACACTTTAGGCTCTGTTTCTAACATGGGCCAAAGTTGTAAAATGGTCTTATGAATTAGAGATTCCGTTCCAATTCACATTGCAAGCAATATTCGGCATGCTAATTACGTTGCCGATTGCCAAATTTCATTATCTCTTATAGTTTCCGAGATATGGGCAATCGAAATTTTACACCTTAGGCTCTGTTTCTAACTTGAGCCATTATTGTAAAATGGTCTTATGAATTAGCGATTTCGTTCTAAATCACGTTTCAAGTTATATTCAGCATGCAAATTACATTGTCGATTGATAAACTGCATTATCTCTTATAGTTTCCGAGACATGGGCAATCGAAATTTTACACCTTAGGCTCTGTTTCTAACATGGGCCAAAATTGTAAAATGGTCTTATGAATTAGCGATTTCGTTCTAAATCACATTCCAAGTAATATTCGGCATGTTAATTACGTTGTCGATTACCAAATTGCATTATATCTTATGGTTTCCGGTATATGGACTATCGAAATTTTACAATTTGGCTCTGCTTCTAACTTGGGCCAAAATGGTAAAATGGTCTTATGAATTAGCGATTTCGTTCTAAATCACATTCCAAGTAATATTCGGCATGCTAATTACGCTGTCGATTACCAAATTGAATTATCTCTTATGGTTTCCGATATATGGACTATCGAAATTTTACAATTTGGCTCTGCTTCAACTTTTGCCAAAATTGTAAAATGGCCTTATGAATTAGCGATTTCGTTCCAATTCACAGTCCGAGCAATATTCGGCATGCTAATTACGTTGCCGATTGCCAAATTGCATTATCTCTTATACTTTCCGAGATATGGGTAATCGAAATTTTATACCTTAGGCTGTATTTCTAACTAGGGCCAAAATTGTAAAATGGTCTTATGAATTAGCGATTTCGTTCCAATTCACATTTCAAGCAATATTCGGCATGCTAATTACGTTGCCGATTGCCAAATTGCATTGTCTCTTATAGTTTCCGAGATATGGGCAATCGAAATTTTATACCTTAGGCTGTATTTCTAACATGGGACAAAATTGTAAAATGGCCTTATGAATTAGCGATTTCGTTCTAAATCACATTCCAAGTAATATTCGGCACGTTAATTACGTTGTCGATTAACAAATTGCATTATCTCTTATGGTTTCCGATATATGGATTATGGAAATTTTACAATTTGGCTCTGCTTCTAACTTGGGCCAGAATTGTAAAATGGTCTTATGAATTAGCGATTTCGTTCCAATTCACAGTCCGAGCAATATTCGGCATGCTAATTACGTTGCCGATTGCCAAATTGCATTATCTCTTATAGTTTCCGAGATATGGGCTATCGAAATTTTACACCTTAGGCTCTGTTTCTAACATGGGCCAAAATTGTAAAATGGCCTTATGAATTAGCGATTTCGTTCTAAATCACACTCCAAGTAATATTCTGGATGCTAATTACGTTGTCGATTACCAAATTGCATTATCTCTTATGGTTTCCGATAAATGGACTATCGAAATTTTACAATTTGGCTCTGCTTCTAACATGGGCCAAAATTGTAAAATGTTCTTATTAATTAACGATTCCGTTCCAATTCACACTGCAAGCAATATTCGGCATGCTAATTACGTTGCCGATTGCTAAATTGCATTATCTCTTATAGTTTCCGAGATATGGGCAATCCAAATTCTACACCTTGGGCTCTGTTTCAAACTTGGGCCAAAATTGTAAAATGGTCTTATGAATTAGCGATTTCACTTCAATTCACATTCCAAGTAATATTCGGCATGCTAATTACGCTGTCGATTGCAAAATTGCGTTATCTCTTATAGTTTCCGAGATATGGGCAATCGAAATTTTACACTTTAGGCTCTGTTTCTAACTCACGCAAAAATTGTAAAATGGTCTTATGAATTAGCGATTTCGTTCCAATTCACATTTCAAGCAATATTCGGCATGCTAATTACGTTGCCGATTGCCAAATTGCATTGTCTCTTATAGTTTCCGAGATATGGGCAATCGAAATTTTATACCTTAGGCTGTATTTCTAACATGGGACAAAATTGTAAAATGGCCTTATGAATTAGCGATTTCGTTCTAAATCACATTCCAAGTAATATTCGGCACGTTAATTACGTTGTCGATTAACAAATTGCATTATCTCTTATGGTTGGTTTCCGATATATGGATTATCAAAATTTTACAATTTGGCTCTGCTTCTAACTTGGGCCAGAATTGTAAAATGGTCTTATGAATTAGCGATTTCGTTCCAATTCACAGTCCAAGCAATATTCGACATGCTAATTACGTTGCCGATTGCCAAATTGCATTATCTCTTATAGTTTCCGAGATATGGGCTATCGAAATTTTACACCTTAGGCTCTGTTTCTAACATGGGCCAAAATTGTAAAATGGCCTTATGAATTAGCGATTTCGTTCTAAATCACACTCCAGGTAATATTCTGGATGCTAATTACGTTGTCGATTACCAAATTGCATTATCTCTTATGGTTTCCGATAAATGGACTATCGAAATTTTACAATTTGGCTCTGCTTCTAACATGGGCCAAAATTGTAAAATTGTCTTATGAATTAACGATTCCGTTCCAATTCACATTGCAAGCAATATTCGGCATGCTAATTACGTTGCCGATTGCCAAATTGCATTGTCTCTTATAGTTTCCGAGATATGGGTAATCGAAATTTTATACCATAGGCTGTATTTCTAACTAGGGCCAAAATTGTAAAATGGTCTTATGAATTAACGATCTCGTTCCAATTCACATTTCAAGCAATATTCGGCATGCTAATTACGTTGCCGATTGCCAAATTTCATTATCTCTTATAGTTTCCGAGATATGGGCAATCAAAATTTTACACCTTAGGCTCTGTTTCTAACTTGGGCCAAAATTGTAAAATGGTCTTATGAATTAGCGATTTCTTTCTAAATCACATTCCAAGTAATATTCGGTACGTTAATTACGTTGTCGATTAACAAATTGCATTATCTCTTATGGTTTCCGATATATGGATTATCGAAATTTTACAATTTGGCTCTGCTTCTAACTTGGGCCAGAATTGTAAAATGGTCTTATGAATTAGCGATTTCGTTCCAATTAACAGTCCAAGCAATATTCGGCATGCTAATTACGTTGCCGATTGCCAAATTGCATTATCTCTTATAGTTTCCGAGATATGGGCTATCGAAATTTTACACCTTAGGCTCTGTTTCTAACATGGGACAAAATTGTAAAATGGCCTTATGAATTGACGATCCCGTTCCAATTCACATTGCAAGCAATATTCGGCATGCTAATTACGTTGCCGATTGCCAAATTGCATTATCTCTTATAGTTTCCGAGATATGGGCAATCCAAATTTTACACCTTAGGCTGTGTTTTAAACTAGGGCCAAAATTGTAAAATGGTCTTATGAATTAGCGATTTCATTCCAATTCACATTCCAAGTAATATTCGGCATGCTAATTACGCTGTCGATTACCAAATTGCATTATCTCTTATGGTTTCCGATATATGGACTATCGAAATTTTACAATTTGGCTCTGCTTCTAACATGGGCCAAAATTGTAAAATGGTCTTATGAATTAACGATTCCGTTCCAATTCACATTGCAAGCAATATTCGGCATGCTAATTACGTTGCCGATTGCCAAATTGCATTATCTCTTATAGTTTCCGAGATATGGGCAATCCAAATTTTACACCTTAGGCTCTGTTTTAAACTAGGGCCAAAATTGTAAAATGGTCTTATGAATTAGCGATTTCATTCCAATTCACATTCCAAGTAATATTCGGCATGCTAATTACGCTGTCGATTACCAAATTGCATTATCTCTTATGGTTTCCGATATATCGACCATCGAAATTTTACAATTTGGCTCTGCTTCAACTTTTGCCAAAATTGTAAAATGGTCTTATGAATTAACGATTCCGTTCCAATTCACATTGCAAGCAATATTCGGCATGATAATTACGTTGCCGATAGCCAAATTGCATTATCTCTTATAGTTTCCGAGATATGGGCAATCCAAATTTTACACCTTAGGCTCTGTTTCAAACTTGTGCCAAAATTGTAAAATGGTCTTATGAATTAGCGATTTCTTTCTAAATCATGTTCCAAGTAATATTCGGCATGCTAATTACGCTGTCGATTACCAAATTGCATTATCTCTTATGGTTTCCGATCTATCGACTATCGAAATTTTACAATTTGGCTCTGCTTCAACTTTTGCCAAAATTGTAAAATGGTATTATGAATTAGCGATTTCTTTCTAAATCACATTCCAAGTAATATTCGACATGCTAATTACGCTGCCGATTGCCAAATTGCATTATCTCTTATAGTTCCCGAGATATGGGCAATCGAAATTTTACACCTTAGGCTCTGTTTCTAACATGGGCCAAAGTTGTAAAATGGTCTTATGAATTAACGATTCCCTTCCAATTCACGTTGCAAGCAATATTCGGCATGCTAATTACATTGCCGATTGCCAAATTTCATTATCTCTTATAGTTTCCGAGATATGGGCAATCGAAATTTTACACCTTAGGCTCTATTTCTAACTTGAGCCATTATTGTAAAATGGTCTTATGAATTAGCGATTTCGTTCTAAATCACGTTCCAAGTTATATTCAGCGTGCAAATTACATTGTCGATTGATAAACTGCATTATCTCTTATAGTTTCCGAGATATGGGCTATCGAAATTTTACACCTTAGGCTCTGTTTCTAACATGGGCCAAAATTGTAAAATGGTATTATGAATTAGCGATTTCGTTCTAAATCACACTCCAAGTAATATTCTGGATGCTAATTACGTTGTCGATTACCAAATTGCATTATATCTTATGGTTTCCGGTATATGGACTATCGAAATTTTACAATTTTTCTCTGCTTCTAACTTGGGCCAAAATGGTAAAATGGTCTTATGAATTAGCGATTTCGCTCTAAATCACATTCCAAGTAATATTCGGCATGTTAATTACGTTGTCGATTACCAAATTGCATTATATTTTATGGTTTCCGGTATATGGACTATCGAAATTTTACAATTTGGCTCTGCTTCAACTTTTGCCAAAATTGTAAAATGACCTTATGAATTAGCGATTTCGTTCCAATTCACATTCCAAGTAATATTTGGCATGCTTATTACGTTGCCTATTGCCAAATTGCATTATCTCTTATAGTTTCCGAGATATGGGTAATCGAAATATGGGTAATCGGTATACCTTATGTTGTATTTCTAACTCGGGCCAAAATTGTAAAATGGTCTTATGAATTAGCGATTTCGTTCCAATTCACATTTCAAGCAATATTCCGCATGCTAATTACGTTGCCGATTGCCAAATTTCATTATCTCTTATAGTTTCCGAGATATGAGCAATCAAAATTTTACACCTTAGGCTCTGTTTCTAACTTGGGCCAAAATTGTAAAATGGTCTTATGAAATAGCGATTTCGTTCTAAATCACATTCCAAGTAATATTCGGCACGTTAATTACGTTGTCGTTTAACAAATTGCATTATCTTTTATGGTTTCCGATATATGGATTATCGAAATTTTACAATTTGACTCTGCTTCTAACTTGGGCCAGAATTGTAAAATGGTCTTATGAATTAGCGATTTCGTTCCAATTCACAGTCCAAGCAATATTCGGCATGCTAATTACGTTGCCGATTGCCAAATTGCATTATCTCTTATAGTTTCCGAGATATGGGCTATCGAAATTTTACACCTTAGGCTCTGTTTCTAACACGGGCCAAAATTGTAAAATGGTATTATGAATTAGCGATTTCTTTCTAAATCACATTCCAAGTAATATTCGGCATGCTAATTATGCTGTCGATTGCAAAATTGCATTATCTCTTATAGTTTCCGAGATATGGGCAATCGAAATTTTACACTTTAGGCTCTGTTTCTAACTTGGGCCAAAATTGTAAAATGGTCTTATGAATTGGCGATTTCTTTCTAAATCACATTCCAAGTAATATTCGGCATGCTAATTACGCTGTCGATTACCAAATTGAATTATCTCTTATGGTTTCCGATATATGGACTATCGAAATTTTACAATTTGGCTCTGCTTCAACTTTTGCCAAAATTGTAAAATGGCCTTATGAATTAGCGATTTCGTTCCATTTCACAGTCCGAGCAATATTCGGCATGCTAATTACGTTGCCGATTGCCAAATTGCATTATCTCTTATACTTTCCGAGATATGGGTAATTGAAATTTTATACCTTAGGCTGTATTTCTAACTAGGGCCAAAATTGTAAAATGGTCTTATGAATTAGCGATTTCGTTCCAATTCACATTTCAAGCTATATTCGGCATGCTAATTACGTTGCCGATTGCCAAATTGCATTATCTCTTATAGTTTCCGAGATATGGGCAATCGAAATTTTATACCTTAGGCTGTATTTCTAACATGGGCCAAAATTGTAAAATGGCCTTATGAATTAGCTATTTCGTTCTAAATCACACTCCAAGTAATATTCTGGATGCTAATTACGTTGTCGATTACCAAACTGCACTATCTCTTATGGTTTCCGATAAATGGACTATCGAAATTCGATAGTTTTAGATATTCGAGCGATTTCGTTCCAATTCACAGTCCAAGCAATATTCGGCATGCTAATTACGTTGCCGATTGCCAAATTGCATTATCTCTTATGGTTTCCGATATATGGACTATCGAAATTTTACAATTTGGCTCTGCTTCTAACATGGGCCAAAATTGTAAAATGTTCTTATTAATTAACGATTCCGTTCCAATTCACACTGCAAGCAATATTCGGCATGCTAATTACGTTACCGATTGCTAAATTGCATTATCTCTTATAGTTTCCGAGATATGGGCAATCCAAATTCTACACCTTGGGCTCTGTTTCAAACTTGGGTCAAAATTGTAAAATGGTCTAATGAATTAGCGATTTCTTTCTAAATCACATTCCAAGTAATATTCGGCATGCTAATTACGCCGTCGATTGCAAAATTGCATTATCTCTTATAGTTTCCGAGATATGGGCAGTCGAAATTTTACACTTTAGGCTCTCTTTCTAACTTGGGCCAAAATTGTAAAATGGCCTTATGAATTAGCGATTTCGTTCCAATTCACATTTCAAGCAATATTCGGCATGCTAATTACGTTGCCGATTGCAAAATTGCATTATCTCTTATAGTTTCCGAGATATGGGCTATCGAAATTTTACACCTTAGGCTCTGTTTCTAACACGGGCCAAAATTGTAAAATGGTATTATGAATTAGCGATTTCGTTCTAAATCACACTCCAAGTAATATTCTGGATGCTAATTACGTTGTCGATTACCAAATTGCATTATCTCTTATGGTTTCCGATATATGGACTATCGAAATTTTACAATTTGGCTCTGCTTCTAACATGGGCCAAAATTGTAAAATGGTCTTATGAATTAACGATTCCGTTTCAATTCACATTGCAAGCAATATTCGGCATGCTAATTACGTTGCCGATAGCCAAACTGCATTATCTCTTATAGTTTCCGAGATATGGGCAATCCAAATTTTACACCTTAGGCTCTGTTTCCAACTTGGGCCATAATTGTAAAATGGTCTTATGAATTAGCGATTTCTTTCTAAATCACATTCCAAGTAATATTCGGCATGCTAATTATGCTGTCGATTGCAAAATTGCATTATCTCTTATAGTTTCCGAGATATGGGCAATCGAAATTTTACACTTTAGGCTCTGTTTCTAACTTGGGCCAAAATTGTAAAATGGTCTTATGAATTGGCGATTTCTTTCTAAATCACATTCCAAGTAATATTCGGCATGCTAATTACGCTGTCGATTACCAAATTGAATTATCTCTTATGGTTTCCGATATATGGACTATCGAAATTTTACAATTTGGCTCTGCTTCAACTTTTGCCAAAATTGTAAAATGGCCTTATGAATTAGCGATTTCGTTCCAATTCACAGTCCGAGCAATATTCGGCATGCTAATTACGTTGCCGATTGCCAAATTGCATTATCTCTTATACTTTCCGAGATATGGGTAATCGAAATTTTATACCTTAGGCTGTATTTCTAACTAGGGCCAAAATTGTACAATGGTCTTATGAATTAGCGATTTCGTTCCAATTCACATTTCAAGCAATATTCGGCATGCTAATTACGTTGCCGATTGCCAAATTGCATTATCTCTTATAGTTTCCGAGATATGGGCAATCAAAATTTTATACCTTAGGCTGTATTTCTAACATGGGACAAAATTGTAAAATGGCCTTATGAATTAGCGATTTCGTTCTAAATCACATTCCAAGTAATATTCGGCACGTTAATTACGTTGTCGATTAACAAATTGCATTATCTCTTATGGTTTCCGATATATGGATTATCGAAATTTTACAATTTGGCTCTGCTTCTAAATTGGTCCAGAATTGTAAAATGGTCTTATGAATTAGCGATTTCGTTCCAATTCACAGTCCAAGCAATATTCGGCATGCTAATTACGTTGCCGATTGCCAAATTGCATTATCTCTTATAGTTTCCGAGATATGGGCTATCGAAATTTTACACCTTAGGCTCTGTTTCTAACATGGGCCAAAATTGTAAAATGGCCTTATGTATTAGCGATTTCGTTCTAAATCACACTCCAAGTAATATTCTGGATGCTAATTACGTTGTCGATTACCAAACTGCATTATCTCTTATGGTTTCCGATAAATGGACTATCGAAATTTTACCATTTGGCTCTGCTTCTAACATGGGCCAAAATTGTAAAATGTTCTTATTAATTAACGATTCCGTTCCAATTCACATTGCAAGCAATATTCGGCATGCTAATTACGTTGCCGATTGCTAAATTGCATTATCTCTTATAGTTTCCGAGATATGGGCAATCCAAATTCTACACCTTGGGCTCTGTTTCAAACTTGGGCCAAAATTGTAAAATGGTCTTATGAATTAGCGATTTCACTTCAATTCACATTCCAAGTAATATTCGGCATGCTAATTACGCTGTCGATTGCAAAATTGCGTTATCTCTTATAGTTTCCGAGATATGGGCAATCGAAATTTTACAGTTTAGGCTCTGTTTCTAACTCACGCAAAAATTGTAAAATGGTCTTATGAATTAGCGATTTCGTTCTAAATCACATTCCAAGTAATATTCGGCACGTTAATTACGTTGTCGATTAACAAATTGCATTATCTCTTATGGTTTCCGATATATGGATTATCGAAATTTTACAATTTGGCTCTGCTTCTAACTTGGGCCAGAATTGTAAAATGGTCTTATGAATTAGCGATTTCGTTCCAATTCACAGTCCAAGCAATATTCGGCATGCTAATTACGTTGTCGATTACCAAATTGCATTATCTCTTATAGTTTCCGAGATATGGGCTATCGAAATTTTACACCTTAGGCTCTGTTTCTAACATGGGCCAAAATTGTAAAATGGTCTTATGAATTAGCGATTTCATTCCAATTCACATTCCAAGTAATATTCGGCATGCTAATTACGCTGTCGATTACTAAATTGCATTATCTCCTATGGTTTCCGATATATCGACCATCGAAATTTTACAATTTGGCTTTGCTTCAACTTTTGCCAAAATTGTAAAATGGTCTTATGAATTAGCGATTTCGTTCCAATTCACAGTCCAAGCAATACTTGGCATGCTAATTACGTTGCCGATTGCCAAATTGCATTATCTCTTATGGTTTCCGATATATGGACTCTCGAAATTTTACAATTTGGCTCTGCTTCTAACATGGGCCAAAATTGTAAAATGTTCTTATTAATTAACGATTCCGTTCCAATTCACACTGCAAGCAATATTCGGCATGCTAATTACGTTGCCGATTGCTAAATTGCATTATCTCTTATAGTTTCCGAGATATGGGCAATCCAAATTCTACACCTTGGGCTCTGTTTCAAACTTGGGCCAAAATTGTAAAATGGTCTTATGAATTAGCGATTTCACTTCAATTCACATTCCAAGTAATATTCGGCATGCTAATTACGCTGTCGATTGCAAAATTGCGTTATCTCTTATAGTTTCCGAGATATGGGCAATCGAAATTTTACACTTTAGGCTCTGTTTCTAACTCACGCAAAAATTGTAAAATGGTCTTATGAATTACGGATTTCGTTCCAAAACATGTTCTAAGTAATATTCGACATGCTAATTACGTCGCGGTTTGCCAAATTGCACTAGTATAGTTTCCGAAATATGGGCTATAGAAATTTTGCTCTTTAGGCTCTGTTTCTAACTTAGGCCAACATTTTAAAATGGTCTTATGAATTACGGATTTCGTTCCAAATCATATTCCAAGTAATATTCGTCATGCTAATTACGTCGCCGTTTGCCAAATTGCACTATCTCTTATAGTTTCCGAAATATGGGCTATCGAAATTTTACTCTTTAGGCTCTGTTTCTAACTTAGACCAAAATTGTAAAATGGTCTTATGAATTAAGGATTTCGTTCCAAATCATACTCCAAGTAATACTCGCCATGCTAATTACGTTGTCGATTGCCAAATTGCATTATCTCTTATAGTTTCCAAGATATGGGCTATCGCAATTAGGGCACACATTAGGCTGGGTTTCTAAATTAAGCTAAAATTGTAAAATGACCTTGTGAATTACGGACTTTTGTTCCAAATCACATGTCAAGTAATATTCGGCATGCTTGTGACGTTGTCGTTTGCCAAATTGCATTATCTCTTATAGTTCCCGTATATGGGCTATCCAAATTTTACATCTTAGGCTCTGTTTCTAACATGGGCCAAAATTGTAAAATGTTCTTATGAATTAGCGATTCCGTTCCAATTCACATTGCGAGCAATATTCGGCATGCCAATTACGTTGCCGATTGCCAAATTGCATTATCTCTTATAGTTTCCGAGATATGGGTAATCGAAATTTTATACCTTAGGCTGTGTTACTAACTCGGGTCAAAATTCTAAAACGGTCTTATGAATTACCGATTGCGTTCCAATTCACATTCCAAGCAATATTCGGCATGCTAATTACGTTGCCGATTGCCAAATTTCGTTATCTCTTATAGTTTCCGAGATATGGGCAATCAAAATTTTACACCTTAGGCTCTGTTTCTAACTTGGGCCAAAATTGTAAAATGGTCTTATGAATTAGCGATTTCTTTCTAAATCACATTCCAAGTAATATTCGGCATGCTAATTACGCTGTCGATTGCCAAATTGCAATATCTCTTGTAGTTCCCGAGATATGGGCAATCGAAATTTTACACCTTAGGCTCTGTTTCTAACATGGGCCAAAGTTGTAAAATGGTCTTATGAATTAGCGATTCCGTTCCAATTCACGTTGCAAGCAATATTCGGCATGCTAATTACGTTACCGATTGCCAAATTTCATTATCTCTTATAGTTTCCGAGATATGGGCAATCGAAATTTTACACCTTAGGCTCTGTTTCTAACTTGAGGCAAAATTGAAAAATGTTCTTATGAATTAGCGATTTCGTTCTAAATCACATTCCAAGTAATATTCGGCATGTTAATTACGTTGTCGATTACCAAATTGCATTATATCTTATGGTTTCAGATATATGGACTATCGAAATTTTACAATTTGGCTCTGCTTCTAACTTGGGCCAAAATGGTAAAATGGTCTTATGAATTAGCGATTTCGTTCTAAATCACATTCCAGGTAATATTCGGCATGTTAATTACGTTGTCGATTACCAAATTGTATTATCTCTTATGGTTTCCGATATATGGACTATCGAAATTTTACACCTTAGGCTCTGTTTGTAACATGGGCCAAAATTTTAAAATGGTCTTATGAATTAGCGATTTCGTTATAAATCACACTCCAAGTAATAATCGGCATGCTAATTACGTTGTCGATTACCAAATTGCATTATCTCTTATGATTTCCGATATATGGACTATCGAAATTTTACAATTTGGCTCTGCTTCTAACATGGGCCAAAATTGTAAAATGGTCTTATGAATTAGCGATTCCATTCCAATTCACATTGCAAGCAATATTCGGCCTGCTAATTAGGTTGCCGATTACCAAATTGCATTATCTCTTATAGTTTCCGAGATATGGACTATCGACATCTAACAATATTGGCTCTGCTTCTAACTTGGGCCAGAATTGTAAAATGGTCTTATGAATTAGCGATTTCGCTCCAATTCACATTCCAAGTAATATTCGGCATGCTAATTACGTTGCCGATTGCCAAATTGCATTATCTTTTATAGTTTCCGAGATATGGACTATCGACATCTAACAATATTGGCTCTGCTTCTAACTTGGGCCAGAATTGTAAAATGGTCTTATGAAATAGCGATTTCGTTCCAATTCACATTCCAAGTAATATTCGGCATGCTAATTACGTTGTCGATTGCCAAATTGCATTATCTCTTATAGTTTCCGAGATATGGACTATCGACATCTGACAATATTGGCTCTGCTTCTAACTTGGGCCAGAATTGTAGAATGGTCTTATGAATTAGCGATTTCGTTCCAATTCACATTCCAAGTAATACTCGGCATGCTAATTACGCTACCGATTGCCAAATTGCATTATCTCTTATAGTTTCCGAGATATGGACAATCGAAATTTTACACCTTAGAGTCTGTTTCTAACTGGGGTCAAAATTGTAAAATGGTCTTACGAATTAGCGATTTCGTTCCAATTCACATTCCAAGTAATGTTCGGCATGCTAATTACGCTGCCGATTGCCAAATTGCATTATCTCTTATAGTTTCCGAGATATGGACTATCGACATCTAACAATATTGGCTCTGCTTCTAACTTGGGCCAGAATTGTAAAATGGTCTTATGAATTAGCGATTTCGCTCCAATTCACATTCCAAGTAATATTCGGCATGCTAATTACGTTGCCGATTGCCAAATTACATTATCTTTTATAGTTTCCGAGATATGGACTATCGACATCTAACAATATTGGCTCTGCTTCTAACTTGGGCCAGAATTGTAAAATGGTCTTATGAAATAGCGATTTCGTTCCAATTCACATTCCGAGTAATATTCGGCATGCTAATTACGTTGTCGATTGCCAAATTGCATTATCTCTTATAGTTTCCGAGATATGGACTATCGACATCTGACAATATTGGCTCTGCTTCTAACTTGGGCCAGAATTGTAAAATGGTCTTATGAATTAGCGATTTCTTTCCAATTCACATTCCAAGTAATACTCGGCATGCTAATTACGCTGCCGATTGCCAAATTGCATTATCTCTTATAGTTTCCGAGATATGGACAATCGAAATTTTACACCTTAGAGTCTGTTTCTAACTGGGGTCAATATTGTAAAATGGTCTTACGAATTAGCGATTTCGTTCCAATTCACATTCCAAGTAATATTCGGCATGCTAATTACGCTACCGATTGCCAAATTGCATTATCTCTTATAGTTTCCGAGATATGGACTATCGACTTCTAACAATATTAGCTCTGCTTCTAACTTGGGCCAGAATTGTAAAATGGTCTTACGAATTAGCGATTTCGTTTCAATTCACATTCCAAGTAATATTCGGCATGCTAATTACGTTGCCGATTGCCAAATTGCATTATCTCTTATAGTTTCCGAGATATGGACTATCGACATCTGACAATATTGGCTCTGCTTCTAACTTGGGCCAGAATTGTAAAATGGTCTTATGAATTAGCGATTTCGCTCCAATTCACATTCCAAGTAATATACGGCATGCTAATTACGTTGCCGATTGCCAAATTGCATTATCTCTTATAGTTTCCGAGATATGGACTATCGACATCTGACAATATTGGCTCTGCTTCTAACTTGGGCCAGAATTGTAAAATGGTCTTATGAATTAGCGATTTCGTTTCAATTCACATTCCAACTAATATTCGGCATGCTAATTACGCTGTCGATTGCAAAATTGCATTATCTCTTATAGTTTCCGAGATATGAGCAATTGAAATTTTACACTTTAGGCTCTGTTTCTAACTGGGGTCAAAATTGTAAAATGGTCTTACGAATTAGCGATTTCGTTCTAAATCACACTCCAAGTAATATTCTGGATCCTAATTACGTTGTCGATTACCAAACTGCATTATCTCTTACGGTTTCCGATAAATGGACTATCGAAATTTTACAATTTGGCTCTGCTTCTAACATGGGTCAAAATTGTAAAATGTTCTTATTAATTAACGATTCCATTCCAATTCACACTGCAAGCAATATTCGGCATGCTAATTACGTTGCCGTATGCTAAATTGCATTATCTCTTATAGTTTCCGAGATATGGGCAATCCAAATTCTACACCTTGGGCTCTGTTTCAAACTTGGGCCAAAATTGTAAAATGGTCTTATGAATTAGCGATTTCACTTCAATTCACATTCCAAGTAATATTCGGCATGCTAATTACGCTGTCGATTGCAAAATTGCGTTATCTCTTATAGTTTCCGAGATATGGGCTATCGAAATTTTACACCTTAGGCTCTGTTTCTAACATGGGCCAAAATTGTAAAATGGCCTTATGAATTAGCGATTTCGTTCTAAATCACACTCCAAGTAATATTCTGGATGCTAATTACGTTGTCGATTACCAAACTGCATTATCTCTTATGGTTTCCGATAAATGGACTATCGAAATTTTACAATTTGGCTCTGCTTCTAACATGGGCCAAAATTGTAAAATGTTCTTATTAATTAACGATTCCGTTCCAATTCACACTGCAAGCAATATTCGGCATGCTAATTACGTTGCCGATTGCTAAATTGCATTATCTCTTATAGTTTCCGAGATATGGGCAATCCAAATTCTACACCTTGGGCTCTGTTTCAAACTTGGGCCAAAATTGTAAAATGGTCTTATGAATTAGCGATTTCACTTCAATTCACATTCCAAGTAATATTCGGCATGCTAATTACGCTGTCGATTGCAAAATTGCGTTATCTCTTATAGTTTCCGAGATATGGGCGATCGAAATTTTACACTTTAGGCTCTGTTTCTAACTCACGCAAAAATTGTAAAGTGGTCTTATGAATTAGCGATTTCGTTCTAAATCACATTCCAAGTAATATTCGGCACGTTAATTACGTTGTCGATTAACAAATTGCATTATCTCTTATGGTTTCCGATATATGGATTATCGAAATTTTACAATTTGGCTCTGCTTCTAACTTGGGCCAGAATTGTAAAATGGTCTTATGAATTAGCGATTTCGTTCCAATTCACAGTCCAAGCAATATTCGGCATGCTAATTACGTTGCCGATTGCCAAATTGCATTATCTCTTATAGTTTCCGAGATATGGGCAATCCAAATTCTACACCTTGGGCTCTGTTTCAAACTTGGGCCAAAATTGTAAAATGGTCTTATGAATTAGCGATTTCACTTCAATTCACATTCCAAGTAATATTCGGCATGCTAATTACGCTGTCGATTGCAAAATTGCGTTATCTCTTATAGTTTCCGAGATATGGGCGATCGAAATTTTACACTTTAGGCTCTGTTTCTAACTCACGCAAAAATTGTAAAGTGGTCTTATGAATTAGCGATTTCGTTCTAAATCACATTCCAAGTAATATTCGGCACGTTAATTACGTTGTCGATTAACAAATTGCATTATCTCTTATGGTTTCCGATATATGGATTATCGAAATTTTACAATTTGGCTCTGCTTCTAACATGGGCCAAAATTGTAAAATGGCCTTATGAATTAGCGATTTCGTTCTAAATCACACTCCAAGTAATATTCTGGATGCTAATTACGTTGTCGATTACCAAATTGCATTATCTCTTATGGTTTCCGATAAATGGACTCTCGAAATTTTACAATTTGGCTCTGCTTCTAACATGGGCCAAAATTGTAAAATGGTCTTATGAATTAACGATTCCGTTCCAATTCACATTGCAAGCAATATTCGGCATGCTAATTACGTTGCCGATTGCCAAATTGCATTGTCTCTTATAGTTTCCGAGATATGGGTAATCGAAATTTTATACCTTAGGCTGCATTTCTAACTAGGGCCAAAATTGTAAAATGGTCTTATGAATTAGCGATTTCGTTCCAATTCACATTTCAAGCAATATTCGGCATGCTAATTACGTTGCCGATTGCCAAATTGCATTATCTCTTATAGTTTCCGAGATATGGGCAATCAAAATTTTACACCTTAGGCTCTGTTTCTAACTTGGGCCAAAATTGTTAAATGGTCTTATTAATTAGCGATTTCGTTCTAAATCACATTCCAAGTAATATTCGGTACGTTAATTACGTTGTCGATTAACAAATTGCATTATCTCTTATGGTTTCCGATATATGGATTATCGAAATTTTACAATTTGGCTCTGCTTCTAACATGGGCCAAAATTGTAATATGGTCTTATGAATTAACGATTCCGTTCCAATTCACATTGCAAGCAATATTCGGCAAGCTAATTACGTTGCCGATTGCCAAATTGCATTATCTCTTATAGTTTCCGAGATATGGGCAATCCAAATTTTACACCTTAGGCTCTGTTTCAAACTAGGGCCAAAATTGTAAAATGGTCTTATGAATTAGCGATTTCATTCCAATTCACATTCCAAGTAATATTCGGCATGCTAATTACGCTGTCGATTACCAAATTGCATTATCTCTTATGGTTTCCGATATATCGACCATCGAAATTTTACAATTTGGCTGTGCTTCAACTTTTGCCAAAATTGTAAAATGGTCTTATGAATTAGCGATTTCGTTCCAATTCACAGTCCAAGCAATATTCGGCATGCTAATTACGTTGCCGATTGCCAAATTGCATTATCTCTTATGGTTTCCGATATATGGACTATCGAAATTTTACAATTTGGCTCTGCTTCTAACATGGGCCAAAATTGTAAAATGTTCTTATTAATTAACGATTCCGTTCCAATTCACACTGCAAGCAATATTCGACATGCTAATTACGTTGCCGATTGCCAAATTGCATTATCTCTTATAGTTTCCGAGATATGGGCAATCCAAATTTTACACCTTAGGCTCTGTTTCAAACTTGGGCCAAAATTGTAAAATGGTCTTATGAATTAGCGATTTCGTTCCAATTCACATTCCAAGTAATATTCGGCATGCTTATTACGTTGCCGATTGCCAAATTGTATTATCTCTTATAGTTTCCGAGATATGGGCAATCGAAATATTACACTTTAGGCTCTGTTTCTAACTTGGGCCAAAATTGTAAAATGGTCTTATGAATTA
Organism: Rhynchophorus ferrugineus; assembly: GCF_030347505.1. Classification (NCBI taxonomy): domain Eukaryota; kingdom Metazoa; phylum Arthropoda; class Insecta; order Coleoptera; family Curculionidae; genus Rhynchophorus; species Rhynchophorus ferrugineus. The sequence continues at coordinate 553,516 of NW_027472597.1, forward strand.
GCGATTTCTTTCTAAGTCACATTCCAAGTAATATTCGGCATGCTAATTACGCTCTCGATTACCAAATTGCGTTATCTCTTATGGTTTCCGATATATCGACTATCGAAATTTTACAATTTGGCTCTGCTTCAACTTTTGCTAAAATTGTAAAATGGTCTTATGAATTAGCGATTTCGTTCCAATTCACATTCCAAGTAATATTCGGCATGCTTATTACGTTGCCGATTGCCAAATTGCATTATCTCTTATAATTTCCAAGATATGGGCAATCGAAATTTTACACCTTAGGCTCTGTTTCTAACATGGGCCAAAGTTGTAAAATGGTCTTATGAATTAGAGATTCCGTTCCAATTCACATTGCAAGCAATATTCGGCTTGCTAATTACGTTGCCGATTGCCAAATTTCATTATCTCTTATAGTTTCTGAGATATGGGCAATCGAAATTTTACACCTTAGGCTGTGTTTCTAACTTGAGCCAAAATGGTAAAATGGTCTTATGAATTAGCGATTTCGTTCTAAATCACGTTCCAAGTTATATTCAGCATGCTAATTACATTGTCGATTGATAAACTGCATTATCTCTTATAATTTCCGATATATGGACTATCGAAATTTTACACCTTAGGCTCTGTTTCAAACATGGGCCAAAATTGTGAAATGGTCTTATAAATTAGCGTTTTCGTTCTAAATCACATTCCAAGTAATATTCGGCATGTTAATTGCGTTGTCGATTACCAAATTGCATTATATCTTATGGTTTCCGATATATGGACTATCGAAATTTTATACCTTAGGCTCTGTTTCCAACTTGGGTCAAAATTGTAAAATGGTCTAATGAATTAGCGATTTCTTTCTAAATCACATTCCAAGTAATATTCGGCATGCTAATTACGTTGCCGATTGCAAAATTGCATTATCTCTTATAGTTTCCGAGATATGGGCAGTCGAAATTTTACACTTTAGGCTCTGTTTCTAACTTGGGCCAAAATTGTAAAATGGTCTTATGAATTAGCGATTTCGTTCCAATTCACATTTCAAGCAATATTCGGCATGCTAATTACGCTGCCGATTGCAAAATTGCATTATCTCTTATAGTTTCCGAGAGATGGACTATCGAAATTTTACAATTTGGCTCTGCTTCTAACATGGGCCAAAATTGTAAAATGGTCTTATGAATTAACGATTCCGTTCCAATTCACTTTGCAAGCAATATTCGGCATGCTAATTACGTTGCCGATAGCCAAATTGCATTATCTCTTATAGTTTCCGAGATATGGGCAATCCAAATTTTACACCTTAGGCTCTGTTTCAAACTTGGGCCAAAATTGTAAAATGGTCTTATGAATTAGCGATTTCGTTCCAATTCACATTTCAAGCAATATTCGGCATGCTAATTACGCTGCCGATTGCAAAATTGCATTATCTCTTATAGTTTCTGAGATATGGGCAATCGAAATTTTACACCTTAGGCTGTGTTTCTAACTTGAGCCAAAATGGTAAAATGGTCTTATGAATTAGCGATTTCGTTCTAAATCACGTTCCAAGTTATATTCAGCATGCTAATTACATTGTCGATTGATAAACTGCATTATCTCTTATAATTTCCGATATATGGACTATCGAAATTTTACACCTTAGGCTCTGTTTCAAACATGGGCCAAAATTGTGAAATGGTCTTATAAATTAGCGTTTTCGTTCTAAATCACATTCCAAGTAATATTCGGCATGTTAATTGCGTTGTCGATTACCAAATTGCATTATATCTTATGGTTTCCGATATATGGACTATCGAAATTTTATACCTTAGGCTCTGTTTCCAACTTGAGTCAAAATTGTAAAATGGTCTAATGAATTAGCGATTTCTTTCTAAATCACATTCCAAGTAATATTCGGCATGCTAATTACGTTGCCGATTGCAAAATTGCATTATCTCTTATAGTTTCCGAGATATGGGCAGTCGAAATTTTACACTTTAGGCTCTGTTTCTAACTTGGGCCAAAATTGTAAAATGGTCTTATGAATTAGCGATTTCGTTCCAATTCACATTTCAAGCAATATTCGGCATGCTAATTACGCTGCCGATTGCAAAATTGCATTATCTCTTATAGTTTCCGAGAGATGGACTATCGAAATTTTACAATTTGGCTCTGCTTCTAACATGGGCCAAAATTGTAAAATGGTCTTATGAATTAACGATTCCGTTCCAATTCACTTTGCAAGCAATATTCGGCATGCTAATTACGCTGTCGATTACCAAATTGCATTATCTCTTATGGTTTCCGATATATCGACTATCGAAATTTTACAATTTGGCTCTGCTTCAACTTTTGCCAAAATTGTAAAATGGTCTTATGAATTAGCGATTTCGTTCCAAATCACACTCCAAGTAATATTCGGCATGCTTATTACGTTGCCGATTGCCAAATTGCATTATCTCTTATAATTTCCGAGATATGGGCTATCGAAATTTTACACCTTAGGCTCTGTTTCCAATTTGGGCCAAAATTGTAAAATGGTATTATGAATTAGCGATTTCTTTCTAAATCACATTCCAAGTAATATTCGACATGCTAATTACGCTGCCGATTGCCAAATTGCATTATCTCTTATAGTTCCCGAGATATGGGCAATCGAAATTTTACACCTTAGGCTCTGTTTCTAACATGGGCCAAAGTTGTAAAATGGTCTTATGAATTAGCGATTCCCTTCCAATTCACATTCCAAGTAATATGCGGCATGCTAATTACGCTGTCGATTACCAAATTGCATTATCTCTTATGGTTTCCGATATATGGATTATCGAAATTTTACAATTTGGCTCTGCTTCTAAATTGGGCCAGAATTGTAAAATGGTCTTATGAATTAGCGATTTCGTTCCAATTCACAGTCCAAGCAATATTCGGCATGCTAATTACGTTGCCGATTGCCAAATTGCATTATCTCTTATAGTTTCCGAGATATGGGCTATCGAAATTTTACACCTTAGGCTCTGTTTCTAACATGGGCCAAAATTGTAAAATGGCCTTATGAATTAGCGATTTCGTTCTAAATCACACTCCAAGTAATATTCTGGATGCTAATTACGTTGTCGATTACCAAACTGCATTATCTCTTATGGTTTCCGATAAATGGACTATCGAAATTTTACAATTTGGCTCTGCTTCTAACATGGGCCAAAATTGTAAAATGTTCTTATTAATTAACGATTCCGTTCCAATTCACACTGCAAGCAATATTCGGCATGCTAATTACGTTGCCGATTGCTAAATTGCATTATCTCTTATAGTTTCCGAGATATGGGCAATCCAAATTCTACACCTTGGGCTCTGTTTCAAACTTGGGCCAAAATTGTAAAATGGTCTTATGAATTAGCGATTTCACTTCAATTCACATTCCAAGTAATATTCGGCATGCTAATTACGCTGTCGATTGCAAAATTGCGTTATCTCTTATAGTTTCCGAGATATGGGCAATCGAAATTTTACACTTTAGGCTCTGTTTCTAACTCACGCAAAAATTGTAAAATGGTCTTATGAATTAGCGATTTCGTTCTAAATCACATTCCAAGTAATATTCGGCACGTTAATTACGTTGTCGATTAACAAATTGCATTATCTCTTATGGTTTCCGATATATGGATTATCGAAATTTTACAATTTGGCTCTGCTTCTAACATGGGCCAAAATTGTAAAATGGTCTTATGAATTAACGATTCCGTTCCAATTCACATTGCAAGCAATATTCGGCATGCTAATTACGTTGCCGATTGCCAAATTGCATTATCTCTTATAGTTTCCGAGATATGGGCAATCCAAATTTTACACCTTAGGCTCTGTTTCAAACTATTGCCAAAATTGTAAAATGGTCTTATGAATTAGCGATTTCATTCCAATTCACATTCCAAGTAATATTCGGCATGCTAATTACGCTGTCGACTACCAAATTGCATTATCTCTTATGGTTTCCGATATATCGACCATCGAAATTTTACAATTTGGCTTTGCTTCAACTTTTGCCAAAATTGTAAAATGGTCTTATGAATTAGCGATTTCGTTCCAATTCACAGTCCAAGCAATATTCGGCATGCTAATTACGTTGCCGATTGCCAAATTGCATTATCTCTTATGGTTTCCGATATATGGACTATCGAAATTTTACAATTTGGCTCTGCTTCTAACATGGGCCAAAATTGTAAAATGTTCTTATTAATTAACGATTCCGTTCCAATTCACACTGCAAGCAATATTCGGCATGCTAATTACGTTGCCGATTGCCAAATTGCATTATCTCTTATGGTTTCCGATATATGGACTATCGAAATTTTACAATTTGGCTCTGCTTCTAACATGGGCCAAAATTGTAAAATGTTCTTATTAATTAACGATTTCGTTCTAATTCACATTCCAAGTAATACTCGGCATGCTAATTACGCTGCCGATTGCCAAATTGCATTATCTCTTATAGTTTCCGAGATATGGACAATCGAAATTTTACACCATAGAGTCTGTTTCTAACTGGGGTCAAAATTGTAAAATGGTCTTACGAATTAGCGATTTCGTTCCAATTCACATTCCAATTAATATTCGGCATGCTAATTACGCTGCCGATTGCCAAATTGCATTATCTCTTATAGTTTCCGAGATATGGACTATCGACATCTAACAATAATAACTCTGCTTCTAACTTGGGCCAGAATTGTAAAATGGTCTTACAAATTAGCGATTTCGTTCCAATTCACATTCCAAGTAATATTCGGCATGCTAATTACGTTGCCGATTGCCAAATTGCATTATCTCTTATAGTTTCCGAGATATGGACTATCGACATCTGACAATATTGGCTCTGCTTCTAACTTGGGCCAGAATTGTAAAATGGTCTTATGAATTAGCGATTTCGCTCCAATTCACATTCCAAGTAATATTCGGCATGCTAATTACGTTGCCGATTGCCAAATTGCATTATCTCTTATAGTTTCCGAGATATGGACTATCGACATCTGACAATATTGGCTCTGCTTCTAACTTGGGCCAGAATTGTAAAATGGTCTTATGAATTAGCGATTTCGTTCCAATTCACATTCATACTAATATTCGGCATGCTAATTACGTTTCCGATTGCCAAATTGCATTATCTCTTATAGTTTCCGAGATATGGACAATCGGAATTTTACACCTTAGAGTCTGTTTCTAACATGGGTCAAAATTGTAAAATGGTCTTACGAATTAGCGATTTCGTTCTAAATCACACTCCAAGTAATATTCTGGATGCTAATTACGTTGTCGATTACCAAACTGCATTATCTCTTATGGTTTCCGATAAATGGACTATCGAAATTTTACAATTTGGCTCTGCTTCTAACATGGGCCAAAATTGTAAAATGTTCTTATTAATTAACGATTCCGTTCCAATTCACACTGCAAGCAATATTCGGCATGCTAATTACGTTGCCGATTGCTAAATTGCATTATCTCTTATAGTTTCCGAGATATGGGCAATCCAAATTCTACACCTTGGGCTCTGTTTCAAACTTGGGCCAAAATTGTAAAATGGTCTTATGAATTAGCGATTTCACTTCAATTCACATGCCAAGGAATATTCGGCATGCTAATTACGCTGTCGATTGCAAAATTGCGTTATCTCTTATAGTTTCCGAGATATGGGCTATCGAAATTTTACACCTTAGGCTCTGTTTCTAACATGGGCCAAAATTGTAAAATGGCCTTATGAATTAGCGATTTCGTTCTAAATCACACTCCAAGTAATATTCTGGATGCTAATTACGTTGTCGATTACCAAACTGCATTATCTCTTATGGTTTCCGATAAATGGACTATCGAAATTTTACAATTTGGCTCTGCTTCTAACATGGGCCAAAATTGTAAAATGTTCTTATTAATTAACGACTCCGTTCCAATTCACACTGCAAGCAATATTCGGCATGCTAATTACGTTGCCGATTGCTAAATTGCATTATCTCTTATAGTTTCCGAGATATGGGCAATCCAAATTCTACACCTTGGGCTCTGTTTCAAACTTGGGCCAAAATTGTAAAATGGTCTTATGAATTAGCGATTTCACTTCAATTCACATGCCAAGTAATATTCGGCATGCTAATTACGCTGTCGATTGCAAAATTGCGTTATCTCTTATAGTTTCCGAGATATGGGCAATCGAAATTTTACACTTTAGGCTCTGTTTCTAACTCACGCAAAAATTGTAAAATGGTCTTATGAATTAGCGATTTCGTTCTAAATCACATTCCAAGTAATATTCGGCACGTTAATTACGTTGTCGATTAACAAATTGCATTATCTCTTATGGTTTCCGATATATGGATTATCGAAATTTTACAATTTGGCTCTGCTTCTAACTTGGGCCAGAATTGTAAAATGGTCTTATGAATTAGCAATTTCGTTCCAATTCACAGTCCAAGCAATATTCGGCATGCTAATTACGTTGCCGATTGCCAAATTTCATTATCTCTTATAGTTTCCGAGATATGGGCTATCGAAATTTTACACCTTAGGCTCTGTTTCTAACTTGGGCCAAAATTGTAAAATGGTCTTATGAATTAGCGATTTCGTTCTAAATCACATTCCAAGTAATATTCTGTACGTTAATTACGTTGTCGATTAACAAATTGCATTATCTCTTATGGTTTCCGATATATGGATTATCGAAATTTTACAATTTGGCTCTGCTTCTAACATGGGCCAAAATTGTAAAATGGTCTTATGAATTAACGATTCCGTTCCAATTCACATTGCAAGCAATATTCGGCATGCTAATTACGTTGCCGATTGCCAAATTGCATTATCTCTTATAGTTTCCGAGATATGGGCAATCCAAATTTTACACCTTAGGCTCTGTTTCAAACTAGGGCCAAAATTGTAAAATGGTCTTATGAATTAGCGATTTCATTCCAATTCACATTCCAAGTAATATTCGGCATGCTAATTACGCTGTCGATTACCAAATTGCATTATCTCTTATGGTTTCCGATATATCGACCATCGAAATTTTACAATTTGGCTCTGCTTCAACTTTTGCCAAAATTGTAAAATGGTCTTATGAATTAGCGATTTCGTTCCAATTCACAGTCCAAGCAATATTCGGCATGCTAATTACGTTGCCGATTGCCAAATTGCATTATCTCTTATGGTTTCCGATATATGGACTATCGAAATTTTACAATTTGGCTCTGCTTCTAACATGGGCCAAAATTGTAAAATGTTCTTATTAATTAACGATTCCGTTCCAATTCACACTGCAAGCAATATTCGGCATGCTAATTACGTTGCCGATTGCTAAATTGCATTATCTCTTATAATTTCCGAGATATGGGCAATCGAAATTTTACACTTTAGGCTCTGTTTCTAACTCACGCAAAAATTGTAAAATGGTCTTATGAATTACGGATTTCGTTCCAAATCATATTCTAAGTAATATTCGACATGCTAATTACGTCGCCGTTTGCCAAATTGCACTAGTATAGTTTCCGAAATATGGGCTATAGAAATTTTGCTCTTTAGGCTCTGTTTCTAACTTAGGCCAACATTGTAAAATGGTCTTATGAATTACGGATTTCGTTCCAAATCATATTCCAAGTAATATTCGTCATGTTAATTACGTCGCCGTTTGCCGAATTGCACTATCTCTTATAGTTTCCGAAATATGGGCTATCGAAATTTTACTCTTTAGGCTCTGTTTCTAACTTAGACCAAAATTGTAAAATGGTCTTATGAATTAAGGATTTCTTTCCAAATCATACTCCAAGTAATACTCGCCATGCTAATTACGTTGTCGATTGCCAAATTGCATTATCTCTTATAGTTTCCAAGATATGGGCTATCGCAACTAGGGCACACATTAGGCTGGGTTTCTAAATTAAGCTAAAATTGTAAAATGACCTTGTGAATTACGGACTTTTGTTCCAAATCACATGTCATGTAATATTCGGCATGCTAATTACGTTGCCGATTGCCAAATTGCATTATCTCTTATGGTTTCCGATATATGGACTATCGAAATTTTACAATTTGGCTCTGCTTCTAACATGGGCCAAAATTGTAAAATGTTCTTATTAATTAACGATTCCGTTCCAATTCACATTGCGAGCAATATTCGGCATGCCAATTACGTTGCCGATTGCCAAATTGCATTATCTCTTATAGTTTCCGAGATATGGGTAATCGAAATTTTATACCTTAGGCTGTGTTACTAACTCGGGTCAAAATTTTAAAACGGTCTTATGAATTACCGATTGCGTTCCAATTCACATTCCAAGCAATATTCGGCATGCTAATTACGTTGCCGATTACCAAATTTCGTTATCTCTTATAGTTTCCGAGATATGGGCAATCAAAATTTTACACCTTAGGCTCTGTTTCTAACTTGGGCCAAAATTGTAAAATGGTCTTATGAATTAGCGATTTCGTTCTAAATCACATTCCAAGTAATATTCGGCATGCTAATTACGCTGCCGATTGCCACATTTCGTTATCTCTTATAGCTTCCGAGATATGGGCAATCAAAATTTTACACCTTAGGCTCTGTTTCTAACTTGGGCCAAAATTGTAAAATGGTCTTATGAATTAGCGATTTCTTTCTAAATCACATTCCAAGTAATATTCGGCATGCTAATTACGCTGTCGATTGCCAAACTGCAATATCTCTTGTAGTTCCCGAGATATGGGCAATCGAAATTTTACACCTTAGGCTCTGTTTCTAACATGGGCCAAAGTTGTAAAATGGTCTTATGAATTAGCGATTCCGTTCCAATTCACGTTGCAAGCAATATTCGGCATGCTAATTACGTTGCCGATTGCCAAATTGCATTATCTCTTATAGTTTCCGAGATATGGACAATCGAAATTTTACACCTTAGAGTCTGTTTCTAACTGGGGTCAAAATTGTAAAATGGTCTTACGAATTAGCGATTTCGTTCCAATTCACATTCCAAGTAATATTCGGCATGTTAATTAAGCTGCCGATTGCCAAATTTCATTATCTCTTATAGTTTCCGAGGTATGGGCAATCGAAATTTTACACCTTAGGCTCTGTTTCTAACTCGAGGCAAAATTGAAAAATGGTCTTATGAATTAGCGATTTCGTTCTAAATCACATTCCAAGTAATATTCGGCATGTTAATTACGTTGTCGATTACCAAATTGCATTATATCTTATGGTTTCATATATATGGACTATCGAAATTTTACAATTTGGCTCTGCTTCCAACTTGGGCCAAAATGGTAAAATGGTCTTATGAATTAGCGATTTCGTTCTAAATCACATTCCAGGTAATATTCGGCATGTTAATTACGTTGTCGATTACCAAATTGTATTATCTCTTATGGTTTCCGATATATGGACTATCGAAATTTTACACCTTAGGCTCTGTTTGTAACATGGGCCAAAATTTTAAAATGGTCTTATGAATTAGCGATTTCGTTATAAATCACACTCCAAGTAATATTCGGCATGCTAATTACGTTGTCGATTACCAAATTGCATTATTTCTTATGATTTCCGATATATGGACTATCGAAATTTTACAATTTGGCTCTGCTTCTAACATGGGCCAAAATTGTAAAATGGTCTTATGAAATAGCGATTTCGTTTCAATTCACATTCCAAGTAATATTCGGCATGCTAATTACGTTGCCGATTGCCAAATTGCATTATCTCTTATAGTTTCCGAGATATGGACTATCGACATCTGACAATATTGGCTCTGCTTCTAACTTGGGCCAGAATTGTAAAATGGTCTTATGAATTAGCGATTTCGTTCCAATTCACATTCCAAGTAATATTCGGCATGCTAATTACGCTGCCGATTGCCAAATTGCATTATCTCTTATAGTTTCCGAGATATGGACAATCGAAATTTTACACCTTAGAGTCTGTTTCTAACTGGGGTCAAAATTGTAAAATGGTCTTACGAATTAGCGATTTCGTTCCAATTCACATTCCAAGTAATATTCGGCATGCTAATTACGCTGCCGATTGCCAAATTGCATTATCTCTTATAGTTTCCGAGATATGGACTATCGACGTCTAACAATATTAGCTCTGCTTCTAACTTGGGCCAGAATTGTAAAATGGTCATACGAATTGGCGATTTCGTTCCAATTCACATTCCAAGTAATATTCGGCATGCTAATTACGTTGCCGATTGCCAAATTGCATTATCTATTATAGTTTCCGAGATATGGACTATCGACATTTGACAATATTGGCTCTGCTTCTAACTTGGGCCAGAATGGTTAAATGGTCTTTTGAATTAGCCATTTCGCTCCAATTCACATTCCAAGTAATATTCGGCATGCTAATTACGTTGCCGATTGCCAAATTCCATTATCTCTTATAGTTTCCGAGATATGGACTATCGACATCTGACAATATTGGCTCTGCTTCTAACTTGGGCCAGAATTGTAAAATGGTCTTATGAATTAGAGATTTCGTTTCAATTCACATTCCAGCTAATATTCGGCATGCTAATTACGTTGCCGATTGCCAAATTGCATTATCTCTTATAGTTTCCGAGATATGGACAATCGGAATTTTACACCTTAGAGTCTGTTTCTAACTGGGGTCAAAATTGTAAAATGGTCTTACGAATTAGCGATTTCGTTCCAATTCACATTCCAAGTAATATTCGGCATGCTAATTACGTTGCCGATTGCCAAATTGCATTATCTCTTATACTTTCCGAGATATGGACTATCGACATCTGACAATATTGGCTCTGCTTCTAACTTGCGCCAGAATTGTAAATTGGTCTTATGAATTGGCGATTTCGCTCCAATTCACATTCCAAGTATTATTCGGCATGCTAGTTACGTTGCCGATTGCCAAATTGCATTATCTCTTATAGTTTCCGAGACATGGACTATCGACATCTGACAATGTTGGCTCTGCTTCTAACTTGGGCCAGAATTGTAAAATGTTCTTATGAATTAGCGATTTCGCTCCAATTCACATTCCAAGTAATATTCGGCATGCTAATTACGCTGCCGATTGCCAAATTGCATTATCTCTTATAGTTTCCGAGATATGGACTATCGACATCTAACAATATTGGCTCTGCTTCTAACTTGGGCCAGAATTGTAAAATGGTCTTATGAATCAGCGATTTCGCTCCAATTCACATTCTAAGTAATATTCGGCATGCTAATTACGTTGCCGATTGCCAAATTGCATTATCTCTTATAGTTTCCGAGATATGGACAATCGAAATTTTACACCTTAGAGTCTGTTTCTAACTGGGGTCAAAATTGTAAAATGGTCTTACGAATTAGCGATTTCGTTCCAATTCACATTCCAAGTAATATTCGGCATGTTAATTAAGCTGCCGATTGCCAAATTGCATTATCTCTTATAGTTTCCGAGATATGGACAATCGAAATTTTACACCTTAGAGTCTGTTTCTAACTGGGGTCAAAATTGTAAAATGGTCTTATGAATTAACGATTTCATTCCAATTCACATTCCAAGTAATATTCGGCATGCTATTTACGTTGCCGATTGCCAAATTGCATTATCTCTTATAGTTTCCGAGATATGGACTATCGACATCTGAAAATATTGGCTCTGCTTCTAACTTGGCCCAGAATTGTAAAATGGTCTTATGAATTAGCGATTTCGCTCCAATTCACATTCTAAGTAATATTCGGCATGCTAATTACGTTGCCGATTGCCAAATTGCATTATCTCTTATAGTTTCCGAGATATGGACTATCGACATCTGAAAATATTGGCTCTGCTTATAACTTGGGCCAGAATTGTAAAATGGTCTTATGAATTAGCGATTTCGCTCCAATTCACATTCCAAGTAATATTCGGCATGCTAATTACGTTGCCGATTGTCAAATTGCATTATCTCTTATAGTTTCCGAGATATGGACAATCGAAATTTTACACCTTAGAGTCTGTTTCTAACTGGGGTCAAAATTGTAAAATGGTCTTACGAATTAGCGATTTCGTTCCAATTCACATTCCAAGTAATATTCGGCATGCTAATTACGTTGCCGATTGCCAAATTGCATTATCTCTTATAGTTTCCGAGATATGGACTATCGACATCTGACAATATTGGCTCTGCTTCTAACTTGGGCCAGAATTGTAAAATGGTCTTATGAATTAGCGATTTCGTTCCAATTCACATTCCAAGTAATATTCGGCATGCTAATTACGCTGCCGATTGCCAAATTGCATTATCTCTTATAGTTTCGGAGATATGGACAATCGAAATTTTACACCTTAGAGTCTGTTTCTAACTGGGGTCAAAATTGTAAAATGGTCTTACGAATTAGCGATTTCGTTCCAATTCACATTCCAAGTAATATTCGGCATGCTAATTACGCTGCCGATTGCCAAATTGCATTATCTCTTATAGTTTCCGAGATATGGACTATCGACGTCTAACAATATTAGCTCTTCTTCTAACTTGGGCCAGAATTGTAAAATGGTCTTACGAATTGGCGATTTCGTTCCAATTCACATTCCAAGTAATATTCGGCATGCTAATTACGTTGCCGATTGCCAAATTGCATTATCTATTATAGTCTCCGAGATATGGACTATCGACATCTGACAATATTGGCTCTGCTTCTAACTTGGGCCAGAATTGTAAAATGGTCTTTTGAATTAGCCATTTCGCTCCAATTCACATTCCAAGTAATATTCGGCATGCTAATTACGTTGCCGATTGCCAAATTGCATTATCTCTTATAGTTTCCGAGATATGGACTATCGACATCTGACAATATTGGCTCTGCTTCTAACTTGGGCCAGAATTGTAAAATGGTCTTATGAATTAGCGATTTCGTTTCAATTCACATTCCAGCTAATATTCGGCATGCTAATTACGTTGCCGATTGCCAAATTGCATTATCTCTTATAGTTTCCGAGATATGGACAATCGGAATTTTACACCTTAGAGTCTGTTTCTAACTGGGGTCAAAATTGTAAAATGGTCTTACGAATTAGCGATTTCGTTCCAATTCACATTCCAAGTAATATTCGGCATGCTAATTACGTTGCCGATTGCCAAATTGCATTATCTCTTATACTTTCCGAGATATGGACTATCGACATCTGACAATATTGGCTCTGCTTCTAACTTGCGCCAGAATTGTAAAATGGTCTTATGAATTGGCGATTTCGCTCCAATTCACATTCCAAGTATTATTCGGCATGCTAGTTACGTTGCCGATTGCCAAATTGCATTATCTCTTATAGTTTCCGAGACATGGACTATCGACATCTGACAATGTTGGCTCTGCTTCTAACTTGGGCCAGAATTGTAAAATGTTCTTATGAATTAGCGATTTCGCTCCAATTCACATTCCAAGTAATATTCGGCATGCTAATTACGCTGCCGATTGCCAAATTGCATTATCTCTTATAGTTTCCGAGATATGGACTATCGACATCTAACAATATTGGCTCTGCTTCTAACTTGGGCCAGAATTGTAAAATGGTCTTATGAATCAGCGATTTCGCTCCAATTCACATTCTAAGTAATATTCGGCATGCTAATTACGTTGCCGATTGCCAAATTGCATTATCTCTTATAGTTTCCGAGATATGGACAATCGAAATTTTACACCTTAGAGTCTGTTTCTAACTGGGGTCAAAATTGTAAAATGGTCTTACGAATTAGCGATTTCGTTCCAATTCACATTCCAAGTAATATTCGGCATGTTAATTAAGCTGCCGATTGCCAAATTGCATTATCTCTTATAGTTTCCGAGATATGGACAATCGAAATTTTACACCTTAGAGTCTGTTTCTAACTGGGGTCAAAATTGTAAAATGGTCTTATGAATTAGCGATTTCATTCCAATTCACATTCCAAGTAATATTCGGCATGCTATTTACGTTGCCGATTGCCAAATTGCATTATCTCTTATAGTTTCCGAGATATGGACTATCGACATCTGAAAATATTGGCTCTGCTTCTAACTTGGGCCAGAATTGTAAAATGGTCTTATGAATTAGCGATTTCGCTCCAATTCACATTCTAAGTAATATTCGGCATGCTAATTACGTTGCCGATTGCCAAATTGCATTATCTCTTATAGTTTCCGAGATATGGACTATCGACATCTGAAAATATTGGCTCTGCTTATAACTTGGGCCAGAATTGTAAAATGGTCTTATGAATTAGCGATTTCGCTCCAATTCACATTCCAAGTAATATTCGGCATGCTAATTACGTTGCCGATTGTCAAATTTCATTATCTCTTATAGTTTCCGAGATATGGACAATCGAAATTTTACACCTTAGAGTCTGTTTCTAACTGGGGTCAAAATTGTAAAATGGTCTTACGAATTAGCGATTTCGTTCCAATTCACATTCCAAGTAATATTCGGCATGCTAATTACGTTGCCGATTGCCAAATTGCATTATCTCTTATAGTTTCCGAGATATGGACTATCGACATCTGAAAATATTGGCTCTGCTTATAACTTGGGCCAGAATTGTAAAATGGTCTTATGAATTAGCGATTTCGCTCCAATTCACATTCCAAGTAATATTCGGCATGCTAATTACGTTGCCGATTGTCAAATTGCATTATCTCTTATAGTTTCCGAGATATGGACAATCGAAATTTTACACCTTAGAGTCTGTTTCTAACTGGGGTCAAAATTGTAAAATGGTCTTACGAATTAGCGATTCCGTTCCAATTCACACTGCAAGCAATATTCGGCATGCTAATTACGTTGCCGATTGCTAAATTGCATTATCTCTTATAGTTTCCGAGATATGGGCAATCCAAATTCTACACCTTGGGCTCTGTTTCAAACTTGGGCCAAAATTGTAAAATGGTCTTATGAATTAGCGATTTCACTTCAATTCACATGCCAAGGAATATTCGGCATGCTAATTACGCTGTCGATTGCAAAATTGCGTTATCTCTTATAGTTTCCGAGATATGGGCTATCGAAATTTTACACCTTAGGCTCTGTTTCTAACATGGGCCAAAATTGTAAAATGGCCTTATGAATTAGCGATTTCGTTCTAAATCACACTCCAAGTAATATTCTGGATGCTAATTACGTTGTCGATTACCAAACTGCATTATCTCTTATGGTTTCCGATAAATGGACTATCGAAATTTTACAATTTGGCTCTGCTTCTAACATGGGCCAAAATTGTAAAATGTTCTTATTAATTAACGACTCCGTTCCAATTCACACTGCAAGCAATATTCGGCATGCTAATTACGTTGCCGATTGCTAAATTGCATTATCTCTTATAGTTTCCGAGATATGGGCAATCCAAATTCTACACCTTGGGCTCTGTTTCAAACTTGGGCCAAAATTGTAAAATGGTCTTATGAATTAGCGATTTCACTTCAATTCACATGCCAAGTAATATTCGGCATGCTAATTACGCTGTCGATTGCAAAATTGCGTTATCTCTTATAGTTTCCGAGATATGGGCAATCGAAATTTTACACTTTAGGCTCTGTTTCTAACTCACGCAAAAATTGTAAAATGGTCTTATGAATTAGCGATTTCGTTCTAAATCACATTCCAAGTAATATTCGGCACGTTAATTACGTTGTCGATTAACAAATTGCATTATCTCTTATGGTTTCCGATATATGGATTATCGAAATTTTACAATTTGGCTCTGCTTCTAACTTGGGCCAGAATTGTAAAATGGTCTTATGAATTAGCAATTTCGTTCCAATTCACAGTCCAAGCAATATTCGGCATGCTAATTACGTTGCCGATTGCCAAATTTCATTATCTCTTATAGTTTCCGAGATATGGGCTATCGAAATTTTACACCTTAGGCTCTGTTTCTAACTTGGGCCAAAATTGTAAAATGGTCTTATGAATTAGCGATTTCGTTCTAAATCACATTCCAAGTAATATTCTGTACGTTAATTACGTTGTCGATTAACAAATTGCATTATCTCTTATGGTTTCCGATATATGGATTATCGAAATTTTACAATTTGGCTCTGCTTCTAACATGGGCCAAAATTGTAAAATGGTCTTATGAATTAACGATTCCGTTCCAATTCACATTGCAAGCAATATTCGGCATGCTAATTACGTTGCCGATTGCCAAATTGCATTATCTCTTATAGTTTCCGAGATATGGGCAATCCAAATTTTACACCTTAGGCTCTGTTTCAAACTAGGGCCAAAATTGTAAAATGGTCTTATGAATTAGCGATTTCATTCCAATTCACATTCCAAGTAATATTCGGCATGCTAATTACGCTGTCGATTACCAAATTGCATTATCTCTTATGGTTTCCGATATATCGACCATCGAAATTTTACAATTTGGCTCTGCTTCAACTTTTGCCAAAATTGTAAAATGGTCTTATGAATTAGCGATTTCGTTCCAATTCACAGTCCAAGCAATATTCGGCATGCTAATTACGTTGCCGATTGCCAAATTGCATTATCTCTTATGGTTTCCGATATATGGACTATCGAAATTTTACAATTTGGCTCTGCTTCTAACATGGGCCAAAATTGTAAAATGTTCTTATTAATTAACGATTCCGTTCCAATTCACACTGCAAGCAATATTCGGCATGCTAATTACGTTGCCGATTGCTAAATTGCATTATCTCTTATAATTTCCGAGATATGGGCAATCGAAATTTTACACTTTAGGCTCTGTTTCTAACTCACGCAAAAATTGTAAAATGGTCTTATGAATTACGGATTTCGTTCCAAATCATATTCTAAGTAATATTCGACATGCTAATTACGTCGCCGTTTGCCAAATTGCACTAGTATAGTTTCCGAAATATGGGCTATAGAAATTTTGCTCTTTAGGCTCTGTTTCTAACTTAGGCCAACATTGTAAAATGGTCTTATGAATTACGGATTTCGTTCCAAATCATATTCCAAGTAATATTCGTCATGTTAATTACGTCGCCGTTTGCCGAATTGCACTATCTCTTATAGTTTCCGAAATATGGGCTATCGAAATTTTACTCTTTAGGCTCTGTTTCTAACTTAGACCAAAATTGTAAAATGGTCTTATGAATTAAGGATTTCTTTCCAAATCATACTCCAAGTAATACTCGCCATGCTAATTACGTTGTCGATTGCCAAATTGCATTATCTCTTATAGTTTCCAAGATATGGGCTATCGCAACTAGGGCACACATTAGGCTGGGTTTCTAAATTAAGCTAAAATTGTAAAATGACCTTGTGAATTACGGACTTTTGTTCCAAATCACATGTCATGTAATATTCGGCATGCTAATTACGTTGCCGATTGCCAAATTGCATTATCTCTTATGGTTTCCGATATATGGACTATCGAAATTTTACAATTTGGCTCTGCTTCTAACATGGGCCAAAATTGTAAAATGTTCTTATTAATTAACGATTCCGTTCCAATTCACATTGCGAGCAATATTCGGCATGCCAATTACGTTGCCGATTGCCAAATTGCATTATCTCTTATAGTTTCCGAGATATGGGTAATCGAAATTTTATACCTTAGGCTGTGTTACTAACTCGGGTCAAAATTTTAAAACGGTCTTATGAATTACCGATTGCGTTCCAATTCACATTCCAAGCAATATTCGGCATGCTAATTACGTTGCCGATTACCAAATTTCGTTATCTCTTATAGTTTCCGAGATATGGGCAATCAAAATTTTACACCTTAGGCTCTGTTTCTAACTTGGGCCAAAATTGTAAAATGGTCTTATGAATTAGCGATTTCGTTCTAAATCACATTCCAAGTAATATTCGGCATGCTAATTACGCTGCCGATTGCCACATTTCGTTATCTCTTATAGCTTCCGAGATATGGGCAATCAAAATTTTACACCTTAGGCTCTGTTTCTAACTTGGGCCAAAATTGTAAAATGGTCTTATGAATTAGCGATTTCTTTCTAAATCACATTCCAAGTAATATTCGGCATGCTAATTACGCTGTCGATTGCCAAATTGCAATATCTCTTGTAGTTCCCGAGATATGGGCAATCGAAATTTTACACCTTAGGCTCTGTTTCTAACATGGGCCAAAGTTGTAAAATGGTCTTATGAATTAGCGATTCCGTTCCAATTCACGTTGCAAGCAATATTCGGCATGCTAATTACGTTGCCGATTGCCA
The DNA here is from genome assembly GCF_030347505.1 of Rhynchophorus ferrugineus. Lineage (NCBI taxonomy): Eukaryota > Metazoa > Arthropoda > Insecta > Coleoptera > Curculionidae > Rhynchophorus > Rhynchophorus ferrugineus. The sequence continues at coordinate 571,633 of NW_027472597.1, forward strand.
AATTGCATTATCTCTTATAGTTTCCGAGATATGGACAATCGAAATTTTACACCTTAGAGTCTGTTTCTAACTGGGGTCAAAATTGTAAAATGGTCTTACGAATTAGCGATTTCGTTCCAATTCACATTCCAAGTAATATTCGGCATGTTAATTAAGCTGCCGATTGCCAAATTTCATTATCTCTTATAGTTTCCGAGGTATGGGCAATCGAAATTTTACACCTTAGGCTCTGTTTCTAACTCGAGGCAAAATTGAAAAATGGTCTTATGAATTAGCGATTTCGTTCTAAATCACATTCCAAGTAATATTCGGCATGTTAATTACGTTGTCGATTACCAAATTGCATTATATCTTATGGTTTCATATATATGGACTATCGAAATTTTACAATTTGGCTCTGCTTCCAACTTGGGCCAAAATGGTAAAATGGTCTTATGAATTAGCGATTTCGTTCTAAATCACATTCCAGGTAATATTCGGCATGTTAATTACGTTGTCGATTACCAAATTGTATTATCTCTTATGGTTTCCGATATATGGACTATCGAAATTTTACACCTTAGGCTCTGTTTGTAACATGGGCCAAAATTTTAAAATGGTCTTATGAATTAGCGATTTCGTTATAAATCACACTCCAAGTAATATTCGGCATGCTAATTACGTTGTCGATTACCAAATTGCATTATTTCTTATGATTTCCGATATATGGACTATCGAAATTTTACAATTTGGCTCTGCTTCTAACATGGGCCAAAATGGTAAAATGGTCTTATGAATTAGCGATTTCGTTCTAAATCACATTCCAGGTAATATTCGGCATGTTAATTACGTTGTCGATTACCAAATTGTATTATCTCTTATGGTTTCCGATATATGGACTATCGAAATTTTACACCTTAGGCTCTGTTTGTAACATGGGCCAAAATTGTAAAATGGTCTTATGAAATAGCGATTTCGTTTCAATTCACATTCCAAGTAATATTCGGCATGCTAATTACGTTGCCGATTGCCAAATTGCATTATCTCTTATAGTTTCCGAGATATGGACTATCGACATCTGACAATATTGGCTCTGCTTCTAACTTGGGCCAGAATTGTAAAATGGTCTTATGAATTAGCGATTTCGTTCCAATTCACATTCCAAGTAATATTCGGCATGCTAATTACGCTGCCGATTGCCAAATTGCATTATCTCTTATAGTTTCCGAGATATGGACAATCGAAATTTTACACCTTAGAGTCTGTTTCTAACTGGGGTCAAAATTGTAAAATGGTCTTACGAATTAGCGATTTCGTTCCAATTCACATTCCAAGTAATATTCGGCATGCTAATTACGCTGCCGATTGCCAAATTGCATTATCTCTTATAGTTTCCGAGATATGGACTATCGACATCTGACAATATTGGCTCTGCTTCTAACTTGGGCCAGAATGGTAAAATGGTCTTTTGAATTAGCCATTTCGCTCCAATTCACATTCCAAGTAATATTCGGCATGCTAATTACGTTGCCGATTGCCAAATTCCATTATCTCTTATAGTTTCCGAGATATGGACTATCGACATCTGACAATATTGGCTCTGCTTCTAACTTGGGCCAGAATTGTAAAATGGTCATACGAATTGGCGATTTCGTTCCAATTCACATTCCAAGTAATATTCGGCATGCTAATTACGTTGCCGATTGCCAAATTGCATTATCTATTATAGTTTCCGAGATATGGACTATCGACATCTGACAATATTGGCTCTGCTTCTAACTTGGGCCAGAATGGTAAAATGGTCTTTTGAATTAGCCATTTCGCTCCAATTCACATTCCAAGTAATATTCGGCATGCTAATTACGTTGCCGATTGCCAAATTCCATTATCTCTTATAGTTTCCGAGATATGGACTATCGACATCTGACAATATTGGCTCTGCTTCTAACTTGGGCCAGAATTGTAAAATGGTCTTATGAATTAGCGATTTCGTTTCAATTCACATTCCAGCTAATATTCGGCATGCTAATTACGTTGCCGATTGCCAAATTGCATTATCTCTTATAGTTTCCGAGATATGGACAATCGGAATTTTACACCTTAGAGTCTGTTTCTAACTGGGGTCAAAATTGTAAAATGGTCTTACGAATTAGCGATTTCGTTCCAATTCACATTCCAAGTAATATTCGGCATGCTAATTACGTTGCCGATTGCCAAATTGCATTATCTCTTATACTTTCCGAGATATGGACTATCGACATCTGACAATATTGGCTCTGCTTCTAACTTGCGCCAGAATTGTAAATTGGTCTTATGAATTGGCGATTTCGCTCCAATTCACATTCCAAGTATTATTCGGCATGCTAGTTACGTTGCCGATTGCCAAATTGCATTATCTCTTATAGTTTCCGAGACATGGACTATCGACATCTGACAATGTTGGCTCTGCTTCTAACTTGGGCCAGAATTGTAAAATGTTCTTATGAATTAGCGATTTCGCTCCAATTCACATTCCAAGTAATATTCGGCATGCTAATTACGCTGCCGATTGCCAAATTGCATTATCTCTTATAGTTTCCGAGATATGGACTATCGACATCTAACAATATTGGCTCTGCTTCTAACTTGGGCCAGAATTGTAAAATGGTCTTATGAATCAGCGATTTCGCTCCAATTCACATTCTAAGTAATATTCGGCATGCTAATTACGTTGCCGATTGCCAAATTGCATTATCTCTTATAGTTTCCGAGATATGGACAATCGAAATTTTACACCTTAGAGTCTGTTTCTAACTGGGGTCAAAATTGTAAAATGGTCTTACGAATTAGCGATTTCGTTCCAATTCACATTCCAAGTAATATTCGGCATGTTAATTAAGCTGCCGATTGCCAAATTGCATTATCTCTTATAGTTTCCGAGATATGGACAATCGAAATTTTACACCTTAGAGTCTGTTTCTAACTGGGGTCAAAATTGTAAAATGGTCTTATGAATTAACGATTTCATTCCAATTCACATTCCAAGTAATATTCGGCATGCTATTTACGTTGCCGATTGCCAAATTGCATTATCTCTTATAGTTTCCGAGATATGGACTATCGACATCTGAAAATATTGGCTCTGCTTCTAACTTGGCCCAGAATTGTAAAATGGTCTTATGAATTAGCGATTTCGCTCCAATTCACATTCTAAGTAATATTCGGCATGCTAATTACGTTGCCGATTGCCAAATTGCATTATCTCTTATAGTTTCCGAGATATGGACTATCGACATCTGAAAATATTGGCTCTGCTTATAACTTGGGCCAGAATTGTAAAATGGTCTTATGAATTAGCGATTTCGCTCCAATTCACATTCCAAGTAATATTCGGCATGCTAATTACGTTGCCGATTGTCAAATTGCATTATCTCTTATAGTTTCCGAGATATGGACAATCGAAATTTTACACCTTAGAGTCTGTTTCTAACTGGGGTCAAAATTGTAAAATGGTCTTACGAATTAGCGATTTCGTTCCAATTCACATTCCAAGTAATATTCGGCATGCTAATTACGTTGCCGATTGCCAAATTGCATTATCTCTTATAGTTTCCGAGATATGGACTATCGACATCTGACAATATTGGCTCTGCTTCTAACTTGGGCCAGAATTGTAAAATGGTCTTATGAATTAGCGATTTCGTTCCAATTCACATTCCAAGTAATATTCGGCATGCTAATTACGCTGCCGATTGCCAAATTGCATTATCTCTTATAGTTTCGGAGATATGGACAATCGAAATTTTACACCTTAGAGTCTGTTTCTAACTGGGGTCAAAATTGTAAAATGGTCTTACGAATTAGCGATTTCGTTCCAATTCACATTCCAAGTAATATTCGGCATGCTAATTACGCTGCCGATTGCCAAATTGCATTATCTCTTATAGTTTCCGAGATATGGACTATCGACGTCTAACAATATTAGCTCTTCTTCTAACTTGGGCCAGAATTGTAAAATGGTCTTACGAATTGGCGATTTCGTTCCAATTCACATTCCAAGTAATATTCGGCATGCTAATTACGTTGCCGATTGCCAAATTGCATTATCTATTATAGTCTCCGAGATATGGACTATCGACATCTGACAATATTGGCTCTGCTTCTAACTTGGGCCAGAATTGTAAAATGGTCTTTTGAATTAGCCATTTCGCTCCAATTCACATTCCAAGTAATATTCGGCATGCTAATTACGTTGCCGATTGCCAAATTGCATTATCTCTTATAGTTTCCGAGATATGGACTATCGACATCTGACAATATTGGCTCTGCTTCTAACTTGGGCCAGAATTGTAAAATGGTCTTATGAATTAGCGATTTCGTTTCAATTCACATTCCAGCTAATATTCGGCATGCTAATTACGTTGCCGATTGCCAAATTGCATTATCTCTTATAGTTTCCGAGATATGGACAATCGGAATTTTACACCTTAGAGTCTGTTTCTAACTGGGGTCAAAATTGTAAAATGGTCTTACGAATTAGCGATTTCGTTCCAATTCACATTCCAAGTAATATTCGGCATGCTAATTACGTTGCCGATTGCCAAATTGCATTATCTCTTATACTTTCCGAGATATGGACTATCGACATCTGACAATATTGGCTCTGCTTCTAACTTGCGCCAGAATTGTAAAATGGTCTTATGAATTGGCGATTTCGCTCCAATTCACATTCCAAGTATTATTCGGCATGCTAGTTACGTTGCCGATTGCCAAATTGCATTATCTCTTATAGTTTCCGAGACATGGACTATCGACATCTGACAATGTTGGCTCTGCTTCTAACTTGGGCCAGAATTGTAAAATGTTCTTATGAATTAGCGATTTCGCTCCAATTCACATTCCAAGTAATATTCGGCATGCTAATTACGCTGCCGATTGCCAAATTGCATTATCTCTTATAGTTTCCGAGATATGGACTATCGACATCTAACAATATTGGCTCTGCTTCTAACTTGGGCCAGAATTGTAAAATGGTCTTATGAATCAGCGATTTCGCTCCAATTCACATTCTAAGTAATATTCGGCATGCTAATTACGTTGCCGATTGCCAAATTGCATTATCTCTTATAGTTTCCGAGATATGGACAATCGAAATTTTACACCTTAGAGTCTGTTTCTAACTGGGGTCAAAATTGTAAAATGGTCTTACGAATTAGCGATTTCGTTCCAATTCACATTCCAAGTAATATTCGGCATGTTAATTAAGCTGCCGATTGCCAAATTGCATTATCTCTTATAGTTTCCGAGATATGGACAATCGAAATTTTACACCTTAGAGTCTGTTTCTAACTGGGGTCAAAATTGTAAAATGGTCTTACGAATTAGCGATTTCGTTCCAATTCACATTCCAAGTAATATTCGGCATGTTAATTAAGCTGCCGATTGCCAAATTGCATTATCTCTTATAGTTTCCGAGATATGGACAATCGAAATTTTACACCTTAGAGTCTGTTTCTAACTGGGGTCAAAATTGTAAAATGGTCTTATGAATTAGCGATTTCATTCCAATTCACATTCCAAGTAATATTCGGCATGCTATTTACGTTGCCGATTGCCAAATTGCATTATCTCTTATAGTTTCCGAGATATGGACTATCGACATCTGAAAATATTGGCTCTGCTTCTAACTTGGGCCAGAATTGTAAAATGGTCTTATGAATTAGCGATTTCGCTCCAATTCACATTCTAAGTAATATTCGGCATGCTAATTACGTTGCCGATTGCCAAATTGCATTATCTCTTATAGTTTCCGAGATATGGACTATCGACATCTGAAAATATTGGCTCTGCTTATAACTTGGGCCAGAATTGTAAAATGGTCTTATGAATTAGCGATTTCGCTCCAATTCACATTCCAAGTAATATTCGGCATGCTAATTACGTTGCCGATTGTCAAATTGCATTATCTCTTATAGTTTCCGAGATATGGACAATCGAAATTTTACACCTTAGAGTCTGTTTCTAACTGGGGTCAAAATTGTAAAATGGTCTTACGAATTAGCGATTTCGTTCCAATTCACATTCCAAGTAATATTCGGCATGCTAATTACGTTGCCGATTGCCAAATTGCATTATCTCTTATAGTTTCCGAGATATGGACTATCGACATCTGAAAATATTGGCTCTGCTTATAACTTGGGCCAGAATTGTAAAATGGTCTTACGAATTAGCGATTTCGTTCCAAATCACATTCCAAGTAATATTCGGCATGCTAATTACGTTGCCGATTGCCAAATTGCATTATCTCTTATAGTTTCTGAGATATGGACTATCGACATCTGACAATATTGGCTCTGCTTCTAACTTGGGCCAGAATTGTAAAATGGTCTTATGAATTAGCGATTTGGTTCCAATTCACATTCCAAGTAATATTCGGCATGCTAATTACGTTGCCGATTGCCAAATTGCATTATCTCTTATAGTTTCCGAGATATGAGCAATCGAAATTTTACACCTTAGAGTCTGTTTCTAACTGGGGTCAAAATTGTAAAATGGTCTTATGAATTAGCGATTTCGCTCCAATTCACATTCTAAGTAATATTTGGCAAGCTAATTACGTTGCCGATTGCCAAATTGCATTATCTCTTATAGTTTCCGAGATATGGACTATCGACATCTGACAATATTGGCTCTGCTTCTAACTTGGGCCAGAATTGTAAAATGGCCTTATGAATTAGCGATTTCTTTCTAAATCACATTCCAAGTAATATTCGGCATGCTAATTACGCTGTCGATTGCCAAATTGCAATATCTCTTGTAGTTCCCGAGATATGGGCAATCGAAATTTTACACCTTAGGCTCTGTTTCTAACATGGGCCAAAGTTGTAAAATGGTCTTATGAATTAGCGATTCCGTTCCAATTCACGTTGCAAGCAATATTCGGCATGCTAATTACGTTACCGATTGCCAAATTTCATTATCTCTTATAGTTTCCGAGATATGGGCAATCGAAATTTTACACTTTAGGCTCTGTTTCTAACTCACGCAAAAATTGTAAAATTGTCTTATGAATTACGGATTTCGTTCCAAATCATATTCTAAGTTATATTCGACATGCTAATTACGTCGCCGTTTGCCAAATTGCACTAGTATAGTTTCCGAAATATGTGCTATAGAAATTTTGCTCTTTAGGCTCTGTTTCTAACTTAGGCCAACATTGTAAAATGGTCTTATGAATTTCGGATTTCGTTCCAAATCATATTCCAAGTAATATTCGTCATGTTAATTACGTCGCCGTTTGCCAAATTGCACTATCTCTTATAGTTTCCGAAATATGGGCTATCGAAATTTTACTCTTTAGGCTGTTTCTAACTTAGACCAAAATTGTAAAATGGTCTTATGAATTAAGGATTTCGTTCCAAATCATACTCCAAGTAATACTCGCCATGCTAATTACGTTGTCGATTGCCAAATTGCATTATCTCTTATAGTTTCCAAGATATGGGCTATCGCAATTAGGGCACACATTAGGCTGGGTTTCTAAATTATGCTAAAATTGTAAAATGACCTTGTGAATTACGGACTTTTGTTCCAAATCACATGTCATGTAATATTCGGCATGCTTGTGACGTTGTCGTTTGCCAAATTGCATTATCTCTTATAGTTCCCGTATATGGGCTATCCAAATTTTACATCTTAGGCTCTGTTTCTAACATGGGCCAAAATTGTAAAATGTTCTTATGAATTAGCGATTCCGTTCCAATTCACATTGCGAGCAATATTCGGCATGCTAATTACGTTGCCGATTGCCAAATTTCGTTATCTCTTATAGTTTCCGAGATATGGGCAATCAAAATTTTACACCTTTGGCTCTGTTTCTAACTTGGGCCAAAATTGTAAAATGGTCTTATGAATTAGCGATTTCGTTCTAAATCACATTCCAAGTAATATTCGGCATGCTAATTACGTTGCCGATTGCCACATTTCGTTATCTCTTATAGCTTCCGAGATATGGGCAATCAAAATTTTACACCTTAGACTCTGTTTCTAACTTGGGCCAAAATTGTAAAATGGTCTTATGAATTAGCGATTTCTTTCTAAATCACATTCCAAGTAATATTCGGCATGCTAATTACGCTGTCGATTGCCAAATTGCAATATCTCTTGTAGTTCCCGAGATATGGGCAATCGAAATTTTACACCTTAGGCTCTGTTTCTAACATGGGCCAAAGTTGTAAAATGGTCTTATGAATTAGCGATTCCGTTCCAATTCACGTTGCAAGCAATATTCGGCATGCTAATTACGTTACCGATTGCCAAATTTCATTATCTCTTATAGTTTCCGAGATATGGGCAATCGAAATTTTACACCTTAGGCTCTGTTTCTAACTTGAGGCAAAATTGAAAAATGGTCTTATGAATTAGCGATTTCGTTCTAAATCACATTCCAAGCAATATTCGGCATGCTAATTACGTTGCCGATTGCCAAATTGCATTATCTCTTATGGTTTCCGATATATGGACTATCGAAATTTTACAATTTGGCTCTGCTTCTAACATGGGCCAAAATTGTAAAATGTTCTTATTAATTAACGATTCCGTTCCAATTCACACTGCAAGCAATATTCGACATGCTAATTACGTTGCCGATTGCCAAATTGCATTATCTCTTATAGTTTCCGAGATATGGGCAATCCAAATTTTACACCTTAGGCTCTGTTTCAAACTTGGGCCAAAATTGTAAAATGGTCTTATGAATTAGCGATTTCGTTCCAATTCACATTCCAAGTAATATTCGGCATGCTTATTACGTTGCCGATTGCCAAATTGTATTATCTCTTATAGTTTCCGAGATATGGGCAATCGAAATATTACACTTTAGGCTCTGTTTCTAACTTGGGCCAAAATTGTAAAATGGTCTTATGAATTAGCGATTTCTTTCTAAGTCACATTCCAAGTAATATTCGGCATGATAATTACGCTCTCGATTACCAAATTGCGTTATCTCTTATGGTTTCCGATATATCGACTATCGAAATTTTACAATTTGGCTCTGCTTCAACTTTTGCTAAAATTGTAAAATGGTCTTATGAATTAGCGATTTCGTTCCAATTCACATTCCAAGTAATATTCGGCATGCTTATTACGTTGCCGATTGCCAAATTGCATTATCTCTTATAATTTCCAAGATATGGGCTATCGAAATTTTACACCTTAGGCTCTGTTTTCAATTTGGGCCAAAATTGTAAAATGGTATTATGAATTAGCGATTTCTTTCTAAATCACATTCCAAGTAATATTCAGCATGCTAATTACGCTGTCGATTGCCAAATTGCATTATCTCTTATAGTTCCCGTGATATGGGCAATCGAAATTTTACACCTTAGGCTCTGTTTCTAACATGGGCCAAAGTTGTAAAATGGTCTTATGAATTAGAGATTCCGTTCCAATTCACATTGCAAGCAATATTCGGCATGCTAATTACGTTGCCGATTGCCAAATTTCATTATCTCTTATAGTTTCTGAGATATGGGCAATCGAAATTTTACACCTTAGGCTGTGTTTCTAACTTGAGCCAAAATTGTAAAATGGTCTTATGAATTAGCGATTTCGTTCTAAATCACGTTCCAAGTTATATTCAGCATGCTAATTACATTGTCGATTGATAAACTGCATTATCTCTTATAATTTCAGATATATGGACTATCGAAATTTTACACCTTAGGCTCTGTTTCAAACATGGGCCAAAATTGTGAAATGGTCTTATAAATTAGCGTTTTCGTTCTAAATCACATTCCAAGTAATATTCGGCATGTTAATTGCGTTGTCGATTACCAAATTGCATTATATCTTATGGTTTCCGATATATGGACTATCGAAATTTTATACCTTAGGCTCTGTTTGCAACTTGGGTCAAAATTGTAAAATGGTCTAATGAATTAGCGATTTCTTTCTAAATCACATTCCAAGTAATTTTCGGCATGCTAATTACGTTGCCGATTGCAAAATTGCATTATCTCTTATAGTTTCCGAGATATGGGCAGTCGAAATTTTACACTTTAGGCTCTGTTTCTAACTTGGGCCAAAATTGTAAAATGGTCTTATGAATTAACGATTCCGTTCCAATTCACATTGCAAGCAATATTCGGCATGCTAATTACGTTGCCGATTGCCAAATTGCATTATCTCTTATAGTTTCCGAGATATGGGCAATCCAAATTTTACACCTTAGGCTCTGTTTCAAACTATTGCCAAAATTGTAAAATGGTCTTATGAATTAGCGATTTCATTCCAATTCACATTCCAAGTAATATTCGGCATGCTAATTACGTTGCCGATTGCCAAATTGCATTATCTCTTATGGTTTCCGATATATGGACTATCGAAATTTTACAATTTGGCTCTGCTTCTAACATGGGCCAAAATTGTAAAATGTTCTTATTAATTAACTATTTCGTTCCAATTCACATTCCAAGTAATACTCGGCATGCTAATTACGCTGCCGATTGCCAAATTGCATTATCTCTTATAGTTTCCGAGATATGGACAATCGAAATTTTACACCATAGAGTCTGTTTCTAACTGGGGTCAAAATTGTAAAATGGTCTTACGAATTAGCGATTTCGTTCCAATTCACATTCCAATTAATATTCGGCATGCTAATTACGTTGCCGATTGCCAAATTGCATTATCTCTTATAGTTTCCGAGATATGGACTATCGACATCTAACAATATTAACTCTGCTTCTAACTTGGGCCAGAATTGTAAAATGGTCTTACAAATTAGCGATTTCGTTCCAATTCACATTCCAAGTAATATTCGGCATGCTAATTACGTTGCCGATTGCCAAATTGCATTATCTCTTATAGTTTCCGAGATATGGACTATCGACATCTGACAATATTGGCTCTGCTTCTAACTTGGGCCAGAATTGTAAAATGGTCTTATGAATTAGCGATTTCGCTCCAATTCACATTCCAAGTAATATTCGGCATGCTAATTACGTTGCCGATTGCCAAATTGCATTATCTCTTATAGTTTCCGAGATATGGACTATCGACATCTGACAATATTGGCTCTGCTTCTAACTTGGGCCAGAATTGTAAAATGGTCTTATGAATTAGCGATTTCGTTTCAATTCACATTCATACTAATATTCGGCATGCTAATTACGTTTCCGATTGCCAAATTGCATTATCTCTTATAGTTTCCGAGATATGGACAATCGGAATTTTACACCTTAGAGTCTGTTTCTAACTGGGGTCAAAATTGTAAAATGGTCTTACGAATTAGCGATTTCGTTCTAAATCACACTCCAAGTAATATTCTGGATGCTAATTACGTTGTCGATTACCAAACTGCATTATCTCTTATGGTTTCCGATAAATGGACTATCGAAATTTTACAATTTGGCTCTGCTTCTAACATGGGCCAAAATTGTAAAATGTTCTTATTAATTAACGATTCCGTTCCAATTCACACTGCAAGCAATATTCGGCATGCTAATTACGTTGCCGATTGCTAAATTGCATTATCTCTTATAGTTTCCGAGATATGGGCAATCCAAATTCTACACCTTGGGCTCTGTTTCAAACTTGGGCCAAAATTGTAAAATGGTCTTATGAATTAGCGATTTCACTTCAATTCACATTCCAAGTAATATTCGGCATGCTAATTACGCTGTCGATTGCAAAATTGCGTTATCTCTTATAGTTTCCGAGATATGGGCTATCGAAATTTTACACCTTAGGCTCTGTTTCTAACATGGGCCAAAATTGTAAAATGGCCTTATGAATTAGCGATTTCGTTCTAAATCACACTCCAAGTAATATTCTGGATGCTAATTACGTTGTCGATTACCAAACTGCATTATCTCTTATGGTTTCCGATAAATGTACTATCGAAATTTTACAATTTGGCTCTGCTTCTAACATGGGCCAAAATTGTAAAATGTTCTTATTAATTAACGATTCCGTTCCAATTCACACTGCAAGCAATATTCGGCATGCTAATTACGTTGCCGATTGCTAAATTGCATTATCTCTTATAGTTTCCGAGATATGGGCAATCCAAATTCTACACCTTGGGCTCTGTTTCAAACTTGGGCCAAAATTGTAAAATGGTCTTATGAATTAGCGATTTCACTTCAATTCACACGCCAAGGAATATTCGGCATGATAATTACGCTGTCGATTGCAAAATTGCGTTATCTCTTATAGTTTCCGAGATATGGGCTATCGAAATTTTACACCTTAGGCTCTGTTTCTAACATGGGCCAAAATTGTAAAATGGCCTTATGAATTAGCGATTTCGTTCTAAATCACACTCCAAGTAATATTCTGGATGCTAATTACGTTGTCGATTACCAAACTGCATTATCTCTTATGGTTTCCGATAAATGGACTATCGAAATTTTACAATTTGGCTCTGCTTCTAACATGGGCCAAAATTGTAAAATGTTCTTATTAATTAACGACTCCGTTCCAATTCACACTGCAAGCAATATTCGGCATGCTAATTACGTTGCCGATTGCTAAATTGCATTATCTCTTATAGTTTCCGAGATATGGGCAATCCAAATTCTACACCTTGGGCTCTGTTTCAAACTTGGGCCAAAATTGTAAAATGGTCTTATGAATTAGCGATTTCACTTCAATTCACATGCCAAGTAATATTCGGCATGCTAATTACGCTGTCGATTGCAAAATTGCGTTATCTCTTATAGTTTCCGAGATATGGGCAATCGAAATTTTACACTTTAGGCTCTGTTTCTAACTCACGCAAAAATTATAAAATGGTCTTATGAATTAGCGATTTCGTTCTAAATCACATTCCAAGTAATATTCGGCACGTTAATTACGTTGTCGATTAACAAATTGCATTATCTCTTATGGTTTCCGATATATGGATTATCGAAATTTTACAATTTGGCTCTGCTTCTAACTTGGGCCAGAATTGTAAAATGGTCTTATGAATTAGCAATTTCGTTCCAATTCACAGTCCAAGCAATATTCGGCATGCTAATTACGTTGCCGATTGCCAAATTTCATTATCTCTTATAGTTTCCGAGATATGGGCTATCGAAATTTTACACCTTAGGCTCTGTTTCTAACTTGGGCCAAAATTGTAAAATGGTCTTATGAATTAGCGATTTCGTTCTAAATCACATTCCAAGTAATATTCTGTACGTTAATTACGTTGTCGATTAACAAATTGCATTATCTCTTATGGTTTCCGATATATGGATTATCGAAATTTTACAATTTGGCTCTGCTTCTAACATGGGCCAAAATTGTAAAATGGTCTTATGAATTAACGATTCCGTTCCAATTCACATTGCAAGCAATATTCGGCATGCTAATTACGTTGCCGATTGCCAAATTGCATTATCTCTTATAGTTTCCGAGATATGGGCAATCCAAATTTTACACCTTAGGCTCTGTTTCAAACTAGGGCCAAAATTGTAAAATGGTCTTATGAATTAGCGATTTCATTCCAATTCACATTCCAAGTAATATTCGGCATGCTAATTACGCTGTCGATTACCAAATTGCATTATCTCTTATGGTTTCCGATATATCGACCATCGAAATTTTACAATTTGGCTCTGCTTCAACTTTTGCCAAAATTGTAAAATGGTCTTATGAATTAGCGATTTCGTTCCAATTCACAGTCCAAGCAATATTCGGCATGCTAATAACGTTGAAGATTGCCAAATTGTATTATCTCTTATGGTTTCCGATATATGGACTATCGAAATTTTACAATTTGGCTCTGCTTCTAACATGGGCCAAAATTGTAAAATGTTCTTATTAATTAACGATTCCGTTCCAATTCACACTGCAAGCAATATTCGGCATGCTAATTACGTTGCCGATTGCTAAATTGCATTATCTCTTATAATTTCCGAGATATGGGCAATCGAAATTTTACACCTTAGGCTCTGTTTCAAACTTGGGCCAAAATTGTAAAATGGTCTTATGAATTAGCGATTTCATTCCAATTCACATTCCAAGTAATATTCGGCATGCTAATTACGCTGTCGATTGCAAAATTGCATTATCTCTTATAGTTTCCGAGATATGGGCAATTGAAATTTTACACTTTAGGCTCTGTTTCTAACTTGGGTCAAAATTGTAAAATGGTCTTATGAATTAGCGATTTCTTTCTAAATCATATTCCAAGTAATATTCGGCATGCTAATTACGCTGTCGATTACCAAATTGCATTATCTCTTATGGTTTCCGATATATCGACTATCGAAATTTTACAATTTGGCTCTGCTTCAACTTTTGCCAAAATTGTAAAATGGTCTTATGAATTAGCGATTTCGTTCCAAATCACACTCCAAGTAATATTCGGCATGCTTATTACGTTGCCGATTGCCAAATTGCATTATCTCTTATAATTTCCGAGATATGGGCTATCGAAATTTTACACCTTAGGCTCTGTTTCCAATTTGGGCCAAAATTGTAAAATGGTATTATGAATTAGCGATTTCTTTCTAAATCACATTCCAAGTAATATTCGACATGCTAATTACGCTGCCGATTGCCAAATTGCATTATCTCTTATAGTTCCCGAGATATGGGCAATCGAAATTTTACACCTTAGGCTCTGTTTCTAACATGGGCCAAAGTTGTAAAATGGTCTTATGAATTAGCGATTCCCTTCCAATTCACATTCCAAGTAATATGCGGCATGCTAATTACGCTGTCGATTACCAAATTGCATTATCTCTTATGGTTTCCGATATATGGATTATCGAAATTTTACAATTTGGCTCTGCTTCTAAATTGGGCCAGAATTGTAAAATGGTCTTATGAATTAGCGATTTCGTTCCAATTCACAGTCCAAGCAATATTCGGCATGCTAATTACGTTGCCGATTGCCAAATTGCATTATCTCTTATAGTTTCCGAGATATGGGCTATCGAAATTTTACACCTTAGGCTCTGTTTCTAACATGGGCCAAAATTGTAAAATGGCCTTATGAATTAGCGATTTCGTTCTAAATCACACTCCAAGTAATATTCTGGATGCTAATTACGTTGTCGATTACCAAACTGCATTATCTCTTATGGTTTCCGATAAATGGACTATCGAAATTTTACAATTTGGCTCTGCTTCTAACATGGGCCAAAATTGTAAAATGTTCTTATTAATTAACGATTCCGTTCCAATTCACACTGCAAGCAATATTCGGCATGCTAATTACGTTGCCGATTGCTAAATTGCATTATCTCTTATAGTTTCCGAGATATGGGCAATCCAAATTCTACACCTTGGGCTCTGTTTCAAACTTGGGCCAAAATTGTAAAATGGTCTTATGAATTAGCGATTTCACTTCAATTCACATTCCAAGTAATATTCGGCATGCTAATTACGCTGTCGATTGCAAAATTGCGTTATCTCTTATAGTTTCCGAGATATGGGCAATCGAAATTTTACACTTTAGGCTCTGTTTCTAACTCACGCAAAAATTGTAAAATGGTCTTATGAATTAGCGATTTCGTTCTAAATCACATTCCAAGTAATATTCGGCACGTTAATTACGTTGTCGATTAACAAATTGCATTATCTCTTATGGTTTCCGATATATGGATTATCGAAATTTTACAATTTGGCTCTGCTTCTAACATGGGCCAAAATTGTAAAATGGTCTTATGAATTAACGATTCCGTTCCAATTCACATTGCAAGCAATATTCGGCATGCTAATTACGTTGCCGATTGCCAAATTGCATTATCTCTTATAGTTTCCGAGATATGGGCAATCCAAATTTTACACCTTAGGCTCTGTTTCAAACTATTGCCAAAATTGTAAAATGGTCTTATGAATTAGCGATTTCATTCCAATTCACATTCCAAGTAATATTCGGCATGCTAATTACGCTGTCGACTACCAAATTGCATTATCTCTTATGGTTTCCGATATATCGACCATCGAAATTTTACAATTTGGCTTTGCTTCAACTTTTGCCAAAATTGTAAAATGGTCTTATGAATTAGCGATTTCGTTCCAATTCACAGTCCAAGCAATATTCGGCATGCTAATTACGTTGCCGATTGCCAAATTGCATTATCTCTTATGGTTTCCGATATATGGACTATCGAAATTTTACAATTTGGCTCTGCTTCTAACATGGGCCAAAATTGTAAAATGATCTTATTAATTAACGATTCCGTTCCAATTCACACTGCAAGCAATATTCGGCATGCTAATTACGTTGCCGATTGCCAAATTGCATTATCTCTTATGGTTTCCGATATATGGACTATCGAAATTTTACAATTTCGCTCTGCTTCTAACATGGGCCAAAATTGTAAAATGTTCTTATTAATTAACGATTTCGTTCTAATTCACATTCCAAGTAATACTCGGCATGCTAATTACGCTGCCGATTGCCAAATTGCATTATCTCTTATAGTTTCCGAGATATGGACAATCGAAATTTTACACCATAGAGTCTGTTTCTAACTGGGGTCAAAATTGTAAAATGGTCTTACGAATTAGCGATTTCGTTCCAATTCACATTCCAATTAATATTCGGCATGCTAATTACGCTGCCGATTGCCAAATTGCATTATCTCTTATAGTTTCCGAGATATGGACTATCGACATCTAACAATATTAACTCTGCTTCTAACTTGGGCCAGAATTGTAAAATGGTCTTACAAATTAGCGATTTCGTTCCAATTCACATTCCAAGTAATATTCGGCATGCTAATTACGTTGCCGATTGCCAAATTGCATTATCTCTTATAGTTTCCGAGATATGGACTATCGACATCTGACAATATTGGCTCTGCTTCTAACTTGGGCCAGAATTGTAAAATGGTCTTATGAATTAGCGATTTCGCTCCAATTCACATTCCAAGTAATATTCGGCATGCTAATTACGTTGCCGATTGCCAAATTGCATTATCTCTTATAGTTTCCGAGATATGGACTATCGACATCTGACAATATTGGCTCTGCTTCTAACTTGGGCCAGAATTGTAAAATGGTCTTATGAATTAGCGATTTCGTTTCAATTCACATTCATACTAATATTCGGCATGCTAATTACGTTTCCGATTGCCAAATTGCATTATCTCTTATAGTTTCCGAGATATGGACAATCGGAATTTTACACCTTAGAGTCTGTTTCTAACTGGGGTCAAAATTGTAAAATGGTCTTACGAATTAGCGATTTCGTTCTAAATCACACTCCAAGTAATATTCTGGATGCTAATTACGTTGTCGATTACCAAACTGCATTATCTCTTATGGTTTCCGATAAATGGACTATCGAAATTTTACAATTTGGCTCTGCTTCTAACATGGGCCAAAATTGTAAAATGTTCTTATTAATTAACGATTCCGTTCCAATTCACACTGCAAGCAATATTCGGCATGCTAATTACGTTGCCGATTGCTAAATTGCATTATCTCTTATAGTTTCCGAGATATGGGCAATCCAAATTCTACACCTTGGGCTCTGTTTCAAGCTTGGGCCAAAATTGTAAAATGGTCTTATGAATTAGCGATTTCACTTCAATTCACATTCCAAGTAATATTCGGCATGCTAATTACGCTGTCGATAGCAAAATTGCGTTATCTCTTATAGTTTCCGAGATATGGGCTATCGAAATTTTACACCTTAGGCTCTGTTTCTAACATGGGCCAAAATTGTAAAATGGCCTTATGAATTAGCGATTTCGTTCTAAATCACACTCCAAGTAATATTCTGGATGCTAATTACGTTGTCGATTACCAAACTGCATTATCTCTTATGGTTTCCGATAAATGGACTATCGAAATTTTACAATTTGGCTCTGCTTCTAACATGGGCCAAAATTGTAAAATGTTCTTATTAATTAACGATTCCGTTCCAATTCACACTGCAAGCAATATTCGGCATGCTAATTACGTTGCCGATTGCTAAATTGCATTATCTCTTATAGTTTCCGAGATATGGGCAATCCAAATTCTACACCTTGGGCTCTGTTTCAAACTTGGGCCAAAATTGTAAAATGGTCTTATGAATTAGCGATTTCACTTCAATTCACATGCCAAGTAATATTCGGCATGCTAATTACGCTGTCGATTGCAAAATTGCGTTATCTCTTATAGTTTCCGAGATATGGGCAATCGAAATTTTACACTTTAGGCTCTGTTTCTAACTCACGCAAAAATTATAAAATGGTCTTATGAATTAGCGATTTCGTTCTAAATCACATTCCAAGTAATATTCGGCACGTTAATTACGTTGTCGATTAACAAATTGCATTATCTCTTATGGTTTCCGATATATGGATTATCGAAATTTTACAATTTGGCTCTGCTTCTAACTTGGGCCAGAATTGTAAAATGGTCTTATGAATTAGCAATTTCGTTCCAATTCACAGTCCAAGCAATATTCGGCATGCTAATTACGTTGCCGATTGCCAAATTTCATTATCTCTTATAGTTTCCGAGATATGGGCTATCGAAATTTTACACCTTAGGCTCTGTTTCTAACTTGGGCCAAAATTGTAAAATGGTCTTATGAATTAGCGATTTCGTTCTAAATCACATTCCAAGTAATATTCTGTACGTTAATTACGTTGTCGATTAACAAATTGCATTATCTCTTATGGTTTCCGATATATGGATTATCGAAATTTTACAATTTGGCTCTGCTTCTAACATGGGCCAAAATTGTAAAATGGTCTTATGAATTAACGATTCCGTTCCAATTCACATTGCAAGCAATATTCGGCATGCTAATTACGTTGCCGATTGCCAAATTGCATTATCTCTTATAGTTTCCGAGATATGGGCAATCCAAATTTTACACCTTAGGCTCTGTTTCAAACTAGGGCCAAAATTGTAAAATGGTCTTATGAATTAGCGATTTCATTCCAATTCACATTCCAAGTAATATTCGGCATGCTAATTACGCTGTCGATTACCAAATTGCATTATCTCTTATGGTTTCCGATATATCGACCATCGAAATTTTACAATTTGGCTCTGCTTCAACTTTTGCCAAAATTGTAAAATGGTCTTATGAATTAGCGATTTCGTTCCAATTCACAGTCCAAGCAATATTCGGCATGCTAATAACGTTGAAGATTGCCAAATTGTATTATCTCTTATGGTTTCCGATATATGGACTATCGAAATTTTACAATTTGGCTCTGCTTCTAACATGGGCCAAAATTGTAAAATGTTCTTATTAATTAACGATTCCGTTCCAATTCACACTGCAAGCAATATTCGGCATGCTAATTACGTTGCCGATTGCTAAATTGCATTATCTCTTATAATTTCCGAGATATGGGCAATCGAAATTTTACACCTTAGGCTCTGTTTCAAACTTGGGCCAAAATTGTAAAATGGTCTTATGAATTAGCGATTTCATTCCAATTCACATTCCAAGTAATATTCGGCATGCTAATTACGCTGTCGATTGCAAAATTGCATTATCTCTTATAGTTTCCGAGATATGGGCAATTGAAATTTTACACTTTAGGCTCTGTTTCTAACTTGGGTCAAAATTGTAAAATGGTCTTATGAATTAGCGATTTCTTTCTAAATCATATTCCAAGTAATATTCGGCATGCTAATTACGCTGTCGATTACCAAATTGCATTATCTCTTATGGTTTCCGATATATCGACTATCGAAATTTTACAATTTTCTCTGCTTCAACTTTTGCCAAAATTGTAAAATGGTCTTATGAATTAGCGATTTCGTTCCAAATCACACTCCAAGTAATATTCGGCATGCTTATTACGTTGCCGATTGCCAAATTGCATTATCTCTTATAATTTCCGAGATATGGGCTATCGAAATTTTACACCTTAGGCTCTGTTTCCAATTTGGGCCAAAATTGTAAAATGGTATTATGAATTAGCGATTTCTTTCTAAATCACATTCCAAGTAATATTCGACATGCTAATTACGCTGCCGATTGCCAAATTGCATTATCTCTTATAGTTCCCGAGATATGGGCAATCGAAATTTTACACCTTATGCTCTGTTTCTAACATGGGCCAAAGTTGTAAAATGGTCTTATGAATTAGCGATTCCCTTCCAATTCACATTCCAAGTAATATGCGGCATGCTAATTACGCTGTCGATTACCAAATTGCATTATCTCTTATGGTTTCCGATATATGGATTATCGAAATTTTACAATTTGGCTCTGCTTCTAAATTGGGCCAGAATTGTAAAATGGTCTTATGAATTAGCGATTTCGTTCCAATTCACAGTCCAAGCAATATTCGGCATGCTAATTACGTTGCCGATTGCCAAATTGCATTATCTCTTATAGTTTCCGAGATATGGGCTATCGAAATTTTACACCTTAGGCTCTGTTTCTAACATGGGCCAAAATTGTAAAATGGCCTTATGAATTAGCGATTTCGTTCTAAATCACACTCCAAGTAATATTCTGGATGCTAATTACGTTGTCGATTACCAAACTGCATTATCTCTTATGGTTTCCGATAAATGGACTATCGAAATTTTACAATTTGGCTCTGCTTCTAACATGGGCCAAAATTGTAAAATGTTCTTATTAATTAACGATTCCGTTCCAATTCACACTGCAAGCAATATTCGGCATGCTAATTACGTTGCCGATTGCTAAATTGCATTATCTCTTATAGTTTCCGAGATATGGGCAATCCAAATTCTACACCTTGGGCTCTGTTTCAAACTTGGGCCAAAATTGTAAAATGGTCTTATGAATTAGCGATTTCACTTCAATTCACATTCCAAGTAATATTCGGCATGCTAATTACGCTGTCGATTGCAAAATTGCGTTATCTCTTATAGTTTCCGAGATATGGGCAATCGAAATTTTACACTTTAGGCTCTGTTTCTAACTCACGCAAAAATTGTAAAATGGTCTTATGAATTAGCGATTTCGTTCTAAATCACATTCCAAGTAATATTCGGCACGTTAATTACGTTGTCGATTAACAAATTGCATTATCTCTTATGGTTTCCGATATATGGATTATCGAAATTTTACAATTTGGCTCTGCTTCTAACATGGGCCAAAATTGTAAAATGGTCTTATGAATTAACGATTCCGTTCCAATTCACATTGCAAGCAATATTCGGCATGCTAATTACGTTGCCGATTGCCAAATTGCATTATCTCTTATAGTTTCCGAGATATGGGCAATCCAAATTTTACACCTTAGGCTCTGTTTCAAACTATTGCCAAAATTGTAAAATGGTCTTATGAATTAGCGATTTCATTCCAATTCACATTCCAAGTAATATTCGGCATGCTAATTACGCTGTCGACTACCAAATTGCATTATCTCTTATGGTTTCCGATATATCGACCATCGAAATTTTACAATTTGGCTTTGCTTCAACTTTTGCCAAAATTGTAAAATGGTCTTATGAATTAGCGATTTCGTTCCAATTCACAGTCCAAGCAATATTCGGCATGCTAATTACGTTGCCGATTGCCAAATTGCATTATCTCTTATGGTTTCCGATATATGGACTATCGAAATTTTACAATTTGGCTCTGCTTCTAACATGGGCCAAAATTGTAAAATGATCTTATTAATTAACGATTCCGTTCCAATTCACACTGCAAGCAATATTCGGCATGCTAATTACGTTGCCGATTGCCAAATTGCATTATCTCTTATGGTTTCCGATATATGGACTATCGAAATTTTACAATTTCGCTCTGCTTCTAACATGGGCCAAAATTGTAAAATGTTCTTATTAATTAACGATTTCGTTCTAATTCACATTCCAAGTAATACTCGGCATGCTAATTACGCTGCCGATTGCCAAATTGCATTATCTCTTATAGTTTCCGAGATATGGACAATCGAAATTTTACACCATAGAGTCTGTTTCTAACTGGGGTCAAAATTGTAAAATGGTCTTACGAATTAGCGATTTCGTTCCAATTCACATTCCAATTAATATTCGGCATGCTAATTACGCTGCCGATTGCCAAATTGCATTATCTCTTATAGTTTCCGAGATATGGACTATCGACATCTAACAATATTAACTCTGCTTCTAACTTGGGCCAGAATTGTAAAATGGTCTTACAAATTAGCGATTTCGTTCCAATTCACATTCCAAGTAATATTCGGCATGCTAATTACGTTGCCGATTGCCAAATTGCATTATCTCTTATAGTTTCCGAGATATGGACTATCGACATCTGACAATATTGGCTCTGCTTCTAACTTGGGCCAGAATTGTAAAATGGTCTTATGAATTAGCGATTTCGCTCCAATTCACATTCCAAGTAATATTCGGCATGCTAATTACGTTGCCGATTGCCAAATTGCATTATCTCTTATAGTTTCCGAGATATGGACTATCGACATCTGACAATATTGGCTCTGCTTCTAACTTGGGCCAGAATTGTAAAATGGTCTTATGAATTAGCGATTTCGTTTCAATTCACATTCATACTAATATTCGGCATGCTAATTACGTTTCCGATTGCCAAATTGCATTATCTCTTATAGTTTCCGAGATATGGACAATCGGAATTTTACACCTTAGAGTCTGTTTCTAACTGGGGTCAAAATTGTAAAATGGTCTTACGAATTAGCGATTTCGTTCTAAATCACACTCCAAGTAATATTCTGGATGCTAATTACGTTGTCGATTACCAAACTGCATTATCTCTTATGGTTTCCGATAAATGGACTATCGAAATTTTACAATTTGGCTCTGCTTCTAACATGGGCCAAAATTGTAAAATGTTCTTATTAATTAACGATTCCGTTCCAATTCACACTGCAAGCAATATTCGGCATGCTAATTACGTTGCCGATTGCTAAATTGCATTATCTCTTATAGTTTCCGAGATATGGGCAATCCAAATTCTACACCTTGGGCTCTGTTTCAAGCTTGGGCCAAAATTGTAAAATGGTCTTATGAATTAGCGATTTCACTTCAATTCACATTCCAAGTAATATTCGGCATGCTAATTACGCTGTCGATAGCAAAATTGCGTTATCTCTTATAGTTTCCGAGATATGGGCTATCGAAATTTTACACCTTAGGCTCTGTTTCTAACATGGGCCAAAATTGTAAAATGGCCTTATGAATTAGCGATTTCGTTCTAAATCACACTCCAAGTAATATTCTGGATGCTAATTACGTTGTCGATTACCAAACTGCATTATCTCTTATGGTTTCCGATAAATGGACTATCGAAATTTTACAATTTGGCTCTGCTTCTAACATGGGCCAAAATTGTAAAATGTTCTTATTAATTAACGATTCCGTTCCAATTCACACTGCAAGCAATATTCGGCATGCTAATTACGTTGCCGATTGCTAAATTGCATTATCTCTTATAGTTTCCGAGATATGGGCAATCCAAATTCTACACCTTGGGCTCTGTTTCAAACTTGGGCCAAAATTGTAAAATGGTCTTATGAATTAGCGATTTCACTTCAATTCACATGCCAAGTAATATTCGGCATGCTAATTACGCTGTCGATTGCAAAATTGCGTTATCTCTTATAGTTTCCGAGATATGGGCAATCGAAATTTTACACTTTAGGCTCTGTTTCTAACTCACGCAAAAATTGTAAAATGGTCTTATGAATTAGCGATTTCGTTCTAAATCACATTCCAAGTAATATTCGGCACGTTAATTACGTTGTCGATTAACAAATTGCATTATCTCTTATGGTTTCCGATATATGGATTATCGAAATTTTACAATTTGGCTCTGCTTCTAACTTGGGCCAAAATTGTAAAATGGTCTTATGAATTAACGATTCCGTTCCAATTCACATTGCAAGCAATATTCGGCATGCTAATTACGTTGCCGATTGCCAAATTGCATTATCTCTTATAGTTTCCGAGATATGGGCAATCCAAATTTTACACCTTCGGCTCTGTTTCAAACTAGGGCCAAAATTGTAAAATGGTCTTATGAATTAGCGATTTCGTTCCAATTCACAGTCCAAGCAATATTCGGCATGCTAATTACGTTGAAGATTGCCAAATTGCATTATCTCTTATGGTTTCCGATATATGGACTATCGAAATTTTACAATTTGGCTCTGCTTCTAACATGGGCCAAAATTGTAAAATGTTCTTATTAATTAACGATTCCGTTCCAATTCACACTGCAAGCAATATTCGGCATGCTAATTACGTTGCCGATTGCTAAATTGCATTATCTCTTATAATTTCCGAGATATGGGCAATCGAAATTTTACACCTTAGGCTCTGTTTCAAACTTGGGCCAAAATTGTAAAATGGTCTTATGAATTAGCGATTTCATTCCAATTCACATTCCAAGTAATATTCGGCATGCTAATTACGCTGTCGATTGCAAAATTGCATTATCTCTTATAGTTTCCGAGATATGGGCAATTGAAATTTTACACTTTAGGCTCTGTTTCTAACTTGGGTCAAAATTGTAAAATGGTCTTATGAATTAGCGATTTCTTTCTAAATCATATTCCAAGTAATATTCGGCATGCTAATTACGCTGTCGATTACCAAATTGCATTATCTCTTATGGTTTCCGATATATCGACTATCGAAATTTTACAATTTGGCTCTGCTTCAACTTTTGCCAAAATTGTAAAATGGTCTTATGAATTAGCGATTTCGTTCCAAATCACACTCCAAGTAATATTCGGCATGCTTATTACGTTGCCGATTGCCAAATTGCATTATCTCTTATAATTTCCGAGATATGGGCTATCGAAATTTTACACCTTAGGCTCTGTTTCCAATTTGGGCCAAAATTGTAAAATGGTATTATGAATTAGCGATTTCTTTCTAAATCACATTCCAAGTAATATTCGACATGCTAATTACGCTGCCGATTGCCAAATTGCATTATCTCTTATAGTTCCCGAGATATGGGCAATCGAAATTTTACACCTTAGGCTCTGTTTCTAACATGGGCCAAAGTTGTAAAATGGTCTTATGAATTAGCGATTCCCTTCCAATTCACATTCCAAGTAATATGCGGCATGCTAATTACGCTGTCGATTACCAAATTGCATTATCTCTTATGGTTTCCGATATATGGATTATCGAAATTTTACAATTTGGCTCTGCTTCTAAATTGGGCCAGAATTGTAAAATGGTCTTATGAATTAGCGATTTCGTTCCAATTCACAGTCCAAGCAATATTCGGCATGCTAATTACGTTGCCGATTGCCAAATTGCATTATCTCTTATAGTTTCCGAGATATGGGCTATCGAAATTTTACACCTTAGGCTCTGTTTCTAACATGGGCCAAAATTGTAAAATGGCCTTATGAATTAGCGATTTCGTTCTAAATCACACTCCAAGTAATATTCTGGATGCTAATTACGTTGTCGATTACCAAACTGCATTATCTCTTATGGTTTCCGATAAATGGACTATCGAAATTTTACAATTTGGCTCTGCTTCTAACATGGGCCAAAATTGTAAAATGTTCTTATTAATTAACGATTCCGTTCCAATTCACACTGCAAGCAATATTCGGCATGCTAATTACGTTGCCGATTGCTAAATTGCATTATCTCTTATAGTTTCCGAGATATGGGCAATCCAAATTCTACACCTTGGGCTCTGTTTCAAACTTGGGCCAAAATTGTAAAATGGTCTTATGAATTAGCGATTTCACTTCAATTCACATTCCAAGTAATATTCGGCATGCTAATTACGCTGTCGATTGCAAAATTGCGTTATCTCTTATAGTTTCCGAGATATGGGCAATCGAAATTTTACACTTTAGGCTCTGTTTCTAACTCACGCAAAAATTGTAAAATGGTCTTATGAATTAGCGATTTCGTTCTAAATCACATTCCAAGTAATATTCGGCACGTTAATTACGTTGTCGATTAACAAATTGCATTATCTCTTATGGTTTCCGATATATGGATTATCGAAATTTTACAATTTGGCTCTGCTTCTAACATGGGCCAAAATTGTAAAATGGTCTTATGAATTAACGATTCCGTTCCAATTCACATTGCAAGCAATATTCGGCATGCTAATTACGTTGCCGATTGCCAAATTGCATTATCTCTTATAGTTTCCGAGATATGGGCAATCCAAATTTTACACCTTAGGCTCTGTTTCAAACTATTGCCAAAATTGTAAAATGGTCTTATGAATTAGCGATTTCATTCCAATTCACATTCCAAGTAATATTCGGCATGCTAATTACGCTGTCGACTACCAAATTGCATTATCTCTTATGGTTTCCGATATATCGACCATCGAAATTTTACAATTTGGCTTTGCTTCAACTTTTGCCAAAATTGTAAAATGGTCTTATGAATTAGCGATTTCGTTCCAATTCACAGTCCAAGCAATATTCGGCATGCTAATTACGTTGCCGATTGCCAAATTGCATTATCTCTTATGGTTTCCGATATATGGACTATCGAAATTTTACAATTTGGCTCTGCTTCTAACATGGGCCAAAATTGTAAAATGTTCTTATTAATTAACGATTCCGTTCCAATTCACACTGCAAGCAATATTCGGCATGCTAATTACGTTGCCGATTGCCAAATTGCATTATCTCTTATGGTTTCCGATATATGGACTATCGAAATTTTACAATTTGGCTCTGCTTCTAACATGGGCCAAAATTGTAAAATGTTCTTATTAATTAACGATTTCGTTCTAATTCACATTCCAAGTAATACTCGGCATGCTAATTACGCTGCCGATTGCCAAATTGCATTATCTCTTATAGTTTCCGAGATATGGACAATCGAAATTTTACACCATAGAGTCTGTTTCTAACTGGGGTCAAAATTGTAAAATGGTCTTACGAATTAGCGATTTCGTTCCAATTCACATTCCAATTAATATTCGGCATGCTAATTACGCTGCCGATTGCCAAATTGCATTATCTCTTATAGTTTCCGAGATATGGACTATCGACATCTAACAATATTAACTCTGCTTCTAACTTGGGCCAGAATTGTAAAATGGTCTTACAAATTAGCGATTTCGTTCCAATTCACATTCCAAGTAATATTCGGCATGCTAATTACGTTGCCGATTGCCAAATTGCATTATCTCTTATAGTTTCCGAGATATGGACTATCGACATCTGACAATATTGGCTCTGCTTCTAACTTGGGCCAGAATTGTAAAATGGTCTTATGAATTAGCGATTTCGCTCCAATTCACATTCCAAGTAATATTCGGCATGCTAATTACGTTGCCGATTGCCAAATTGCATTATCTCTTATAGTTTCCGAGATATGGACTATCGACATCTGACAATATTGGCTCTGCTTCTAACTTGGGACAGAATTGTAAAATGGTCTTATGAATTAGCGATTTCGTTTCAATTCACATTCATACTAATATTCGGCATGCTAATTACGTTTCCGATTGCCAAATTGCATTATCTCTTATAGTTTCCGAGATATGGACAATCGGAATTTTACACCTTAGAGTCTGTTTCTAACATGGGCCAAAATTGTAAAATGGTCTTATGAATTAACGATTCCGTTCCAATTCACATTCCAATTAATATTCGGCATGCTAATTACGCTGCCGATTGCCAAATTGCATTATCTCTTATAGTTTCCGAGATATGGACTATCGACATCTAACAATATTAACTCTGCTTCTAACTTGGGCCAGAATTGTAAAATGGTCTTACGAATTAGCGATTTCGTTCCAATTCACACTCCAAGTAATATTCTGGATCCTAATTACGTTGTCGATTACCAAACTGCATTATCTCTTATGGTTTCCGATAAATGGACTATCGAAATTTTACAATTTGGCTCTGCTTCTAACATGGGCCAAAATTGTAAAATGTTCTTATTAATTAACGATTCCGTTCCAATTCACACTGCAAGCAATATTCGGCATGCTAATTACGTTGCCGATTGCTAAATTGCATTATCTCTTATAGTTTCCGAGATATGGGCAATCCAAATTCTACACCTTGGGCTCTGTTTCAAACTTGGGCCAAAATTGTAAAATGGTCTTATGAATTAGCGATTTCACTTCAATTCACATTCCAAGTAATATTCGGCATGCTAATTACGCTGTCGATTGCAAAATTGCGTTATCTCTTATAGTTTCCGAGATATGGGCTATCGAAATTTTACACCTTAGGCTCTGTTTCTAACATGGGCCAAAATTGTAAAATGGCCTTATGAATTAGCGATTTCGTTCTAAATCACACTCCAAGTAATATTCTGGATGCTAATTACGTTGTCGATTACCAAACTGCATTATCTCTTATGGTTTCCGATAAATGGACTATCGAAATTTTACAATTTGGCTCTGCTTCTAACATGGGCCAAAATTGTAAAATGTTCTTATTAATTAACGATTCCGTTCCAATTCACACTGCAAGCAATATTCGGCATGCTAATTACGTTGCCGATTGCTAAATTGCATTATCTCTTATAGTTTCCGAGATATGGGCAATCCAAATTCTACACCTTGGGCTCTGTTTCAAACTTGGGCCAAAATTGTAAAATGGTCTTATGAATTAGCGATTTCACTTCAATTCACATGCCAAGGAATATTCGGCATGCTAATTACGCTGTCGATTGCAAAATTGCGTTATCTCTTATAGTTTCCGAGATATGGGCTATCGAAATTTTACACCTTAGGCTCTGTTTCTAACATGGGCTAAAATTGTAAAATGGCCTTATGAATTAGCGATTTCGTTCTAAATCACACTCCAAGTAATATTCTGGATGCTAATTACGTTGTCGATTACCAAACTGCATTATCTCTTATGGTTTCCGATAAATGGACTATCGAAATTTTACAATTTGGCTCTGCTTCTAACATGGGCCAAAATTGTAAAATGTTCTTATTAATTAACGACTCCGTTCCAATTCACACTGCAAGCAATATTCGGCATGCTAATTACGTTGCCGATTGCTAAATTGCATTATCTCTTATAGTTTCCGAGATATGGGCAATCCAAATTCTACACCTTGGGCTCTGTTTCAAACTTGGGCCAAAATTGTAAAATGGTCTTATGAATTAGCGATTTCACTTCAATTCACATGCCAAGTAATATTCGGCATGCTAATTACGCTGTCGATTGCAAAATTGCGTTATCTCTTATAGTTTCCGAGATATGGGCAATCGAAATTTTACACTTTAGGCTCTGTTTCTAACTCACGCAAAAATTGTAAAATGGTCTTATGAATTAGCGATTTCGTTCTAAATCACATTCCAAGTAATATTCGGCACGTTAATTACGTTGTCGATTAACAAATTGCATTATCTCTTATGGTTTCCGATATATGGATTATCGAAATTTTACAATTTGGCTCTGCTTCTAACTTGGGCCAGAATTGTAAAATGGTCTTATGAATTAGCAATTTCGTTCCAATTCACAGTCCAAGCAATATTCGGCATGCTAATTACGTTGCCGATTGCCAAATTTCATTATCTCTTATAGTTTCCGAGATATGGGCTATCGAAATTTTACACCTTAGGCTCTGTTTCTAACTTGGGCCAAAATTGTAAAATGGTCTTATGAATTAGCGATTTCGTTCTAAATCACATTCCAAGTAATATTCTGTACGTTAATTACGTTGTCGATTAACAAATTGCATTATCTCTTATGGTTTCCGATATATGGATTATCGAAATTTTACAATTTGGCTCTGCTTCTAACATGGGCCAAAATTGTAAAATGGTCTTATGAATTAACGATTCCGTTCCAATTCACATTGCAAGCAATATTCGGCATGCTAATTACGTTGCCGATTGCCAAATTGCATTATCTCTTATAGTTTCCGAGATATGGGCAATCCAAATTTTACACCTTAGGCTCTGTTTCAAACTAGGGCCAAAATTGTAAAATGGTCTTATGAATTAGCGATTTCATTCCAATTCACATTCCAAGTAATATTCGGCATGCTAATTACGCTGTCGATTACCAAATTGCATTATCTCTTATGGTTTCCGATATATCGACCATCGAAATTTTACAATTTGGCTCTGCTTCAACTTTTGCCAAAATTGTAAAATGGTCTTATGAATTAGCGATTTCGTTCCAATTCACAGTCCAAGCAATATTCGGCATGCTAATTACGTTGCCGATTGCCAAATTGCATTATCTCTTATGGTTTCCGATATATGGACTATCGAAATTTTACAATTTGGCTCTGCTTCTAACATGGGCCAAAATTGTAAAATGTTCTTATTAATTAACGATTCCGTTCCAATTCACACTGCAAGCAATATTCGGCATGCTAATTACGTTGCCGATTGCTAAATTGCATTATCTCTTATAATTTCCGAGATATGGGCAATCGAAATTTTACACTTTAGGCTCTGTTTCTAACTCACGCAAAAATTGTAAAATGGTCTTATGAATTACGGATTTCGTTCCAAATCATATTCTAAGTAATATTCGACATGCTAATTACGTCGCCGTTTGCCAAATTGCACTAGTATAGTTTCCGAAATATGGGCTATAGAAATTTTGCTCTTTA
Source organism: Rhynchophorus ferrugineus (assembly GCF_030347505.1). Lineage (NCBI taxonomy): Eukaryota > Metazoa > Arthropoda > Insecta > Coleoptera > Curculionidae > Rhynchophorus > Rhynchophorus ferrugineus. Next base: position 602,041 of record NW_027472597.1, read on the forward strand.
GGCTCTGTTTCTAACTTAGGCCAACATTGTAAAATGGTCTTATGAATTACGGATTTCGTTCCAAATCATATTCCAAGTAATATTCGTCATGTTAATTACGTCGCCGTTTGCCGAATTGCACTATCTCTTATAGTTTCCGAAATATGGGCTATCGAAATTTTACTCTTTAGGCTCTGTTTCTAACTTAGACCAAAATTGTAAAATGGTCTTATGAATTAAGGATTTCTTTCCAAATCATACTCCAAGTAATACTCGCCATGCTAATTACGTTGTCGATTGCCAAATGGCATTATCTCTTATAGTTTCCAAGATATGGGCTATCGCAACTAGGGCACACATTAGGCTGGGTTTCTAAATTAAGCTAAAATTGTAAAATGACCTTGTGAATTACGGACTTTTGTTCCAAATCACATGTCATTTAATATTCGGCATGCTAATTACGTTGCCGATTGCCAAATTGCATTATCTCTTATGGTTTCCGATATATGGACTATCGAAATTTTACAATTTGGCTCTGCTTCTAACATGGGCCAAAATTGTAAAATGTTCTTATTAATTAACGATTCCGTTCCAATTCACATTGCGAGCAATATTCGGCATGCCAATTACGTTGCCGATTGCCAAATTGCATTATCTCTTATAGTTTCCGAGATATGGGTAATCGAAATTTTATACCTTAGGCTGTGTTACTAACTCGGGTCAAAATTTTAAAACGGTCTTATGAATTACCGATTGCGTTCCAATTCACATTCCAAGCAATATTCGGCATGCTAATTACGTTGCCGATTACCAAATTTCGTTATCTCTTATAGTTTCCGAGATATGGGCAATCAAAATTTTACACCTTAGGCTCTGTTTCTAACTTGGGCCAAAATTGTAAAATGGTCTTATGAATTAGCGATTTCGTTCTAAATCACATTCCAAGTAATATTCGGCATGCTAATTACGCTGCCGATTGCCACATTTCGTTATCTCTTATAGCTTCCGAGATATGGGCAATCAAAATTTTACACATTAGGCTCTGTTTCTAACTTGGGCCAAAATTGTAAAATGGTCTTATGAATTAGCGATTTCTTTCTAAATCACATTCCAAGTAATATTCGGCATGCTAATTACGCTGTCGATTGCCAAATTGCAATATCTCTTGTAGTTCCCGAGATATGGGCAATCGAAATTTTACACCTTAGGCTCTGTTTCTAACATGGGCCAAAGTTGTAAAATGGTCTTATGAATTAGCGATTCCGTTCCAATTCACGTTGCAAGCAATATTTGGCATGCTAATTACGTTACCGATTGCCAAATTTCATTATCTCTTATAGTTTCCGAGGTATGGGCAATCGAAATTTTACACCTTAGGCTCTGTTTCTAACTCGAGGCAAAATTGAAAAATGGTCTTATGAATTAGCGATTTCGTTCTAAATCACATTCCAAGTAATATTCGGCATGTTAATTACGTTGTCGATTACCAAATTGCATTATATCTTATGGTTTCATATATATGGACTATCGAAATTTTACAATTTGGCTCTGCTTCCAACTTGGGCCAAAATGGTAAAATGGTCTTATGAATTAGCGATTTCGTTCTAAATCACATTCCAGGTAATATTCGGCATGTTAATTACGTTGTCGATTACCAAATTGTATTATCTCTTATGGTTTCCGATATATGGACTATCGAAATTTTACACCTTAGGCTCTGTTTGTAACATGGGCCAAAATTTTAAAATGGTCTTATGAATTAGCCATTTTGTTATAAATCACACTCCAAGTAATATTCGGCATGCTAATTACGTTGTCGATTACCAAATTGCATTATTTCTTATGATTTCCGATATATGGACTATCGAAATTTTACAATTTGGCTCTGCTTCTAACATGGGCCAAAATTGTAAAATGGTCTTATGAAATAGCGATTTCGTTTCAATTCACATTCCAAGTAATATTCGGCATGCTAATTACGCTGTCGATTACCAAATTGCATTATCTCTTATGGTTTCCGATATATCGACCATCGAAATTTTACAATTTGGCTCTGCTTCAACTTTTGCCAAAATTGTAAAATGGTCTTATGAATTAGCGATTTCGTTCCAATTCACAGTCCAAGCAATATTCGGCATGCTAATTACGTTGCCGATTGCCAAATTGCATTATCTCTTATGGTTTCCGATATATGGACTATCGAAATTTTACAATTTGGCTCTGCTTCTAACATGGGCCAAAATTGTAAAATGTTCTTATTAATTAACGATTCCGTTCCAATTCACACTGCAAGCAATATTCGGCATGCTAATTACGTTGCCGATTGCTAAATTGCATTATCTCTTATAATTTCCGAGATATGGGCAATCGAAATTTTACACTTTAGGCTCTGTTTCTAACTCACGCAAAAATTGTAAAATGGTCTTATGAATTACGGATTTCGTTCCAAATCATATTCTAAGTAATATTCGACATGCTAATTACGTCGCCGTTTGCCAAATTGCACTAGTATAGTTTCCGAAATATGGGCTATAGAAATTTTGCTCTTTAGGCTCTGTTTCTAACTTAGGCCAACATTGTAAAATGGTCTTATGAATTACGGATTTCGTTCCAAATCATATTCCAAGTAATATTCGTCATGTTAATTACGTCGCCGTTTGCCGAATTGCACTATCTCTTATAGTTTCCGAAATATGGGCTATCGAAATTTTACTCTTTAGGCTCTGTTTCTAACTTAGACCAAAATTGTAAAATGGTCTTATGAATTAAGGATTTCTTTCCAAATCATACTCCAAGTAATACTCGCCATGCTAATTACGTTGTCGATTGCCAAATGGCATTATCTCTTATAGTTTCCAAGATATGGGCTATCGCAACTAGGGCACACATTAGGCTGGGTTTCTAAATTAAGCTAAAATTGTAAAATGACCTTGTGAATTACGGACTTTTGTTCCAAATCACATGTCATTTAATATTCGGCATGCTAATTACGTTGCCGATTGCCAAATTGCATTATCTCTTATGGTTTCCGATATATGGACTATCGAAATTTTACAATTTGGCTCTGCTTCTAACATGGGCCAAAATTGTAAAATGTTCTTATTAATTAACGATTCCGTTCCAATTCACATTGCGAGCAATATTCGGCATGCCAATTACGTTGCCGATTGCCAAATTGCATTATCTCTTATAGTTTCCGAGATATGGGTAATCGAAATTTTATACCTTAGGCTGTGTTACTAACTCGGGTCAAAATTTTAAAACGGTCTTATGAATTACCGATTGCGTTCCAATTCACATTCCAAGCAATATTCGGCATGCTAATTACGTTGCCGATTACCAAATTTCGTTATCTCTTATAGTTTCCGAGATATGGGCAATCAAAATTTTACACCTTAGGCTCTGTTTCTAACTTGGGCCAAAATTGTAAAATGGTCTTATGAATTAGCGATTTCGTTCTAAATCACATTCCAAGTAATATTCGGCATGCTAATTACGCTGCCGATTGCCACATTTCGTTATCTCTTATAGCTTCCGAGATATGGGCAATCAAAATTTTACACATTAGGCTCTGTTTCTAACTTGGGCCAAAATTGTAAAATGGTCTTATGAATTAGCGATTTCTTTCTAAATCACATTCCAAGTAATATTCGGCATGCTAATTACGCTGTCGATTGCCAAATTGCAATATCTCTTGTAGTTCCCGAGATATGGGCAATCGAAATTTTACACCTTAGGCTCTGTTTCTAACATGGGCCAAAGTTGTAAAATGGTCTTATGAATTAGCGATTCCGTTCCAATTCACGTTGCAAGCAATATTTGGCATGCTAATTACGTTACCGATTGCCAAATTTCATTATCTCTTATAGTTTCCGAGGTATGGGCAATCGAAATTTTACACCTTAGGCTCTGTTTCTAACTCGAGGCAAAATTGAAAAATGGTCTTATGAATTAGCGATTTCGTTCTAAATCACATTCCAAGTAATATTCGGCATGTTAATTACGTTGTCGATTACCAAATTGCATTATATCTTATGGTTTCATATATATGGACTATCGAAATTTTACAATTTGGCTCTGCTTCCAACTTGGGCCAAAATGGTAAAATGGTCTTATGAATTAGCGATTTCGTTCTAAATCACATTCCAGGTAATATTCGGCATGTTAATTACGTTGTCGATTACCAAATTGTATTATCTCTTATGGTTTCCGATATATGGACTATCGAAATTTTACACCTTAGGCTCTGTTTGTAACATGGGCCAAAATTTTAAAATGGTCTTATGAATTAGCGATTTCGTTATAAATCACACTCCAAGTAATATTCGGCATGCTAATTACGTTGTCGATTACCAAATTGCATTATTTCTTATGATTTCCGATATATGGACTATCGAAATTTTACAATTTGGCTCTGCTTCTAACATGGGCCAAAATTGTAAAATGGTCTTATGAAATAGCGATTTCGTTTCAATTCACATTCCAAGTAATATTCGGCATGCTAATTACGTTGCCGATTGCCAAATTGCATTATCTCTTATAGTTTCCGAGATATGGACTATCGACATCTGACAATATTGGCTCTGCTTCTAACTTGGGCCAGAATTGTAAAATGGTCTTATGAATTAGCGATTTCGTTCCAATTCACATTCCAAGTAATATTCGGCATGCTAATTACGCTGCCGATTGCCAAATTGCATTATCTCTTATAGTTTCCGAGATATGGACAATCGAAATTTTACACCTTAGAGTCTGTTTCTAACTGGGGTCAAAATTGTAAAATGGTCTTACGAATTAGCGATTTCGTTCCAATTCACATTCCAAGTAATATTCGGCATGCTAATTACGCTGCCGATTGCTAAATTGCATTATCTCTTATAGTTTCCGAGATATGGACTATCGACGTCTAACAATATTAGCTCTGCTTCTAACTTGGGCCAGAATTGTAAAATGGTCTTACGAATTGGCGATTTCGTTCCAATTCACATTCCAAGTAATATTCGGCATGCTAATTACGTTGCCGATTGCCAAATTGCATTATCTATTATAGTTTCCGAGATATGGACTATCGACATCTGACAATATTGGCTCTGCTTCTAACTTGGGCCAGAATTGTAAAATGGTCTTTTGAATTAGCCATTTCGCCCCAATTCACATTCCAAGTAATATTCGGCATGCTAATTACGTTGCCGATTGCCAAATTCCATTATCTCTTATAGTTTCCGAGATATGGACTATCGACATCTGACAATATTGGCTCTGCTTCTAACTTGGGCCAGAATTGTAAAATGGTCTTATGAATTAGCGATTTCGTTTCAATTCACATTCCAGCTAATATTCGGCATGCTAATTACGTTGCCGATTGCCAAATTGCATTATCTCTTATAGTTTCCGAGATATGGACAATCGGAATTTTACACCTTAGAGTCTGTTTCTAACTGGGGTCAAAATTGTAAAATGGTCTTACGAATTAGCGATTTCGTTCCAATTCACATTCCAAGTAATATTCGGCATGCTAATTACGTTGCCGATTGCCAAATTGCATTATCTCTTATACTTTCCGAGATATGGACTATCGACATCTGACAATATTGGCTCTGCTTCTAACTTGCGCCAGAATTGTAAAATGGTCTTATGAATTGGCGATTTCGCTCCAATTCACATTCCAAGTATTATTCGGCATGCTAGTTACGTTGCCGATTGCCAAATTGCATTATCTCTTATAGTTTCCGAGACATGGACTATCGACATCTGACAATGTTGGCTCTGCTTCTAACTTGGGCCAGAATTGTAAAATGTTCTTATGAATTAGCGATTTCGCTCCAATTCACATTCCAAGTAATATTCGGCATGCTAATTACGCTGCCGATTGCCAAATTGCATTATCTCTTATAGTTTCCGAGATATGGACTATCGACATCTAACAATATTGGCTCTGCTTCTAACTTGGGCCAGAATTGTAAAATGGTCTTATGAATCAGCGATTTCGCTCCAATTCACATTCTAAGTAATATTCGGCATGCTAATTACGTTGCCGATTGCCAAATTGCATTATCTCTTATAGTTTCCGAGATATGGACAATCGAAATTTTACACCTTAGAGTCTGTTTCTAACTGGGGTCAAAATTGTAAAATGGTCTTACGAATTAGCGATTTCGTTCCAATTCACATTCCAAGTAATATTCGGCATGTTAATTAAGCTGCCGATTGCCAAATTGCATTATCTCTTATAGTTTCCGAGATATGGACAATCGAAATTTTACACCTTAGAGTCTGTTTCTAACTGGGGTCAAAATTGTAAAATGGTCTTATGAATTAGCGATTTCATTCCAATTCACATTCCAAGTAATATTCGGCATGCTATTTACGTTGCCGATTGCCAAATTGCATTATCTCTTATAGTTTCCGAGATATGGACTATCGACATCTGAAAATATTGGCTCTGCTTCTAACTTGGCCCAGAATTGTAAAATGGTCTTATGAATTAGCGATTTCGCTCCAATTCACATTCTAAGTAATATTCGGCATGCTAATTACGTTGCCGATTGCCAAATTGCATTATCTCTTATAGTTTCCGAGATATGGACTATCGACATCTGAAAATATTGGCTCTGCTTATAACTTGGGCCAGAATTGTAAAATGGTCTTATGAATTAGCGATTTCGCTCCAATTCACATTCCAAGTAATATTCGGCATGCTAATTACGTTGCCGATTGTCAAATTGCATTATCTCTTATAGTTTCCGAGATATGGACAATCGAAATTTTACACCTTAGAGTCTGTTTCTAACTGGGGTCAAAATTGTAAAATGGTCTTACGAATTAGCGATTTCGTTCCAATTCACATTCCAAGTAATATTCGGCATGCTAATTACGTTGCCGATTGCCAAATTGCATTATCTCTTATAGTTTCCGAGATATGGACTATCGACATCTGACAATATTGGCTCTGCTTCTAACTTGGGCCAGAATTGTAAAATGGTCTTATGAATTAGCGATTTCGTTCCAATTCACATTCCAAGTAATATTCGGCATGCTAATTACGCTGCCGATGGCCAAATTGCATTATCTCTTATAGTTTCCGAGATATGGCCAATCGAAATTTTACACCTTAGAGTCTGTTTCTAACTGGGGTCAAAATTGTAAAATGGTCTTACGAATTAGCGATTTCGTTCCAATTCACATTCCAAGTAATATTCGGCATGCTAATTACGCTGCCGATTGCCAAATTGCATTATCTCTTATAGTTTCCGAGATATGGACTATCGACATCTGACAATATTGGCTCTGCTTCTAACTTGGGCCAGAATTGTAAAATGGTCTTTTGAATTAGCCATTTCGCTCCAATTCACATTCCAAGTAATATTCAGCATGCTAATTACGTTGCCGATTGCCAAATTGCATTATCTCTTATAGTTTCCGAGATATGGACTGTCGACATCTGACAATATTGGCTCTGCTTCTAACTTGGGCCAGAATTGTAAAATGGTCTTATAAATTAGCGATTTCGTTCCAATTCACATTCCAAGTAATATTCGGCATGCTAATTACGCTGCCGATTGCCAAATTGCATTATCTCTTATAGTTTCCGAGATATGGACTATCGACATCTGACAATATTGGCTCTGCTTCTAACTTGGGCCAGAATTGTAAAATGGTCTTTTGAATTAGCCATTTCGCTCCAATTCACATTCCAAGTAATATTCGGCATGCTAATTACGTTGCCGATTGCCAAATTGCATTATCTCTTATAGTTTCCGAGATATGGACTATCGACGTCTAACAATATTAGCTCTGCTTCTAACTTGGGCCAGAATTGTAAAATGGTCTTACGAATTGGCGATTTCGTTCCAATTCACATTCCAAGTAATATTCGGCATGCTAATTACGTTGCCGATTGCCAAATTGCATTATCTATTATAGTTTCCGAGATATGGACTATCGACATCTGACAATATCGGCTCTGCTTCTAACTTGGGCCAGAATTGTAAAATGGTCTTTTGAATTAGCCATTTCGCTCCAATTCACATTCCAAGTAATATTCGGCATGCTAATTACGTTGCCGATTGCCAAATTGCATTATCTCTTATAGTTTCCGAGATATGGACTATCGACATCTGACAATATTGGCTCTGCTTCTAACTTGGGCCAGAATTGTAAAATGGTCTTATAAATTAGCGATTTCGTTTCAATTCACATTCCAGCTAATATTCGGCATGCTAATTACGTTGCCGATTGCCAAATTGCATTATCTCTTATAGTTTCCGAGATATGGACAATCGGAATTTTACACCTTAGAGTCTGTTTCTAACTGGGGTCAAAATTGTAAAATGGTCTTACGAATTAGCGATTTCGTTCCAATTCACATTCCAAGTAATATTCGGCATGCTAATTACGTTGCCGATTGCCAAATTGCATTATCTCTTATACTTTCCGAGATATGGACTATCGACATCTGACAATATTGGCTCTGCTTCTAACTTGCGCCAGAATTGTAAAATGGTCTTATGAATTGGCGATTTCGCTCCAATTCACATTCCAAGTATTATTCGGCATGCTAGTTACGTTGCCGATTGCCAAATTGCATTATCTCTTATAGTTTCCGAGACATGGACTATCGACATCTGACAATGTTGGCTCTGCTTCTAACTTGGGCCAGAATTGTAAAATGTTCTTATGAATTAGCGATTTCGCTCCAATTCACATTCCAAGTAATATTCGGCATGCTAATTACGCTGCCGATTGCCAAATTGCATTATCTCTTATTGTTTCCGAGATATGGACTATCGACATCTAACAATATTGGCTCTGCTTCTAACTTGGGCCAGAATTGTAAAATGGTCTTATGAATCAGCGATTTCGCTCCAATTCACATTCTAAGTAATATTCGGCATGCTAATTACGTTGCCGATTGCCAAATTGCATTATCTCTTATAGTTTCTGAGATATGGACAATCGAAATTTTACACCTTAGAGTCTGTTTCTAACTGGGGTCAAAATTGTAAAATGGTCTTTCGAATTAGCGATTTCGTTCCAATTCACATTCCAAGTAATATTCGGCATGCTAATTACGTTGCCGATTGTCAAATTGCATTATCTCTTATAGTTTCCGAGATATGGACAATCGAAATTTTACACCTTAGAGTCTGTTTCTAACTGGGGTCAAAATTGTAAAATGGTCTTACGAATTAGCGATTTCGTTCCAATTCACATTCCAAGTAATATTCGGCATGCTAATTACGTTGCCGATTGCCAAATTGCATTATCTCTTATAGTTTCCGAGATATGGACTATCGACATCTGAAAATATTGGCTCTGCTTATAACTTGGGCCAGAATTGTAAAATGGTCTTACGAATTAGCGATTTCGTTCCAAATCACATTCCAAGTAATATTCGGCATGCTAATTACGTTGCCGATTGCCAAATTGCATTATCTCTTATAGTTTCTGAGATATGGACTATCGACATCTGACAATATTGGCTCTGCTTCGAACTTGGGCCAGAATTGTAAAATGGTCTTATGAATTAGCGATTTCGTTCCAATTCACATTCCAAGTAATATTCGGCATGCTAATTACGTTGCCCATTGCCAAATTGCATTATCTCTTATAGTTTCCGAGATATGGGCAATCGAAATTTTACACCTTAGAGTCTGTTTCTAACTGGGGTCAAAATTGTAAAATGGTCTTATGAATTAGCGATTTCGCTCCAATTCACATTCTAAGTAATATTTGGCAAGCTAATTACGTTGCCGATTGCCAAATTGCATTATCTCTTATAGTTTCCGAGATATGGACTATCGACATCTGACAATATTGGCTCTGCTTCTAACTTGGGCCAGAATTGTAAAATGGCCTTATGAATTAGCGATTTCTTTCTAAATCACATTCCAAGTAATATTCGGCATGCTAATTACGCTGTCGATTGCCAAATTGCAATATCTCTTGTAGTTCCCGAGATATGGGCAATCGAAATTTTACACCTTAGGCTCTGTTTCTAACATGGGCCAAAGTTGTAAAATGGTCTTATGAATTAGCGATTCCGTTCCAATTCACGTTGCAAGCAATATTCGGCATGCTAATTACGTTACCGATTGCCAAATTTCATTATCTCTTATAGTTTCCGAGATATGGGCAATCGAAATTTTACACTTTAGGCTCTGTTTCTAACTCACGCAAAAATTGTAAAATTGTCTTATGAATTACGGATTTCGTTCCAAATCATATTCTAAGTAATATTCGACATGCTAATTACGTCGCCGTTTGCCAAATTGCACTAGTATAGTTTCCGAAATATGGGCTATAGAAATTTTGCTCTTTAGGCTCTGTTTCTAACTTAGGCCAACATTGTAAAATGGTCTTATGAATTACGGATTTCGTTCCAAATCATATTCCAAGTAATATTCGTCATGTTAATTACGTCGCCGTTTGCCAAATTGCACTATCTCTTATAGTTTCCGAAATATGGGCTATCGAAATTTTACTCTTTAGGCTCTGTTTCTAACTTAGACCAAAATTGTAAAATGGTCTTATGAATTAAGGATTTCGTTCCAAATCATACTCCAAGTAATACTCGCCATGCTAATTACGTTGTCGATTGCCAAATTGCATTATCTCTTATAGTTTCCAAGATATGGGCTATCGCAATTAGGGCACACATTAGGCTGGGTTTCTAAATTATGCTAAAATTGTAAAATGACCTTGTGAATTACGGACTTTTGTTCCAAATCACATGTCATGTAGTATTCGGCATGCTTGTGACGTTGTCGTTTGCCAAATTGCATTATCTCTTATAGTTCCCGTATATGGGCTATCCAAATTTTACATCTTAGGCTCTGTTTCTAACATGGGCCAAAATTGTAAAATGTTCTTATGAATTAGCGATTCCGTTCCAATTCACATTGCGAGCAATATTCGGCATGCTAATTACGTTGCCGATTGCCAAATTTCGTTAGCTCTTATAGTTTCCGAGATATGGGCAATCAAAATTTTACACCTTAGGCTCTGTTTCTAACTTGGGCCAAAATTGTAAAATGGTCTTATGAATTAGCGATTTCGTTCTAAATCACATTCCAAGTAATATTCGGCATGCTAATTACGTTGCCGATTGCCACATTTCGTTATCTCTTATAGCTTCCGAGATATGGGCAATCAAAATTTTACACCTTAGGCTCTGTTTCTAACTTGGGCCAAAATTGTAAAATGGTCTTATGAATTAGCGATTTCTTTCTAAATCACATTCCAAGTAATATTCGGCATGCTAATTACGCTGTCGATTGCCAAATTGCAATATCTCTTGTAGTTCCCGAGATATGGGCAATCGAAATTTTACACCTTAGGCTCTGTTTCTAACATGGGCCAAAGTTGTAAAATGGTCTTATGAATTAGCGATTCCGTTCCAATTCACGTTGCAAGCAATATTCGGCATGCTAATTACGTTACCGATTGCCAAATTTCATTATCTCTTATAGTTTCCGAGATATGGGCAATCGAAATTTTACACCTTAGGCTCTGTTTCTAACTTGAGGCAAAATTGGAAAATGGTCTTATGAATTAGCGATTTCGTTCTAAATCACATTCCAAGTAATATTCGGCATGTTAATTACGTTGTCGATTACCAAATTGCATTATATCTTATGGTTTCATATATATGGACTATCGTAATTTTACAATTTGGCTCTGCTTCCAACTTGGGCCAAAATGGTAAAATGGTCTTATGAATTAGCGATTTCGTTCTAAATCACATTCCAGGTAATATTCGGCATGTTAATTACGTTGTCGATTACCAAATTGTATTATCTCTTATGGTTTCCGATATATGGACTATCGAAATTTTACACCTTAGGCTCTGTTTGTAACATGGGCCAAAATTTTAAAATGGTCTTATGAATTAGCGATTTCCTTATAAATCACACTCCAAGTAATATTCGGCATGCTAATTACGTTGTCGATTACCAAATTGCATTATTTCTTATGATTTCCGATATATGGACTATCGAAATTTTACAATTTGGCTCTGCTTCTAACATGGGCCAAAATTGTAAAATGGTCTTATGAATTAGCGATTCCATTCCAGTTCACATTGCAAGTAATATTCGGCCTGCTAATTAGGTTGCCGATTACCAAATTGCATTATCTATTATAGTTTCCGAGATATGGACTATCGACATCTAACAATATTGGCTCTGCTTCTAACTTGGGCCAGAATTGTAAAATGGTCTTATGAATTAGCGATTTCGCTCCAATTCACATTCTAAGTAATATTCGGCATGCTAATTACGTTGGCGATTGCCAAATTGCATTATCTCTTATAGTTTCCGAGATATGGACTATCGACATCTGAAAATATTGGCTCTGCTTATAACTTGGGCCAGAATTGTAAAATGGTCTTATGAATTAGCGATTTCGTTCCAATTCACATTCCAAGTAATATTCGGCATGCTAATTACGCTGCCGATTGCCAAATTGCATTATCTCTTATAGTTTCCGAGATATGGACAATCGAAATTTTACACCTTAGAGTCTGTTTCTAACTGGGGTCAAAATTGTAAAATGGTCTTACGAATTAGCGATTTCGTTCCAATTCACATTCCAAGTAATATTCGGCATGCTAATTACGTTGCCGATTGCCAAATTGCATTATCTCTTATAGTTTCCGAGATATGGACTATCGACATCTGACAATATTGGCTCTGCTTCTAACTTGGGCCAGAATTGTAAAATGGTCTTATGAATTAGCCATTTCGCTCCAATTCACATTCCAAGTAATATTCGGCATGCTAATTACGTTGCCGATTGCCAAATTGCATTATCTCTTATAGTTTCCGAGATATGGACTATCGACATCTGACAATATTGGCTCTGCTTCTAACTTGGGCCAGAATTGTAAAATGGTCTTATGAATTAGCGATTTCGTTCCAATTCACATTCCAAGTAATATTCGGCATGCTAATTACGCTGCCGATTGCCAAATTGCATTATCTCTTATAGTTTCCGAGATATGGACAATCGAAATTTTACACCTTAGAGTCTGTTTCTAACTGGGGTCAAAATTGTAAAATGGTCTTACGAATTAGCGATTTCGTTCCAATTCACATTCCAAGTAATATTCGGCATGCTAATTACGTTGCCGATTGCCAAATTGCATTATCTCTTATAGTTTCCGAGATATGGACTATCGACATCTGACAATATTGGCTCTGCTTCTAACTTGGGCCAGAATTGTAAAATGGTCTTATGAATTAGCCATTTCGCTCCAATTCACATTCCAAGTAATATTCGGCATGCTAATTACGTTGCCGATTGCCAAATTGCATTATCTCTTATAGTTTCCGAGATATGGACTATCGACATCTGACAATATTGGCTCTGCTTCTAACTTGGGCCAGAATTGTAAAATGGTCTTATGAATAAGCGATTTCGTTCCAATTCACATTCCAAGTAATACTCGGCATGCTAATTACGCTACCGATTGCCAAATTGCATTATCTCTTATAGTTTCCGAGATATGGACAATCGAAATTTTACACCTTTGAGTCTGTTTCTAACTGGGGTCAAAATTGTAAAATGGTCTTACGAATTAGCGATTTCGTTCCAATACACATTCCAAGTAATATTCGGCATGCTAATTACGCTGCCGATTGCCAAATTGCATTATCTCTTATAGTTTCCGAGATATGGACTATCGACATCTAACAATATTGGCTCTGCTTCTAACTTGGGCCAGAATTGTAAAATGGTCTTATGAATTAGCGATTTCGCTCCAATTCACATTCCAAGTAATATTCGGCATGCTAATTACGTTGCCGATTGCCAAATTACATTATCTTTTATAGTTTCCGAGATATGGACTATCGACATCTAACAATATTGGCTCTGCTTCTAACTTGGGCCAGAATTGTAAAATGGTCTTATGAAATAGCGATTTCGTTCCAATTCACATTCCGAGTAATATTCGGCATGCTAATTACGTTGTCGATTGCCAAATTGCATTATCTCTTATAGTTTCCGAGATATGGACTATCGACATCTGACAATATTGGCTCTGCTTCTAACTTGGGCCAGAATTGTAAAATGGTCTTATGAATTAGCGATTTCGTTCCAATTCACATTCCAAGTAATACTCGGCATGCTAATTACGCTGCCGATTGCCAAATTGCATTATCTCTTATAGTTTCCGAGATATGGACAATCGAAATTTTACACCTTAGAGTCTGTTTCTAACTGGGGTCAAAATTGTAAAATGGTCTTACGAATTAGCGATTTCGTTCCAATTCACATTCCAAGTAATATTCGGCATGCTAATTACGCTACCGATTGCCAAATTGCATTATCTCTTATAGTTTCCGAGATATGGACTATCGACGTCTAACAATATTAGCTCTGCTTCTAACTTGGGCCAGAACTGTAAAATGGTCTTACGAATTAGCGATTTCGTTCCAATTCACATTCCAAGTAATATTCGGCATGCTAATTACGTTGCCGATTGCCAAATTGCATTATCTCTTATAGTTTCCGAGATATGGACTATCGACATCTGACAATATTGGCTCTGCTTCTAACTTGGGCCAGAATTGTAAAATGGTCTTATGAATTAGCGATTTCGCTCCAATTCACATTCCAAGTAATATACGGCATGCTAATTACGTTGCCGATTGCCAAATTGCATTATCTCTTATAGTTTCCGAGATATGGACTATCGACATCTGACAATATTGGCTCTGCTTCTAACTTGGGCCAGAATTGTAAAATGGTCTTATGAATTAGCGATTTCGTTTCAATTCACATTCCAACTAATATTCGGCATGCTAATTACGCTGTCGATTGCAAAATTGCATTATCTCTTATAATTTCCGAGATATGGGCAATTGAAATTTTACACTTTAGGCTCTGTTTCTAACTGGGGTCAAAATTGTAAAATGGTCTTACGAATTAGCGATTTCGTTCTAAATCACACTCCAAGTAATATTCTGGATCCTAATTACGTTGTCGATTACCAAACTGCATTATCTCTTACGGTTTCCGATAAATGGACTATCGAAATTTTACAATTTGGCTCTGCTTCTAACATGGGCCAAAATTGTAAAATGTTCTTATTAATTAACGATTCCATTCCAATTCACACTGCAAGCAATATTCGGCATGCTAATTACGTTGCCGAATGCTAAATTGCATTATCTCTTATAGTTTCCGAGATATGGGCAATCCAAATTCTACACCTTGGGCTCTGTTTCAAACTTGGGCCAAAATTGTAAAATGGTCTTATGAATTAGCGATTTCACTTCAATTCACATTCCAAGTAATATTCGGCATGCTAATTACGCTGTCGATTGCAAAATTGCGTTATCTCTTATAGTTTCCGAGATATGGGCTATCGAAATTTTACACCTTAGGCTCTGTTTCTAACATGGGCCAAAATTGTAAAATGGCCTTATGAATTAGCGATTTCGTTCTAAATCACACTCCAAGTAATATTCTGGATGCTAATTACGTTGTCGATTACCAAATTGCATTATCTCTTATGGTTTCCGATAAATGGACTCTCGAAATTTTACAATTTGGCTCTGCTTCTAACATGGGCCAAAATTGTAAAATGGTCTTATGAATTAACGATTCCGTTCCAATTCACATTGCAAGCAATATTCGGCATGCTAATTACGTTGCCGATTGCCAAATTGCATTGTCTCTTATAGTTTCCGAGATATGGGTAATCGAAATTTTATACCTTAGGCTGCATTTTTAACTAGGGCCAAAATTGTAAAATGGTCTTATGAATTAGCGATTTCGTTCCAATTCACATTTCAAGCAATATTCGGCATGCTAATTACGTTGCCGATTGCCAAATTGCATTATCTCTTATAGTTTCCGAGATATGGGCAATCAAAATTTTACACCTTAGGCTCTGTTTCTAACTTGGGCCAAAATTGTTAAATGGTCTTATGAATTAGCGATTTCGTTCTAAATCACATTCCAAGTAATATTCGGTACGTTAATTACGTTGTCGATTAACAAATTGCATTATCTCTTATGGTTTCCGATATATGGATTATCCAAATTTTACAATTTGGCTCTGCTTCTAACTTGGGCCAGAATTGTAAAATGGTCTTATGAATTAGCGATTTCGTTCCAATTCACATTCCAAGTAATATTCGGCATGCTAATTACGCTGCCGATGGCCAAATTGCATTATCTCTTATAGTTTCCGAGATATGGCCAATCGAAATTTTACACCTTAGAGTCTGTTTCTAACTGGGGTCAAAATTGTAAAATGGTCTTATGAATTAGCGATTTCTTTCTAAGTCACATTCCAAGTAATATTCGGCATGCTAATTACGTTGCCGATTGCCAAATTGCATTATCTCTTATAGTTTCCGAGATATGGACTATCGACATCTGACAATATTGGCTCTGCTTCTAACTTGGGCCAGAATTGTAAAATGGTCTTTTGAATTAGCCATTTCGCTCCAATTCACATTCCAAGTAATATTCAGCATGCTAATTACGTTGCCGATTGCCAAATTGCATTATCTCTTATAGTTTCCGAGATATGGACTGTCGACATCTGACAATATTGGCTCTGCTTCTAACTTGGGCCAGAATTGTAAAATGGTCTTATAAATTAGCGATTTCGTTCCAATTCACATTCCAAGTAATATTCGGCATGCTAATTACGCTGCCGATTGCCAAATTGCATTATCTCTTATAGTTTCCGAGATATGGACTATCGACATCTGACAATATTGGCTCTGCTTCTAACTTGGGCCAGAATTGTAAAATGGTCTTTTGAATTAGCCATTTCGCTCCAATTCACATTCCAAGTAATATTCGGCATGCTAATTACGTTGCCGATTGCCAAATTGCATTATCTCTTATAGTTTCCGAGATATGGACTATCGACGTCTAACAATATTAGCTCTGCTTCTAACTTGGGCCAGAATTGTAAAATGGTCTTACGAATTGGCGATTTCGTTCCAATTCACATTCCAAGTAATATTCGGCATGCTAATTACGTTGCCGATTGCCAAATTGCATTATCTATTATAGTTTCCGAGATATGGACTATCGACATCTGACAATATCGGCTCTGCTTCTAACTTGGGCCAGAATTGTAAAATGGTCTTTTGAATTAGCCATTTCGCTCCAATTCACATTCCAAGTAATATTCGGCATGCTAATTACGTTGCCGATTGCCAAATTGCATTATCTCTTATAGTTTCCGAGATATGGACTATCGACATCTGACAATATTGGCTCTGCTTCTAACTTGGGCCAGAATTGTAAAATGGTCTTATAAATTAGCGATTTCGTTTCAATTCACATTCCAGCTAATATTCGGCATGCTAATTACGTTGCCGATTGCCAAATTGCATTATCTCTTATAGTTTCCGAGATATGGACAATCGGAATTTTACACCTTAGAGTCTGTTTCTAACTGGGGTCAAAATTGTAAAATGGTCTTACGAATTAGCGATTTCGTTCCAATTCACATTCCAAGTAATATTCGGCATGCTAATTACGTTGCCGATTGCCAAATTGCATTATCTCTTATACTTTCCGAGATATGGACTATCGACATCTGACAATATTGGCTCTGCTTCTAACTTGCGCCAGAATTGTAAAATGGTCTTATGAATTGGCGATTTCGCTCCAATTCACATTCCAAGTATTATTCGGCATGCTAGTTACGTTGCCGATTGCCAAATTGCATTATCTCTTATAGTTTCCGAGACATGGACTATCGACATCTGACAATGTTGGCTCTGCTTCTAACTTGGGCCAGAATTGTAAAATGTTCTTATGAATTAGCGATTTCGCTCCAATTCACATTCCAAGTAATATTCGGCATGCTAATTACGCTGCCGATTGCCAAATTGCATTATCTCTTATTGTTTCCGAGATATGGACTATCGACATCTAACAATATTGGCTCTGCTTCTAACTTGGGCCAGAATTGTAAAATGGTCTTATGAATCAGCGATTTCGCTCCAATTCACATTCTAAGTAATATTCGGCATGCTAATTACGTTGCCGATTGCCAAATTGCATTATCTCTTATAGTTTCTGAGATATGGACAATCGAAATTTTACACCTTAGAGTCTGTTTCTAACTGGGGTCAAAATTGTAAAATGGTCTTTCGAATTAGCGATTTCGTTCCAATTCACATTCCAAGTAATATTCGGCATGCTAATTACGTTGCCGATTGTCAAATTGCATTATCTCTTATAGTTTCCGAGATATGGACAATCGAAATTTTACACCTTAGAGTCTGTTTCTAACTGGGGTCAAAATTGTAAAATGGTCTTACGAATTAGCGATTTCGTTCCAATTCACATTCCAAGTAATATTCGGCATGCTAATTACGTTGCCGATTGCCAAATTGCATTATCTCTTATAGTTTCCGAGATATGGACTATCGACATCTGAAAATATTGGCTCTGCTTATAACTTGGGCCAGAATTGTAAAATGGTCTTACGAATTAGCGATTTCGTTCCAAATCACATTCCAAGTAATATTCGGCATGCTAATTACGTTGCCGATTGCCAAATTGCATTATCTCTTATAGTTTCTGAGATATGGACTATCGACATCTGACAATATTGGCTCTGCTTCTAACTTGGGCCAGAATTGTAAAATGGTCTTATGAATTAGCGATTTCGTTCCAATTCACATTCCAAGTAATATTCGGCATGCTAATTACGTTGCCCATTGCCAAATTGCATTATCTCTTATAGTTTCCGAGATATGGGCAATCGAAATTTTACACCTTAGAGTCTGTTTCTAACTGGGGTCAAAATTGTAAAATGGTCTTATGAATTAGCGATTTCGCTCCAATTCACATTCTAAGTAATATTTGGCAAGCTAATTACGTTGCCGATTGCCAAATTGCATTATCTCTTATAGTTTCCGAGATATGGACTATCGACATCTGACAATATTGGCTCTGCTTCTAACTTGGGCCAGAATTGTAAAATGGCCTTATGAATTAGCGATTTCTTTCTAAATCACATTCCAAGTAATATTCGGCATGCTAATTACGCTGTCGATTGCCAAATTGCAATATCTCTTGTAGTTCCCGAGATATGGGCAATCGAAATTTTACACCTTAGGCTCTGTTTCTAACATGGGCCAAAGTTGTAAAATGGTCTTATGAATTAGCGATTCCGTTCCAATTCACGTTGCAAGCAATATTCGGCATGCTAATTACGTTACCGATTGCCAAATTTCATTATCTCTTATAGTTTCCGAGATATGGGCAATCGAAATTTTACACTTTAGGCTCTGTTTCTAACTCACGCAAAAATTGTAAAATTGTCTTATGAATTACGGATTTCGTTCCAAATCATATTCTAAGTAATATTCGACATGCTAATTACGTCGCCGTTTGCCAAATTGCACTAGTATAGTTTCCGAAATATGGGCTATAGAAATTTTGCTCTTTAGGCTCTGTTTCTAACTTAGGCCAACATTGTAAAATGGTCTTATGAATTACGGATTTCGTTCCAAATCATATTCCAAGTAATATTCGTCATGTTAATTACGTCGCCGTTTGCCAAATTGCACTATCTCTTATAGTTTCCGAAATATGGGCTATCGAAATTTTACTCTTTAGGCTCTGTTTCTAACTTAGACCAAAATTGTAAAATGGTCTTATGAATTAAGGATTTCGTTCCAAATCATACTCCAAGTAATACTCGCCATGCTAATTACGTTGTCGATTGCCAAATTGCATTATCTCTTATAGTTTCCAAGATATGGGCTATCGCAATTAGGGCACACATTAGGCTGGGTTTCTAAATTATGCTAAAATTGTAAAATGACCTTGTGAATTACGGACTTTTGTTCCAAATCACATGTCATGTAGTATTCGGCATGCTTGTGACGTTGTCGTTTGCCAAATTGCATTATCTCTTATAGTTCCCGTATATGGGCTATCCAAATTTTACATCTTAGGCTCTGTTTCTAACATGGGCCAAAATTGTAAAATGTTCTTATGAATTAGCGATTCCGTTCCAATTCACATTGCGAGCAATATTCGGCATGCTAATTACGTTGCCGATTGCCAAATTTCGTTAGCTCTTATAGTTTCCGAGATATGGGCAATCAAAATTTTACACCTTAGGCTCTGTTTCTAACTTGGGCCAAAATTGTAAAATGGTCTTATGAATTAGCGATTTCGTTCTAAATCACATTCCAAGTAATATTCGGCATGCTAATTACGTTGCCGATTGCCACATTTCGTTATCTCTTATAGCTTCCGAGATATGGGCAATCAAAATTTTACACCTTAGGCTCTGTTTCTAACTTGGGCCAAAATTGTAAAATGGTCTTATGAATTAGCGATTTCTTTCTAAATCACATTCCAAGTAATATTCGGCATGCTAATTACGCTGTCGATTGCCAAATTGCAATATCTCTTGTAGTTCCCGAGATATGGGCAATCGAAATTTTACACCTTAGGCTCTGTTTCTAACATGGGCCAAAGTTGTAAAATGGTCTTATGAATTAGCGATTCCGTTCCAATTCACGTTGCAAGCAATATTCGGCATGCTAATTACGTTACCGATTGCCAAATTTCATTATCTCTTATAGTTTCCGAGATATGGGCAATCGAAATTTTACACCTTAGGCTCTGTTTCTAACTTGAGGCAAAATTGGAAAATGGTCTTATGAATTAGCGATTTCGTTCTAAATCACATTCCAAGTAATATTCGGCATGTTAATTACGTTGTCGATTACCAAATTGCATTATATCTTATGGTTTCATATATATGGACTATCGTAATTTTACAATTTGGCTCTGCTTCCAACTTGGGCCAAAATGGTAAAATGGTCTTATGAATTAGCGATTTCGTTCTAAATCACATTCCAGGTAATATTCGGCATGTTAATTACGTTGTCGATTACCAAATTGTATTATCTCTTATGGTTTCCGATATATGGACTATCGAAATTTTACACCTTAGGCTCTGTTTGTAACATGGGCCAAAATTTTAAAATGGTCTTATGAATTAGCGATTTCCTTATAAATCACACTCCAAGTAATATTCGGCATGCTAATTACGTTGTCGATTACCAAATTGCATTATTTCTTATGATTTCCGATATATGGACTATCGAAATTTTACAATTTGGCTCTGCTTCTAACATGGGCCAAAATTGTAAAATGGTCTTATGAATTAGCGATTCCATTCCAGTTCACATTGCAAGTAATATTCGGCCTGCTAATTAGGTTGCCGATTACCAAATTGCATTATCTATTATAGTTTCCGAGATATGGACTATCGACATCTAACAATATTGGCTCTGCTTCTAACTTGGGCCAGAATTGTAAAATGGTCTTATGAATTAGCGATTTCGCTCCAATTCACATTCTAAGTAATATTCGGCATGCTAATTACGTTGGCGATTGCCAAATTGCATTATCTCTTATAGTTTCCGAGATATGGACTATCGACATCTGAAAATATTGGCTCTGCTTATAACTTGGGCCAGAATTGTAAAATGGTCTTATGAATTAGCGATTTCGTTCCAATTCACATTCCAAGTAATATTCGGCATGCTAATTACGCTGCCGATTGCCAAATTGCATTATCTCTTATAGTTTCCGAGATATGGACAATCGAAATTTTACACCTTAGAGTCTGTTTCTAACTGGGGTCAAAATTGTAAAATGGTCTTACGAATTAGCGATTTCGTTCCAATTCACATTCCAAGTAATATTCGGCATGCTAATTACGTTGCCGATTGCCAAATTGCATTATCTCTTATAGTTTCCGAGATATGGACTATCGACATCTGACAATATTGGCTCTGCTTCTAACTTGGGCCAGAATTGTAAAATGGTCTTATGAATTAGCCATTTCGCTCCAATTCACATTCCAAGTAATATTCGGCATGCTAATTACGTTGCCGATTGCCAAATTGCATTATCTCTTATAGTTTCCGAGATATGGACTATCGACATCTGACAATATTGGCTCTGCTTCTAACTTGGGCCAGAATTGTAAAATGGTCTTATGAATTAGCGATTTCGTTCCAATTCACATTCCAAGTAATATTCGGCATGCTAATTACGCTGCCGATTGCCAAATTGCATTATCTCTTATAGTTTCCGAGATATGGACAATCGAAATTTTACACCTTAGAGTCTGTTTCTAACTGGGGTCAAAATTGTAAAATGGTCTTACGAATTAGCGATTTCGTTCCAATTCACATTCCAAGTAATATTCGGCATGCTAATTACGTTGCCGATTGCCAAATTGCATTATCTCTTATAGTTTCCGAGATATGGACTATCGACATCTGACAATATTGGCTCTGCTTCTAACTTGGGCCAGAATTGTAAAATGGTCTTATGAATTAGCCATTTCGCTCCAATTCACATTCCAAGTAATATTCGGCATGCTAATTACGTTGCCGATTGCCAAATTGCATTATCTCTTATAGTTTCCGAGATATGGACTATCGACATCTGACAATATTGGCTCTGCTTCTAACTTGGGCCAGAATTGTAAAATGGTCTTATGAATAAGCGATTTCGTTCCAATTCACATTCCAAGTAATACTCGGCATGCTAATTACGCTACCGATTGCCAAATTGCATTATCTCTTATAGTTTCCGAGATATGGACAATCGAAATTTTACACCTTAGAGTCTGTTTCTAACTGGGGTCAAAATTGTAAAATGGTCTTACGAATTAGCGATTTCGTTCCAATACACATTCCAAGTAATATTCGGCATGCTAATTACGCTGCCGATTGCCAAATTGCATTATCTCTTATAGTTTCCGAGATATGGACTATCGACATCTAACAATATTGGCTCTGCTTCTAACTTGGGCCAGAATTGTAAAATGGTCTTATGAATTAGCGATTTCGCTCCAATTCACATTCCAAGTAATATTCGGCATGCTAATTACGTTGCCGATTGCCAAATTACATTATCTTTTATAGTTTCCGAGATATGGACTATCGACATCTAACAATATTGGCTCTGCTTCTAACTTGGGCCAGAATTGTAAAATGGTCTTATGAAATAGCGATTTCGTTCCAATTCACATTCCGAGTAATATTCGGCATGCTAATTACGTTGTCGATTGCCAAATTGCATTATCTCTTATAGTTTCCGAGATATGGACTATCGACATCTGACAATATTGGCTCTGCTTCTAACTTGGGCCAGAATTGTAAAATGGTCTTATGAATTAGCGATTTCGTTCCAATTCACATTCCAAGTAATACTCGGCATGCTAATTACGCTGCCGATTGCCAAATTGCATTATCTCTTATAGTTTCCGAGATATGGACAATCGAAATTTTACACCTTAGAGTCTGTTTCTAACTGGGGTCAAAATTGTAAAATGGTCTTACGAATTAGCGATTTCGTTCCAATTCACATTCCAAGTAATATTCGGCATGCTAATTACGCTACCGATTGCCAAATTGCATTATCTCTTATAGTTTCCGAGATATGGACTATCGACGTCTAACAATATTAGCTCTGCTTCTAACTTGGGCCAGAATTGTAAAATGGTCTTACGAATTAGCGATTTCGTTCCAATTCACATTCCAAGTAATATTCGGCATGCTAATTACGTTGCCGATTGCCAAATTGCATTATCTCTTATAGTTTCCGAGATATGGACTATCGACATCTGACAATATTGGCTCTGCTTCTAACTTGGGCCAGAATTGTAAAATGGTCTTATGAATTAGCGATTTCGCTCCAATTCACATTCCAAGTAATATACGGCATGCTAATTACGTTGCCGATTGCCAAATTGCATTATCTCTTATAGTTTCCGAGATATGGACTATCGACATCTGACAATATTGGCTCTGCTTCTAACTTGGGCCAGAATTGTAAAATGGTCTTATGAATTAGCGATTTCGTTTCAATTCACATTCCAACTAATATTCGGCATGCTAATTACGCTGTCGATTGCAAAATTGCATTATCTCTTATAATTTCCGAGATATGGGCAATTGAAATTTTACACTTTAGGCTCTGTTTCTAACTGGGGTCAAAATTGTAAAATGGTCTTACGAATTAGCGATTTCGTTCTAAATCACACTCCAAGTAATATTCTGGATCCTAATTACGTTGTCGATTACCAAACTGCATTATCTCTTACGGTTTCCGATAAATGGACTATCGAAATTTTACAATTTGGCTCTGCTTCTAACATGGGCCAAAATTGTAAAATGTTCTTATTAATTAACGATTCCATTCCAATTCACACTGCAAGCAATATTCGGCATGCTAATTACGTTGCCGAATGCTAAATTGCATTATCTCTTATAGTTTCCGAGATATGGGCAATCCAAATTCTACACCTTGGGCTCTGTTTCAAACTTGGGCCAAAATTGTAAAATGGTCTTATGAATTAGCGATTTCACTTCAATTCACATTCCAAGTAATATTCGGCATGCTAATTACGCTGTCGATTGCAAAATTGCGTTATCTCTTATAGTTTCCGAGATATGGGCTATCGAAATTTTACACCTTAGGCTCTGTTTCTAACATGGGCCAAAATTGTAAAATGGCCTTATGAATTAGCGATTTCGTTCTAAATCACACTCCAAGTAATATTCTGGATGCTAATTACGTTGTCGATTACCAAATTGCATTATCTCTTATGGTTTCCGATAAATGGACTCTCGAAATTTTACAATTTGGCTCTGCTTCTAACATGGGCCAAAATTGTAAAATGGTCTTATGAATTAACGATTCCGTTCCAATTCACATTGCAAGCAATATTCGGCATGCTAATTACGTTGCCGATTGCCAAATTGCATTGTCTCTTATAGTTTCCGAGATATGGGTAATCGAAATTTTATACCTTAGGCTGCATTTCTAACTAGGGCCAAAATTGTAAAATGGTCTTATGAATTAGCGATTTCGTTCCAATTCACATTTCAAGCAATATTCGGCATGCTAATTACGTTGCCGATTGCCAAATTGCATTATCTCTTATAGTTTCCGAGATATGGGCAATCAAAATTTTACACCTTAGGCTCTGTTTCTAACTTGGGCCAAAATTGTTAAATGGTCTTATGAATTAGCGATTTCGTTCTAAATCACATTCCAAGTAATATTCGGTACGTTAATTACGTTGTCGATTAACAAATTGCATTATCTCTTATGGTTTCCGATATATGGATTATCCAAATTTTACAATTTGGCTCTGCTTCTAACTTGGGCCAGAATTGTAAAATGGTCTTATGAATTAGCGATTTCGTTCCAATTCACAGTCCAAGCAATATTCGGCATGCTAATTACGTTGCCGATTGCCAAATTGCATTATCTCTTATAGTTTCCGAGATATGGGCTATCGAAATTTTACACCTTAGGCTCTGTTTCTAACATGGGCCAAAATTGTAAAATGGCCTTATGAATTAGCGATTTCGTTCTAAATCACACTCCAAGTAATATTCTGGATGCTAATTACGTTGTCGATTACCAAATTGCATTATCTCTTATGGTTTCCGATAAATGGACTCTCGAAATTTTACAATTTGGCTCTGCTTCTAACATGGGCCAAAATTGTAAAATGGTCTTATGAATTAACGATTCCGTTCCAATTCACATTGCAAGCAATATTCGGCATGCTAATTACGTTGCCGATTGCCAAATTGCATTGTCTCTTATAGTTTCCGAGATATGGGTAATCGAAATTTTATACCTTAGGCTGCATTTCTAACTAGGGCCAAAATTGTAAAATGGTCTTATGAATTAGCGATTTCGTTCCAATTCACATTTCAAGCAATATTCGGCATGCTAATTACGTTGCCGATTGCCAAATTGCATTATCTCTTATAGTTTCCGAGATATGGGCAATCAAAATTTTACACCTTAGGCTCTGTTTCTAACTTGGGCCAAAATTGTTAAATGGTCTTATGAATTAGCGATTTCGTTCTAAATCACATTCCAAGTAATATTCGGTACGTTAATTACGTTGTCGATTAACAAATTGCATTATCTCTTATGGTTTCCGATATATGGATTATCCAAATTTTACAATTTGGCTCTGCTTCTAACATGGGCCAAAATTGTAATATGGTCTTATGAATTAACGATTCCGTTCCAATTCACATTGCAAGCAATATTCGGCAAGCTAATTACGTTGCCGATTGCCAAATTGCATTATTTCTTATAGTTTCCGAGATATGGGCAATCCAAATTTTACACCTTAGGCTCTGTTTCAAACTAGGGCCAAAATTGTAAAATGGTCTTATGAATTAGCGATTTCATTCCAATTCACATTCCAAGTAATATTCGGCATGCTAATTACGCTGTCGATTACCAAATTGCATTATCTCTTATGGTTTCCGATATATCGACCATCGAAATTTTACAATTTGGCTGTGCTTCAACTTTTGCCAAAATTGTAAAATGGTCTTATGAATTAGCGATTTCGTTCCAATTCACAGTCCAAGCAATATTCGGCATGCTAATTACGTTGCCGATTGCCAAATTGCATTATCTCTTATGGTTTCCGATATATGGACTATCGAAATTTTACAATTTGGCTCTGCTTCTAACATGGGCCAAAATTGTAAAATGTTCTTATTAATTAACGATTCCGTTCCAATTCACACTGCAAGCAATATTCGACATGCTAATTACGTTGCCGATTGCCAAATTGCATTATCTCTTATAGTTTCCGAGATATGGGCAATCCAAATTTTACACCTTAGGCTCTGTTTCAAACTTGGGCCAAAATTGTAAAATGGTCTTATGAATTAGCGATTTCGTTCCAATTCACATTCCAAGTAATATTCGGCATGCTTATTACGTTGCCGATTGCCAAATTGTATTATCTCTTATAGTTTCCGAGATATGGGCAATCGAAATATTACACTTTAGGCTCTGTTTCTAACTTGGGCCAAAATTGTAAAATGGTCTTATGAATTAGCGATTTCTTTCTAAGTCACATTCCAAGTAATATTCGGCATGCTAATTACGCTCTCGATTACCAAATTGCGTTATCTCTTATGGTTTCCGATATATCGGCTATCGAAATTTTACAATTTGGCTCTGCTTCAACTTTTGCTAAAATTGTAAAATGGTCTTATGAATTAGCGATTTCGTTCCAATTCACATTCCAAGTAATATTCGGCATGCTTATTACGTTGCCGATTGCCAAATTGCATTATCTCTTATAATTTCCAAGATATGGGCTATCGAAATTTTACACCTTAGGCTCTGTTTTCAATTTGGGCCAAAATTGTAAAATGGTATTATGAATTAGCGATTTCTTTCTAAATCACATTCCAAGTAATATTCAGCATGCTAATTACGCTGTCGATTGCCAAATTGCATTATCTCTTATAGTTCCCGTGATATGGGCAATCGAAATTTTACACCTTAGGCTCTGTTTCTAACATGGGCCAAAGTTGTAAAATGGTCTTATGAATTAGAGATTCCGTTCCAATTCACATTGCAAGCAATATTCGGCATGCTAATTACGTTGCCGATTGCCAAATTTCATTATCTCTTATAGTTTCTGAGATATGGGCAATCGAAATTTTACACCTTAGGCTGTGTTTCTAACTTGAGCCAAAATTGTAAAATTTTCTTATGAATTAGCAATTTCGTTCTAAATCACGTTCCAAGTTATATTCAGCATGCTAATTACATTGTCGATTGATAAACTGCATTATCTCTTATAATTTCCGATATATGGACTATCGAAATTTTACACCTTAGGCTCTGTTTCAAACATGGGCCAAAATTGTGAAATGGTCTTATAAATTAGCGTTTTCGTTCTAAATCACATTCCAAGTAATATTCGGCATGTTAATTACGTTGTCGATTACCAAATTGCATTATATCTTATGGTTTCCGATATATGGACTATCGAAATTTTATACCTTAGGCTCTGTTTCCAACTTGGGTCAAAATTGTAAAATGGTCTTATGAATTAGCGATTTCGTTCCAATTCACATTTCAAGCAATATTCGGCATGCTAATTACGCTGCCGATTGCAAAATTGCATTATCTCTTATAGTTTCCGAGAGATGGACTATCGAAATTTTACAATTTGGCTCTGCTTCTAACATGGGCCAAAATTGTAAAATGGTCTTATGAATTAACGATTCCGTTCCAATTCACATTGCAAGCAATATTCGGCATGCTAATTACGTTGCCGATAGCCAAATTGCATTATCTCTTATAGTTTCCGAGATATGGGCAATCCAAATTTTACACTTTAGGCTCTGTTTCAAACTTGGGCCAAAATTGTAAAATGGTCTTATGAATTAGCGATTTCATTCCAATTCACATTCCAAGTAATATTCGGCATGCTAATGACGCTGTCGATTGCAAAATTGCATTATCTCTTATAGTTTTCGAGATATGGGCAATTGAAATTTTACACTTTAGGCTCTGTTTCTAACTTGGGTCAAAATTGTAAAATGGTCTTATGAATTAGCGATTTCTTTCTAAATCATATTCCAAGTAATATTCGGCATGCTAATTACGCTGTCGATTACCAAATTGCATTATCTCTTATGGTTTCCGATATATCGACTATCGAAATTTTACAATTTGGCTCTGCTTCAACTTTTGCCAAAATTGTAAAATGGTCTTATGAATTAGCGATTTCGTTCCAAATCACATTCCAAGTAATATTCGGCATGCTTATTACGTTGCCGATTGCCAAATTGCATTATCTCTTATAATTTCCGAGATATGGGCTATCGAAATTTTACACCTTAGGCTCTGTTTCCAATTTGGGCCAAAATTGTAAAATGGTATTATGAATTAGCGATTTCTTTCTAAATCACATTCCAAGTAATATTCGGCATGCTAATTACGTTGCCGATTGCCAAATTGCATTATCTCTTATAGTTCCCGAGATATGGGCAATCGAAATTTTACACCTTAGGCTCTGTTTCTAACATGGGCCAAAGATGTAAAATGGTCTTATGAATTAGCGATTCCCTTCCAATTCACATTCCAAGTAATATGCGGCATGCTAATTACGCTGTCGATTACCAAATTGCATTATCTCTTATGGTTTCCGATATATGGATTATCGAAATTTTACAATTTGGCTCTACTTCTAAATTGGGCCAGAATTGTAAAATGGTCTTATGAATTAGCGATTTCGTTCCAATTCACAGTCCAAGCAATATTCGGCATGCTAATTACGTTGCCGATTGCCAAATTGCATTATCTCTTATAGTTACCGAGATATGGGCTATCGAAATTTTACACCTTAGGCTCTGTTTCTAACATGGGCCAAAATTGTAAAATGGCCTTATGAATTAGCGATTTCGTTCTAAATCACACTCCAAGTAATATTCTGGATGCTAATTACGTTGTCGATTACCAAACTGCATTATCTCTTATGGTTTCCGATAAATGGACTATCGAAATTTTACAATTTGGCTCTGCTTCTAACATGGGCCAAAATTGTAAAATGTTCTTATTAATTAACGATTCCGTTCCAATTCACACTGCAAGCAATATTCGGCATGCTAATTACGTTGCCGATTGCTAAATTGCATTATCTCTTATAGTTTCCGAGATATGGGCAATCCAAATTCTACACCTTGGGCTCTGTTTCAAACTTGGGCCAAAATTGTAAAATGGTCTTATGAATTAGCGATTTCACTTCAATTCACATTCCAAGTAATATTCGGCATGCTAATTACGCTGTCGATTGCAAAATTGCGTTATCTCTTATAGTTTCCGAGATATGGGCAATCGAAATTTTACACTTTAGGCTGTGTTTCTAACTCACGCAAAAATTGTAAAATGGTCTTATGAATTAGCGATTTCGTTCTAAATCACATTCCAAGTAATATTCGGCACGTTAATTACGTTGTCGATTAACAAATTGCATTATCTCTTATGGTTTCCGATATATGGATTATCGAAATTTTACAATTTGGCTCTGCTTCTAACATGGGCCAAAATTGTAAAATGGTCTTATGAATTAACGATTCCGTTCCAATTCACATTGCAAGCAATATTCGGCATGCTAATTACGTTGCCGATTGCCAAATTGCATTATCTCTTATAGTTTCCGAGATATGGGCAATCCAAATTTTACACCTTAGGCTCTGTTTCAAACTATTGCCAAAATTGTAAAATGGTCTTATGAATTAGCGATTTCATTCCAATTCACATTCCAAGAAATATTCGGCATGCTAATTACGCTGTCGACTACCAAATTGCATTATCTCTTATGGTTTCCGATATATCGACCATCGAAATTTTACAATTTGGCTTTGCTTCAACTTTTGCCAAAATTGTAAAATGGTCTTATGAATTAGCGATTTCGTTCCAATTCACAGTCCAAGCAATATTCGGCATGCTAATTACGTTGCCGATTGCCAAATTGCATTATCTCTTATGGTTTCCGATATATGGACTATCGAAATTTTACAATTTGGCTCTGCTTCTAACATGGGCCAAAATTGTAAAATGTTCTTATTAATTAACGATTCCGTTCCAATTCACACTGCAAGCAATATTTGGCATGCTAATTACGTTGCCGATTGCCAAATTGCATTATCTCTTATGGTTTCCGATATATGGACTATCGAAATTTTACAATTTGGCTCTGCTTCTAACATGGGCCAAAATTGTAAAATGTTCTTATTAATTAACGATTTCGTTCTAATTCACATTCCAAGTAATACTCGGCATGCTAATTACGCTGCCGATTGCCAAATTGCATTATCTCTTATAGTTTCCGAGATATGGACAATCGAAATTTTACACCATAGAGTCTGTTTCTAACTGGGGTCAAAATTGTAAAATGGTCTTACGAATTAGCGATTTCGTTCCAATTCACATTCCAATTAATATTCGGCATGCTAATTACGCTGCCGATTGCCAAATTGCATTATCTCTTATAGTTTCCGAGATATGGACTATCGACATCTAACAATATTAACTCTGCTTCTAACTTGGGCCAGAATTGTAAAATGGTCTTACGAATTAGCGATTTCGTTCCAATTCACATTCCAAGTAATATTCGGCATGCTAATTACGTTGCCGATTGCCAAATTGCATTATCTCTTATAGTTTCCGAGATATGGACTATCGACATCTGACAATATTGGCTCTGCTTCTAACTTGGGCCAGAATTGTAAAATGGTCTTATGAATTAGCGATTTCGCTCCAATTCACATTCCAAGTAATATTCGGCATGCTAATTACGTTGCCGATTGCCAAATTGCATTATCTCTTATAGTTTCCGAGATATGGACTATCGACATCTGACAATATTGGCTCTGCTTCTAACTTGGGACAGAATTGTAAAATGGTCTTATGAATTAGCGATTTCGTTTCAATTCACATTCATACTAATATTCGGCATGCTAATTACGTTTCCGATTGCCAAATTGCATTATCTCTTATAGTTTTCGAGATATGGACAATCGGAATTTTACACCTTAGAGTCTGTTTCTAACTGGGGTCAAAATTGTAAAATGGCCTTATGAATTAGCGATTTCGTTCTAAATCACACTCCAAGTAATATTCTGGATGCTAATTACGTTGTCGATTACCAAACTGCATTATCTCTTATGGTTTCCGATAAATGGACTATCGAAATTTTACAATTTGGCTCTGCTTCTAACATGGGCCAAAATTGTAAAATGTTCTTATTAATTAACGATTCCGTTCCAATTCACACTGCAAGCAATATTCGGCATGCTAATTACGTTGCCGATTGCTAAATTGCATTATCTCTTATAGTTTCCGAGATATGGGCAATCCAAATTCTACACCTTGGGCTCTGTTTCAAACTTGGGCCAAAATTGTAAAATGGTCTTATGAATTAGCGATTTCACTTCAATTCACATTCCAAGTAATATTCGGCATGCTAATTACGCTGTCGATTGCAAAATTGCGTTATCTCTTATAGTTTCCGAGATATGGGCTATCGAAATTTTACACCTTAGGCTCTGTTTCTAACATGGGCCAAAATTGTAAAATGGCCTTATGAATTAGCGATTTCGTTCTAAATCACACTCCCAGTAATATTCTGGATGCTAATTACGTTGTCGATTACCAAACTGCATTATTTCTTATGGTTTCCGATAAATGGACTATCGAAATTTTACAATTTGGCTCTGCTTCTAACATGGGCCAATATTGTAAAATGTTCTTATTAATTAACGATTCCGTTCCAATTCACAATGCAAGCAATATTCGGCATGCTAATTACGTTGCCGATTGCTAAATTGCATTATCTCTTATAGTTTCCGAGATATGGGCAATCCAAATTCTACACCTTGGGCTCTGTTTCAAACTTGGGCCAAAATTGTAAAATGGTCTTATGAATTAGCGATTTCACTTCAATTCACATGCCAAGTAATATTCGGCATGCTAATTACGCTGTCGATTGCAAAATTGCGTTATCTCTTATAGTTTCCGAGATATGGGCAATCGAAATTTTACACTTTAGGCTCTGTTTCTAACTCACGCAAAAATTGTAAAATGGTCTTATGAATTAGCGATTTCGTTCTAAATCACATTCCAAGTAATATTCGGCACGTTAATTACGTTGTCGATTAACAAATTGCATTATCTCTTATGGTTTCCGATATATGGATTATCGAAATTTTACAATTTGGCTCTGCTTCTAACTTGGGCCAGAATTGTAAAATGGTCTTATGAATTAGCAATTTCGTTCCAATTCACAGTCCAAGCAATATTCGGCATGCTAATTACGTTGCCGATTGCCAAATTTCATTATCTCTTATAGTTTCCGAGATATGGGCTATCGAAATTTTACACCTTAGGCTCTGTTTCTAACTTGGGCCAAAATTGTAAAATGGTCTTATGAATTAGCGATTTCGTTCTAAATCACATTCCAAGTAATATTCGGCATGCTAATTACGCTGCCGATTGCCACATTTCGTTATCTCTTATAGCTTCCGAGATATGGGCAATCAAAATTTTACACCTTAGGCTCTGTTTCTAACTTGGGCCAAAATTGTAAAATGGTCTTATGAATTAGCGATTTCTTTCTAAATCACATTCCAAGTAATATTCGGCATGCTAATTACGCTGTCGATTGCCAAATTGCAATATCTCTTGTAGTTCCCGAGATATGGGCAATCGAAATTTTACACCTTAGGCTCTGTTTCTAACATGGGCCAAAGTTGTAAAATGGTCTTATGAATTAGCGATTCCGTTCCAATTCACGTTGCAAGCAATATTTGGCATGCTAATTACGTTACCGATTGCCAAATTTCATTATCTCTTATAGTTTCCGAGATATGGGCAATCGAAATTTTACACCTTAGGCTCTGTTTCTAACTCGAGGCAAAATTGAAAAATGGTCTTATGAATTAGCGATTTCGTTCTAAATCACATTCCAAGTAATATTCGGCATGTTAATTACGTTGTCGATTACCAAATTGCATTATATCTTATGGTTTCATATATATGGACTATCGAAATTTTACAATTTGGCTCTGCTTCCAACTTGGGCCAAAATGGTAAAATGGTCTTATGAATTAGCGATTTCGTTCTAAATCACATTCCAGGTAATATTCGGCATGTTAATTACGTTGTCGATTACCAAATTGTATTATCTCTTATGGTTTCCGATATATGGACTATCGAAATTTTACACCTTAGGCTCTGTTTGTAACATGGGCCAAAATTTTAAAATGGTCTTATGAATTAGCGATTTCGTTATAAATCACACTCCAAGTAATATTCGGCATGCTAATTACGTTGTCGATTACCAAATTGCATTATTTCTTATGATTTCCGATATATGGACTATCGAAATTTTACAATTTGGCTCTGCTTCTAACATGGGCCAAAATTGTAAAATGGTCTTATGAAATAGCGATTTCGTTTCAATTCACATTCCAAGTAATATTCGGCATGCTAATTACGTTGCCGATTGCCAAATTGCATTATCTCTTATAGTTTCCGAGATATGGACAATCGAAATTTTACACCTTAGAGTCTGTTTCTAACTGGGGTCAAAATTGTAAAATGGTCTTACGAATTAGCGATTTCGTTCCAATTCACATTCCAAGTAATATTCGGCATGCTAATTACGCTGCCGATTGCCAAATTGCATTATCTCTTATAGTTTCCGAGATATGGACTATCGACGTCTAACAATATTAGCTCTGCTTCTAACTTGGGCCAGAATTGTAAAATGGTCTTACGAATTGGCGATTTCGTTCCAATTCACATTCCAAGTAATATTCGGCATGCTAATTACGTTGCCGATTGCCAAATTGCATTATCTATTATAGTTTCCGAGATATGGACTATCGACATCTGACAATATTGGCTCTGCTTCTAACTTGGGCCAGAATTGTAAAATGGTCTTTTGAATTAGCCATTTCGCTCCAATTCACATTCCAAGTAATATTCGGCATGCTAATTACGTTGCCGATTGCCAAATTGCATTATCTCTTATAGTTTCCGAGATATGGACTATCGACATCTGACAATATTGGCTCTGCTTCTAACTTGGGCCAGAATTGTAAAATGGTCTTATGAATTAGCGATTTCGTTTCAATTCACATTCCAGCTAATATTCGGCATGCTAATTACGTTGCCGATTGCCAAATTGCATTATCTCTTATAGTTTCCGAGATATGGACAATCGGAATTTTACACCTTAGAGTCTGTTTCTAACTGGGGTCAAAATTGTAAAATGGTCTTACGAATTAGCGATTTCGTTCCAATTCACATTCCAAGTAATATTCGGCATGCTAATTACGTTGCCGATTGCCAAATTGCATTATCTCTTATACTTTCCGAGATATGGACTATCGACATCTGACAATATTGGCTCTGCTTCTAACTTGCGCCAGAATTGTAAAATGGTCTTATGAATTGGCGATTTCGCTCCAATTCACATTCCAAGTATTATTCGGCATGCTAGTTACGTTGCCGATTGCCAAATTGCATTATCTCTTATAGTTTCCGAGACATGGACTATTGACATCTGACAATGTTGGCTCTGCTTCTAACTTGGGCCAGAATTGTAAAATGTTCTTATGAATTAGCGATTTCGCTCCAATTCACATTATAAGTAATATTCGGCATGCTAATTACGCTGCCGATTGCCAAATTGCATTATCTCTTATAGTTTCCGAGATATGGACTATCGACATCTAACAATATTGGCTCTGCTTCTAACTTGGGCCAGAATTGTAAAATGGTCTTATGAATCAGCGATTTCGCTCCAATTCACATTCTAAGTAATATTCGGCATGCTAATTACGTTGCCGATTGCCAAATTGCATTATCTCTTATAGTTTCCGAGATATGGACAATCGAAATTTTACACCTTAGAGTCTGTTTCTAACTGGGGTCAAAATTGTAAAATGGTCTTACGAATTAGCGATTTCGTTCCAATTCACATTCCAAGTAATATTCGGCATGTTAATTAAGCTGCCGATTGCCAAATTGCATTATCTCTTATAGTTTCCGAGATATGGACAATCGAAATTTTACACCTTAGAGTCTGTTTCTAACTGGGGTCAAAATTGTAAAATGGTCTTATGAATTAGCGATTTCATTCCAATTCACATTCCAAGTAATATTCGGCATGCTATTTACTTTGCCGATTGCCAAATTGCATTATCTCTTATAGTTTCCGAGATATGGACTATCGACATCTGAAAATATTGGCTCTGCTTCTAACTTGGCCCAGAATTGTAAAATGGTCTTATGAATTAGCGATTTCGCTCCAATTGACATTATAAGTAATATTCGGCATGCTAATTACGTTGCCGATTGCCAAATTGCATTATCTCTTATAGTTTCCGAGATATGGACTATCGACATCTGAAAATATTGGCTCTGCTTATAACTTGGGCCAGAATTGTAAAATGGTCTTATGAATTAGCGATTTCGCTCCAATTCACATTCCAAGTAATATTCGACATGCTAATTACGTTGCCGATTGTCAAATTGCATTATCTCTTATAGTTTCCGAGATATGGACAATCGAAATTTTACACCTTAGAGTCTGTTTCTAACTGGGGTCAAAATTGTAAAATGGTCTTACGAATTAGCGATTTCGTTCCAATTCACATTCCAAGTAATATTCGGCATGCTAATTACGTTGCCGATTGCCAAATTGCATTATCTCTTATAGTTTCCGAGATATGGACTATCGACATCTGACAATATTGGCTCTGCTTCTAACTTGGGCCAGAATTGTAAAATGGTCTTATGAATTAGCGATTTCGTTCCAATTCACATTCCAAGTAATATTCGGCATGCTAATTACGCTGCCGATTGCCAAATTGCATTATCTCTTATAGTTTCCGAGATATGGACAATCGAAATTTTACACCTTAGAGTCTGTTTCTAACTGGGGTCAAAATTGTAAAATGGTCTTACGAATTAGCGATTTCGTTCCAATTCACATTCCAAGTAATATTCGGCATGCTAATTACGCTGCCGATTGCCAAATTGCATTATCTCTTATAGTTTCCGAGATATGGACTATCGACGTCTAACAATATTAGCTCTGCTTCTAACTTGGGCCAGAATTGTAAAATGGTCTTACGAATTGGCGATTTCGTTCCAATTCACATTCCAA
The DNA here is from genome assembly GCF_030347505.1 of Rhynchophorus ferrugineus. NCBI lineage: Eukaryota > Metazoa > Arthropoda > Insecta > Coleoptera > Curculionidae > Rhynchophorus > Rhynchophorus ferrugineus. The sequence continues at coordinate 638,582 of NW_027472597.1, forward strand.
GTAATATTCGGCATGCTAATTACGTTGCCGATTGCCAAATTGCATTATCTATTATAGTTTCCGAGATATGGACTATCGACATCTGACAATATTGGCTCTGCTTCTAACTTGGGCCAGAATTGTAAAATGGTCTATTGAATTAGCCATTTCGCTCCAATTCACATTCCAAGTAATATTCGGCATGCTAATTACGTTGCCGATTGCCAAATTGCATTATCTCTTATAGTTTCCGAGATATGGACTATCGACATCTGACAATATTGGCTCTGCTTCTAACTTGGGCCAGAATTGTAAAATGGTCTTATGAATTAGCGATTTCGTTTCAATTCACATTCCAGCTAATATTCGGCATGCTAATTACGTTGCCGATTGCCAAATTGCATTATCTCTTATAGTTTCCGAGATATGGACAATCGAAATTTTACACCTTAGAGTCTGTTTCTAACTGGGGTCAAAATTGTAAAATGGTCTTATGAATTAGAGATTTCATTCCAATTCACATTCCAAGTAATATTCGGCATGCTATTTACGTTGCCGATTGCCAAATTGCATTATCTCTTATAGTTTCCGAGATATGGACTATCGACATCTGAAAATATTGGCTCTGCTTCTAACTTGGCCCAGAATTGTAAAATGGTCTTATGAATTAGCGATTTCGCTCCAATTGACATTATAAGTAATATTCGGCATGCTAATTACGTTGCCGATTGCCAAATTGCATTATCTCTTATAGTTTCCGAGATATGGACTATCGACATCTGAAAATATTGGCTCTGCTTATAACTTGGGCCAGAATTGTAAAATGGTCTTATGAATTAGCGATTTCGCTCCAATTCACATTCCAAGTAATATTCGGCATGCTAATTACGTTGCCGATTGTCAAATTGCATTATCTCTTATAGTTTCCGAGATATGGACAATCGAAATTTTACACCTTAGAGTCTGTTTCTAACTGGGGTCAAAATTGTAAAATGGTCTTACGAATTAGCGATTTCGTTCCAATTCACATTCCAAGTAATATTCGGCATGCTAATTACGTTGCCGATTGCCAAATTGCATTATCTCTTATAGTTTCCGAGATATGGACTATCGACATCTGACAATATTGGCTCTGCTTCTAACTTGGGCCAGAATTGTAAAATGGTCTTATGAATTAGCGATTTCGTTCCAATTCACATTCCAAGTAATATTCGGCATGCTAATTACGCTGCCGATTGCCAAATTGCATTATCTCTTATAGTTTCCGAGATATGGACAATCGAAATTTTACACCTTAGAGTCTGTTTCTAACTGGGGTCAAAATTGTAAAATGGTCTTACGAATTAGCGATTTCGTTCCAATTCACATTCCAAGTAATATTCGGCATGCTAATTACGCTGCCGATTGCCAAATTGCATTATCTCTTATAGTTTCCGAGATATGGACTATCGACGTCTAACAATATTAGCTCTGCTTCTAACTTGGGCCAGAATTGTAAAATGGTCTTACGAATTGGCGATTTCGTTCCAATTCACATTCCAAGTAATATTCGGCATGCTAATTACGTTGCCGATTGCCAAATTGCATTATCTATTATAGTTTCCGAGATATGGACTATCGACATCTGACAATATTGGCTCTGCTTCTAACTTGGGCCAGAATTGTAAAATGGTCTTTTGAATTAGCCATTTCGCTCCAATTCACATTCCAAGTAATATTCGGCATGCTAATTACGTTGCCGATTGCCAAATTGCATTATCTCTTATAGTTTCCGAGATATGGACTATCGACATCTGACAATATTGGCTCTGCTTCTAACTTGGGCCAGAATTGTAAAATGGTCTTATGAATTAGCGATTTCGTTTCAATTCACATTCCAGCTAATATTCGGCATGCTAATTACGTTGCCGATTGCCAAATTGCATTATCTCTTATAGTTTCCGAGATATGGACAATCGGAATTTTACACCTTAGAGTCTGTTTCTAACTGGGGTCAAAATTGTAAAATGGTCTTACGAATTAGCGATTTCGTTCCAATTCACATTCCAAGTAATATTCGGCATGCTAATTACGTTGCCGATTGCCAAATTGCATTATCTCTTATACTTTCCGAGATATGGACTATCGACATCTGACAATATTGGCTCTGCTTCTAACTTGCGCCAGAATTGTAAAATGGTCTTATGAATTGGCGATTTCGCTCCAATTCACATTCCAAGTATTATTCGGCATGCTAGTTACGTTGCCGATTGCCAAATTGCATTATCTCTTATAGTTTCCGAGACATGGACTATCGACATCTGACAATGTTGGCTCTGCTTCTAACTTGGGCCAGAATTGTAAAATGTTCTTATGAATTAGCGATTTCGCTCCAATTCACATTCCAAGTAATATTCGGCATGCTAATTACGCTGCCGATTGCCAAATTGCATTATCTCTTATAGTTTCCGAGATATGGACTATCGACATCTAACAATATTGGCTCTGCTTCTAACTTGGGCCAGAATTGTAAAATGGTCTTATGAATCAGCGATTTCGCTCCAATTCACATTCTAAGTAATATTCGGCATGCTAATTACGTTGCCGATTGCCAAATTGCATTATCTCTTATAGTTTCCGAGATATGGACAATCGAAATTTTACACCTTAGAGTCTGTTTCTAACTGGGGTCAAAATTGTAAAATGGTCTTACGAATTAGCGATTTCGTTCCAATTCACATTCCAAGTAATATTCGGCATGTTAATTAAGCTGCCGATTGCCAAATTGCATTATCTCTTATAGTTTCCGAGATATGGACAATCGAAATTTTACACCTTAGAGTCTGTTTCTAACTGGGGTCAAAATTGTAAAATGGTCTTATGAATTAGCGATTTCATTCCAATTCACATTCCAAGTAATATTCGGCATGCTATTTACGTTGCCGATTGCCAAATTGCATTATCTCTTATAGTTTCCGAGATATGGACTATCGACATCTGAAAATATTGGCTCTGCTTCTAACTTGGGCCAGAATTGTAAAATGGTCTTATGAATTAGCGATTTCGCTCCAATTCACATTCTAAGTAATATTCGGCATGCTAATTACGTTGCCGATTGCCAAATTGCATTATCTCTTATAGTTTCCGAGATATGGACTATCGACATCTGAAAATATTGGCTCTGCTTATAACTTGGGCCAGAATTGTAAAATGGTCTTATGAATTAGCGATTTCGCTCCAATTCACATTCCAAGTAATATTCGGCATGCTAATTACGTTGCCGATTGTCAAATTGCATTATCTCTTATAGTTTCCGAGATATGGACAATCGAAATTTTACACCTTAGAGTCTGTTTCTAACTGGGGTCAAAATTGTAAAATGGTCTTACGAATTAGCGATTTCGTTCCAATTCACATTCCAAGTAATATTCGGCATGCTAATTACGTTGCCGATTGCCAAATTGCATTATCTCTTATAGTTTCTGAGATATGGACTATCGACATCTGACAATATTGGCTCTGCTTCTAACTTGGGCCAGAATTGTAAAATGGTCTTATGAATTAGCGATTTCGTTCCAATTCACATTCCAAGTAATATTCGGCATGCTAATTACGTTGCCCATTGCCAAATTGCATTATCTCTTATAGTTTCCGAGATATGGGCAATCGAAATTTTACACCTTAGAGTCTGTTTCTAACTGGGGTCAAAATTGTAAAATGGTCTTATGAATTAGCGATTTCGCTCCAATTCACATTCTAAGTAATATTTGGCAAGCTAATTACGTTGCCGATGGCCAAATTGCATTATCTCTTATAGTTTCCGAGATATGGACTATCGACATCTGACAATATTGGCTCTGCTTCTAACTTGGGCCAGAATTGTAAAATGGCCTTATGAATTAGCGATTTCTTTCTAAATCACATTCCAAGTAATATTCGGCATGCTAATTACGCTGTCGATTGCCAAATTGCAATATCTCTTGTAGTTCCCGAGATATGGGCAATCGAAATTTTACACCTTAGGCTCTGTTTCTAACATGGGCCAAAGTTGTAAAATGGTCTTATGAATTAGCGATTCCGTTCCAATTCACGTTGCAAGCAATATTTGGCATGCTAATTACGTTACCGATTGCCAAATTTCATTATCTCTTATAGCTTCCGAGATATGGGCAATCGAAATTTAACACCTTAGGCTCTGTTTCTAACTCGAGGCAAAATTGAAAAATGGTCTTATGAATTAGCGATTTCGTTCTAAATCACATTCCAAGTAATATTCGGCATGTTAATTACGTTGTCGATTACCAAATTGCATTATATCTTATGGTTTCATATATATGGACTATCGAAATTTTACAATTTGGCTCTGCTTCCAACTTGGGCCAAAATGGTAAAATGGTCTTATGAATTAGCGATTTCGTTCTAAATCACATTCCAGGTAATATTCGGCATGTTAATTACGTTGTCGATTACCAAATTGTATTATCTCTTATGGTTTCCGATATATGGACTATCGAAATTTTACACCTTAGGCTCTGTTTGTAACATGGGCCAAAATTTTAAAATGGTCTTATGAATTAGCGATTTCGTTATAAATCACACTCCAAGTAATATTCGGCATGCTAATTACGTTGTCGATTACCAAATTGCATTATTTCTTATGATTTCCGATATATGGACTATCGAAATTTTACAATTTGGCTCTGCTTCTAACATGGGCCAAAATTGTAAAATGGTCTTATGAAATAGCGATTTCGTTTCAATTCACATTCCAAGTAATATTCGGCATGCTAATTACGTTGCCGATTGCCAAATTGCATTATCTCTTATAGTTTCCGAGATATGGACAATCGAAATTTTACACCTTAGAGTCTGTTTCTAACTGGGGTCAAAATTGTAAAATGGTCTTACGAATTAGCGATTTCGTTCCAATTCACATTCCAAGTAATATTCGGCATGCTAATTACGCTGCCGATTGCCAAATTGCATTATCTCTTATAGTTTCCGAGATATGGACTATCGACGTCTAACAATATTAGCTCTGCTTCTAACTTGGGCCAGAATTGTAAAATGGTCTTACGAATTGGCGATTTCGTTCCAATTCACATTCCAAGTAATATTCGGCATGCTAATTACGTTGCCGATTGCCAAATTGCATTATCTATTATAGTTTCCGAGATATGGACTATCGACATCTGACAATATTGGCTCTGCTTCTAACTTGGGCCAGAATTGTAAAATGGTCTTTTGAATTAGCCATTTCGCTCCAATTCACATTCCAAGTAATATTCGGCATGCTAATTACGTTGCCGATTGCCAAATTGCATTATCTCTTATAGTTTCCGAGATATGGACTATCGACATCTGACAATATTGGCTCTGCTTCTAACTTGGGCCAGAATTGTAAAATGGTCTTATGAATTAGCGATTTCGTTTCAATTCACATTCCAGCTAATATTCGGCATGCTAATTACGTTGCCGATTGCCAAATTGCATTATCTCTTATAGTTTCCGAGATATGGACAATCGGAATTTTACACCTTAGAGTCTGTTTCTAACTGGGGTCAAAATTGTAAAATGGTCTTACGAATTAGCGATTTCGTTCCAATTCACATTCCAAGTAATATTCGGCATGCTAATTACGTTGCCGATTGCCAAATTGCATTATCTCTTATACTTTCCGAGATATGGACTATCGACATCTGACAATATTGGCTCTGCTTCTAACTTGCGCCAGAATTGTAAAATTGTCTTATGAATTGGCGATTTCGCTCCAATTCACATTCCAAGTATTATTCGGCATGCTAGTTACGTTGCCGATTGCCAAATTGCATTATCTCTTATAGTTTCCGAGACATGGACTATTGACATCTGACAATGTTGGCTCTGCTTCTAACTTGGGCCAGAATTGTAAAATGTTCTTATGAATTAGCGATTTCGCTCCAATTCACATTATAAGTAATATTCGGCATGCTAATTACGCTGCCGATTGCCAAATTGCATTATCTCTTATAGTTTCCGAGATATGGACTATCGACATCTAACAATATTGGCTCTGCTTCTAACTTGGGCCAGAATTGTAAAATGGTCTTATGAATCAGCGATTTCGCTCCAATTCACATTCTAAGTAATATTCGGCATGCTAATTACGTTGCCGATTGCCAAATTGCATTATCTCTTATAGTTTCCGAGATATGGACAATCGAAATTTTACACCTTAGAGTCTGTTTCTAACTGGGGTCAAAATTGTAAAATGGTCTTACGAATTAGCGATTTCGTTCCAATTCACATTCCAAGTAATATTCGGCATGTTAATTAAGCTGCCGATTGCCAAATTGCATTATCTCTTATAGTTTCCGAGATATGGACAATCGAAATTTTACACCTTAGAGTCTGTTTCTAACTGGGGTCAAAATTGTAAAATGGTCTTATGAATTAGCGATTTCATTCCAATTCACATTCCAAGTAATATTCGGCATGCTATTTACGTTGCCGATTGCCAAATTGCATTATCTCTTATAGTTTCCGAGATATGGACTATCGACATCTGAAAATATTGGCTCTGCTTCTAACTTGGCCCAGAATTGTAAAATGGTCTTATGAATTAGCGATTTCGCTCCAATTGACATTATAAGTAATATTCGGCATGCTAATTACGTTGCCGATTGCCAAATTGCATTATCTCTTATAGTTTCCGAGATATGGTCTATCGACATCTGAAAATATTGGCTCTGCTTATAACTTGGGCCAGAATTGTAAAATGGTCTTATGAATTAGCGATTTCGCTCCAATTCACATTCCAAGTAATATTCTGCATGCTAATTACGTTGCCGATTGTCAAATTGCATTATCTCTTATAGTTTCCGAGATATGGACAATCGAAATTTTACACCTTAGAGTCTGTTTCTAACTGGGGTCAAAATTGTAAAATGGTCTTACGAATTAGCGATTTCGTTCCAATTCACATTCCAAGTAATATTCGGCATGCTAATTACGTTGCCGATTGCCAAATTGCATTATCTCTTATAGTTTCCGAGATATGGACTATCGACATCTGACAATATTGGCTCTGCTTCTAACTTGGGCCAGAATTGTAAAATGGTCTTATGAATTAGCGATTTCGTTCCAATTCACATTCCAAGTAATATTCGGCATGCTAATTACGCTGCCGATTGCCAAATTGCATTATCTCTTATAGTTTCCGAGATATGGACAATCGAAATTTTACACCTTAGAGTCTGTTTCTAACTGGGGTCAAAATTGTAAAATGGTCTTACGAATTAGCGATTTCGTTCCAATTCACATTCCAAGTAATATTCGGCATGCTAATTACGCTGCCGATTGCCAAATTGCATTATCTCTTATAGTTTCCGAGATATGGACTATCGACGTCTAACAATATTAGCTCTGCTTCTAACTTGGGCCAGAATTGTAAAATGGTCTTACGAATTGGCGATTTCGTTCCAATTCACATTCCAAGTAATATTCGGCATGCTAATTACGTTGCCGATTGCCAAATTGCATTATCTATTATAGTTTCCGAGATATGGACTATCGACATCTGACAATATTGGCTCTGCTTCTAACTTGGGCCAGAATTGTAAAATGGTCTTATGAATTAGCCATTTCGCTCCAATTCACATTCCAAGTAATATTCGGCATGCTAATTACGTTGCCGATTGCCAAATTGCATTATCTCTTATAGTTTCCGAGATATGGACTATCGACATCTGACAATATTGGCTCTGCTTCTAACTTGGGCCAGAATTGTAAAATGGTCTTATGAATTAGCGATTTCGTTTCAATTCACATTCCAACTAATATTCGGCATGCTAATTACGTTGCCGATTGCCAAATTGCATTATCTCTTATAGTTTCCGAGATATGGACAATCGGAATTTTACACCTTAGAGTTTGTTTCTAACTGGGGTCAAAATTGTAAAATGGTCTTATGAATTAGCGATTTCATTCCAATTCACATTCCAAGTAATATTCGGCATGCTATTTACGTTGCCGATTGCCAAATTGCATTATCTCTTATAGTTTCCGAGATATGGACTATCGACATCTGAAAATATTGGCTCTGCTTCTAACTTGGCCCAGAATTGTAAAATGGTCTTATGAATTAGCGATTTCGCTCCAATTCACATTATAAGTAATATTCGGCATGCTAATTACGTTGCCGATTGCCAAATTGCATTATCTCTTATAGTTTCCGAGATATGGACTATCGACATCTGAAAATATTGGCTCTGCTTATAACTTGGGCCAGAATTGTAAAATGGTCTTATGAATTAGCGATTTCGCTCCAATTCACATTCCAAGTAATATTCGGCATGCTAATTACGTTGCCGATTGTCAAATTGCATTATCTCTTATAGTTTCCGAGATATGGACAATCGAAATTTTACACCTTAGAGTCTGTTTCTAACTGGGGTCAAAATTGTAAAATGGTCTTACGAATTAGCGATTTCGTTCCAATTCACATTCCAAGTAATATTCGGCATGCTAATTACGTTGCCGATTGCCAAATTGCATTATCTCTTATAGTTTCCGAGATATGGACTATCGACATCTGACAATATTGGCTCTGCTTCTAACTTGGGCCAGAATTGTAAAATGGTCTTATGAATTAGCGATTTCGTTCCAATTCACATTCCAAGTAATATTCGGCATGCTAATTACGCTGCCGATTGCCAAATTGCATTATCTCTTATAGTTTCCGAGATATGGACAATCGAAATTTTACACCTTAGAGTCTGTTTCTAACTGGGGTCAAAATTGTAAAATGGTCTTACGAATTAGCGATTTCGTTCCAATTCACATTCCAAGTAATATTCGGCATGCTAATTACGCTGCCGATTGCCAAATTGCATTATCTCTTATAGTTTCCGAGATATGGACTATCGACGTCTAACAATATTAGCTCTGCTTCTAACTTGGGCCAGAATTGTAAAATGGTCTTACGAATTGGCGATTTCGTTCCAATTCACATTCCAAGTAATATTCGGCATGCTAATTACGTTGCCGATTGCCAAATTGCATTATCTATTATAGTTTCCGAGATATGGACTATCGACATCTGACAATATTGGCTCTGCTTCTAACTTGGGCCAGAATTGTAAAATGGTCTTTTGAATTAGCCATTTCGCTCCAATTCACATTCCAAGTAATATTCGGCATGCTAATTACGTTGCCGATTGCCAAATTGCATTATCTCTTATAGTTTCCGAGATATGGACTATCGACATCTGACAATATTGGCTCTGCTTCTAACTTGGGCCAGAATTGTAAAATGGTCTTATGAATTAGCGATTTCGTTTCAATTCACATTCCAGCTAATATTCGGCATGCTAATTACGTTGCCGATTGCCAAATTGCATTATCTCTTATAGTTTCCGAGATATGGACAATCGGAATTTTACACCTTAGAGTCTGTTTCTAACTGGGGTCAAAATTGTAAAATGGTCTTACGAATTAGCGATTTCGTTCCAATTCACATTCCAAGTAATATTCGGCATGCTAATTACGTTGCCGATTGCCAAATTGCATTATCTCTTATACTTTCCGAGATATGGACTATCGACATCTGACAATATTGGCTCTGCTTCTAACTTGCGCCAGAATTGTAAAATGGTCTTATGAATTGGCGATTTCGCTCCAATTCACATTCCAAGTATTATTCGGCATGCTAGTTACGTTGCCGATTGCCAAATTGCATTATCTCTTATAGTTTCCGAGACATGGACTATCGACATCTGACAATGTTGGCTCTGCTTCTAACTTGGGCCAGAATTGTAAAATGTTCTTATGAATTAGCGATTTCGCTCCAATTCACATTCCAAGTAATATTCGGCATGCTAATTACGCTGCCGATTGCCAAATTGCATTATCTCTTATAGTTTCCGAGATATGGACTATCGACATCTAACAATATTGGCTCTGCTTCTAACTTGGGCCAGAATTGTAAAATGGTCTTATGAATCAGCGATTTCGCTCCAATTCACATTCTAAGTAATATTCGGCATGCTAATTACGTTGCCGATTGCCAAATTGCATTATCTCTTATAGTTTCCGAGATATGGACAATCGAAATTTTACACCTTAGAGTCTGTTTCTAACTGGGGTCAAAATTGTAAAATGGTCTTACGAATTAGCGATTTCGTTCCAATTCACATTCCAAGTAATATTCGGCATGTTAATTAAGCTGCCGATTGCCAAATTGCATTATCTCTTATAGTTTCCGAGATATGGACAATCGAAATTTTACACCTTAGAGTCTGTTTCTAACTGGGGTCAAAATTGTAAAATGGTCTTATGAATTAGCGATTTCATTCCAATTCACATTCCAAGTAATATTCGGCATGCTATTTACGTTGCCGATTGCCAAATTGCATTATCTCTTATAGTTTCCGAGATATGGACTATCGACATCTGAAAATATTGGCTCTGCTTCTAACTTGGGCCAGAATTGTAAAATGGTCTTATGAATTAGCGATTTCGCTCCAATTCACATTCTAAGTAATATTCGGCATGCTAATTACGTTGCCGATTGCCAAATTGCATTATCTCTTATAGTTTCCGAGATATGGACTATCGACATCTGAAAATATTGGCTCTGCTTATAACTTGGGCCAGAATTGTAAAATGGTCTTATGAATTAGCGATTTCGCTCCAATTCACATTCCAAGTAATATTCGGCATGCTAATTACGTTGCCGATTGTCAAATTGCATTATCTCTTATAGTTTCCGAGATATGGACAATCGAAATTTTACACCTTAGAGTCTGTTTCTAACTGGGGTCAAAATTGTAAAATGGTCTTACGAATTAGCGATTTCGTTCCAATTCACATTCCAAGTAATATTCGGCATGCTAATTACGTTGCCGATTGCCAAATTGCATTATCTCTTATAGTTTCTGAGATATGGACTATCGACATCTGACAATATTGGCTCTGCTTCTAACTTGGGCCAGAATTGTAAAATGGTCTTATGAATTAGCGATTTCGTTCCAATTCACATTCCAAGTAATATTCGGCATGCTAATTACGTTGCCCATTGCCAAATTGCATTATCTCTTATAGTTTCCGAGATATGGGCAATCGAAATTTTACACCTTAGAGTCTGTTTCTAACTGGGGTCAAAATTGTAAAATGGTCTTATGAATTAGCGATTTCGCTCCAATTCACATTCTAAGTAATATTTGGCAAGCTAATTACGTTGCCGATTGCCAAATTGCATTATCTCTTATAGTTTCCGAGATATGGACTATCGACATCTGACAATATTGGCTCTGCTTCTAACTTGGGCCAGAATTGTAAAATGGCCTTATGAATTAGCGATTTCTTTCTAAATCACATTCCAAGTAATATTCGGCATGCTAATTACGCTGTCGATTGCCAAATTGCAATATCTCTTGTAGTTCCCGAGATATGGGCAATCGAAATTTTACACCTTAGGCTCTGTTTCTAACATGGGCCAAAGTTGTAAAATGGTCTTATGAATTAGCGATTCCGTTCCAATTCACGTTGCAAGCAATATTCGGCATGCTAATTACGTTACCGATTGCCAAATTTCATTATCTCTTATAGTTTCCGAGATATGGGCAATCGAAATTTTACACTTTAGGCTCTGTTTCTAACTCACGCAAAAATTGTAAAATGGTCTTATGAATTACGGATTTCGTTCCAAATCATATTCTAAGTAATATTCGACATGCTAATTACGTCGCCGTTTGCCAAATTGCACTAGTATAGTTTCCGAAATATGGGCTATAGAAATTTTGCTCTTTAGGCTCTGTTTCTAACTTAGGCCAGAATTGTAAAATGGTCTTATGAATTACGGATTTCGTTCCAAATCATATTCCAAGTAATATTCGTCATGTTAATTACGTCGCCGTTTGCCAAATTGCACTATCTCTTATAGTTTCCGAAATATGGGCTATCGAAATTTTACTCTTTAGGCTCTGTTTCTAACTTAGACCAAAATTGTAAAATGGTCTTATGAATTAAGGATTTCGTTCCAAATCATACTCCAAGTAATACTCGCCATGCTAATTACGTTGTCGATTGCCAAATTGCATTATCTCTTATAGTTTCCAAGATATGGGCTATCGCAATTAGGGCACACATTAGGCTGGGTTTCTAAATTATGCTAAAATTGTAAAATGACCTTGTGAATTACGGACTTTTGTTCCAAATCACATGTCATGTAATATTCGGCATGCTTGTGACGTTGTCGTTTGCCAAATTGCATTATCTCTTATAGTTCCCGTATATGGGCTATCCAAATTTTACATCTTAGGCTCTGTTTCTAACATGGGCCAAAATTGTAAAATGTTCTTATGAATTAGCGATTCCGTTCCAATTCACATTGCGAGCAATATTCGGCATGCTAATTACGTTGCCGATTGCCAAATTTCGTTATCTCTTATAGTTTCCGAGATATGGGCAATCAAAATTTTACACCTTAGGCTCTGTTTCTAACTTGGGCCAAAATTGTAAAATGGTCTTATGAATTAGCGATTTCGTTCTAAATCACATTCCAAGTAATATTCGGCATGCTAATTACGTTGCCGATTGACACATTTCGTTATCTCTTATAGCTTCCGAGATATGGGCAATCAAAATTTTACACCTTAGGCTCTGTTTCTAACTTGGGCCAAAATTGTAAAATGGTCTTATGAATTAGCGATTTCTTTCTAAATCACATTCCAAGTAATATTAGGCATGCTAATTACGCTGTCGATTGCCAAATTGCAATATCTCTTGTAGTTCCCGAGATATGGGCAATCGAAATTTTACACCTTAGGCTCTGTTTCTAACATGGGCCAAAGTTGTAAAATGGTCTTATGAATTAGCGATTCCGTTCCAATTCACGTTGCAAGCAATATTCGGCATGCTAATTACGTTACCGATTGCCAAATTTCATTATCTCTTATAGTTTCCGAGATATGGGCAATCGAAATTTTACACCTTAGGCTCTGTTTCTAACTTGAGGCAAAATTGAAAAATGGTCTTATGAATTAGCGATTTCGTTCTAAATCACATTCCAAGTAATATTCGGCATGTTAATTACGTTGTCGATTACCAAATTGCATTATATCTTATGGTTTCATATATATGGACTATCGAAATTTTACAATTTGGCTCTGCTTCCAACTTGGGCCAAAATAGTAAAATGGTCTTATGAATTAGCGATTTCGTTCTAAATCACATTCCAGGTAATATTCGGCATGTTAATTACGTTGTCGATCACCAAATTGTATTATCTCTTATGGTTTCCGATATATGGACTATCGAAATTTTACACCTTAGGCTCTGTTTGTAACATGGGCCAAAATTTTAAAATGGTCTTATGAATTAGCGATTTCGTTATAAATCACACTCCAAGTAATATTCGGCATGCTAATTACGTTGTCGATTACCAAATTGCATTATTTCTTATGATTTCCGATATATGGACTATCGAAATTTTACAATTTGGCTCTGCTTCTAACATGGGCCAAAATTGTAAAATGGTCTTATGAATTAGCGATTCCATTCCAATTCACATTGCAAGCAATATTCGGCCTGCTAATTAGGTTGCCGATTACCAAATTGCATTATCTCTTATAGTTTCCGAGATATGGACTATCGACATCTAACAATATTGGCTCTGCTTCTAACTTGGGCCAGAATTGTAAAATGGTCTTATGAATTAGCGATTTCGCTCCAATTCACATTCTAAGTAATATTCGGCATGCTAATTACGTTGGCGATTGCCAAATTGCATTATCTCTTATAGTTTCCGAGATATGGACTATCGACATCTGAAAATATTGGCTCTGCTTATAACTTGGGCCAGAATTGTAAAATGGTCTTGTGAATTAGCGATTTCGTTCCAATTCACATTCCAAGTAATATTCGGCATGCTAATTACGCTGCCGATTGCCAAATTGCATTATCTCTTATAGTTTCCGAGATATGGACAATCGAAATTTTACACCTTAGAGTCTGTTTCTAACTGGGGTCAAAATTGTAAAATGGTCTTACGAATTAGCGATTTCGTTCCAATTCACATTCCAAGTAATATTCGGCATGCTAATTACGTTGCCGATTGCCAAATTGCATTATCTCTTATAGTTTCCGAGATATGGACTATCGACATCTGACAATATTGGCTCTGCTTCTAACTTGGGCCAGAATTGTAAAATGGTCTTATGAATTAGCCATTTCGCTCCAATTCACATTCCAAGTAATATTCGGCATGCTAATTACGTTGCCGATTGCCAAATTGCATTATCTCTTATAGTTTCCGAGATATGGACTATCGACATCTGACAATATTGGCTCTGCTTCTAACTTGGGCCAGAATTGTAAAATGGCCTTATGAATTAGCGATTTCGTTTCAATTCACATTCCAACTAATATTCGGCATGCTAATTACGTTGCCGATTGCCAAATTGCATTATCTCTTATATTTTCCGAGATATGGACAATCGGAATTTTACACCTTAGAGTCTGTTTCTAACTGGGGTCAAAATTGTAAAATGGTCTTACGAATTAGCGATTTCGCTCCAATTCACATTCCAAGTATTATTCGGCATGCTAATTACGTTGCCGATTGCCAAATTGCATTATCTCTTATAGTTTCCGCGACATGGACTATCGACATCTGACAATATTGGCTCTGCTTCTAACTTGGGCCAGAATTGTAAAATGGTCTTATGAATTAGCGATTTCGTTCCAATTCACATTCCAAGTAATATACGGCATGCTAATTACGCTGCCGATTGCCAAATTGCATTATCTCTTATAGTTTCCGAGATATGGACAATCGAAATTTTACACCTTAGAGTCTGTTTCTAACTGGGGTCAAAATTGTAAAATGGTCTTACGAATTAGCGATTTCGTTCCATTTCACATTCCAAGTAATATTCGGCATGCTAATTACGCTGCCGATTGCCAAATTGCATTATCTCTTATAGTTTCCGAGATATGGACTATCGACGTCTAACAATATTAGCTCTGCTTCTAACTTGGGCCAGAATTGTAAAATGGTCTTACGAATTAGCGATTTCGTTCCAATTCACATTCCAAGTAATATTCGGCATGCTAATTACGTTGCCGATTGCCAAATTGCATTATCTCTTATAGTTTCCGAGATATGGACTATCGACATCTGACAATATTGGCTCTGCTTCTAACTTGGGCCAGATTTGTAAAATGGTCTTATGAATTAGCCATTTCGCTCCAATTCACATTCCAAGTAATATTCGGCATGCTAATTACGTTGCCGATTGCCAAATTGCATTATTTCTTATAGTTTCCGAGATATGGACTATCGACATCTGACAATATTGGCTCTGCTTCTAACTTGGGCCAGAATTGTAAAATGGTCTTATGAATTAGCGATTTCGTTTCAATTCACATTCCAACTAATATTCGGCATGCTAATTACGTTGCCGATTGCCAAATTGCATTATCTCTTATAGTTTCCGAGATATGGACAATCGGAATTTTACACCTTAGAGTCTGTTTCTAACTGGGGTCAAAATTGTAAAATGGTCTTACGAATTAGCGATTTCGTTCCAATTCACATTCCAAGTATTATTCGGCATGCTAATTACGTTGCCGATTGCCAAATTGCATTATCTCTTATAGTTTCCGAGACATGGACTATCGACATCTGACAATGTTGGCTCTGCTTCTAACTTGAGCCAGAATTGTAAAATGTTCTTATGAATTAGCGATTTCGCTCCAATTCACATTCCAAGTAATATTCGGCATGCTAATTACGCTGCCGATTGCCAAATTGCATTATCTCTTATAGTTTCCGAGATATGGACTATCGACATCTGACAATATTGGCTCTGCTTCTAACTTGGGCCAGAATTGTAAAATGGTCTTATGAATTAGCGATTTCGTTTCAATTCACATTCCAGCTAATATTCGGCATGCTAATTACGTTGCCGATTGCCAAATTGCATTATCTCTTATAGTTTCCGAGATATGGACAATCGGAATTTTACACCTTAGAGTCTGTTTCTAACTGGGGTCAAAATTGTAAAATGGTCTTACGAATTAGCGATTTCGTTCCAATTCACATTCCAAGTAATATTCGGCATGCTAATTACGTTGCCGATTGCCAAATTGCATTATCTCTTATACTTTCCGAGATATGGACTATCGACATCTGACAATATTGGCTCTGCTTCTAACTTGCGCCAGAATTGTAAAATGGTCTTATGAATTGGCGATTTCGCTCCAATTCACATTCCAAGTATTATTCGGCATGCTAGTTACGTTGCCGATTGCCAAATTGCATTATCTCTTATAGTTTCCGAGACATGGACTATCGACATCTGACAATGTTGGCTCTGCTTCTAACTTGGGCCAGAATTGTAAAATGTTCTTATGAATTAGCGATTTCGCTCCAATTCACATTCCAAGTAATATTCGGCATGCTAATTACGCTGCCGATTGCCAAATTGCATTATCTCTTATAGTTTCCGAGATATGGACTATCGACATCTAACAATATTGGCTCTGCTTCTAACTTGGGCCAGAATTGTAAAATGGTCTTATGAATCAGCGATTTCGCTCCAATTCACATTCTAAGTAATATTCGGCATGCTAATTACGTTGCCGATTGCCAAATTGCATTATCTCTTATAGTTTCCGAGATATGGACAATCGAAATTTTACACCTTAGAGTCTGTTTCTAACTGGGGTCAAAATTGTAAAATGGTCTTACGAATTAGCGATTTCGTTCCAATTCACATTCCAAGTAATATTCGGCATGTTAATTAAGCTGCCGATTGCCAAATTGCATTATCTCTTATAGTTTCCGAGATATGGACAATCGAAATTTTACACCTTAGAGTCTGTTTCTAACTGGGGTCAAAATTGTAAAATGGTCTTATGAATTAGCGATTTCGTTCTAAATCACGTTCCAAGTAATATTCAGCATGATAATTACGCTGTCGATTACCAAATTGCATTATCTCTTATAGTTTCCGAGATATGGACTATCGAAATTTTACACCTTAGAGTCTGTTTCTAACTGGGGTCAAAATTGTAAAATGGTCTTACGAATTAGCGATTTCGTTCCAATTCACATTCCAAGTAATATTCGGCATGCTAATTACGTTGCCGATTGCCAAATTGCATTATCTCTTATAGTTTCCGAGATATGGACTATCGACATCTGACAATATTGGCTCTGCTTCTAACTTGGGCCAGAATTGTAAAATGGTCTTATGAATTAGCCATTTCGCTCCAATTCACATTCCAAGTAATATTCGGCATGCTAATTACGTTGCCGATTGCCAAATTGCATTATCTCTTATAGTTTCCGAGATATGGACTATCGACATCTGACAATATTGGCTCTGCTTCTAACTTGGGCCAGAATTGTAAAATGGCCTTATGAATTAGCGATTTCGTTTCAATTCACATTCCAACTAATATTCGGCATGCTAATTACGTTGCCGATTGCCAAATTGCATTATCTCTTATATTTTCCGAGATATGGACAATCGGAATTTTACACCTTAGCGTCTGTTTCTAACTGGGGTCAAAATTGTAAAATGGTCTTACGAATTAGCGATTTCGCTCCAATTCACATTCCAAGTATTATTCGGCATGCTAATTACGTTGCCGATTGCCAAATTGCATTATCTCTTATAGTTTCCGCGACATGGACTATCGACATCTGACAATATTGGCTCTGCTTCTAACTTGGGCCAGAATTGTAAAATGGTCTTATGAATTAGCGATTTCGTTCCAATTCACATTCTAAGTAATATTCGGCATGCTAATTACGCTGCCGATTGCCAAATTGCATTATCTCTTATAGTTTCCGAGATATGGACAATCGAAATTTTACACCTTAGAGTCTGTTTCTAACTGGGGTCAAAATTGTAAAATGGTCTTACGAATTAGCGATTTCGTTCCATTTCACATTCCAAGTAATATTCGGCATGCTAATTACGCTGCCGATTGCCAAATTGCATTATCTCTTATAGTTTCCGAGATATGGACTATCGACGTCTAACAATATTAGCTCTGCTTCTAACTTGGGCCAGAATTGTAAAATGGTCTTACGAATTAGCGATTTCGTTCCAATTCACATTCCAAGTAATATTCGGCATGCTAATTACGTTGCCGATTGCCAAATTGCATTATCTCTTATAGTTTCCGAGATATGGACTATCGACATCTGACAATATTGGCTCTGCTTCTAACTTGGGCCAGATTTGTAAAATGGTCTTATGAATTAGCCATTTCGCTCCAATTCACATTCCAAGTAATATTCGGCATGCTAATTACGTTGCCGATTGCCAAATTGCATTATTTCTTATAGTTTCCGAGATATGGACTATCGACATCTGACAATATTGGCTCTGCTTCTAACTTGGGCCAGAATTGTAAAATGGTCTTATGAATTAGCGATTTCGTTTCAATTCACATTCCAACTAATATTCGGCATGCTAATTACGTTGCCGATTGCCAAATTGCATTATCTCTTATAGTTTCCGAGATATGGACAATCGGAATTTTACACCTTAGAGTCTGTTTCTAACTGGGGTCAAAATTGTAAAATGGTCTTACGAATTAGCGATTTCGTTCCAATTCACATTCCAAGTATTATTCGGCATGCTAATTACGTTGCCGATTGCCAAATTGCATTATCTCTTATAGTTTCCGAGACATGGACTATCGACATCTGACAATGTTGGCTCTGCTTCTAACTTGAGCCAGAATTGTAAAATGTTCTTATGAATTAGCGATTTCGCTCCAATTCACATTCCAAGTAATATTCGGCATGCTAATTACGCTGCCGATTGCCAAATTGCATTATCTCTTATAGTTTCCGAGATATGGACTATCGACATCTGACAATATTGGCTCTGCTTCTAACTTGGGCCAGAATTGTAAAATGGTCTTATGAATTAGCGATTTCGTTTCAATTCACATTCCAGCTAATATTCGGCATGCTAATTACGTTGCCGATTGCCAAATTGCATTATCTCTTATAGTTTCCGAGATATGGACAATCGGAATTTTACACCTTAGAGTCTGTTTCTAACTGGGGTCAAAATTGTAAAATGGTCTTACGAATTAGCGATTTCGTTCCAATTCACATTCCAAGTAATATTCGGCATGCTAATTACGTTGCCGATTGCCAAATTGCATTATCTCTTATACTTTCCGAGATATGGACTATCGACATCTGACAATATTGGCTCTGCTTCTAACTTGCGCCAGAATTGTAAAATGGTCTTATGAATTGGCGATTTCGCTCCAATTCACATTCCAAGTATTATTCGGCATGCTAGTTACGTTGCCGATTGCCAAATTGCATTATCTCTTATAGTTTCCGAGACATGGACTATCGACATCTGACAATGTTGGCTCTGCTTCTAACTTGGGCCAGAATTGTAAAATGTTCTTATGAATTAGCGATTTCGCTCCAATTCACATTCCAAGTAATATTCGGCATGCTAATTACGCTGCCGATTGCCAAATTGCATTATCTCTTATAGTTTCCGAGATATGGACTATCGACATCTAACAATATTGGCTCTGCTTCTAACTTGGGCCAGAATTGTAAAATGGTCTTATGAATCAGCGATTTCGCTCCAATTCACATTCTAAGTAATATTCGGCATGCTAATTACGTTGCCGATTGCCAAATTGCATTATCTCTTATAGTTTCCGAGATATGGACAATCGAAATTTTACACCTTAGAGTCTGTTTCTAACTGGGGTCAAAATTGTAAAATGGTCTTACGAATTAGCGATTTCGTTCCAATTCACATTCCAAGTAATATTCGGCATGTTAATTAAGCTGCCGATTGCCAAATTGCATTATCTCTTATAGTTTCCGAGATATGGACAATCGAAATTTTACACCTTAGAGTCTGTTTCTAACTGGGGTCAAAATTGTAAAATGGTCTTACGAATTAGCGATTTCGTTCCAATTCACATTCCAAGTAATATTCGGCATGCTAATTACGTTGCCGATTGCCAAATTGCATTATCTCTTATAGTTTCTGAGATATGGACTATCGACATCTGACAATATTGGCTCTGCTTCTAACTTGGGCCAGAATTGTAAAATGGTCTTATGAATTAGCGATTTCGTTCCAATTAACATTCCAAGTAATATTCGGCATGCTAATTACGTTGCCCATTGCCAAATTGCATTATCTCTTATAGTTTCCGAGATATGGGCAATCGAAATTTTACACCTTAGAGTCTGTTTCTAACTGGGGTCAAAATTGTAAAATGGTCTTATGAATTAGCGATTTCGCTCCAATTCACATTCTAAGTAATATTTGGCAAGCTAATTACGTTGCCGATGGCCAAATTGCATTATCTCTTATAGTTTCCGAGATATGGACTATCGACATCTGACAATATTGGCTCTGCTTCTAACTTGGGCCAGAATTGTAAAATGGCCTTATGAATTAGCGATTTCTTTCTAAATCACATTCCAAGTAATATTCGGCATGCTAATTACGCTGTCGATTGCCAAATTGCAATATCTCTTGTAGTTCCCGAGATATGGGCAATCGAAATTTTACACCTTAGGCTCTGTTTCTAACATGGGCCAAAGTTGTAAAATGGTCTTATGAATTAGCGATTCCGTTCCAATTCACGTTGCAAGCAATATTCGGCATGCTAATTACGTTACCGATTGCCAAATTTCATTATCTCTTATAGTTTCCGAGATATGGGCAATCGAAATTTTACACTTTAGGCTCTGTTTCTAACTCACGCAAAAATTGTAAAATGGTCTTATGAATTACGGATTTCGTTCCAAATCATATTCTAAGTAATATTCGACATGCTAATTACGTCGCCGTTTGCCAAATTGCACTAGTATAGTTTCCGAAATATGGGCTATAGAAATTTTGCTCTTTAGGCTCTGTTTCTAACTTAGGCCAACATTGTAAAATGGTCTTATGAATTACGGATTTCGTTCCAAATCATATTCCAAGTAATATTCGTCATGTTAATTACGTCGCCGTTTGCCAAATTGCACTATCTCTTATAGTTTCCGAAATATGGGCTATCGAAATTTTACTCTTTAGGCTCTGTTTCTAACTTAGACCAAAATTGTAAAATGGTCTTATGAATTAAGGATTTCGTTCCAAATCATACTCCAAGTAATACTCGCCATGCTAATTACGTTGTCGATTGCCAAATTGCATTATCTCTTATAGTTTCCAAGATATGGGCTATCGCAATTAGGGCACACATTAGGCTGGGTTTCTAAATTATGCTAAAATTGTAAAATGACCTTGTGAATTACGGACTTTTGTTCCAAATCACATGTCATGTAGTATTCGGCATGCTTGTGACGTTGTCGTTTGCCAAATTGCATTATCTCTTATAGTTCCCGTATATGGGCTATCCAAATTTTACATCTTAGGCTCTGTTTCTAACATGGGCCAAAATTGTAAAATGTTCTTATGAATTAGCGATTCCGTTCCAATTCACATTGCGAGCAATATTCGGCATGCTAATTACGTTGCCGATTGCCAAATTTCGTTATCTCTTATAGTTTCCGAGATATGGGCAATCAAAATTTTACACCTTAGGCTCTGTTTCTAACTTGGGCCAAAATTGTAAAATGGTCTTATGAATTAGCGATTTCGTTCTAAATCACATTCCAAGTAATATTCGGCATGCTAATTACGTTGCCGATTGACACATTTCGTTATCTCTTATAGCTTCCGAGATATGGGCAATCAAAATTTTACACCTTAGGCTCTGTTTCTAACTTGGGCCAAAATTGTAAAATGGTCTTATGAATTAGCGATTTCTTTCTAAATCACATTCCAAGTAATATTAGGCATGCTAATTACGCTGTCGATTGCCAAATTGCAATATCTCTTGTAGTTCCCGAGATATGGGCAATCGAAATTTTACACCTTAGGCTCTGTTTCTAACATGGGCCAAAGTTGTAAAATGGTCTTATGAATTAGCGATTCCGTTCCAATTCACGTTGCAAGCAATATTCGGCATGCTAATTACGTTACCGATTGCCAAATTTCATTATCTCTTATAGTTTCCGAGATATGGGCAATCGAAATTTTACACCTTAGGCTCTGTTTCTAACTTGAGGCAAAATTGAAAAATGGTCTTATGAATTAGCGATTTCGTTCTAAATCACATTCCAAGTAATATTCGGCATGTTAATTACGTTGTCGATTACCAAATTGCATTATATCTTATGGTTTCATATATATGGACTATCGAAATTTTACAATTTGGCTCTGCTTCCAACTTGGGCCAAAATAGTAAAATGGTCTTATGAATTAGCGATTTCGTTCTAAATCACATTCCAGGTAATATTCGGCATGTTAATTACGTTGTCGATCACCAAATTGTATTATCTCTTATGGTTTCCGATATATGGACTATCGAAATTTTACACCTTAGGCTCTGTTTGTAACATGGGCCAAAATTTTAAAATGGTCTTATGAATTAGCGATTTCGTTATAAATCACACTCCAAGTAATATTCGGCATGCTAATTACGTTGTCGATTACCAAATTGCATTATTTCTTATGATTTCCGATATATGGACTATCGAAATTTTACAATTTGGCTCTGCTTCTAACATGGGCCAAAATTGTAAAATGGTCTTATGAATTAGCGATTCCATTCCAATTCACATTGCAAGCAATATTCGGCCTGCTAATTAGGTTGCCGATTACCAAATTGCATTATCTCTTATAGTTTCCGAGATATGGACTATCGACATCTAACAATATTGGCTCTGCTTCTAACTTGGGCCAGAATTGTAAAATGGTCTTATGAATTAGCGATTTCGCTCCAATTCACATTCTAAGTAATATTCGGCATGCTAATTACGTTGGCGATTGCCAAATTGCATTATCTCTTATAGTTTCCGAGATATGGACTATCGACATCTGAAAATATTGGCTCTGCTTATAACTTGGGCCAGAATTGTAAAATGGTCTTGTGAATTAGCGATTTCGTTCCAATTCACATTCCAAGTAATATTCGGCATGCTAATTACGCTGCCGATTGCCAAATTGCATTATCTCTTATAGTTTCCGAGATATGGACAATCGAAATTTTACACCTTAGAGTCTGTTTCTAACTGGGGTCAAAATTGTAAAATGGTCTTACGAATTAGCGATTTCGTTCCAATTCACATTCCAAGTAATATTCGGCATGCTAATTACGTTGCCGATTGCCAAATTGCATTATCTCTTATAGTTTCCGAGATATGGACTATCGACATCTGACAATATTGGCTCTGCTTCTAACTTGGGCCAGAATTGTAAAATGGTCTTATGAATTAGCCATTTCGCTCCAATTCACATTCCAAGTAATATTCGGCATGCTAATTACGTTGCCGATTGCCAAATTGCATTATCTCTTATAGTTTCCGAGATATGGACTATCGACATCTGACAATATTGGCTCTGCTTCTAACTTGGGCCAGAATTGTAAAATGGCCTTATGAATTAGCGATTTCGTTTCAATTCACATTCCAACTAATATTCGGCATGCTAATTACGTTGCCGATTGCCAAATTGCATTATCTCTTATATTTTCCGAGATATGGACAATCGGAATTTTACACCTTAGAGTCTGTTTCTAACTGGGGTCAAAATTGTAAAATGGTCTTACGAATTAGCGATTTCGCTCCAATTCACATTCCAAGTATTATTCGGCATGCTAATTACGTTGCCGATTGCCAAATTGCATTATCTCTTATAGTTTCCGCGATATGGACTATCGACATCTGACAATATTGGCTCTGCTTCTAACTTGGGCCAGAATTGTAAAATGGTCTTATGAATTAGCGATTTCGTTCCAATTCACATTCCAAGTAATACTCGGCATGCTAATTACGATGCCGATTGCCAAATTGCATTATCTCTTATAGTTTCCGAGATATGGACAATCGAAATTTTACACCTTAGAGTCTGTTTCTAACTGGGGTCAAAATTGTAAAATGGTCTTACGAATTAGCGATTTCGTTCCATTTCACATTCCAAGTAATATTCGGCATGCTAATTACGCTGCCGATTGCCAAATTGCATTATCTCTTATAGTTTCCGAGATATGGACTATCGACGTCTAACAATATTAGCTCTGCTTCTAACTTGGGCCAGAATTGTAAAATGGTCTTACGAATTAGCGATTTCGTTCCAATTCACATTCCAAGTAATATTCGGCATGCTAATTACGTTGCCGATTGCCAAATTGCATTATCTCTTATAGTTTCCGAGATATGGACTATCGACATCTGACAATATTGGCTCTGCTTCTAACTTGGGCCAGATTTGTAAAATGGTCTTATGAATTAGCCATTTCGCTCCAATTCACATTCCAAGTAATATTCGGCATGCTAATTACGTTGCCGATTGCCAAATTGCATTATTTCTTATAGTTTCCGAGATATGGACTATCGACATCTGACAATATTGGCTCTGCTTCTAACTTGGGCCAGAATTGTAAAATGGTCTTATGAATTAGCGATTTCGTTTCAATTCACATTCCAACTAATATTCGGCATGCTAATTACGTTGCCGATTGCCAAATTGCATTATCTCTTATAGTTTCCGAGATATGGACAATCGGAATTTTACACCTTAGAGTCTGTTTCTAACTGGGGTCAAAATTGTAAAATGGTCTTACGAATTAGCGATTTCGTTCCAATTCACATTCCAAGTATTATTCGGCATGCTAATTACGTTGCCGATTGCCAAATTGCATTATCTCTTATAGTTTCCGAGACATGGACTATCGACATCTGACAATGTTGGCTCTGCTTCTAACTTGAGCCAGAATTGTAAAATGTTCTTATGAATTAGCGATTTCGCTCCAATTCACATTCCAAGTAATATTCGGCATGCTAATTACGCTGCCGATTGCCAAATTGCATTATCTCTTGTAGTTTCCGAGATATGGACTATCGACATCTAACAATATTGGCTCTGCTTCTAACTTGGGCCAGAATTGTAAAATGGTCTTATGAATTAGCGATTTCGCTCCAATTCACATTCTAAGTAATATTCGGCATGCTAATTACGTTGCCGATTGCCAAATTGCATTATCTCTTATAGTTTCCGAGATATGGACAATCGAAATTTTACACCTTAGAGTCTGTTTCTAACTGGGGTCAAAATTGTAAAATGGTCTTACGAATTAGCGATTTCGTTCCAATTCACATTCCAAGTAAGATTCGGCATGTTAATTAAGCTGCCGATTGCCAAATAGCATTATCTCTTATAGTTTCCGAGATATGGACAATCGAAATTTTACACCTTAGAGTCTGTTTCTAACTGGGGTCAAAATTGTAAAATGGTCTTATGAATTAGCGATTTCATTCCAATTCACATTCCAAGTAATATTCGGCATGCTAATTACGTTGGCGATTGCCAAATTGCATTATCTCTTATAGTTTCCGAGATATGGACTATCGACATCTGAAAATATTGGCTCTGCTTATAACTTGGGCCAGAATTGTAAAATGGTCTTATGAATTAGCGATTTCACTCCAATTCACATTCCAAGTAATATTCGGCATGCTAATTACGTTGCCGATTGCCAAATTGCATTATCTCTTATATTTTCCGAGATATGGACAATCGAAATTTTACACCTTAGAGTCTGTTTCTAACTGGGGTCAAAATTGTAAAATGGTCTTACGAATTAGCGATTTCGTTCCAATTCACATTCCAAGTAATATTCGGCATGCTAATTACGTTGCCGATTGCCAAATTGCATTATCTCTTATAGTTTCCGAGATATGGACTATCGACATCTGAAAATATTGGCTCTGCTTATAACTTGGGCCAGAATTGTAAAATGGTCTTACAAATTAGCGATTTCGTTCCAAATCACATTCCAAGTAATATTCGGCATGCTAATTACGTTGCCGATTGCCAAATTGCATTATCTCTTATAGTTTCTGAGATATGGACTATCGACAGCTGACAATATTGGCTCTGCTTCTAACTTGGGCCAGAATTGTAAAATGGTCTTATGAATTAGCTATTTCGTTTCAATTCACATTCCAACTAATATTCGGCATGCTAATTACGTTGCCGATTGCCAAATTGCATTATCTCTTATAGTTTCCGAGATATGGACAATCGAAATTTTACACTTTAGAGTCTGTTTCTAACTGGGGCCAAAACTGTAAAATGGTCTTACGAATTAGCGATTTCGTTCCAATTCACATTCCAAGTAATATTCGGCATATTAATTACGCTGCCGATTGCCAAATTGCATTATCTCTAATAGTTTCCGAGATATGGACTATCGACATCTAACAATATTGACTCTGCTTCTAACTTGGGCCAGAATTGTAAAATGGTCTTACGAATTAGCGATTTCGTTCCAATTCACATTCCAAGTAATATTCGGCATGCTAATTACGTTGTCGATTGCCAAATTGCATTATCTCTTATAGTTTCCGAGATATGGACTATCGACCTCTGACAATATTGGCTCTGCTTCTAACTTGGGCCAGAATTGTAAAATGATCTTATGAATTAGCGATTTCGCTCCAATTCACATTCCAAGTAATATTCGGCATGCTAATTACGTTGCCCATTGCCAAATTGCATTATTTCTTATAGTTTCCGAGATATGGACTATCGACATCTAACAATATTGGCTCTGCTTCTAACTTGGGCCAGAATTGTAAAATGGTCTTATGAATTAGCGATTTGGCTCCAATTCACATTCCAAGTAATATTCGGCATGCTAATTACGTTGCCGATTGCCAAATTGCATTATCTCTTATAGTTTCCGAGATATGGGCAATCGAAATTTTACACCTTAGAGTCTGTTTCTAACTGGGGTCAAAATTGTAAAATGGTCTTATGAATTAGCGATTTCGCTCCTATTCACATTCCAAGTAATATTTGGCAAGCTAATTACGTTGCAGATTGCCAAATTGCATTATCTCTTATAGTTTCCGAGATATGGACCGGTTCGTCCATCGATCGATGGACGAACCTCTATCGAAATTTTACACCTTAGGCTCTGTTTCTAACATGGGCCAAAATTGTAAAATGGCCTTATGAATTAGCGATTTCGTTCTAAATCACACTCCAAGTAATATTCTGGATGCTAATTACGTTGTCGATTACCAAATTGCATTATCTCTTATGGTTTCCGATAAATGGACTATCGAAATTTTACAATTTGGCTCTGCTTCTAACATGGGCAAAAATTGTAAAATGTTCTTATTAATTAACGATTCCGTTCCAATTCACACTGCAAGCAATATTCGGCATGCTAATTACGTTGCCGATTGCGAAATTGCATTATCTCTTATAGTTTCCGAGATATGGGCAATCCAAATTCTACACCTTGGGCTCTGTTTCAAACTTGGGCCAAAATTGTAAAATGGTCTTATGAATTAGCGATTTCATTCCAATTCACATTCCAAGTAATATTCGGCATGATAATTACGCTGTCGATTACCAAATTGCATTATCTCTTATGGTTTCCGATATATCGACCATCGAAATTTTACAATTTGGCTCTGCTTCAACTTTTGCCGAAATTGTAAAATGGTCTTATGAATTAGCGATTTCGTTCCAATTCACATTTCAAGCAATATTCGGCATGCTAATTACGTTGCCGATTGCAAAATTGCATTATCTCTTATAGTTTCCGAGATATGGGCTATCGAAATTTTACACCTTAGGCTCTGTTTCAAACTTGGGCCAAATTTGTAAAATGGTCTTATGAATTAGCGATTTCATTCCAATTCACATTCCAAGTAATATTCGTCATGCTAATTACGCTGTCGATTGCAAAATTGCATTATCTCTTATAGTTTCCGAGATATGGGCAATTGAAATTTTACACTTTAGGCTCTGTTTCTAACTTGGGTCAAAATTGTAAAATGGTCTTATGAATTAGCGATTTCTTTCTAAATCACATTCCAAGTAATATTCGACATGCTAATTACGCTGCCGATTGCCAAATTGCATTATCTCTTATAGTTCCCGAGATATGGGCAATCGAAATTTTACACCTTAGGCTGTGTTTCTAACATGGGCCAAAGTTGTAAAATGGTCTTATGAATTAGCGATTCCCTTCCAATTCACGTTGCAAGCAATATTCGGCATGCTAATTACGTTGCCGATTGCCAAATTTCATTATCTCTTATAGTTTCCGAGATATGGGCAATCGAAATTTTACACCTTAGGCTCTGTTTCTAACTCGAGGCAAAATTGAAAAATGGTCTTATGAATTAGCGATTTCGTTCTAAATCACATTCCAAGTAATATTCGGCATGTTAATTACGTTGTCGATTACCAAATTGCATTATATCTTATGGTTTCATATATATGGAC
Source organism: Rhynchophorus ferrugineus (assembly GCF_030347505.1). Lineage (NCBI taxonomy): Eukaryota > Metazoa > Arthropoda > Insecta > Coleoptera > Curculionidae > Rhynchophorus > Rhynchophorus ferrugineus. The sequence goes on from NW_027472597.1 coordinate 666,898, forward strand.
TATCGAAATTTTACAATTTGGCTCTGCTTCCAACTTGGGCCAAAATGGTAAAATGGTCTTATGAATTAGCGATTTCGTTCTAAATCACATTCCAGGTAATATTCGGCATGTTAATTACGTTGTCGATTACCAAATTGTATTATCTCTTATGGTTTCCGATATATGGACTATCGAAATTTTACACCTTAGGCTCTGCTTCTAACATGGGCCAAAATTGTAAAATGTTCTTATTAATTAACGATTCCGTTCCAATTCACACTGCAAGCAATATTCGGCATGCTAATTACGTTGCCGATTGCTAAATTGCATTATCTCTTATAGTTTCCGAGATATGGGCAATCCAAATTCTACATCTTGGGCTCTGTTTCAAACTTGGGCCAAAATTGTAAAATGGTCTTATGAATTAGCGATTTCACTTCAATTCACATTCCAAGTAGTATTCGGCATGCTAATTACGCTGTCGATTGCAAAATTGCGTTATCTCTTATAGTTTCCGAGATATGGGCAATCGAAATTTTACACCTTAGGCTCTGTTTCTAACTTGAGCCATTATTGTAAAATGGTCTTATGAATTAGCGATTTCGTTCTAAATCACGTTCCAAGTTATATTCAGCATGCAAATTACATTGTCGATTGATAAACTGCATTATCTCTTATAGTTTCCGAGATATGGGCAATCGAAATTTTACACCTTAGGCTCTGTTTCTAACTCGAGGCAAAATTGAAAAATGGTCTTATGAATTAGCGATTTCGTTCTAAATCACATTCCAAGTAATATTCGGCATGTTAATTACGTTGTCGATTACCAAATTGCATTATATCTTATGGTTTCATATATATGGACTATCGAAATTTTAGAATTTGGCTCTGCTTCCAACTTGGGCCAAAATGGTAAAATGGTCTTATGAATTAGCGATTTCGTTCTAAATCACATTCCAGGTAATATTCGGCATGCTAATTACGTTGTCTATTACCAAATTGTATTATCTCTTATGGTTTCCGATATATGGACTATCGAAATTTTACACCTTAGGCTCTGCTTCTAACATGGGCCAAAATTGTAAAATGTTCTTATTAATTAACGATTCCGTTCCAATTCACACTGCAAGCAATATTCGGCATGCTAATTACGTTGCCGATTGCTAAATTGTATTATCTCTTATAGTTTCCGAGATATGGGCAATCCAAATTCTACACCTTGGGCTCTGTTTCAAACTTGGGCCGAAATTGTAAAATGGTCGTATGAATTAGCGATTTCACTTCAATTCACATTCCAAGTAATATTCGGCATGCTAATTACGCTGTCGATTGCAAAATTGCGTTATCTCTTATAGTTTCCGAGATATGGGCAATCGAAATTTTACACTTTAGGCTCTGTTTCTAACTCACGCAAAAATTGTAAAATGGTCTTATGAATTACGGATTTCGTTCCAAATCATATTCCAAGTAATATTCGTCATGTTAATTACGTCGCCGTTTGCCAAATTGCACTATCTCTTATAGTTTCCGAAATATGGGCTATCGAAATTTTACTCTTTAGGCTCTGTTTCTAACTTAGACCAAAATTGTAAAATGGTCTTATGAATTAAGGATTTCGTTCCAAATCATACTCCAAGTAATACTCGCCATGCTAATTACGTTGTCGATTGCCAAATTGCATTATCTCTTATAGTTTCCGAGATATGGACTATCGACATCTAACAATATTGGCTCTGCTTCTAACTTGGGCCAGAATTGTAAAATGGTCTTATGAATTAGCGATTTCGCTCCAATTCACATTCTAAGTAATATTCGGCATGCTAATTACGTTGGCGATTGCCAAATTGCATTATCTCTTATAGTTTCCGAGATATGGACAATCGAAATTTTACACCTTAGAGTCTGTTTCTAACTGGGGTCAAAATTGTAAAATGGTCTTACGAATTAGCGATTTCGTTCCATTTCACATTCCAAGTAATATTCGGCATGCTAATTACGCTGCCGATTGCCAAATTGCATTATCTCTTATAGTTCCCGAGATATGGGCAATCGAAATTTTACACCTTAGGCTCTGTTTCTAACTTGAGGCAAAATTGAGAAATGGTCTTATGAATTAGCGATTCCGTTCTAAATCACATTCCAAGTAATATTCGGCATGTTAATTACGTTGTCGATTACCAAATTGCATTATATCTTATGGTTTCATATATATGGACTATCGAAATTTTACAATTTGGCTCTGCTTCCAACTTGGGCCAAAATGGTAAAATGGTCTTATGAATTAGCGATTTCGTTCTAAATCACATTCCAGGTAATATTCGGCATGTTAATTACGTTGTCGATTACCAAATTGTATTATCTCTTATGGTTTCCGATATATGGACTATCGAAATTTTACACCTTAGGCTCTGTTTGTAACATGGGCCAAAATTTTAAAATGGTCTTATGAATTAGCGATTTCGTTATAAATCACACTCCAAGTAATATTCGGCATGCTAATTACGTTGTCGATTACCAAATTGCATTATTTCTTATGATTTCCGATATATGGACTATCGAAATTTTACAATTTGGCTCTGCTTCTAACATGGGCCAAAATTGTAAAATGGTCTTATGAATTAGCGATTCCATTCCAATTCACATTGCAAGCAATATTCGGCCTGCTAATTAGGTTGCCGATTACCAAATTGCATTATCTCTTATAGTTTCCGAGATATGGACTATCGACATCTAACAATATTGGCTCTGCTTCTAACTTGGGCCAGAATTGTAAAATGGTCTTATGAATTAGCGATTTCGCTCCAATTCACATTCTAAGTAATATTCGGCATGCTAATTACGTTGGCGATTGCCAAATTGCATTATCTCTTATAGTTTCCGAGATATGGACTATCGACATCTGAAAATATTGGCTCTGCTTATAACTTGGGCCAGAATTGTAAAATGGTCTTATGAATTAGCGATTTCGTTCCAATTCACATTCCAAGTAATATTCGGCATGCTAATTACGTTGCCGATTGCCAAATTGCATTATCTCTTATAGTTTCCGAGATATGGACAATCGAAATTTTACACCTTAGAGTCTGTTTCTAACTGGGGTCAAAATTGTAAAATGGTCTTACGAATTAGCGATTTCGTTCCAATTCACATTCCAAGTAATATTCGGCATGCTAATTACGTTGCCGATTGCCAAATTGCATTATCTCTTATAGTTTCCGAGATATGGACTATCGACATCTGACAATATTGGCTCTGCTTCTAACTTGGGCCAGAATTGTAAAATGGTCTTATGAATTAGCCATTTCGCTCCAATTCACATTCCAAGTAATATTCGGCATGCTAATTACGTTGCCGATTGCCAAATTGCATTATCTCTTATAGTTTCCGAGATATGGACTATCGACATCTGACAATATTGGCTCTGCTTCTAACTTGGGCCAGAATTGTAAAATGGTCTTATGAATTAGCGATTTCGTTTCAATTCACATTCCAACTAATATTCGGCATGCTAATTACGTTGCCGATTGCCAAATTGCATTATCTCTTATATTTTCCGAGATATGGACAATCGGAATTTTACACCTTAGAGTCTGTTTCTAACTGGGGTCAAAATTGTAAAATGGTCTTACGAATTAGCGATTTCGTTCCAATTCACATTCCAAGTATTATTCGGCATGCTAATTACGTTGCCGATTGCCAAATTGCATTATCTCTTATAGTTTCCGCGACATGGACTATCGACATCTGACAATATTGGCTCTGCTTCTAACTTGGGCTAGAATTGTAAAATGGTCTTATGAATTAGCGATTTCGTTCCAATTCACATTCCAAGTAATATTCGGCATGCTAATTACGCTGCCGATTGCCAAATTGCATTATCTCTTATAGTTTCCGAGATATGGACAATCGAAATTTTACACCTTAGAGTCTGTTTCTAACTGGGGTCAAAATTGTAAAATGGTCTTACGAATTAGCGATTTCGTTCCATTTCACATTCCAAGTAATATTCGGCATGCTAATTACGCTGCCGATTGCCAAATTGCATTATCTCTTATAGTTTCCGAGATATGGACTATCGACGTCTAACAATATTAGCTCTGCTTCTAACTTGGGCCAGAATTGTAAAATGGTCTTACGAATTAGCGATTTCGTTCCAATTCACATTCCAAGTAATATTCGGCATGCTAATTACGTTGCCGATTGCCAAATTGCATTATCTCTTATAGTTTCCGAGATATGGACTATCGACATCTGACAATATTGGCTCTGCTTCTAACTTGGGCCAGAATTGTAAAATGGTCTTATGAATTAGCCATTTCGCTCCAATTCACATTCCAAGTAATATTCGGCATGCTAATTACGTTGCCGATTGCCAAATTGCATTATCTCTTATAGTTTCCGAGATATGGACTATCGACATCTGACAATATTGGCTCTGCTTCTAACTTGGGCCAGAATTGTAAAATGGTCTTATGAATTAGCAATTTCGTTTCAATTCACATTCCAACTAATATTCGGCATGCTAATTACGTTGCCGATTGCCAAATTGCATTATCTCTTATAGTTTCCGAGATATGGACTATCGACATCTAACAATATTGGCTCTGCTTCTAACTTGGGCCAGAATTGTAAAATGGTCTTATGAATTAGCGATTTCGCTCCAATTCACATTCTAAGTAATATTCGGCATGCTAATTACGCTGCCGATTGCCAAATTGCATTATCTCTTATAGTTTTCGAGATATGGACAATCGGAATTTTACACCTTAGAGTCTGTTTCTAACTGGGGTCAAAATTGTAAAATGGTCTTACGAATTAGCGATTTCGTTCCAATTCACATTCCAAGTATTATTCGGCATGCTAATTACGTTGCCGATTGCCAAATTGCATTATCTCTTATAGTTTCCGAGACATGGACTATCGACATCTGACAATGTTGGCTCTGCTTCTAACTTGAGCCAGAATTGTAAAATGTTCTTATGAATTAGCGATTTCGCTCCAATTCACATTCCAAGTAATATTCGGCATGCTAATTACGCTGCCGATTGCCAAATTGCATTATCTCTTATAGTTTCCGAGATATGGACTATCGACATCTAACAATATTGGCTCTGCTTCTAACTTGGGCCAGAATTGTAAAATGGTCTTATGAATTAGCGATTTCGCTCCAATTCACATTCTAAGTAATATTCGGCATGCTAATTACGTTGCCGATTGCCAAATTGCATTATCTCTTATAGTTTCCGAGATATGGACAATCGAAATTTTACACCTTAGAGTCTGTTTCTAACTGGGGTCAAAATTGTAAAATGGTCTTACGAATTAGCGATTTCGTTCCAATTCACATTCCAAGTAATATTCGGCATGTTAATTAAGCTGCCGATTGCCAAATTGCATTATCTCTTATAGTTTCCGAGATATGGACAATCGAAATTTTACACCTTAGAGTCTGTTTCTAACTGGGGTCAAAATTGTAAAATGGTCTTATGAATTAGCGATTTCATTCCAATTCACATTCCAAGTAATATTCGGCATGCTATTTACGTTGCCGATTGCCAAATTGCATTATCTCTTATAGTTTCCGAGATATGGACTATCGACATCTGAAAATATTGGCTCTGCTTCTAACTTGGGCCAGAATTGTAAAATGGTCTTATGAATTAGCGATTTCGCTCCAATTCACATTCTAAGTAATATTCGGCATGCTAATTACGTTGGCGATTGCCAAATTGCATTATCTCTTATAGTTTCCGAGATATGGACTATCGACATCTGAAAATATTGGCTCTGCTTATAACTTGGGCCAGAATTGTAAAATGTTCTTATGAATTAGCGATTCCGTTCCAATTCACATTGCGAGCAATATTCGGCATGCTAATTACGTTGCCGATTGCCAAATTTCGTTATCTCTTATAGTTTCCGAGATATGGGCAATCAAAATTTTACACCTTAGGCTCTGTTTCTAACTTGGGCCAAAATTGTAAAATGGTCTTATGAATTAGCGATTTCGTTCTAAATCACATTCCAAGTAATATTCGGCATGCTAATTACGTTGCCGATTGCCACATTTCGTTATCTCTTATAGCTTCCGAGATATGGGCAATCAAAATTTTACACCTTAGGCTCTGTTTCTAACTTGGGCCAAAATTGTAAAATGGTCTTATGAATTAGCGATTTCTTTCTAAATCACATTCCAAGTAATATTCGGCATGCTAATTACGCTGTCGATTGCCAAATTGCAATATCTCTTGTAGTTCCCGAGATATGGGCAATCGAAATTTTACACCTTAGGCTCTGTTTCTAACATGGGCCAAAGTTGTAAAATGGTCTTATGAATTAGCGATTCCGTTCCAATTCACGTTGCAAGCAATATTCGGCATGCTAATTACGTTACCGATTGCCAAATTTCATTATCTCTTATAGTTTCCGAGATATGGACAATCGAAATTTTACACCTTAGGCTCTGTTTCTAACTTGAGGCAAAATTGAGAAATGGTCTTATGAATTAGCGATTCCGTTCTAAATCACATTCCAAGTAATATTCGGCATGTTAATTACGTTGTCGATTACCAAATTGCATTATATCTTATGGTTTCATATATATGGACTATCGAAATTTTACAATTTGGCTCTGCTTCCAACTTGGGCCAAAATGGTAAAATGGTCTTATGAATTAGCGATTTCGTTCTAAATCACATTCCAGGTAATATTCGGCATGTTAATTACGTTGTCGATTACCAAATTGTATTATCTCTTATGGTTTCCGATATATGGACTATCGAAATTTTACACCTTAGGCTCTGTTTGTAACATGGGCCAAAATTTTAAAATGGTTTTATGAATTAGCGATTTCGTTATAAATCACACTCCAAGTAATATTCGGCATGCTAATTACGTTGTCGATTACCAAATTGCATTATTTCTTATGATTTCCGATATATGGACTATCGAAATTTTACAATTTGGCTCTGCTTCTAACATGGGCCAAAATTGTAAAATGGTCTTATGAATTAGCGATTCCATTCCAATTCACATTGCAAGCAATATTCGGCCTGCTAATTAGGTTGCCGATTACCAAATTGCATTATCTCTTATAGTTTCCGAGATATGGACTATCGACATCTAACAATATTGGCTCTGCTTCTAACTTGGGCCAGAATTGTAAAATGGTTTTATGAATTAGCGATTTCGCTCCAATTCACATTCTAAGTAATATTCGGCATGCTAATTACGTTGGCGATTGCCAAATTGCATTATCTCTTATAGTTTCCGAGATATGGACAATCGAAATTTTACACCTTAGAGTCTGTTTCTAACTGGGGTCAAAATTGTAAAATGGTCTTACGAATTAGCGATTTCGTTCCATTTCACATTCCAAGTAATATTCGGCATGCTAATTACGTTGCCGATTGCCAAATTGCATTATCTCTTATAGTTTCCGAGATATGGACTATCGACATCTGACAATATTGGCTCTGCTTCTAACTTGGGCCAGAATTGTAAAATGGTCTTATGAATTAGCCATTTCGCTCCAATTCACATTCCAAGTAATATTCGGCATGCTAATTACGTTGCCGATTGCCAAATTGCATTATCTCTTATAGTTTCCGAGATATGGACTATCGACATCTGACAATATTGGCTCTGCTTCTAACTTGGGCCAGAATTGTAAAATGGTCTTATGAATTAGCGATTTCGTTTCAATTCACATTCCAACTAATATTCGGCATGCTAATTACGTTGCCGATTGCCAAATTGCATTATCTCTTATATTTTCCGAGATATGGACAATCGGAATTTTACACCTTAGAGTCTGTTTCTAACTGGGGTCAAAATTGTAAAATGGTCTTACGAATTAGCGATTTCGTTCCAATTCACATTCCAAGTATTATTCGGCATGCTAATTACGTTGCCGATTGCCAAATTGCATTATCTCTTATAGTTTCCGCGACATGGACTATCGACATCTGACAATATTGGCTCTGCTTCTAACTTGGGCTAGAATTGTAAAATGGTCTTATGAATTAGCGATTTCGTTCCAATTCACATTCCAAGTAATATTCGGCATGCTAATTACGCTGCCGATTGCCAAATTGCATTATCTCTTATAGTTTCCGAGATATGGACAATCGAAATTTTACACCTTAGAGTCTGTTTCTAACTGGGGTCAAAATTGTAAAATGGTCTTACGAATTAGCGATTTCGTTCCATTTCACATTCCAAGTAATATTCGGCATGCTAATTACGCTGCCGATTGCCAAATTGCATTATCTCTTATAGTTTCCGAGATATGGACTATCGACGTCTAACAATATTAGCTCTGCTTCTAACTTGGGCCAGAATTGTAAAATGGTCTTACGAATTAGCGATTTCGTTCCAATTCACATTCCAAGTAATATTCGGCATGCTAATTACGTTGCCGATTGCCAAATTGCATTATCTCTTATAGTTTCCGAGATATGGACTATCGACATCTGACAATATTGGCTCTGCTTCTAACTTGGGCCAGAATTGTAAAATGGTCTTATGAATTAGCCATTTCGCTCCAATTCACATTCCAAGTAATATTCGGCATGCTAATTACGTTGCCGATTGCCAAATTGCATTATCTCTTATAGTTTCCGAGATATGGACTATCGACATCTGACAATATTGGCTCTGCTTCTAACTTGGGCCAGAATTGTAAAATGGTCTTATGAATTAGCAATTTCGTTTCAATTCACATTCCAACTAATATTCGGCATGCTAATTACGTTGCCGATTGCCAAATTGCATTATCTCTTATAGTTTCCGAGATATGGACTATCGACATCTAACAATATTGGCTCTGCTTCTAACTTGGGCCAGAATTGTAAAATGGTCTTATGAATTAGCGATTTCGCTCCAATTCACATTCTAAGTAATATTCGGCATGCTAATTACGCTGCCGATTGCCAAATTGCATTATCTCTTATAGTTTTCGAGATATGGACAATCGGAATTTTACACCTTAGAGTCTGTTTCTAACTGGGGTCAAAATTGTAAAATGGTCTTACGAATTAGCGATTTCGTTCCAATTCACATTCCAAGTATTATTCGGCATGCTAATTACGTTGCCGATTGCCAAATTGCATTATCTCTTATAGTTTCCGAGACATGGACTATCGACATCTGACAATGTTGGCTCTGCTTCTAACTTGAGCCAGAATTGTAAAATGTTCTTATGAATTAGCGATTTCGCTCCAATTCACATTCCAAGTAATATTCGGCATGCTAATTACGCTGCCGATTGCCAAATTGCATTATCTCTTATAGTTTCCGAGATATGGACTATCGACATCTAACAATATTGGCTCTGCTTCTAACTTGGGCCAGAATTGTAAAATGGTCTTATGAATTAGCGATTTCGCTCCAATTCACATTCTAAGTAATATTCGGCATGCTAATTACGTTGCCGATTGCCAAATTGCATTATCTCTTATAGTTTCCGAGATATGGACAATCGAAATTTTACACCTTAGAGTCTGTTTCTAACTGGGGTCAAAATTGTAAAATGGTCTTACGAATTAGCGATTTCGTTCCAATTCACATTCCAAGTAATATTCGGCATGTTAATTAAGCTGCCGATTGCCAAATTGCATTATCTCTTATAGTTTCCGAGATATGGACAATCGAAATTTTACACCTTAGAGTCTGTTTCTAACTGGGGTCAAAATTGTAAAATGGTCTTATGAATTAGCGATTTCATTCCAATTCACATTCCAAGTAATATTCGGCATGCTATTTACGTTGCCGATTGCCAAATTGCATTATCTCTTATAGTTTCCGAGATATGGACTATCGACATCTGAAAATATTGGCTCTGCTTCTAACTTGGGCCAGAATTGTAAAATGGTCTTATGAATTAGCGATTTCGCTCCAATTCACATTCTAAGTAATATTCGGCATGCTAATTACGTTGGCGATTGCCAAATTGCATTATCTCTTATAGTTTCCGAGATATGGACTATCGACATCTGAAAATATTGGCTCTGCTTATAACTTGGGCCAGAATTGTAAAATGGTTTTATGAATTAGCGATTTCGCTCCAATTCACATTCCAAGTAATATTCGGCATGCTAATTACGTTGCCGATTGCCAAATTGCATTATCTCTTATATTTTCCGAGATATGGACAATCGAAATTTTACACCTTAGAGTCTGTTTCTAACTGGGGTCAAAATTGTAAAATGGTCTTACGAATTAGCGATTTCGTTCCAATTCACATTCCAAGTAATATTCGGCATGCTAATTACGTTGCCGATTGCCAAATTGCATTATCTCTTATAGTTTCCGAGATATGGACTATCGACATCTGAAAATATTGGCTCTGCTTATAACTTGGGCCAGAATTGTAAAATGGTCTTACAAATTAGCGATTTCGTTCCAAATCACATTCCAAGTAATATTCGGCATGCTAATTACGTTGCCGATTGCCAAATTGCATTATCTCTTATAGTTTCTGAGATATGGACTATCGACATCTGACAATATTGGCTCTGCTTCTAACTTGGGCCAGAATTGTAAAATGGTCTTATGAATTAGCTATTTCGTTTCAATTCACATTCCAACTAATATTCGGCATGCTAATTACGTTGCCGATTGCCAAATTGCATTATCTCTTATAGTTTCCGAGATATGGACAATCGAAATTTTACACTTTAGAGTCTGTTTCTAACTGGGGCCAAAACTGTAAAATGGTCTTACGAATTAGCGATTTCGTTCCAATTCACATTCCAAGTAATATTCGGCATATTAATTACGCTGCCGATTGCCAAATTGCATTATCTCTAATAGTTTCCGAGATATGGACTATCGACATCTAACAATATTGACTCTGCTTCTAACTTGGGCCAGAATTGTAAAATGGTCTTACGAATTAGCGATTTCGTTCCAATTCACATTCCAAGTAATATTCGGCATGCTAATTACGTTGTCGATTGCCAAATTGCATTATCTCTTATAGTTTCCGAGATATGGACTATCGACCTCTGACAATATTGGCTCTGCTTCTAACTTGGGCCAGAATTGTAAAATGATCTTATGAATTAGCGATTTCGCTCCAATTCACATTCCAAGTAATATTCGGCATGCTAATTACGTTGCCCATTGCCAAATTGCATTATCTCTTATAGTTTCCGAGATATGGACTATCGACATCTAACAATATTGGCTCTGCTTCTAAGTTGGGCCAGAATTGTAAAATGGTCTTATGAATTAGCGATTTGGCTCCAATTCACATTCCAAGTAATATTCGGCATGCTAATTACGTTGCCGATTGCCAAATTGCATTATCTCTTATAGTTTCCGAGATATGGGCAATCGAAATTTTACACCTTAGAGTCTGTTTCTAACTGGGGTCAAAATTGTAAAATGGTCTTATGAATTAGCGATTTCGCTCCTATTCACATTCCAAGTAATATTTGGCAAGCTAATTACGTTGCAGATTGCCAAATTGCATTATCTTTTATAGTTTCCGAGATATGGACTATCGAAATTTTACACCTTAGGCTCTGTTTCTAACATGGGCCAAAATTGTAAAATGGCCTTATGAATTAGCGATTTCGTTCTAAATCACACTCCAAGTAATATTCTGGATGCTAATTACGTTGTCGATTACCAAATTGCATTATCTCTTATGGTTTCCGATAAATGGACTATCGAAATTTTACAATTTGGCTCTGCTTCTAACATGGGCAAAAATTGTAAAATGTTCTTATTAATTAACGATTCCGTTCCAATTCACACTGCAAGCAATATTCGGCGTGCTAATTAGGTTGCTGATTGCGAAATTGCATTATCTCTTATAGTTTCCGAGATATGGGCAATCCAAATTCTACACCTTGGGCTCTGTTTCAAACTTGGGCCAAAATTGTAAAATGGTCTTATGAATTAGCGCTTTCATTCCAATTCACATTCCAAGTAATATTCGGCATGATAATTACGCTGTCGATTACCAAATTGCATTATCTCTTATGGTTTCCGATATATCGACCATCGAAATTTTACAATTTGGCTCTGCTTCAACTTTTGCCAAAATTGTAAAATGGTCTTATGAATTAGCGCTTTCATTCCAATTCACATTCCAAGTAATATTCGTCATGCTAATTACGCTGTCGATTGCAAAATTGCATTATCTCTTATAGTTTCCGAGATATGGGCAATTGAAATTTTACACTTTAGGCTCTGTTTCTAACTTGGGTCAAAATTGTAAAATGGTCTTATGAATTAGCGATTTATTTCTAAATCATATTCCAAGTAATATTCGGCATGCTAATTACGCTGTCGATTGCCAAATTGCATTATCTCTTATGGTTTCCGATATATCGACTATCGAAATTTTACAATTTGGCTCTGCTTCAACTTTTGCCAAAATTGTAAAATGGTCTTACGAATTAGCGATTTCGTTCCAATTCACATTCCAATTAATATTCGACATGCTAATTACGTCGCCGTTTGCCAAATTGCACTAGTATAGTTTCCGAAATATGGGCTATAGAAATTTTGCTCTTTAGGCTCTGTTTCTAACTTAGGCCAACATTGTAAAATGGTCTTATGAATTACGGATTTCGTTCCAAATCATATTCCAAGTAATATTCGTCATGTTAATTACGTCGCCGTTTGCCAAATTGCACTATCTCTTATAGTTTCCGAAATATGGGCTATCGAAATTTTACACCTTAGGCTCTGTTTCCAATTTGGGCCAAAATTGTAAAATGGTATTATGAATTAGCGATTTCTTTCTAAATCACATTCCAAGTAATATTCGACATGCTAATTACGCTGCCGATTGCCAAATTGCATTATCTCTTATAGTTCCCGAGATATGGGCAATCGAAATTTTACACCTTAGGCTCTGTTTCTAACATGGGCCAAAGTTGTAAAATGGTCTTATGAATTAGCGATTCCCTTCCAATTCACGTTGCAAGCAATATTCGGCATGCTAATTTCGTTGCCGATTGCCAAATTTCATTATCTCTTATAGTTTCCGAGATATGGGCAATCGAAATTTTACACCTTAGGCTCTGTTTCTAACTTGAGCCATTATTGTAAAATGGTCTTATGAATTAGCGATTTCGTTCTAAATCACGTTCCAAGTTATATTCAGCATGCAAATTACATTGTCGATTGATAAACTGCATTATCTCTTATAGTTTCCGAGATATGGGCAATCGAAATTTTACACCTTAGGCTCTGTTTCTAACTCGAGGCAAAATTGAAAAATGGTCTTATGAATTAGCGATTTCGTTCTAAATCACATTCCAAGTAATATTCGGCATGTTAATTACGTTGTCGATTACCAAATTGCATTATATCTTATGGTTTCATATATATGGACTATCGAAATTTTACAATTTGGCTCTGCTTCCAACTTGGGCCAAAATGGTAAAATGGTCTTATGAATTAGCGATTTCGCTCCAATTCACATTCCAAGTAATATTCGGCATGCTAATTACGTTGGCGATTGCCAAATTGCATTATCTCTTATAGTTTCTGAGATATGGACTATCGACATCTGACAATATTGGCTCTGCTTATAACTTGGGCCAGAATTGTAAAATGGTCTTACAAATTAGCGATTTCGTTCCAAATCACATTCCAAGTAATATTCGGCATGCTAATTACGTTGCCGATTGCCAAATTGCATTATCTCTTATAGTTTCTGAGATATGGACTATCGACATCTGACAATATTGGCTCTGCTTCTAACTTGGGCCAGAATTGTAAAATGGTCTTATGAATTAGCTATTTCGTTTCAATTCACATTCCAACTAATATTCGGCATGCTAATTACGTTGCCGATTGCCAAATTGCATTATCTCTTATAGTTTCCGAGATATGGACAATCGAAATTTTACACCTTAGAGTCTGTTTCTAACTGGGGCCAAAACTGTAAAATGGTCTTACGAATTAGCGATTTCGTTCCAATTCACATTCCAAGTAATATTCGGCATATTAATTACGCTGCCGATTGCCAAATTGCATTATCTCTAATAGTTTCCGAGATATGGACTATCGACATCTAACAATATTGACTCTGCTTCTAACTTGGGCCAGAATTGTAAAATGGTCTTACGAATTAGCGATTTCGTTCCAATTCACATTCCAAGTAATATTCGGCATGCTAATTACGTTGCCGATTGCCAAATTGCATTATCTCTTATAGTTTCCGAGATATGGACTATCGACCTCTGACAATATTGGCTCTGCTTCTAACTTGGGCCAGAATTGTAAAATGATCTTATGAATTAGCGATTTCGCTCCAATTCACATTCCAAGTAATATTCGGCATGCTAATTACGTTGCCCATTGCCAAATTGCATTATCTCTTATAGTTTCCGAGATATGGACTATCGACATCTAACAATATTGGCTCTGCTTCTAAGTTGGGCCAGAATTGTAAAATGGTCTTATGAATTAGCGATTTGGCTCCAATTCACATTCCAAGTAATATTCGGCATGCTAATTACGTTGCCGATTGCCAAATTGCATTATCTCTTATAGTTTCCGAGATATGGGCAATCGAAATTTTACACCTTAGAGTCTGTTTCTAACTGGGGTCAAAATTGTAAAATGGTCTTATGAATTAGCGATTTCGCTCCTATTCACATTCCAAGTAATATTTGGCAAGCTAATTACGTTGCAGATTGCCAAATTGCATTATCTTTTATAGTTTCCGAGATATGGACTATCGAAATTTTACACCTTAGGCTCTGTTTCTAACATGGGCCAAAATTGTAAAATGGCCTTATGAATTAGCGATTTCGTTCTAAATCACACTCCAAGTAATATTCTGGATGCTAATTACGTTGTCGATTACCAAATTGCATTATCTCTTATGGTTTCCGATAAATGGACTATCGAAATTTTACAATTTGGCTCTGCTTCTAACATGGGCAAAAATTGTTAAATGTTCTTATTAATTAACGATTCCGTTCCAATTCACACTGCAAGCAATATTCGGCGTGCTAATTAGGTTGCCGATTGCGAAATTGCATTATCTCTTATAGTTTCCGAGATATGGGCAATCCAAATTCTACACCTTGGGCTCTGTTTCAAACTTGGGCCAAAATTGTAAAATGGTCTTATGAATTAGCGCTTTCATTCCAATTCACATTCCAAGTAATATTCGGCATGATAATTACGCTGTCGATTACCAAATTGCATTATCTCTTATGGTTTCCGATATATCGACCATCGAAATTTTACAATTTGGCTCTGCTTCAACTTTTGCCAAAATTGTAAAATGGTCTTATGAATTAGCGATTTCGTTCCAATTCACATTTCAAGCAATATTCGGCATGCTAATTACGTTGCCGATTGCAAAATTGCATTATCTCTTATAGTTTCCGAGATATGGGCTATCGAAATTTTACACCTTAGGCTCTGTTTCAAACTTGGGCCAAAATTGTAAAATGGTCTTATGAATTAGCGATTTCATTCCAATTCACATTCCAAGTAATATTCGTCATGCTAATTACGCTGTCGATTGCCAAATTGCATTATCTCTTATGGTTTCCGATATATCGACTATCGAAATTTTACAATTTGGCTCTGCTTCAACTTTTGCCAAAATTGTAAAATGGTCTTATGAATTACGGATTTCGTTCCAAATCATATTCCAAGTAATATTCGTCATGTTAATTACGTCGCCGTTTGCCAAATTGCACTATCTCTTATAGTTTCCGAAATATGGGCTATCGAAATTTTACACCTTAGGCTCTGTTTCCAATTTGGGCCAAAATTGTAAAATGGTATTATGAATTAGCGATTTCTTTCTAAATCACATTCCAAGTAATATTCGGCATGCTAATTTCGTTGCCGATTGCCAAATTTCATTATCTCTTATAGTTTCCGAGATATGGGCAATCGAAATTTTACACCTTAGGCTCTGTTTCTAACTTGAGCCATTATTGTAAAATGGTCTTATGAATTAGCGATTTCGTTCTAAATCACGTTCCAAGTTATATTCAGCATGCAAATTACATTGTCGATTGATAAACTGCATTATCTCTTATAGTTTCCGAGATATGGGCAATCGAAATTTTACACCTTAGGCTCTGTTTCTAACTCGAGGCAAAATTGAAAAATGGTCTTATGAATTAGCGATTTCGTTCTAAATCACATTCCAAGTAATATTCGGCATGTTAATTACGTTGTCGATTACCAAATTGCATTATATCTTATGGTTTCATATATATGGACTATCGAAATTTTACAATTTGGCTCTGCTTCCAACTTGGGCCAAAATGGTAAAATGGTCTTATGAATTAGCGATTTCGTTCTAAATCACATTCCAGGTAATATTCGGCATGCTAATTACGTTGTCTATTACCAAATTGTATTATCTCTTATGGTTTCCGATATATGGACTATCGAAATTTTACACCTTAGGCTCTGCTTCTAACATGGGCCAAAATTGTAAAATGTTCTTATTAATTAACGATTCCGTTCCAATTCACACTGCAAGCAATATTCGGCATGCTAATTACGTTGCCGATTGCTAAATTGCATTATCTCTTATAGTTTCCGAGATATGGGCAATCCAAATTCTACACCTTGGGCTCTGTTTCAAACTTGGGCCAAAATTGTAAAATGGTCGTATGAATTAGCGATTTCACTTCAATTCACATTCCAAGTAATATTCGGCATGCTAATTACGTTGCCGAATGCCAAATTGCATTATCTCTTATAGTTTCCGAGATTTGGACTATCGACATCTGACAATATTGGTTCTGCTTCTAACTTGCGCCAGAATTGTAAAATGGTCTTATGAATTGGCGATTTCGCTCCAATTCACATTCCAAGTATTATTCGGCATGCTAATTACGTTGCCGATTGCCAAATTGCATTATCTCTTATAGTTTCCGAGACATGGATTATCGACATCTGACAATGTTGGCTCTGCTTCTAACTTGGGCCAGAATTGTAAAATGTCCTTATGAATTAGCGATTTCGCTCCAATTCACATTCCAAGTAATATTCGGCATGCTAATTGCGCTGCCGATTGCCAAATTGCATTATCTCTTATAGTTTCCGAGATATGGACTATCGACATCTAACAATATTAGCTCTGCTTCTAACTAGGGCCAGAATTGTAAAATGGTCTTATGAATTAGCGATTTCGCTCCAATTCACATTCTAAGTAATATTCGGCATGCTAATTATGTTGCCGATTGCCAAATTGCATTATCTCTTATAGTTTCCGAGATATGGACAATCGAAATTTTACACCTTAGAGTCTGTTTCTAACTGGGGTCAAAATTGTAAAATGGTCTTACGAATTAGCGATTTCGTTCCAATTCACATTCCAAGTAATATTCGGCATGTTAATTAAGCTGCCGATTGCCAAATTGCATTATCTCTTATAGTTTCCGAGATATGGACAATCGAAATTTTACACCTTAGAGTCTGTTTCTAACTGGGGTCAAAATTGTCAAATGGTCTTATGAATTAGCGATTTCATTCCAATTCACATTCCAAGTAATATTCGGCATGCTATTTACGTTGCCGATTGCCAAATTGCATTATCTCTTATAGTTTCCGAGATATGGACTATCGACATCTGAAAATATTGGCTCTGCTTCTAACTTGGGCCAGAATTGTAAAATGGTCTTATGAATTAGCGATTTCGCTCCAATTCACATTCTAAGTAATATTCGGCATGCTAATTACGTTGCCGATTGCCAAATTGCGTTATCTCTTATAGTTTCCGAGATATGGACTATCGACATCTGAAAATATTGGCTCTGCTTATAACTTGGGCCAGAATTGTAAAATGGTCTTATGAATTAGCGATTTCGCTCCAATTCACATTCCAAGTAATATTCGGCATGCTAATTACGTTGCCGATTGCCAAATTGCATTATCTCTTATAGTTTCCGAGATATGGACAATCGAAATTTTACACCTTAGAGTCTGTTTCTAACTGGGGTCAAAATTGTAAAATGGTCTTACGAATTAGCGATTTCGTTCCAATTCACATTCCAAGTAATATTCGGCATGCTAATTACGTTGCCGATTGCCAAATTGCATTATCTCTTATAGTTTCCGAGATATGGACTATCGACATCTGTAAATATTGGCTCTGCTTATAACTTGGGCCAGAATTGTAAAATGGTCTTACGAATTAGCGATTTCGTTCCAAATCACATTCCAAGTAATATTCGGCATGCTAATTACGTTGCCGATTGCCAAATTGCATTATCTCTTATAGTTTCTGAGATATGGACTATCGACATCTGACAATATTGGCTCTGCTTCTAACTTGGGCCAGAATTGTAAAATGGTCTTATGAATTAGCGATTTCGTTCCAATTCACATTCCAAGTAATATTCGGCATGCTAATTACGTTGCCCATTGCCAAATTGCATTATCTCTTATAGTTTCCGAGATATGGACTATCGACGTCTAACAATATTGGCTCTGCTTCTAACTTGGGCCAGAATTGTAAAATGGTCTTATGAATTAGCGATTTGGCTCCAATTCACATTCCAAGTAATATTCGGCATGCTAATTACGTTGCCGATTGCCAAATTGCATTATCTCTTATAGTTTCCGAGATATGGGCAATCGAAATTTTACACCTTAGAGTCTGTTTCTAACTGGGGTCAAAATTGTAAAATGGTCTTATGAATTAGCGATTTCGCTCCAATTCACATTCCAAGTAATATTTGGCAAGCTAATTACGTTGCCGATTGCCAAATTGCATTATCTCTTATAGTTTCCGAGATATGGACTATCGACATCTGACAATATTGGCTCTGCTTCTAACTTGGGCCAGAATTGTAAAATGGCCTTATGAATTAGCGATTTCGTTTCAATTCACATTCCAACTAATATTCGGCATGCTAATTACGCTGTCGATTGCAAAATTGCGTTATCTCTTATAGTTTCCGAGATATGGGCAATCGAAATTTTACACTTTAGGCTCTGTTTCTAACTCACGCAAAAATTGTAAAATGGTCTTATGAATTACGGATTTCGTTCCAAATCATATTCTAAGTAATATTCGACATGCTAATTACGTCGCCGTTTGCCAAATTGCACTAGTATAGTTTCCGAAATATGGGCTATAGAAATTTTGCTCTTTAGGCTCTGTTTCTAACTTAGGCCAACATTGTAAAATGGTCTTATGAATTACGGATTTCGTTCCAAATCATATTCCAAGTAATATTCGTCATGTTAATTACGTCGCCGTTTGCCAAATTGCACTATCTCTTATAGTTTCCGAAATATGGGCTATCGAAATTTTACTCTTTAGGCTCTGTTTCTATCTTAGACCAAAATTGTAAAATGGTCTTATGAATTAAGGATTTCGTTCCAAATCATACTCCAAGTAATACTCGCCATGCTAATTACGTTGTCGATTGCCAAATTGCATTATCTCTTATAGTTTCCAAGATATGGGCTATCGCAATTAGGGCACACATTAGGCTGGGTTTCTAAATTAAGCTAAAATTGTAAAATGACCTTGTGAATTACGGACTTTTGTTCCAAATCACATGTCATGTAATATTCGGCATGCTTGTGACGTTGTCGTTTGCCAAATTGCATTATCTCTTATAGTTCCCGTATATGGGCTATCCAAATTTTACATCTTAGGCTCTGTTTCTAACATGGGCCAAAATTGTAAAATGTTCTTATGAATTAGCGATTCCGTTCCAATTCACATTGCGAGCAATATTCGGCATGCTAATTACGTTGCCGATTGCCAAATTTCGTTATCTCTTATAGTTTCCGAGATATGGGCAATCAAAATTTTACACCTTATTCTCTGTTTCTAACTTGGGCCAAAATTGTAAAATGGTCTTATGAATTAGCGATTTCCTTCTAAATCACATTCCAAGTAATATTCGGCATGCTAATTACGCTGTCGATTGCCAAATTGCAATATCTCTTGTAGTTCCCGAGATATGGGCAATCGAAATTTTACACCTTAGGCTCTGTTTCTAACATGGGCCAAAGTTGTAAAATGGTCTTATGAATTAGCGATTCCGTTCCAATTCACGTTGCAAGCAATATTCGGCATGCTAATTACGTTACCGATTGCCAAATTTCATTATCTCTTATAGTTTCCGAGATATGGGCAATCGAAATTTTACACCTTAGGCTCTGTTTCTAACTTGAGGCAAAATTGAAAAATGGTCTTATGAATTAGCGATTTCGTTCTAAATCACATTCCAAGTAATATTCGGCATGTTAATTACGTTGTCGATTACCAAATTGCATTATATCTTATGGTTTCATATATATGGACTATCGAAATTTTACAATTTGGCTCTGCTTCCAACTTGGGCCAAAATGGTAAAATGGTCTTATGAATTAGCGATTTCGTTCTAAATCACATTCCAGGTAATATTCGGCATGTTAATTACGTTGTCGATTACCAAATTGTATTATTTCTTATGGTTTCCGATATATGGACTATCGAAATTTTACACCTTAGGTTCTGTTTTTAACATGGGCCAAAATTTTAAAATGGTCTTATGAATTAGCGATTTCGTTATAAATCACACTCCAAGTAATATTCGGCATGCTAATTACGTTGTCGATTACCAAATTGCATTATTTCTTATGATTTCCGATATATGGACTATCGAAATTTTACAATTTGGCTCTGCTTCTAACATGGGCCAAAATTGTAAAATGGTCTTATGAATTAGCGATTCCATTCCAATTCACATTGCAAGCAATATTCGGCCTGCTAATTAGGTTGCCGATTACCAAATTGCATTATCTCTTATAGTTTCCGAGATATGGACTATCGACATCTAACAATATTGGCTCTGCTTCTAACTTGGGCCAGAATTGTAAAATGGTCTTATGAATTAGCGATTTCGCTCCAATTCACATTCCAAGTAATATTTGGCATGCTAATTACGTTGCCGATTGCCAAATTGCATTATCTTTTATAGTTTCCGAGATATGGACTATCGACATCTAACAATATTGGCTCTGCTTCTAACTTGGGCCAGAATTGTAAAATGGTCTTATGAAATAGCGATTTCGTTCCAATTCACATTCCAAGTAATATTCGGCATGCTAATTACGTTGCCGATTGCCAAATTGCATTATCTCTTATAGTTTCCGAGATATGGACTATCGACATCTGACAATATTGGCTCTGCTTCTAACTTGGGCCAGAATTGTAAAATGGTCTTATGAATTAGCGATTTCGTTCCAATTCACATTCCAAGTAATATTCGGCATGCTAATTACGCTGCCGATTGCCAAATTGCATTATCTCTTATAGTTTCCGAGATATGGACAATCGAAATTTTACACCTTAGAGTCTGTTTCTAACTGGGGTCAAAATTGTAAAATGGTCTTACGAATTAGCGATTTCGTTCCAATTCACATTCCAAGTAATATTCGGCATGCTAATTACGCTGCCGATTGCCAAATTGCATTATCTCTTATAGTTTCCGAGATATGGACTATCGACGTCTAACAATATTAGCTCTGCTTCTAACTTGGGCCAGAATTGTAAAATGGTCTTACGAATTAGCGATTTCGTTCCAATTCACATTCCAAGTAATATTCGGCATGCTAATTACGTTGCCGATTGCCAAATTGCATTATCTCTTATAGTTTCCGAGATATGGACTATCGACATCTGTAAATATTGGCTCTGCTTATAACTTGGGCCAGAATTGTAAAATGGTCTTACGAATTAGCGATTTCGTTCCAAATCACATTCCAAGTAATATTCGGCATGCTAATTACGTTGCCGATTGCCAAATTGCATTATCTCTTATAGTTTCTGAGATATGGACTATCGACATCTGACAATATTGGCTCTGCTTCTAACTTGGGCCAGAATTGTAAAATGGTCTTATGAATTAGCGATTTCGTTCCAATTCACATTCCAAGTAATATTCGGCATGCTAATTACGTTGCCCATAGCCAAATTGCATTATCTCTTATAGTTTCCGAGATATGGACTATCGACATCTAACAATATTGGCTCTGCTTCTAACTTGGGCCAGAATTGTAAAATGGTCTTATGAATTAGCGATTTGGCTCCAATTCACATTCCAAGTAATATTCGGCATGCTAATTACGTTGCCGATTGCCAAATTGCATTATCTCTTATAGTTTCCGAGATATGGGCAATCGAAATTTTACACCTTAGAGTCTGTTTCTAACTGGGGTCAAAATTGTAAAATGGTCTTATGAATTAGCGATTTCGCTCCAATTCACATTCCAAGTAATATTTGGCAAGCTAATTACGTTGCCGATTGCCAAATTGCATTATCTCTTATAGTTTCCGAGATATGGACTATCGACATCTGACAATATTGGCTCTGCTTCTAACTTGGGCCAGAATTGTAAAATGGCCTTATGAATTAGCGATTTCGTTTCAATTCACATTCCAACTAATATTCGGCATGCTAATTACGCTGTCGATTGCAAAATTGCGTTATCTCTTATAGTTTCCGAGATATGGGCAATCGAAATTTTACACTTTAGGCTCTGTTTCTAACTCACGCAAAAATTGTAAAATGGTCTTATGAATTACGGATTTCGTTCCAAATCATATTCTAAGTAATATTCGACATGCTAATTACGTCGCCGTTTGCCAAATTGCACTAGTATAGTTTCCGAAATATGGGCTATAGAAATTTTGCTCTTTAGGCTCTGTTTCTAACTTAGGCCAACATTGTAAAATGGTCTTATGAATTACGGATTTCGTTCCAAATCATATTCCAAGTAATATTCGTCATGTTAATTACGTCGCCGTTTGCCAAATTGCACTATCTCTTATAGTTTCCGAAATATGGGCTATCGAAATTTTACTCTTTAGGCTCTGTTTCTAACTTAGACCAAAATTGTAAAACGGTCTTATGAATTAAGGATTTCGTTCCAAATCATACTCCAAGTAATACTCGCCATGCTAATTACGTTGTCGATTGCCAAATTGCATTATCTCTTATAGTTTCCAAGATATGGGCTATCGCAATTAGGGCACACATTAGGCTGGGTTTCTAAATTCAGCTAAAATTGTAAAATGACCTTGTGAATTACGGACTTTTGTTCCAAATCACATGTCATGTAATATTCGGCATGCTTGTGACGTTGTCGTTTGCCAAATTGCATTATCTCTTATAGTTCCCGTATATGGGCTATCCAAATTTTACATCTTAGGCTCTGTTTCTAACATGGGCCAAAATTGTAAAATGTTCTTATGAATTAGCGATTCCGTTCCAATTCACATTGCGAGCAATATTCGGCATGCTAATTACGTTGCCGATTGCCAAATTTCGTTATCTCTTATAGTTTCCGAGATATGGGCAATCAAAATTTTACACCTTAGGCTCTTTTTCTAACTTGGGCCAAAATTGTAAAATGGTCTTATGAATTAGCGATTTCGTTCTAAATCACATTCCAAGTAATATTCGGCATGCTAATTACGTTGCCGATTGCCACATTTCGTTATCTCTTATAGCTTCCGAGATATGGGCAATCAAAATTTTACACCTTAGGCTCTGTTTCTAACTTGGGCCAAAATTGTAAAATGGTCTTATGAATTAGCGATTTCTTTCTAAATCACATTCCAAGTAATATTCGGCATGCTAATTACGCTGTCGATTGCCAAATTGCAATATCTCTTGTAGTTCCCGAGATATGGGCAATCGAAATTTTACACCTTAGGCTCTGTTTCTAACATGGGCCAAAGTTGTAAAATGGTCTTATGAATTAGCGATTCCGTTCCAATTCACGTTGCAAGCAATATTCGGCATGCTAATTACGTTACCGATTGCCAAATTTCATTATCTCTTATAGTTTCCGAGATATGGGCAATCGAAATTTTACACCTTAGGCTCTGTTTCTAACTTGAGGCAAAATTGAAAAATGGTCTTATGAATTAGCGATTTCGTTCTAAATCACATTCCAAGTAATATTCGGCATGTTAATTACGTTGTCGATTACCAAATTGCATTATATCTTATGGTTTCATATATATGGACTATCGAAATTTTACAATTTGGCTCTGCTTCCAACTTGGGCCAAAATGGTAAAATGGTCTTATGAATTAGCGATTTCGTTCTAAATCACATTCCAGGTAATATTCGGCATGTTAATTACGTTGTCGATTACCAAATTGTATTATTTCTTATGGTTTCCGATATATGGACTATCGAAATTTTACACCTTAGGCTCTGTTTGTAACATGGGCCAAAATTTTAAAATGGTCTTATGAATTAGCGATTTCGTTATAAATCACACTCCAAGTAATATTCGGCATGCTAATTACGTTGTCGATTACCAAATTGCATTATTTCTTATGATTTCCGATATATGGACTATCGAAATTTTACAATTTGGCTCTGCTTCTAACATGGGCCAAAATTGTAAAATGGTCTTATGAATTAGCGATTCCATTCCAATTCACATTGCAAGCAATATTCGGCCTGCTAATTAGGTTGCCGATTGCCAAGTTGCATTATCTCTTATAGTTTCCGAGATATGGGCTATCGAAATTTTACACCTTAGGCTCTGTTTCTAACATGGGCCAAAGTTGTAAAATGGTCTTATGAATTAGCGATTCCGTTCCAATTCACGTTGCAAGCAATATTCGGCATGCTAATTACGTTACCGATTGCCAAATTTCAATATCTCTTATAGTTTCCGAGATATGGGCAATCGAAATTTTACACCTTAGGCTCTGTTTCTAACTTGAGGCAAAATTGAAAAATGGTCTTATGAATTAGCGATTTCGTTCCAAATCACATTCCAAGTAATATTCGGCATGCTTATTACGTTGCCGATTGCCAAATTGCATTATCTCTTATAATTTCCGAGATATGGGCTATCGAAATTTTACACCTTAGGCTCTGTTTCCAATTTGGGCCAAAATTGTAAAATGGTATTATGAATTAGCGATTTCTTTCTAAATCACATTCCAAGTAATATTCGACATGCTAATTACGCTGCCGATTGCCAAATTGCATTATCTCTTATAGTTTCCGAGATATGGGCAATCGAAATTTTACACCTTAGGCTCTGTTTCTAACATGGGCCAAAGTTGTAAAATGGTCTTATGAATTAGCGATTCCCTTCCAATTCGCGTTGCAAGCAATATTCACCATGCTAATTACGTTGCCGATTGCCAAATTTCATTATCTCTTATAGTTTCCGAGATAGGGGCAATCGAAATTTTACACCTTAGGCTCTGTTTCTAACTTGAGCCATTATTGTAAAATGGTCTTATGAATTAGCGATTTCGTTCTAAATCACGTTCCAAGTTATATTCAGCATGCAAATTACATTGTCGATTGATAAACTGCATTATCTCTTATAGTTTCCGAGATATGGGCAATCGAAATTTTACACCTTAGGCTCTGTTTCTAACTTGGGCCAAAATTGTAAAATGGTCTTATGAATTAGCGATTTCGTTCTAAATCACATTCCAAGTAATATTCGGCATGCTAATTACGTTGCAGATTGCCAAATTTCATTATCTCTTATAGTTTCCGAGATATGGGCAATCGAAATTTTACACCTTAGGCTCTGTTTCTAACTTGAGGCAAAATTGAAAAATGGTCTTATGAATTAGCGATTTCGTTCTAAATCACATTCCAAGTAATATTCGGCATGTTAATTACGTTGTCGATTACCAAATTGCATTATCTCTTATAGTTTCCGAGATATGGACTATCGACATCTAACAATATTGGCTCTGCTTCTAACTTGGGCCAGAATTGTAAAATGGTCTTATGAATTAGCGATTTCGCTCCAATTCACATTCCAAGTAATATTTGGCATGCTAATTACGTTGCCGATTGCCAAATTGCATTATCTTTTATAGTTTCCGAGATATGGACTATCGACATCTAACAATATTGGCTCTGCTTCTAACTTGGGCCAGAATTGTAAAATGGTCTTATGAAATAGCGATTTCGTTCCAATTCACATTCCAAGTAATATTCGGCATGCTAATTACGTTGCCGATTGCCAAACTGCATTGTCTCTTATAGTTTCCGAGATATGGACTATCGACATCTGACAATATTGGCTCTGCTTCTAACTTGGGCCAGAATTGTAAAATGGTCTTATGAATTAGCGATTTCGTTCCAATTCACATTCCAAGTAATATTCGGCATGCTAATTACGCTGCCGATTGCCAAATTGCATTATCTCTTATAGTTTCCGAGATATGGACAATCGAAATTTTACACCTTAGAGTCTGTTTCTAACTGGGGTCAAAATTGTAAAATGGTCTTACGAATTAGCGATTTCGTTCCAATTCACATTCCAAGTAATATTCGGCATGCTAATTACGCTGCCGATTGCCAAATTGCATTATCTCTTATAGTTTCCGAGATATGGACTATCGACGTCTAACAATATTAGCTCTGCTTCTAACTTGGGCCAGAATTGTAAAATGGTCTTACGAATTAGCGATTTCGTTCCAATTCACATTCCAAGTAATATTCGGCATGCTAATTACGTTGCCGATTGCCAAATTGCATTATCTCTTATAGTTTCCGAGATATGGACTATCGACATCTGTAAATATTGGCTCTGCTTATAACTTGGGCCAGAATTGTAAAATGGTCTTACGAATTAGCGATTTCGTTCCAAATCACATTCCAAGTAATATTCGGCATGCTAATTACGTTGCCGATTGCCAAATTGCATTATCTCTTATAGTTTCTGAGATATGGACTATCGACATCTGACAATATTGGCTCTGCTTCTAACTTGGGCCAGAATTGTAAAATGGTCTTATGAATTAGCGATTTCGTTCCAATTCACATTCCAAGTAATATTCGGCATGCTAATTACGTTGCCCATAGCCAAATTGCATTATCTCTTATAGTTTCCGAGATATGGACTATCGACATCTAACAATATTGGCTCTGCTTCTAACTTGGGCCAGAATTGTAAAATGGTCTTATGAATTAGCGATTTGGCTCCAATTCACATTCCAAGTAATATTCGGCATGCTAATTACGTTGCCGATTGCCAAATTGCATTATCTCTTATAGTTTCCGAGATATGGGCAATCGAAATTTTACACCTTAGAGTCTGTTTCTAACTGGGGTCAAAATTGTAAAATGGTCTTATGAATTAGCGATTTCGCTCCAATTCACATTCCAAGTAATATTTGGCAAGCTAATTACGTTGCCGATTGCCAAATTGCATTATCTCTTATAGTTTCCGAGATATGGACTATCGACATCTGACAATATTGGCTCTGCTTCTAACTTCGGCCAGAATTGTAAAATGGCCTTATGAATTAGCGATTTCGTTTCAATTCACATTCCAACTAATATTCGGCATGCTAATTACGCTGTCGATTGCAAAATTGCGTTATCTCTTATAGTTTCCGAGATATGGGCAATCGAAATTTTACACTTTAGGCTCTGTTTCTAACTCACGCAAAAATTGTAAAATGGTCTTATGAATTACGGATTTCGTTCCAAATCGTATTCTAAGTAATATTCGACATGCTAATTACGTCGCCGTTTGCCAAATTGCACTAGTATAGTTTCCGAAATATGGGCTATAGAAATTTTGCTCTTTAGGCTCTGTTTCTAACTTAGGCCAACATTGTGAAATGGTCTTATGAATTACGGATTTCGTTCCAAATCATATTCCAAGTAATATTCGTCATGTTAATTACGTCGCCGTTTGCCAAATTGCACTATCTCTTATAGTTTCCGAAGTATGGGCTATCGAAATTTTACTCTTTAGGCTCTGTTTCTAACTTAGACCAAAATTGTAAAATGGTCTTATGAATTAAGGATTTCGTTCCAAATCATACTCCAAGTAATACTCGCCATGCTAATTACGTTGTCGATTGCCAAATTGCATTATCTCTTATAGTTTCCAAGATATGGGCTATCGCAATTAGGGCACACATTAGGCTGGGTTTCTAAATTCAGCTAAAATTGTAAAATGACCTTGTGAATTACGGACTTTTGTTCCAAATCACATGTCATGTAATATTCGGCATGCTTGTGACGTTGTCGTTTGCCAAATTGCATTATCTCTTATAGTTCCCGTATATGGGCTATCCAAATTTTACATCTTAGGCTCTGTTTCTAACATGGGCCAAAATTGTAAAATGTTCTTATGAATTAGCGATTCCGTTCCAATTCACATTGCGAGCAATATTCGGCATGCTAATTACGTTGCCGATTGCCAAATTTCGTTATCTCTTATAGTTTCCGAGATATGGGCAATCAAAATTTTACACCTTAGGCTCTGTTTCTAACTTGGGCCAAAATTGTAAAATGGTCTTATGAATTAGCGATTTCGTTCTAAATCACATTCCAAGTAATATTCGGCATGCTAATTACGTTGCCGATTGCCACATTTCGTTATCTCTTATAGCTTCCGAGATATGGGCAATCAAAATTTTACACCTTAGGCTCTGTTTCTAACTTGGGCCAAAATTGTAAAATGGTCTTATGAATTAGCGATTTCTTTCTAAATCACATTCCAAGTAATATTCGGCATGCTAATTACGCTGTCGATTGCCAAATTGCAATATCTCTTGTAGTTCCCGAGATATGGGCAATCGAAATTTTACACCTTAGGCTCTGTTTCTAACATGGGCCAAAGTTGTAAAATGGTCTTATGAATTAGCGATTCCGTTCCAATTCACGTTGCAAGCAATATTCGGCATGCTAATTACGTTACCGATTGCCAAATTTCATTATCTCTTATAGTTTCCGAGATATGGGCAATCGAAATTTTACACCTTAGGCTCTGTTTCTAACTTGAGGCAAAATTGAAAAATGGTCTTATGAATTAGCGATTTCGTTCTAAATCACATTCCAAGTAATATTCGGCATGTTAATTACGTTGTCGATTACCAAATTGCATTATATCTTATGGTTTCATATATATGGACTATCGAAATTTTACAATTTGGCTCTGCTTCCAACTTGGGCCAAAATGGTAAAATGGTCTTATGAATTAGCGATTTCTTTCTAAATCACATTCCAGGTAATATTCGGCATGTTAATTACGTTGTCGATTACCAAATTGTATTATTTCTTATGGTTTCCGATATATGGACTATCGAAATTTTACACCTTAGGCTCTGTTTGTAACATGGGCCAAAATTTTAAAATGGTCTTATGAATTAGCGATTTCGTTATAAATCACACTCCAAGTAATATTCGGCATGCTAATTACGTTGTCGATTACCAAATTGCATTATTTCTTATGATTTCCGATATATGGACTATCGAAATTTTACAATTTGGCTCTGCTTCTAACATGGGCCAAAATTGTAAAATGGTCTTATGAATTAGCGATTCCATTCCAATTCACATTGCAAGCAATATTCGGCCTGCTAATTAGGTTGCCGATTGCCAAGTTGCATTATCTCTTATAGTTTCCGAGATATGGGCTATCGAAATTTTACACCTTAGGCTCTGTTTCTAACATGGGCCAAAGTTGTAAAATGGTCTTATGAATTAGCGATTCCGTTCCAATTCACGTTGCAAGCAATATTCGGCATGCTAATTACGTTACCGATTGCCAAATTTCAATATCTCTTATAGTTTCCGAGATATGGGCAATCGAAATTTTACACCTTAGGCTCTGTTTCTAACTTGAGGCAAAATTGAAAAATGGTCTTATGAATTAGCGATTTCGTTCCAAATCACATTCCAAGTAATATTAGGCATGCTTATTACGTTGCCGATTGCCAAATTGCATTATCTCTTATAATTTCCGAGATATGGGCAATCGAAATTTTACACCTTAGGCTCTGTTTCTAACATGGGCCAAAGTTGTAAAATGGTCTTATGAATTAGCGATTCCCTTCCAATTCACGTTGCAAGCAATATTCACCATGCTAATTACGTTGCCGATTGCCAAATTTCATTATCTCTTATAGTTTCCGAGATAGGGGCAATCGAAATTTTACACCTTAGGCTCTGTTTCTAACTTGAGCCATTATTGTAAAATGGTCTTATGAATTAGCGATTTCGTTCTAAATCACGTTCCAAGTTATATTCAGCATGCAAATTACATTGTCGATTGATAAACTGCATTATCTCTTATAGTTTCCGAGATATGGGCAATCGAAATTTTACACCTTAGGCTCTGTTTCTAACTTGGGCCAAAATTGTAAAATGGTCTTATGAATTAGCGATTTCGTTCTAAATCACATTCCAAGTAATATTCGGCATGCTAATTACGTTGCAGATTGCCAAATTTCATTATCTCTTATAGTTTCCGAGATATGGGCAATCAAAATTTTACACCTTAGGCTCTGTTTCTAACTTGGGCCAAAATTGTAAAATGGTCTTATGAATTAGCGATTTCGTTCTAAATCACATTCCAAGTAATATTCGGTACGTTAATTACGTTGTCGATTAACAAATTGCATTATCACTTATGGTTTCCGATATATGGATTATCGAAATTTTACAATTTGGCTCTGCTTCTAACATGGGCCAAAATTGTAAAATGGTCTTATGAATTAACGATTCCGTACCAATTCACATTGCACGCAATATTCGGCATGCTAATTACGTTGCCGATTGCCAAATTGCATTATCTCTTATACTTTCCGAGATATGGGTAATCGAAATTTTATACCTTAGGCTGTATTTCTAACTAGGGCCAAAATTGTAAAATGGTCTTATGAATTAGCGATTTCGTTCCAATTCACATTTCAAGCAATATTCGGCATGCTAATTACGTTGCCGATTGCCAAATTGCATTATCTCTTATAGTTTCCGAGATATGGGCAATCGAAATTTTATACCTTAGGCTGTATTTCTAACATGGGACAAAATTGTAAAATGGCCTTATGAATTAGCGATTTCGTTCTAAATCACATTCCAAGTAATATTCGGCACGTTAATTACGTTGTCGATTAACAAATTGCATTATCTCTTATGGTTTCCGATAAATGGACTCTCGAAATTTTACAATTTGGCTCTGCTTCTAACATGGGCCAAAATTGTAAAATGGTCTTATGAATTAACGATTCCGTTCCAATTCACATTGCAAGCAATATTCGGCATGCTAATTACGTTGCCGATTGCCAAATTGCATTGTCTCTTATAGTTTCCGAGATATGGGTAATCGAAATTTTATACCTTAGGCTCTGTTTCTAACTTGGGCCAAAATTGTAAAATGGTCTTATGAATTAGCGATTTCGTTCTAAATCACATTCCAAGTAATATTCGGCACGTTAATTACGTTGTCGTTTAACAAATTGCATTATCTCTTATGGTTTCCGATATATGGACTATTGAAATTTTACAATTTGGCTCTGCTTCTAACATGGGCCAAAATTGTAAAATGGTCTTATGAATTAACGATTCCGTTCCAATTCACATTGCACGCAATATTCGGCATGCTAATTAGGTTGCCGATTGCCAAGTTGCATTATCTCTTATAGTTTCCGAGATATGGGCTATCGAAATTTTACACCTTAGGCTCTGTTTCTAACATGGGCCAAAATTGTGAAATGGCCTTATGAATTAGCGATTTCGTGCTAAATCACACTCCAAGTAATATTCTGGATGCTAATTACGTTGTCGATTACCAAATTGCATTATCTCGTATGGTTTCCGATATATGGACTATCGAAATTTTACAATTTGGCTCTGCTTCTAACATGGGCCAAAATTGTAAAATGGTCTTATGAATTAACGATTCCGTTCCAATTCACATTGCACGCAATATTCGGCATGCTAATTAGGTTGCCGATTACCAAATTGCATTATCTCTTATAGTTTCCGAGATATGGGCAATCGAAATTTTATACCTTAGGCTGTATTTCTAACTCGGGCCAAATATGTAAAATGGTCTTATGAATTAGCGATTTCGTTCTAAATCACATTCCAAGTAATATTCGGCACGTTAATTACATTGTCGATTACCAAATTGCATTATCTCTTATGGTTTTCGATATATGGACTATCGAAATTTTACAATTTGGCTCTGCTTCTAATTTGGGCCAGAATTGTAAAATGGTCTTATGAATTAGCGATTTCGTTCCAATTCACAGTCCGAGCAATATTCGGCATGCTAATTACGTTGCCGATTGCCAAATTGCATTATCTCTTATACTTTCCGAGATATGGGTAATCGAAATTTTATACCTTAGGCTGTATTTCTAACTAGGGCCAAAATTGTAAAATGGTCTTATGAATTAGCGATTTCGTTCCAATTCACATTTCAAGCAATATTCGGCATGCTAATTACGTTGCCGATTGCCAAATTGCATTATCTCTTATAGTTTCCGAGATATGGCCAATCGAAATTTTATACCTTAGGCTGTATTTCTAACATGTTACAAAATTGTAAAATGGCCTTATGAATTAGCGATTTCGTTCTAAATCACATTCCAAGTAATATTCGGCACGTTAATTACGTTGTCGATTAACAAATTGCATTATCTCTTATGGTTTCCGATTAATGGACTCTCGAAATTTTACAATTTGGCTCTGCTTCTAACATGGGCCAAAATTGTAAAATGGTCTTATGAATTAACGATTCCGTTCCAATTCACATTGCAAGCAATATTCGGCATGCTAATTACGTTGCCGATTGCCAAATTGCATTGTCTCTTATAGTTTCCGAGATATGGGTAATCGAAATTTTATACCTTAGGCTGTATTTCTAACTAGGGCCAAAATTGTAAAATGGTCTTATGAATTAGCGATTTCGTTCCAATTCACATTTCAAGCAATATTCGGCATGCTAATTACGTTGCCGATTGCCAAATTTCATTATCTCTTATAGTTTCCGAGATATGGGCAATCGAAATTTTATACCTTAGGCTGTATTTCTAACATGGGACAAAATTGTAAAATGGCCTTATGAATTAGCGATTTCGTTCTAAATCACATTCCAAGTAATATTCGGCACGTTAATTACGTTGTCGATTAACAAATTGCATTATCTCTTATGGTTTCCGATATATGGATTATCGAAATTTTACAATTTGGCTCTGCTTCTAACTTGGGCCAGAATTGTAAAATAGTCTTATGAATTAGCGATTTCGTTCCAATTCACAGTCCAAGCAATATTCGGCATGCTAATTACGTTGCCGATTGCCAAATTGCATTATCTCTTATAGTTTCCGAGATATGGGCTATCGAAATTTTACACCTTAGGCTCTGTTTCTAACTCACGCAAAAATTGTAAAATGGTCTTATGAATTAGCGATTTCGTTCTAAATCACATTCCAAGTAATATTCGGCATGCTAATTACGTTGCCGATTGCCAAATTTCATTATCTCTTATAGTTTCCGAGATATGGGCAATCAAAATTTTACACCTTAGGCTCTGTTTCTAACTTGGGCCAAAATTGTAAAATGGTCTTATGAATTAGCGATTTCGTTCTAAATCACATTCCAAGTAATATTCGGTACGTTAATTACGTTGTCGATTAACAAATTGCATTATCACTTATGGTTTCCGAAATATGGGCTATCGAAATTTTACTCTTTAGGCTCTGTTTCTAACTTAGACCAAAATTGTAAAATGGTCTTATGAATTAACGATTCCGTTCCAATTCACATTGCAAGTAATATTCGGCATGCTAATTACGCTGTCGATTACCAAATTGCATTATCTCTTATGGTTTCCGATATATCGACCATCGAAATTTTACAATTTGGCTCTGCTTCAACTTTTGCCAAAATTGTAAAATGGTCTTATGAATTAGCGATTTCGTTCCAATTCACAGTCCAAGCAATATTCGGCATGCTAATTACGTTGCCGATTGCCAAATTGCATTATCCCTTATGGTTTCCGATATATGGACTATCGAAATTTTACAATTTGGCTCTGCTTCTAACATGGGCCAAAATTGTAAAATGTTCTTATTAATTAACGATTCCGTTCCAATTAACACTGCAAGCAATATTCGGCATGCTAATTACGTTGCCGATTGCTAAATTGCATTATCTCTTATAGTTTCCGAGATATGGGCAATACAAATTCTACACCCTGGGCTCTGTTTCAAACTTGGGCCAAAATTGTAAAATGGTCTTATGAATTAGCGATTTCACTTCAATTCACATTCCAAGTAATATTCGGCATGCTAATTACGCTGTCGATTGCAAAATTGCGTTATCCCTTATAGTTTCCGAGATATGGGCAATCGAAATTTTACACTTTAGGTTCTGTTTCTAACTCACGCAAAAATTGTAAAATGGTCTTATGAATTACGGATTTCGTTCCAAATCATATTCTAAGTAATATTCGACATGCTAATTACGTCGCCGTTTGCCAAATTGCACTAGTATAGTTTCCGAAATATGGGCTATAGAAATTTTGCTCTTTAGGCTCTGTTTCTAACTTAGGCCAACATTGTAAAATGGTCTTATGAATTACGGATTTCGTTCCAAATCATATTCCAAGTAATATTCGTCATGCTAATTACGTCGCCGTTTGCCAAATTGCACTATCTCTTATAGTTTCCGAAATATGGGCTATCGAAATTTTACTCTTTAGGCTCTGTTTCTAACTTAGACCAAAATTGTAAAATGGTCTTATGAATTAAGGATTTCGTTCCAAATCATACTCCAAGTAATACTTGCCATGCTAATAAC
Source organism: Rhynchophorus ferrugineus (assembly GCF_030347505.1). NCBI lineage: Eukaryota > Metazoa > Arthropoda > Insecta > Coleoptera > Curculionidae > Rhynchophorus > Rhynchophorus ferrugineus. Next base: position 701,448 of record NW_027472597.1, read on the forward strand.
GTTGTCGATTGCCAAATTGCATTATCTCTTATAGTTTCCAAGATATGGGCTATCGCAATTAGGGCACACAATAGGCTGGGTTTCTAAATTAAGCTAAAATTGTAAAATGACCTTGTGAATTACGGACTTTTGTTCCAAATCACATGTCAAGTAATATTCGGCATGCTTGTGACGTTGTCGTTTGCCAAATTGCATTATCTCTTATAGTTCCTGTATATGGGCTATCCAAATTTTACATCTTAGGCTCTGTTTCTAACATGGGCCAAAATTGTAAAATGTTCTTATGAATTAGCGATTCCGTTCCAATTCACATTGCGAGCAATATTCGGCATGCCAATTACGTTGCCGATTGCCAAATTGCATTATCTCTTATAGTTTCCGAGATATGGGTAATCGAAATTTTATACCTTAGGCTGTGTTACTAACTTGGGTCAAAATTCTAAAACGGTCTTATGAATTACCGATTGCGTTCCAATTCACATTCCAAGCAATATTCGGCATGCTAATTACGTTGCCGATTGCCAAATTTCGTTATCTCTTATAGTTTCCGAGATATGGGCAATCAAAATTTTACACCTTAGGCTCTGTTTCTAACTTGGGCCAAAATTGTAAAATGGTCTTATGAATTAGCGATTTCGTTCTAAATCACATTCCAAGTAATATTCGGCATGCTAATTACGTTGCCGATTGCCACATTTCGTTATCTCTTATAGCTTCCGAGATATGGGCAATCAAAATTTTACACATTAGGCTCTGTTTCTAACTTGGGCCAAAATTGTAAAATGGTCTTATGAATTAGCGATTTCTTTCTAAATCACATTCCAAGTAATATTCGGCTTGCTAATTACGCTGTCGATTGCCAAATTGCAATATCTCTTGTAGTTCCCGAGATATGGGCAATCGAAATTTTACACCTTAGGCTCTGTTTCTAACATGGGCCAAAGTTGTAAAATGGTCTTATGAATTAGCGATTCCGTTCCAATTCACATTCCAATTAATATTCGGCCTGTTAATTACGTTGTCGATTACCAAATTGCATTATATCTTATGGTTTCAGATATATGGACTATCGAAATTTTACAATTTGGCTCTGCTTCTAACTTGGGCCAAAATGGTAAAATGGTCTTATGAATTAGCGATTTCGTTCTAAATCACATTCCAGGTAATATTCGGCATGTTAATTACGTTGTCGATTACCAAATTGTATTATCTCTTATGGTTTCCAATATATGGACTATCGAAATTTTACACCTTAGGCTCTGTTTGTAACATGGGCCAAAATTTTAAAATGGTCTTATGAATTAGCGATTTCGTTATAAATCACACTCCAAGTAATATTCGGCATGCTAATTACGTTGTCGATTACCAAATTGCATTATCTATTATGATTTCCGATATATGGACTATCGAAATTTTACAATTTGGCTCTGCTTCTAACATGGGCCAAAATTGTAAAATGGTCTTATGAATTAGCGATTCCATTCCAATTCACATTGCAAGCAATATTCGGCCTGCTAATTAGGTTGCCGATTACCAAATTGCATTATCTCTTATAGTTTCCGAGATATGGACTATCGACATCTAACAATATTGGCTCTGCTTCTAACTTGGGCCAGAATTGTAAAATGGTCTTATGAATTAGCGATTTCGCTCCAATTCACATTCCAAGTAATATTCGGCATGCTAATTACGTTGCCGATTGCCAAATTGCATTATCTTTTATAGTTTCCGAGATATGGACTATCGACATCTAACAATATTGGCTCTGCTTCTAACTTGGGCCAGAATTGTAAAATGGTCTTATGAACTAGCGATTTCGTTCCAATTCACATTCCAAGTAATATTCGGCATGCTAATTACGTTGCCGATTGCCAAATTGCATTTTCTCTTATAGTTTCCGAGATATGGACTATCGACATCTGACAATATTGGCTCTGCTTCTAACTTGGGCCAGAATTGTAAAATGGTCTTATGAATTAGCGATTTCGTTCCAATTCACATTCCAAGTAATATTCGGCATGCTAATTACGCTGCCGATTGCCAAATTGCATTATCTCTTATAGTTTCCGAGATATGGACAACCGAAATTTTACACCTTAGAGTCTGTTTCTAACTGGGGTCAAAATTGTAAAATGGTCTTACGAATTAGCGATTTCGTTCCAATTCACATTCCAAGTAATATTCGGCATGCTAATTACGCTGCCGATTGCCAAATTGCATTATCTCTTATAATTTCCGAGATATGGACTATCGACGTCTAACAATATTAGCTCTGCTTCTAACTTGGGCCAGAATTGTAAAATGGTCTTACGAATTAGCGATTTCGTTCCAATTCACATTCCAAGTAATATTCGGCATGCTAATTACGTTGCCGATTGCCAAATTGCATTATCTCTTATAGTTTCCGAGATATGGACTATCGACATCTGACAATATTGGCTCTGCTTCTAACTTGGGCCAGAATTGTAAAATGGTCTTATGAATTAGCGATTTCGCTCCAATTCACATTCCAAGTAATATTCGGCATGCTAATTACGTTGCCGATTGCCAAATTGCATTATCTCTTATAGTTTCCGAGATATGGACTATCGACATCTGACAATATTGGCTCTGCTTCTAACTTGGGCCAGAATTGTAAAATGGTCTTATGAATTAGCGATTTCGTTTCAATTCACATTCCAACTAATATTCGGCATGCTAATTACGTTGCCGATTGCCAAATTGCATTATCTCTTATAGTTTCCGAGATATGGACAATCGGAATTTTACACCTTAGAGTCTGTTTCTAACTGGGGTCAAAATTGTAAAATGGTCTTACGAATTAGCGATTTCGTTCCAATTCACATTCCAAGTAATATTCGGCATGCTAATTACGTTGCCGATTGCCAAATTGCATTATCTCTTATAGTTTCCGAGACATGGACTATCGACATCTGACAATGTTGGCTCTGCTTCTAACTTGGGCCAGAATTGTAAAATGTTCTTATGAATTAGCGATTTCGCTCCAATTCACATTCCAAGTAATATTCGGCATGCTAATTACGCTGCCGATAGCCAAATTGCATTATCTCTTATAGTTTCCGAGATATGGACTATCGACATCTAACAATATTGGCTCTGCTTCTAACTTGGGCCAGAATTGTAAAATGGTCTTATGAATTAGCGATTTCGCTCCAATTCACATTCTAAGTAATATTCGGCATGCTAATTACGTTGCCGATTGCCAAATTGCATTATCTCTTATAGTTTCCGAGATATGGACTATAGACATCTGAAAATATTGGCTCTGCTTATAACTCGGGCCAGAATTGTAAAATGGTCTTATGAATTAGCGATTTCGCTCCAATTCACATTCCAAGTAATATTCGGCATGCTAATTACGTTGCCGATTGCCAAATTGCATTATCTCTTATAGTTTCCGAGATATGGACAATCGAAATTTTACACCTTAGAGTCTGTTTCTAACTGGGGTCAAAATTGTAAAATGGTCTTACGAATTAGCGATTTCGTTCCAATTCACATTCCAAGTAATATTCGGAATGTTAATTAAGCTGAAGATTGTCAAATTGCATTATCTCTTATAGTTTCCGAGATATGGACAATCGAAATTTTACACCTTAGAGTCTGTTTCTAACTGGGTTCAAAATTGTAAAATGGTCTTACGAATTAGCGATTTCGTTCCGATTCACATTCCAAGTAATATTCGGCATGCTAATTACGTTGCCGATTGCCAAATTGCATTATCTCTTATAGTTTCCGAGATATGGACTATCGACATCTGAAAATATTGGCTCTGCTTATAACTTGGGCCAGAATTGTAAAATGGTCTTACGAATTAGCGATTTCCTTCCAAATCATATTCCAAGTAATATTCGGCATGCTAATTACATTGCCGGTTGCCAAATTGCATTATCTCTTATAGTTTCTGAGATATGGACTATCGACATCTGACAATATTGGCTCTGCTTCTAACTTGGGCCAGAATTGTAAAATGGTCTTATGAATTAGCGATTTCGTTCCAATTCACATTCCAAGTAATATTCGGCATGCTAATTACGTTGCCGATTGCCATATTGCATTATCTCTTATAGTTTCCGAGATATGGATAATCGAAATTTTACACCTTAGAGTCTGTTTCTAACTGGGGTCAACATTGTAAAATGGTCTTACGAATTAGCGATTTCGTTCCAATTCACATTCCAAGTAATATTCGGAATGTTAATTAAGCTGCCGATTGCCAATTTGCATTATCTCTTATAGTTTCCTAGATATGGACAATCGAAATTTTACACCTTAGAGTCTGTTTCTAACTGGGGTCAAAATTGTAAAATGGTCTTACGAATTAGCGATTTCGTTCCAATTCACATTCCAAGTAATATTCGACATGTTAATTAAGCTGCCGATTGCCAAATTGCATTATCTCTTATAATTTCCGAGATATGGACTATCGACATCTAACAATATTGACTCTGCTTCTAACTTGGGCCAGAATTGTAAAATGGTCTTACGAATTAGTGATTTCGTTCCAATTCACATTCCAAGTAATATTCGGCATGCTAATTACGTTGCCGATTGCCAAATTGCATTATCTCTTCTAGTTTCCGAGATATGGACTATCGACATCTAACAATATTGGCTCTGCTTCTAACTTGGGCCAGAATTGTAAAATAGTCTTATGAATTAGCGATTTCGCTCCAATTCACATTCCTTGTAATATTCGGCATGCTAATTACGTTGCTGATTGCCAAATTGCATTATCTCTTATAGTTTCCGAGATATGGACTATCGACATCTGACAATATTGGCTCTGCTTCTAACTTGCGCCAGAATTGTAAAATGGTCTTATGAATTAGCGATTTGGCTCCAATTCACATTCCAAGTAATATTCGGCATGTTAATTACGTCGCCGATTGCCAAATTGCATTATCTCTTATAGTTTCTGAGATATGGACAATCGAAATTTTACACCTTAGAGTCTGTTTCTAACTGGGGTCAAAATTGTAAAATGGTCTTACGAATTAGCGATTTCGTTCCAATTCACATTCCAAGTAATATTCGGCATGCTAATTACGCTGCCGATTGCCAAATTGCATTATCTCTTATAGTTTCCGAGATATGGACTATCGACATCTGACAATATTGGCTCTGCTTCTAACTTGCGCCAGAATTGTAAAATGGTCTTATGAATTAGCGATTTCGCTCCAATTCACATTCCAAGTAATATTCGGCATGCTAATTACGTTGCCGATTGCCAAATTGCATTATCTCTTATAGTTTCCGAGATATGGACTATCGACATCTGACAATATTGGCTCTGCTTCTAACTTGGGCCAGAATTGTAAAATGGTCTTATGAATTAGCGATTTCGTTTCAATTCACATTCCAACTAACATTCGGCATGCTAATTACGTTGCCGATTGCCAAATTGCATTATCTCTTATAGTTTCCGAGATATGGACAATCGAAATTTTACACCTTAGTGTCTGTTTCTAACTGGGGTCAAAATTGTAAAATGGTCTTACGAATTAGCGATTTCGTTCCAATTCACATTCCAAGTAATATTCGGCATGCTAATTACGTTGCCGATTGCCAAATTGCATTATCTCTTATAGTTTCCGAGATATGGACTATCGACATCTAACAATATTGGCTCTGCTTCTAACTTGGGCCAGAATTGTAAAATGGTCTTATGAATTAGCGATTTCGCTCCAATTCACATTCCAGGTAATAATCGGCATGCTAATTACGTTTCTGATTGCCAAATTGCATTATCTCTTATAGTTTCCGAGATAAGGACTATCGACATCTGACAATATTGGCTCTGCTTCTAACTTGCGCCAGAATTGTAAAATGGTCTTATGAATTAGCGATTTGGCTCCAATTCACATTCCAAGTAATATTCGGCATGTTAATTACGTTGCCTATTGCCAAATTGCATTATCTCTTATAGTTTCCGAGATATGGGTAATCGAAATTTTATACCTTATGTTGTATTTCTAACTCGGGCCAAAATTGTAAAATGGTCTTATGAATTAGCGATTTCGTTCCAATTCACATTTCAAGCAATATTCGGCATGCTAATTACGTTGCCGATTGCCAAATTTCATTATCTCTTATAGTTTCCGAGATATGGGCAATCGAAATTTTATACCTTAGGCTGTATTTCTAACATGGGACAAAATTGTAAAATGGCCTTATGAATTAGCGATTTCGTTCTAAATCACATTCCAAGTAATATTCGGCACGTTAATTACGTTGTCGATTAACAAATTGCATTATCTCTTATGGTTTCCGATATATGGATTATCGAAATTTTACAATTTGGCTCTGCTTCTAACTTGGGCCAGAATTGTAAAATAGTCTTATGAATTAGCGATTTCGTTCCAATTCACAGTCCAAGCAATATTCGGCATGCTAATTACGTTGCCGATTGCCAAATTGCATTATCTCTTATAGTTTCCGAGATATGGGCTATCGAAATTTTACACCTTAGGCTCTGTTTCTAACATGGGCCAAAATTGTAAAATGGCCTTATGAATTAGCGATTTCACTTCAATTCACATTCCAAGTAATATTCGGCATGCTAATTACGCTGTCGATTGCAAAATTGCGTTATCTCTTATAGTTTCCGAGATATGGGCAATCGAAATTTTACACTTTAGGCTCTGTTTCTAACTCACGCAAAAATTGTAAAATGGTCTTATGAATTAGCGATTTCGTTCTAAATCACATTCCAAGTAATATTCGGCATGCTAATTACGTTGCCGATTGCCAAATTTCATTATCTCTTATAGTTTCCGAGATATGGGCAATCAAAATTTTACACCTTAGGCTCTGTTTCTAACTTGGGCCAAAATTGTAAAATGGTCTTATGAATTAGCGATTTCGTTCTAAATCACATTCCAAGTAATATTCGGTACGTTAATTACGTTGTCGATTAACAAATTGCATTATCACTTATGGTTTCCGATATATGGATTATCGAAATTTTACAATTTGGCTCTGCTTCTAACATGGGCCAAAATTGTAAAATGGTCTTATGAATTAACGATTCCGTTCCAATTCACATTGCAAGTAATATTCGGCATGCTAATTACGCTGTCGATTACCAAATTGCATTATCTCTTATGGTTTCCGATATATCGACCATCGAAATTTTACAATTTGGCTCTGCTTCAACTTTTGCCAAAATTGTAAAATGGTCTTATGAATTAGCGATTTCGTTCCAATTCACAGTCCAAGCAATATTCGGCATGCTAATTACGTTGCCGATTGCCAAATTGCATTATCCCTTATGGTTTCCGATATATGGACTATCGAAATTTTACAATTTGGCTCTGCTTCTAACATGGGCCAAAATTGTAAAATGTTCTTATTAATTAACGATTCCGTTCCAATTCACACTGCAAGCAATATTCGGCATGCTAATTACGTTGCCGATTGCTAAATTGCATTATCTCTTATAGTTTCCGAGATATGGGCAATACAAATTCTACACCTTGGGCTCTGTTTCAAACTTGGGCCAAAATTGTAAAATGGTCTTATGAATTAGCGATTTCACTTCAATTCACATTCCAAGTAATATTCGGCATGCTAATTACGCTGTCGATTGCAAAATTGCTTTATCTCTTATAGTTTCCGAGATATGGGCAATCGAAATTTTACACTTTAGGTTCTGTTTCTAACTCACGCAAAAATTGTAAAATGGTCTTATGAATTACGGATTTCGTTCCAAATCATATTCTAAGTAATATTCGACATGCTAATTACGTCGCCGTTTGCCAAATTGCACTAGTATAGTTTCCGAAATATGGGCTATAGAAATTTTGCTCTTTAGGCTCTGTTTCTAACTTAGGCCAACATTGTAAAATGGTCTTATGAATTACGGATTTCGTTCCAAATCATATTCCAAGTAATATTCGTCATTCTAATTACGTCGCCGTTTGCCAAATTGCACTATCTCTTATAGTTTCCGAAATATGGGCTATCGAAATTTTACTCTTTAGGCTCTGTTTCTAACTTAGACCAAAATTGTAAAATGGTCTTATGAATTAAGGATTTCGTTCCAAATCATACTCCAAGTAATACTTGCCATGCTAATAACGTTGTCGATTGCCAAATTGCATTATCTCTTATAGTTTCCGAGATATGGGCTATCGCAATTAGGGCACACATTAGGCTGGGTTTCTAAATTAAGCTAAAATTGTAAAATGACCTTGTGAATTACGGACTTTTGTTCCAAATCACATGTCAAGTAATATTCGGCATGCTTGTGACGTTGTCGTTTGCCAAATTGCATTATCTCTTATAGTTCCTGTATATGGGCTATCCAAATTTTACATCTTAGGCTCTGTTTCTAACATGGGCCAAAATTGTAAAATGTTCTTATGAATTAGCGATTCCGTTCCAATTCACATTGCGAGCAATATTCGGCATGCCAATTACGTTGCCGATTGCCAAATTGCATTATCTCTTATAGTTTCCGAGATATGGGTAATCGAAATTTTATACCTTAGGCTGTGTTACTAACTCGGGTCAAAATTCTAAAACGGTCTTATGAATTACCGATTGCGTTCCAATTCACATTCCAAGCAATATTCGGCATGCTAATTACGTTGCCGATTGCCAAATTTCGTTATCTCTTATAGTTTCCGAGATATGGGCAATCAAAATTTTACACCTTAGGCTCTGTTTCTAACTTGGGCCAAAATTGTAAAATGGTCTTATGAAATAGCGATTTCGTTCTAAATCACATTCCAAGTAATATTCGGCATGCTAATTACGTTGCCGATTGCCACATTTCGTTATCTCTTATAGCTTCCGAGATATGGGCAATCAAAATTTTACACATTAGGCTCTGTTTCTAACTTGGGCCAAAATTGTAAAATGGTCTTATGAATTAGCGATTTCTTTCTAAATCACATTCCAAGTAATATTCGGCATGCTAATTACGCTGTCGATTGCAAAATTGCGTTATCTCTTATAGTTTCCGAGATATGGACAATCGAAATTTTACACCTTAGTGTCTGTTTCTAACTGGGGTCAAAATTGTAAAATGGTCTTACGAATTAGCGATTTCGTTCCAATTCACATTCCAAGTAATATTCGGCATGCTAATTACGTTGCCGATTGCCAAATTGCATTATCTCTTATAGTTTCCGAGATATGGACTATCGACATCTAACAATATTGGCTCTGCTTCTAACTTGGGCCAGAATTGTAAAATGGTCTTATGAATTAGCGATTTCGCTCCAATTCACATTCCAGGTAATAATCGGCATGCTAATTACGTTTCTGATTGCCAAATTGCATTATCTCTTATAGTTTCCGAGATAAGGACTATCGACATCTGACAATATTGGCTCTGCTTCTAACTTGCGCCAGAATTGTAAAATGGTCTTATGAATTAGCGATTTGGCTCCAATTCACATTCCAAGTAATATTCGGCATGTTAATTACGTTGCCTATTGCCAAATTGCATTATCTCTTATAGTTTCCGAGATATGGGTAATCGAAATTTTATACCTTATGTTGTATTTCTAACTCGGGCCAAAATTGTAAAATGGTCTTATGAATTAGCGATTTCGTTCCAATTCACATTTCAAGCAATATTCCGCATGCTAATTACGTTGCCGATTGCCAAATCTCATTATCTCTTATAGTTTCCGAGATATGAGCAATCAAAATTTTACACATTAGGCTCTGTTTCTAACTTGGGCCAAAATTGTAAAATGGTCTTATGAATTAGCGATTTCGTTCTAAATCACATTCCAAGTAATATTCGGCACGTTAATTACGTTGTCGTTTAACAAATTGCATTATCTCTTATGGTTTCCGATATATGGACTATCGAAATTTTACAATTTGGCTCTGCTTCTAACATGGGCCAAAATTGTAAAATGGTCTTATGAATTAACGATTCCGTTCCAATTCACATTGCACGCAATATTCGGCATGCTAATTAAGTTGCCGATTGCCAAGTTGCATTATCTCTTATAGTTTCCGAGATATGGGCTATCGAAATTTTACACCTTAGGCTCTGTTTCTAACATGGGCCAAAATTGTAAAATGGCCTTATGAATTAGCGATTTCGTGCTAAATCACACTCCAAGTAATATTCTGGATGCTAATTACGTTGTCGATTACCAAATTGCATTATCTCGTATGGTTTCCGATATATGGACTATCGAAATTTTACAATTTGGCTCTGCTTCTAACATGGGCCAAAATTGTAAAATGGTCTTATGAATTAACGATTCCGCTCCAATTCACATTGCACGCAATATTCGGCATGCTAATTAGGTTGCCGATTACCAAATTGCATTATCTCTTATAGTTTCCGAGATATGGGCAATCGAAATTTTATACCTTAGGCTGTATTTCTAACTCGGGCCAAATATGTAAAATGGTCTTATGAATTAGCGATTTCGTTCTAAATCACATTCCAAGTAATATTCGGCACGTTAATTACATTGTCGATTACCAAATTGCATTATCTCTTATGGTTTTCGATATATGGACTATCGAAATTTTACAATTTGGCTCTGCTTCTAATTTGGGCCAGAATTGTAAAATGGTCTTATGAATTAGCGATTTCGTTCTAATTCACAGTCCAAGTAATATTCGGCATGCTAATTACGTTGCCGAGTGCCAAATTGCATTATCTCTTATAGTTTCCGAGATATGGGCAATCGAAATTTTACATCTTAGGCTCTGTTTCCAACTTGGGCCATAATTGTAAAATGGTCTTATGAATTAGCGATTTCTTTCTAAATCACATTCCAAGTAATATTCGGCATGCTAATTATGCTGTCGATTGCAAAATTGCATTATCTCTTATAGTTTCCGAGATATGGGCAATCGAAATTTTACACTTTAGGCTCTGTTTCTAACTTGGGCCAAAATTGTAAAATGGTCTTATGAATTGGCGATTTCTTTCTAAATCACATTCCAAGTAATATTCGGCATGCTAATTACGCTGTCGATTACCAAATTGAATTACCTCTTATGGTTTCCGATATATGGACTATCGAAATTTTACAATTTGGCTCTGCTTCAACTTTTGCCAAAATTGTAAAATGGCCTTATGAATTAGCGATTTCGTTCCAATTCACAGTCCGAGCAATATTCGGCATGCTAATTACGTTGCCGATTGCCAAATTGCATTATCTCTTATACTTTCGGAGATATGGGTAATCGAAATTTTATACCTTAGGCTGTATTTCTAACTAGGGCCAAAATTGTAAAATGGTCTTATGAATTAGCGATTTCGTTCCAATTCACATTTCAAGCAATATTCGGCATGCTAATTACGTTGTCGATTAACAAATTGCATTATCTCTTATGGTTTCCGATAAATGGACTCTCGAAATTTTACAATTTGGCTCTGCTTCTAACATGGGCCAAAATTGTAAAATGGTCTTATGAATTAACGATTCCGTTCCAATTCACATTGCAAGCAATATTCGGCATGCTAATTACGTTGCCGATTGCCAAATTGCATTGTCTCTTATAGTTTCCGAGATATGGGTAATCGAAATTTTATACCTTAGGCTGTATTTCTAACTAGGGCCAAAATTGTAAAATGGTCTTATGAATTAGCGATTTCGTTCCAATTCACATTTCAAGCAATATTCGGCATGCTAATTACGTTGCCGATTGCCAAATTTCATTATCTCTTATAGTTTCCGAGATATGGGCAATCGAAATTTTATACCTTAGGCTGTATTTCTAACATGGGACAAAATTGTAAAATGGCCTTATGAATTAGCGATTTCGTTCTAAATCACATTCCAAGTAATATTCGGCACGTTAATTACGTTGTCGATTAACAAATTGCATTATCTCTTATGGTTTCCGATATATGGATTATCGAAATTTTACAATTTGGCTCTGCTTCTAACTTGGGCCAGAATTGTAAAATAGTCTTATGAATTAGCGATTTCGTTCCAATTCACAGTCCAAGCAATATTCGGCATGCTAATTACGTTGCCGATTGCCAAATTGCATTATCTCTTATAGTTTCCGAGATATGGGCTATCGAAATTTTACACCTTAGGCTCTGTTTCTAACATGGGCCAAAATTGTAAAATGGCTTTATGAATTAGCGATTTCACTTCAATTCACATTCCAAGTAACATTCGGCATGCTAATTACGCTGTCGATTGCAAAATTGCGTTATCTCTTATAGTTTCCGAGATATGGGCAATCGAAATTTTACACTTTAGGCTCTGTTTCTAACTCACGCAAAAATTGTAAAATGGTCTTATGAATTAGCGATTTCGTTCTAAATCACATTCCAAGTAATATTCGGCACGTTAATTACGTTGTCGATTAACAAATTGCATTATCTTTTATGGTTTCCGATATATGGATTATCGAAATTTTACAATTTGGCTCTGCTTCTAACTTGGGCCAGAATTGTAAAATAGTCTTATGAATTAGCGATTTCGTTCCAATTCACAGTCCAAGCAATATTCGGCATGCTAATTACGTTGCCGATTGCCAAATTGCATTATCTCTTATAGTTTCCGAGATATGGGCTATCGAAATTTTACACCTTAGGCTCTGTTTCTAATATGGGCCAAAATTGTAAAATGGCCTTATGAATTAGCGATTTCACTTCAATTCACATTCCAAGTAATATTCGGCATGCTAATTACGCTGTCGATTGCAAAATTGCGTTATCTCTTATAGTTTCCGAGATATGGGCTATCGAAATTTTACACCTTAGGCTCTGTTTCTAACATGGGCCAAAATTGTAAAATGGCCTTATGAATTAGCGATTTCACTTCAATTCACATTCCAAGTAATATTCGGCATGCTAATTACGTTGCCGATTGCCAAATTGCATTGTCTCTTATAGTTTCCGAGATATGGGTAATCGAAATTTTATACCTTAGGCTGTATTTCTAACTAGGGCCAAAATTGTAAAATGGTCTTATGAATTAGCGATTTCGTTCCAATTCACATTTCAAGCAATATTCGGCATGCTAATTACGTTGCCGATTGCCAAATTTCATTATCTCTTATAGTTTCCGAGATATGGGCAATCAAAATTTTACACCTTAGGCTCTGTTTCTAACTTGGGCCAAAATTGTAAAATGGTCTTATGAATTAGCGATTTCGTTCTAAATCACATTCCAAGTAATATTCGGTACGTTAATTACGTTGTCGATTAACAAATTGCATTATCACTTATGGTTTCCGATATATGGATTATCGAAATTTTACAATTTGGCTCTGCTTCTAACATGGGCCAAAATTGTAAAATGGTCTTATGAATTAGCGATTTTGTTCCAAATCACATGTCAAGTAATATTCGGCATGCTTGTGACGTTGTCGTTTGCCAAATTGCATTATCTCTTATAGTTCCCGTATATGGGCTATCCAAATTTTACATCTTAGGCTCTGTTTCTAACATGGGCCAAAATTGTAAAATGTTCTTATGAATTAGCGATTCCGTTCCAATTCACATTGCGAGCAATATTCGGCATGCCAATTACGTTGCCGATTGCCAAATTGCATTATCTCTTATAGTTTCCGAGATATGGGTAATCGAAATTTTATACCTTAGGCTGTGTTACTAACTCGGGTCAAAATTCTAAAACGGTCTTATGAATTACCGATTGCGTTCCAATTCACATTCCAAGCAATATTCGGCATGCTAATTACGTTGCCGATTGCCAAATTTCGTTATCTCTTATAGTTTCCGAGATATGGGCAATCAAAATTTTACACCTTAGGCTCTGTTTCTAACTTGGGCCAAAATTATAAAATGGTCTTATGAATTAGCGATTTCGTTCTAAATCACATTCCAAGTAATATTCGGCATGCTAATTACGTTGCCGATTGCCACATTTCGTTATCTCTTATAGCTTCCGAGATATGGGCAATCAAAATTTTACACCTTAGGCTCTGTTTCTAACTTGGGCCAAAATTGTAAAATGGTCTTATGAATTAGCGATTTCTTTCTAAATCACATTCCAAGTAATATTCGGCATGCTAATTACGCTGTCGATTGCCAAATTGCAATATCTCTTGTAGTTCCCGAGATATGGGCAATCGAAATTTTACACCTTAGGCTCTGATTCTAACATGGGCCAAAGTTGTAAAATGGTCTTATGAATTAGCGATTCCGTTCCAATTCACATTGCAAGCAATATTCGGCATGCTAATTACGTTGCCGATTGCCAAATTTCATTATCTCTTATAGTTTCCGAGATATGGGCAATCGAAATTTTACACCTTAGGCTCTGTTTCTAACTTGAGGCAAAATTGAAAAATGGTCTTATGAATTAGCGATTTCGTTCTAAATCACATTCCAAGTAATATTAGGCATGTTAATTACGTTGTCGATTACCAAATTGCATTATAACTTATGGTTTCAGATATATGGACTATCGAAATTTTACAATTTGGCTCTGCTTCTAACTTGGGCCAAAATGGTAAAATGGTCTTATGAATTAGCGATTTCGTTCTAAATCACATTCCAGGTAATATTCGGCATGTTAATTACGTTGTCGATTACCAAATTGTATTATCTCTTATGGTTTCTAATATATGGACTATCGAAATATTACACCTTAGGCTCTGTTTGTAACATGGGCCAAAATTTTAAAATGGTCTTATGAATTAGCGATTTCGTTATAAATCACACTCCAAGTAATATTCGGCATGCTAATTACGTTGTCGATTACCAAATTGCATTATCTATTATGATTTCCGATATATGGACTATCGAAATTTTACAATTTGGCTCTGCTTCTAACATGGGCCAAAATTGTAAAATGGTCTTATGAATTAGCGATTCCATTCCAATTCACATTGCAAGCAATATTCGGCCTGCTAATTAGGTTGCCGATTACCAAATTGCATTATCTCTTATAGTTTCCGAGATATGGACTATCGACATCTAACAATATTGGCTCTGCTTCTAACTTGGGCCAGAATTGTAAAATGGTCTTATGAATTAGCGATTTCGCTCCAATTCACATTCCAAGTAATATTCGGCATGCTAATTACGTTGCCGATTGCCAAGTTGCATTTTCTCTTATAGTTTCCGAGATATGGACTATCGACATCTGACAATATTGGCTCTGCTTCTAACTTGGGCCAGAATTGTAAAATGGTCTTATGAATTAGCGATTTCGTTCCAATTCACATTCCAAGTAATATTCGGCATGCTAATTACGCTGCCGATTACCAAATTGCATTATCTCTTATTATTTCCGAGATATGGACTATCGACATCTGACAATAGTGGCTCTGCTTCTAACTTGCGCCAGAATTGTAAAATGGTCTTATGAATTAACGATTCCGTTCCAATTCACATTGCCAGTAATATTCGGCATGCTAATTACGCTGTCGATTACCAAATTGCATTATCTCTTATGGTTTCCGATATATCGACCATCGAAATTTTACAATTTGGCTCTGCTTCTAACATGGGCCAAAATTGTAAAATGTTCTTATTAATTAACGATTCCGTTCCAATTCACACTGCAAGCAATATTCGGCATGCTAATTACGTTGCCGATTGCTAAATTGCATTATCTCTTATAGTTTCCGAGATATGGGCAATACAAATTCTACACCTTGGGCTCTGTTTCAAACTTGGGCCAAAATTGTAAAATGGTCTTATGAATTAGCGATTTCACTTCAATTCACATTCCAAGTAATATTCGGCATGCTAATTACGCTGTCGATTGCAAAATTGCGTTATCTCTTATAGTTTCCGAGATATGGGCAATCGAAATTTTACACTTTAGGTTCTGTTTCTAACTCACGCAAAAATTGTAAAATGGTCTTATGAATTACGGATTTCGTTCCAAATCATATTCTAAGTAATATTCGACATGCTAATTACGTCGCCGTTTGCCAAATTGCACTAGTATAGTTTCCGAAATATGGGCTATAGAAATTTTGCTCTTTAGGCTCTGTTTCTAACTTAGGCCAACATTGTAAAATGGTCTTATGAATTACGGATTTCGTTCCAAATCATATTCCAAGTAATATTCGTCATGCTAATTACGTCGCCGTTTGCCAAATTGCACTATCTCTTATAGTTTCCGAAATATGGGCTATCGAAATTTTACTCTTTAGGCTCTGTTTCTAACTTAGACCAAAATTGTAAAATGGTCTTATGAATTAAGGATTTCGTTCCAAATCATACTCCAAGTAATACTCGCCATGCTAATAACGTTGTCGATTGCCAAATTGCATTATCTCTTATAGTTTCCAAGATATGGGCTATCGCAATTAGGGCACACATTAGGCTGGGTTTCTAAATTAAGCTAAAATTGTAAAACGACCTTGTGAATTACGGACTTTTGTTCCAAATCACATGTCAAGTAATATTCGGCATGCTTGTGACGTTGTCGTTTGCCAAATTGCATTATCTCTTATAGTTCCCGTATATGGGCTATCCAAATTTTACATCTTAGGCTCTGTTTCTAACATGGGCCAAAATTGTAAAATGTTCTTATGAATTAGCGATTCCGTTCCAATTCACATTGCGAGCAATATTCGGCATGCCAATTACGTTGCCGATTGCCAAATTGCATTATCTCTTATAGTTTCCGAGATATGGGTAATCGAAATTTTATACCTTAGGCTGTGTTACTAACTCGGGTCAAAATTCTAAAACGGTCTTATGAATTACCGATTGCGTTCCAATTCACATTCCAAGCAATATTCGGCATGCTAATTACGTTGCCGATTGCCAAATTTCGTTATCTCTTATAGTTTCCGAGATATGGGCAATCAAAATTTTACACCTTAGGCTCTGTTTCTAACTTGGGCCAAAATTGTAAAATGGTCTTATGAATTAGCGATTTCGTTCTAAATCACATTCCAAGTAATATTCGGCATGCTAATTACGTTGCCGATTGCCACATTTCGTTATCTCTTATAGCTTCCGAGATATGGGCAATCAAAATTTTACACATTAGGCTCTGTTTCTAACTTGGGCCAAAATTGTAAAATGGTCTTATGAATTAGCGATTTCTTTCTAAATCACATTCCAAGTAATATTCGGCATGCTAATTACGCTGTCGATTGCCAAATTGCATTATCTCTTATAGTTTCCGAGATATGGGCAATCGAAATTTTACACCTTAGGCTCTGTTTCTAACTTGAGGCAAAATTGAAAAATGGTCTTATGAATTAGCGATTTCGTTCTAAATCACATTCCAAGTAATATTAGGCATGTTAATTACGTTGTCGATTACCAAATTGCATTATAACTTATGGTTTCAGATATATGGACTATCGAAATTTTACAATTTGGCTCTGCTTCTAACTTGGGCCAAAATGGTAAAATGGTCTTATGAATTAGCGATTTCGTTCTAAATCACATTCCAGGTAATATTCGGCATGTTAATTACGTTGTCGATTACCAAATTGTATTATCTCTTATGGTTTCTAATATATGGACTATCGAAATATTACACCTTAGGCTCTGTTTGTAACATGGGCCAAAATTTTAAAATGGTCTTATGAATTAGCGATTTCGTTATAAATCACACTCCAAGTAATATTCGGCATGCTAATTACGTTGTCGATTACCAAATTGCATTATCTATTATGATTTCCGATATATGGACTATCGAAATTTTACAATTTGGCTCTGCTTCTAACATGGGCCAAAATTGTAAAATGGTCTTATGAATTAGCGATTCCATTCCAATTCACATTGCAAGCAATATTCGGCCTGCTAATTAGGTTGCCGATTACCAAATTGCATTATCTCTTATAGTTTCCGAGATATGGACTATCGACATCTAACAATATTGGCTCTGCTTCTAACTTGGGCCAGAATTGTAAAATGGTCTTATGAATTAGCGATTTCGCTCCAATTCACATTCCAAGTAATATTCGGCATGCTAATTACGTTGCCGATTGCCAAGTTGCATTTTCTCTTATAGTTTCCGAGATATGGACTATCGACATCTGACAATATTGGCTCTGCTTCTAACTTGGGCCAGAATTGTAAAATGGTCTTATGAATTAGCGATTTCGTTCCAATTCACATTCCAAGTAATATTCGGCATGCTAATTACGCTGCCGATTACCAAATTGCATTATCTCTTATAATTTCCGAGATATGGACTATCGACATCTGACAATAGTGGCTCTGCTTCTAACTTGCGCCAGAATTGTAAAATGGTCTTATGAATTAACGATTCCGTTCCAATTCACATTGCCAGTAATATTCGGCATGCTAATTACGCTGTCGATTACCAAATTGCATTATCTCTTATGGTTTCCGATATATCGACCATCGAAATTTTACAATTTGGCTCTGCTTCAACTTTTGCCAAAATTGTAAAATGGTCTTATGAATTAGCGATTTCGTTCCAATTCACAGTCCAAGCAATATTCGGCATGCTAATTACGTTGCCGATTGCCAAATTGCATTATCTCTTATGGTTTCCGATATATGGACTATCGAAATTTTACAATTTGGCTCTGCTTCTAACATGGGCCAAAATTGTAAAATGTTCTTATTAATTAACGATTCCGTTCCAATTCACACTGCAAGCAATATTCGGCATGCTAATTACGTTGCCGATTGCTAAATTGCATTATCTCTTATAGTTTCCGAGATATGGGCAATACAAATTCTACACCTTGGGCTCTGTTTCAAACTTGGGCCAAAATTGTAAAATGGTCTTATGAATTAGCGATTTCACTTCAATTCACATTCCAAGTAATATTCGGCATGCTAATTACGCTGTCGATTGCAAAATTGCGTTATCTCTTATAGTTTCCGAGATATGGGCAATCGAAATTTTACACTTTAGGTTCTGTTTCTAACTCACGCAAAAATTGTAAAATGGTCTTATGAATTACGGATTTCGTTCCAAATCATATTCTAAGTAATATTCGACATGCTAATTACGTCGCCGTTTGCCAAATTGTACTAGTATAGTTTCCGAAATATGGGCTATAGAAATTTTGCTCTTTAGGCTCTGTTTCTAACTTAGGCCAACATTGTAAAATGGTCTTATGAATTACGGATTTCGTTCCAAATCATATTCCAAGTAATATTCGTCATGCTAATTACGTCGCCGTTTGCCAAATTGCACTATCTCTTATAGTTTCCGAAATATGGGCTATCGAAATTTTACTCTTTAGGCTCTGTTTCTAACTTAGACCAAAATTGTAAAATGGTCTTATGAATTAAGGATTTCGTTCCAAATCATACTCCAAGTAATACTCGCCATGCTAATAACGTTGTCGATTGCCAAATTGCATTATCTCTTATAGTTTCCAAGATATGGGCTATCGCAATTAGGGCACACATTAGGCTGGGTTTCTAAATTAAGCTAAAATTGTAAAACGACCTTGTGAATTACGGACTTTTGTTCCAAATCACATGTCAAGTAATATTCGGCATGCTTGTGACGTTGTCGTTTGCCAAATTGCATTATCTCTTATAGTTCCCGTATATGGGCTATCCAAATTTTACATCTTAGGCTCTGTTTCTAACATGGGCCAAAATTGTAAAATGTTCTTATGAATTAGCGATTCCGTTCCAATTCACATTGCGAGCAATATTCGGCATGCCAATTACGTTGCCGATTGCCAAATTGCATTATCTCTTATAGTTTCCGAGATATGGGTAATCGAAATTTTATACCTTAGGCTGTGTTACTAACTCGGGTCAAAATTCTAAAACGGTCTTATGAATTACCGATTGCGTTCCAATTCACATTCCAAGCAATATTCGGCATGCTAATTACGTTGCCGATTGCCAAATTTCGTTATCTCTTATAGTTTCCGAGATATGGGCAATCAAAATTTTACACCTTAGGCTCTGTTTCTAACTTGGGCCAAAATTGTAAAATGGTCTTATGAATTAGCGATTTCGTTCTAAATCACATTCCAAGTAATATTCGGCATGCTAATTACGTTGCCGATTGCCACATTTCGTTATCTCTTATAGCTTCCGAGATATGGGCAATCAAAATTTTACACATTAGGCTCTGTTTCTAACTTGGGCCAAAATTGTAAAATGGTCTTATGAATTAGCGATTTCTTTCTAAATCACATTCCAAGTAATATTCGGCATGCTAATTACGCTGTCGATTGCCAAATTGCAATATCTCTTGTAGTTCCCGAGATATGGGCAATCGAAATTTTACACCTTAGGCTCTGTTTCTAACATGGGCCAAAGTTGTAAAATGGTCTTATGAATTAGCGATTCCGTTCCAATTCACATTCCAATTAATATTCGGCATGTTAATTACGTTGTCGATTACCAAATTGCATTATATCTTATGGTTTCAGATATATGGACTATCGAAATTTTACAATTTGGCTCTGCTTCTAACTTGGGCCAAAATGGTAAAATGGTCTTATGAATTAGCGATTTCGTTCTAAATCACATTCCAGGTAATATTCGGCATGTTAATTACGTTGTCGATTACCAAATTGTATTATCTCTTATGGTTTCCAATATATGGACTATCGAAATTTTACACCTTAGGCTCTGTTTGTAACATGGGCCAAAATTTTAAAATGGTCTTATGAATTAGCGATTTCGTTATAAATCACACTCCAAGTAATATTCGGCATGCTAATTACGTTGTCGATTACCAAATTGCATTATCTATTATGATTTCCGATATATGGACTATCGAAATTTTACAATTTGGCTCTGCTTCTAACATGGGCCAAAATTGTAAAATGGTCTTATGAATTAGCGATTCCATTCCAATTCACATTGCAAGCAATATTCGGCCTGCTAATTAGGTTGCCGATTACCAAATTGCATTATCTCTTATAGTTTCCGAGATATGGACAATCGAAATTTTACACCTTAGAGTCTGTCTCTAACTGGGGTCAAAATTGTAAAATGGTCTTATGAATTAGCGATTTCGCTCCAATTCACATTCCAAGTAATATTCGGCATGCTAATTACGTAGCCGATTGCCAAATTGCATTATCTCTTATAGTTTCCGAGATATGGACTATCGACATCTGACAATATTGGCTCTGCTTCTAACTTGGGCCAGAATTGTAAAATGGTCTTATGAATTAGCGATTTCGTTTCAATTCACATTCCAACTAACATTCGGCATGCTAATTACGTTGCCGATTGCCAAATTGCATTATCTCTTATAGTTTCCGAGATATGGACAATCGAAATTTTACACCTTAGAGTCTGTTTCTAACTGGGGTCAAAATTGTAAAATGGTCTTACGAATTAGCGATTTCGTTCCAATTCACATTCCAAGTAATATTCGGCATGCTAATTACGTTGCCGATTGCCAAATTGCATTATCTCTTATAGTTTCCGAGATATGGACTATCGACATCTAACAATATTGGCTCTGCTTCTAACTTGGGCCAGAATTGTAAAATGGTCTTATGAATTAGCGATTTCGCTCCAATTCACATTCCAGGTAATAATCGGCATGCTAATTACGTTTCTGATTGCCAAATTGCATTATCTCTTATAGTTTCCGAGATAAGGACTATCGACATCTGACAATATTGGCTCTGCTTCTAACTTGCGCCAGAATTGTAAAATGGTCTTATGAATTAGCGATTTGGCTCCAATTCACATTCCAAGTAATATTCGGCATGTTAATTACGTTGCCTATTGCCAAATTGCATTATCTCTTATAGTTTCCGAGATATGGGTAATCGAAATTTTATACCTTATGTTGTATTTCTAACTCGGGCCAAAATTGTAAAATGGTCTTATGAATTAGCGATTTCGTTCCAATTCACATTTCAAGCAATATTCCGCATGCTAATTACGTTGCCGATTGCCAAATCTCATTATCTCTTATAGTTTCCGAGATATGAGCAATCAAAATTTTACACATTAGGCTCTGTTTCTAACTTGTGCCAAAATTGTAAAATGGTCTTATGAATTAGCGATTTCGTTCTAAATCACATTCCAAGTAATATTCGGCACGTTAATTACGTTGTCGTTTAACAAATTGCATTATCTCTTATGGTTTCCGATATATGGACTATCGAAATTTTACAATTTGGCTCTGCTTCTAACATGGGCCAAAATTGTAAAATGGTCTTATGAATTAACGATTCCGTTCCAATTCACATTGCACGCAATATTCGGCATGCTAATTAAGTTGCCGATTGCCAAGTTGCATTATCTCTTATAGTTTCCGAGATATGGGCTATCGAAATTTTACACCTTAGGCTGTATTTCTAACTCGGGCCAAATATGTAAAATGGTCTTATGAATTAGCGATTTCGTTCTAAATCACATTCCAAGTAATATTCGGCACGTTAATTACATTGTCGATTACCAAATTGCATTATCTCTTATGGTTTTCGATATATGGACTATCGAAATTTTACAATTTGGCTCTGCTTCTAATTTGGGCCAGAATTGTAAAATGGTCTTATGAATTAGCGATTTCGTTCTAATTCACAGTCCAAGTAATATTCGGCATGCTAATTACGTTGCCGGGTGCCAAATTGCATTATCTCTTATAGTTTCCGAGATATGGGCAATCGAAATTTTACATCTTAGGCTCTGTTTCCAACTTGGGCCATAATTGTAAAATGGTCTTATGAATTAGCGATTTCTTTCTAAATCACATTCCAAGTAATATTCGGCATGCTAATTATGCTGTCGATTGCAAAATTGCATTATCTCTTATAGTTTCCGAGATATGGGCAATCGAAATTTGACACTTTAGGCTCTGTTTCTAACTTGGGCCAAAATTGTAAAATGGTCTTATGAATTGGCGATTTCTTTCTAAATCACATTCCAAGTAATATTCGGCATGCTAATTACGCTGTCGATTACCAAATTGAATTACCTCTTATGGTTTCCGATATATGGACTATCGAAATTTTACAATTTGGCTCTGCTTCAACTTTTGCCAAAATTGTAAAATGGCCTTATGAATTAGCGATTTCGTTCCAATTCACAGTCCGAGCAATATTCGGCATGCTAATTACGTTGCCGATTGCCAAATTGCATTATCTCTTATAGTTTCCGAGATATGGGCAATCGAAATTTTATACCTTAGGCTGTATTTCTAACATGGGACAAAATTGTAAAATGGCCTTATGAATTAGTGATTTCGTTCTAAATCACATTCCAAGTAATATTCGGCACGTTAATTACGTTGTCGATTAACAAATTGCATTATCTCTTATGGTTTCCGATAAATGGACTCTCGAAATTTTACAATTTGGCTCTGCTTCTAACATGGGCCAAAATTGTAAAATGGTCTTATGAATTAACGATTCCGTTCCAATTCACATTGCAAGCAATATTCGGCATGCTAATTACGTTGCCGATTGCCAAATTGCATTGTCTCTTATAGTTTCCGAGATATGGACTATCGACATCTGACAATATTGGCTCTGCTTCTAACTTGGGCCAGAATTGTAAAATGGTCTTATGTATTAGCGATTTCGTTCCAATTCACATTTCAAGCAATATTCGGCATGCTAATTACGTTGCCGATTATCAAATTTCATTATCTCTTATAGTTTCCGAGATATGGGCAATCGAAATTTTATACCTTAGGCTGTATTTCTAACATGGGACAAAATTGTAAAATGGTCTTATGAATTAGCGATTTCGTTCCAATTCACATTTCAAGCAATATTCGGCATGCTAATTACGTTGCCGATTGCCAAATTGCATTATCTCTTATAGTTTCCGAGATATGGGCAATCGAAATTTTATACCTTAGGCTGTATTTCTAACATGGGACAAAATTGTAAAATGGCCTTATGAATTAGTGATTTCGTTCTAAATCACATTCCAAGTAATATTCGGCACGTTAATTACGTTGTCGATTAACAAATTGCATTATCTCTTATGGTTTCCGATAAATGGACTCTCGAAATTTTACAATTTGGCTCTGCTTCTAACATGGGCCAAAATTGTAAAATGGTCTTATGAATTAACGATTCCGTTCCAATTCACATTGCAAGCAATATTCGGCATGCTAATTACGTTGCCGATTGCCAAATTGCATTGTCTCTTATAGTTTCCGAGATATGGGTAATCGAAATTTTATACCTTAGGCTGTATTTCTAACTAGGGCCAAAATTGTAAAATGGTCTTATGTATTAGCGATTTCGTTCCAATTCACATTTCAAGCAATATTCGGCATGCTAATTACGTTGCCGATTATCAAATTTCATTATCTCTTATAGTTTCCGAGATATGGGCAATCGAAATTTTATACCTTAGGCTGTATTTCTAACATGGGACAAAATTGTAAAATGGCCTTATGAATTAGCGATTTCGTTCTAAATCACATTCCAAGTAATATTCGGCACGTTAATTACGTTGTCGATTAACAAATTGCATTATCTCTTATGGTTTCCGATATATGGATTATCGAAATTTTACAATTTGGCTCTGCTTCTAACTTGGGCCAGAATTGTAAAATAGTCTTATGAATTAGCGATTTCGTTCCAATTCACAGTCCAAGCAATATTCGGCATGCTAATTACGTTGCCGATTGCCAAATTGCATTATCTCTTATAGTTTCCGAGATATGGGCTATCGAAATTTTACACCTTAGGCTCTGTTTCTAACATGGGCCAAAATTGTAAAATGGCCTTATGAATTAGCGATTTCACTTCAATTCACATTCCAAGTAATATTCGGCATGCTAATTACGCTGTCGATTGCAAAATTGCGTTATCTCTTATAGTTTCCGAGATATGGGCAATCGAAATTTTACACTTTAGGCTCTGTTTCTAACTCACGCAAAAATTGTAAAATGGTCTTATGAATTAGCGATTTCGTACTAAATCACATTCCAAGTAATATTCGGCACGTTAATTACGTTGTCGATTAACAAATTGCATTATCTTTTATGGTTTCCGATATATGGATTATCGAAATTTTACAATTTGGCTCTGCTTCTAACTTGGGCCAGAATTGTAAAATAGTCTTATGAATTAGCGATTTCGTTCCAATTCACAGTCCAAGCAATATTCGGCATGCTAATTACGTTGCCGATTGCCAAATTGCATTATCTCTTATAGTTTCCGAGATATGGACTATCGATAATTTACACCTTAGGCTCTGTTTCTAATATGGGCCAAAATTGTAAAATGGCCTTATGAATTAGCGATTTCACTTCAATTCACATTCCAAGTAATATTCGGCATGCTAATTACGCTGTCGATTGCAAAATTGCGTTATCTCTTATAGTTTCCGAGATATGGGCTATCGAAATTTTACACCTTAGGCTCTGTTTCTAACATGGGCCAAAATTGTAAAATGGCCTTATGAATTAGCGATTTCACTTCAATTCACATTCCAAGTAATATTCGGCATGCTAATTACGTTGCCGATTGCCAAATTGCATTGTCTCTTATAGTTTCCGAGATATGGGTAATCGAAATTTTATACCTTAGGCTGTATTTCTAACTAGGGCCAAAATTGTAAAATGGTCTTATGAATTAGCGATTTCGTTCCAATTCACATTTCAAGCAATATTCGGCATGCTAATTACGTTGCCGATTGCCAAATTTCATTATCTCTTATAGTTTCCGAGATATGGGCAATCAAAATTTTACACCTTAGGCTCTGTTTCTAACTTGGGCCAAAATTGTAAAATGGTCTTATGAATTAGCGATTTCGTTCTAAATCACATTCCAAGTAATATTCGGTACGTTAATTACGTTGTCGATTAACAAATTGCATTATCACTTATGGTTTCCGATATATGGATTATCGAAATTTTACAATTTGGCTCTGCTTCTAACATGGGCCAAAATTGTAAAATGGTCTTATGAATTAGCGATTTTGTTCCAAATCACATGTCAAGTAATATTCGGCATGCTTGTGACGTTGTCGTTTGCCAAATTGCATTATCTCTTATAGTTCCCGTATATGGGCTATCCAAATTTTACATCTTAGGCTCTGTTTCTAACATGGGCCAAAATTGTAAAATGTTCTTATGAATTAGCGATTCCGTTCCAATTCACATTGCGTGCAATATTCGGCATGCCAATTACGTTGCCGATTGCCAAATTGCATTATCTCTTATAGTTTCCGAGATATGGGTAATCGAAATTTTATACCTTAGGCTGTGTTACTAACTCGGGTCAAAATTCTAAAACGGTCTTATGAATTACCGATTGCGTTCCAATTCACATTCCAAGCAATATTCGGCATGCTAATTACGTTGCCGATTGCCAAATTTCGTTATCTCTTATAGTTTCCGAGATATGGGCAATCAAAATTTTACACCTTAGGCTCTGTTTCTAACTTGGGCCAAAATTGTAAAATGGTCTTATGAATTAGCGATTTCGTTCTAAATCACATTCCAAGTAATATTCGGCATGCTAATTACGTTGCCGATTGCCACATTTCGTTATCTCTTATAGCTTCCGAGATATGGGCAATCAAAATTTTACACCTTAGGCTCTGTTTCTAACTTGGGCCAAAATTGTAAAATGGTCTTATGAATTAGCGATTTCTTTCTAAATCACATTCCAAGTAATATTCGGCATGCTAATTACGCTGTCGATTGCCAAATTGCAATATCTCTTGTAGTTCCCGAGATATGGGCAATCGAAATTTTACACCTTAGGCTCTGTTTCTAACATGGGCCAAAGTTGTAAAATGGTCTTATGAATTAGCGATTCCGTTCCAATTCACATTGCAAGCAATATTCGACATGCTAATTACGTTGCCGATTGCCAAATTTCATTATCTCTTATAGTTTCCGAGATATGGGCAATCGAAATTTTACACCTTAGGCTCTGTTTCTAACTTGGGCCAAAATTGTAAAATGGTCTTATGAATTGGCGATTTCTTTCTAAATCACATTCCAAGTAATATTCGGCATGCTAATTACGCTGTCGATTACCAAATTGAATTACCTCTTATGGTTTCCGATATATGGACTATCGAAATTTTACAATTTGGCTCTGCTTCAACTTTTGCCAAAATTGTAAAATGGCCTTATGAATTAGCGATTTCGTTCCAATTCACAGTCCGAGCAATATTCGGCATGCTAATTACGTTGCCGATTGCCAAATTGCATTATCTCTTATACTTTCGGAGATATGGGTAATCGAAATTTTATACCTTAGGCTGTATTTCTAACTAGGGCCAAAATTGTAAAATGGTCTTATGAATTGGCGATTTCTTTCTAAATCACATTCCAAGTAATATTCGGCATGCTAATTACGCTGTCGATTACCAAATTGAATTACCTCTTATGGTTTCCGATATATGGACTATCGAAATTTTACAATTTGGCTCTGCTTCAACTTTTGCCAAAATTGTAAAATGGCCTTATGAATTAGCGATTTCGTTCCAATTCACAGTCCGAGCAATATTCGGCATGCTAATTACGTTGCCGATTGCCAAATTGCATTATCTCTTATACTTTCCGAGATATGGGCAATCGAAATTTTACACCTTAGGCTCTGTTTCTAACTTGGGCCAAAATTGTAAAATGGTCTTATGAATTGGCGATTTCTTTCTAAATCACATTCCAAGTAATATTCGGCATGCTAATTACGCTGTCGATTACCAAATTGAATTACCTCTTATGGTTTCCGATATATGGACTATCGAAATTTTACAATTTGGCTCTGCTTCAACTTTTGCCAAAATTGTAAAATGGCCTTATGAATTAGCGATTTCGTTCCAATTCACATTTCAAGCAATATTCGGCATGCTAATTACGTTGCCGATTGCCAAATTGCATTATCTCTTATAGTTTCCGAGATATGGGCAATCGAAATTTTATACCTTAGGCTGTATTTCTAACATGGGACAAAATTGTAAAATGGCCTTATGAATTAGTGATTTCGTTCTAAATCACATTCCAAGTAATATTCGGCACGTTAATTACGTTGTCGATTAACAAATTGCATTATCTCTTATGGTTTCCGATAAATGGACTCTCGAAATTTTACAATTTGGCTCTGCTTCTAACATGGGCCAAAATTGTAAAATGGTCTTATGAATTAACGATTCCGTTCCAATTCACATTGCAAGCAATATTCGGCATGCTAATTACGTTGCCGATTGCCAAATTGCATTGTCTCTTATAGTTTCCGAGATATGGGTAATCGAAATTTTTTACCTTAGGCTGTATTTCTAACTAGGGCCAAAATTGTAAAATGGTCTTATGAATTAGCGATTTCGTTCCAATTCACATTTCAAGCAATATTCGGCATGCTAATTACGTTGCCGATTGCCAAATTTCATTATCTCTTATAGTTTCCGAGATATGGGCAATCGAAATTTTATACCTTAGGCTGTATTTCTAACATGGGACAAAATTGTAAAATGGCCTTATGAATTAGCGATTTCGTTCTAAATCACATTCCAAGTAATATTCGGCACGTTAATTACGTTGTCGATTAACAAATTGCATTATCTCTTATGGTTTCCGATATATGGATTATCGAAATTTTACAATTTGGCTCTGCTTCTAACTTGGGCCAGAATTGTAAAATAGTCTTATGAATTAGCGATTTCGTTCCAATTCACAGTCCAAGCAATATTTGGCATGCTAATTACGTTGCCGATTGCCAAATTGCATTATCTCTTATAGTTTCCGAGATATGGGCTATCGAAATTTTACACCTTAGGCTCTGTTTCTAACATGGGCCAAAATTGTAAAATGGCCTTATGAATTAGCGATTTCACTTCAATTCACATTCCAAGTAATATTCGGCATGCTAATTACGCTGTCGATTGCAAAATTGCGTTATCCCTTATAGTTTCCGAGATATGGGCAATCGAAATTTTACACTTTAGGCTCTGTTTCTAACTCACGCAAAAATTGTAAAATGGTCTTATGAATTAGCGATTTCGTTCTAAATCACATTCCAAGTAATATTCGGCACGTTAATTACGTTGTCGATTAACAAATTGCATTATCTTTTATGGTTTCCGATATATGGATTATCGAAATTTTACAATTTGGCTCTGCTTCTAACTTGGGCCAGAATTGTAAAATAGTCTTATGAATTAGCGATTTCGTTCCAATTCACAGTCCAAGCAATATTCGGCATGCTAATTACGTTGCCGATTGCCAAATTGCATTATCTCTTATAGTTTCCGAGATATGGGCTATCGAAATTTTACACCTTAGGCTCTGTTTCTAATATGGGCCAAAATTGTAAAATGGCCTTATGAATTAGCGATTTCACTTCAATTCACATTCCAAGTAATATTCGGCATGCTAATTACGCTGTCGATTGCAAAATTGCGTTATCTCTTATAGTTTCCGAGATATGGGCTATCGAAATTTTACACCTTAGGCTCTGTTTCTAACATGGGCCAAAATTGTAAAATGGCCTTATGAATTAGCGATTTCACTTCAATTCACATTCCAAGTAATATTCGGCATGCTAATTACCTTGCCGATTGCCAAATTGCATTGTCTCTTATAGTTTCCGAGATATGGGTAATCGAAATTTTATACCTTAGGCTGTATTTCTAACTAGGGCCAAAATTGTAAAATGGTCTTATGAATTAGCGATTTCGTTCCAATTCACATTTCAAGCAATATTCGGCATGCTAATTACGTTGCCGATTGCCAAATTTCATTATCTCTTATAGTTTCCGAGATATGGGCAATCGAAATTTTATACCTTAGGCTGTATTTCTAACATGGGACAAAATTGTAAAATGGTCTTATGAATTAGCGATTTCGTTCTAAATCACATTCCAGGTAATATTCGGCATGTTAATTACGTTGTCGATTACCAAATTGTATTATCTCTTATGGTTTCCAATATATGGACTATCGAAATTTTATACCTTAGGCTGTATTTCTAACATGGGCCAAAATTGTAAAATGTTCTTATGAATTAGCGATTCCGTTCCAATTCACATTGCGTGCAATATTCGGCATGCCAATTACGTTGCCGATTGCCAAATTGCATTATCTCTTATAGTTTCCGAGATATGGGTAATCGAAATTTTATACCTTAGGCTGTGTTACTAACTCGGGTCAAAATTCTAAAACGGTCTTATGAATTACCGATTGCGTTCCAATTCACATTCCAAGCAATATTCGGCATGCTAATTACGTTGCCGATTGCCAAATTTCGTTATCTCTTATAGTTTCCGAGATATGGGCAATCAAAATTTTACACCTTAGGCTCTGTTTCTAACTTGGGCCAAAATTGTAAAATGGTCTTATGAATTAGCGATTTCGTTCTAAATCACATTCCAAGTAATATTCGGCATGCTAATTACGTTGCCGATTGCCACATTTCGTTATCTCTTATAGCTTCCGAGATATGGGCAATCAAAATTTTACACCTTAGGCTCTGTTTCTAACTTGGGCCAAAATTGTAAAATGGTCTTATGAATTAGCGATTTCTTTCTAAATCACATTCCAAGTAATATTCGGCATGCTAATTACGCTGTCGATTGCCAAATTGCAATATCTCTTGTAGTTCCCGAGATATGGGCAATCGAAATTTTACACCTTAGGCTCTGTTTCTAACATGGGCCAAAGTTGTAAAATGGTCTTATGAATTAGCGATTCCGTTCCAATTCACATTGCAAGCAATATTCGACATGCTAATTACGTTGCCGATTGCCAAATTTCATTATCTCTTATAGTTTCCGAGATATGGGCAATCGAAATTTTACACCTTAGGCTCTGTTTCTAACTTGGGCCAAAATTGTAAAATGGTCTTATGAATTGGCGATTTCTTTCTAAATCACATTCCAAGTAATATTCGGCATGCTAATTACGCTGTCGATTACCAAATTGAATTACCTCTTATGGTTTCCGATATATGGACTATCGAAATTTTACAATTTGGCTCTGCTTCAACTTTTGCCAAAATTGTAAAATGGCCTTATGAATTAGCGATTTCGTTCCAATTCACAGTCCGAGCAATATTCGGCATGCTAATTACGTTGCCGATTGCCAAATTGCATTATCTCTTATACTTTCGGAGATATGGGTAATCGAAATTTTATACCTTAGGCTGTATTTCTAACTAGAGCCAAAATTGTAAAATGGTCTTATGAATTGGCGATTTCTTTCTAAATCACATTCCAAGTAATATTCGGCATGCTAATTACGCTGTCGATTACCAAATTGAATTACCTCTTATGGTTTCCGATATATGGACTATCGAAATTTTACAATTTGGCTCTGCTTCAACTTTTGCCAAAATTGTAAAATGGCCTTATGAATTAGCGATTTCGTTCCAATTCACAGTCCGAGCAATATTCGGCATGCTAATTACGTTGCCGATTGCCAAATTGCATTATCTCTTATACTTTCCGAGATATGGGCAATCGAAATTTTACACCTTAGGCTCTGTTTCTAACTTGGGCCAAAATTGTAAAATGGTCTTATGAATTGGCGATTTCTTTCTAAATCACATTCCAAGTAATATTCGGCATGCTAATTACGCTGTCGATTACCAAATTGAATTACCTCTTATGGTTTCCGATATATGGACTATCGAAATTTTACAATTTGGCTCTGCTTCAACTTTTGCCAAAATTGTAAAATGGCCTTATGAATTAGCGATTTCGTTCCAATTCACATTTCAAGCAATATTCGGCATGCTAATTACGTTGCCGATTGCCAAATTGCATTATCTCTTATAGTTTCCGAGATATGGGCAATCGAAATTTTATACCTTAGGCTGTATTTCTAACATGGGACAAAATTGTAAAATGGCCTTATGAATTAGTGATTTCGTTCTAAATCACATTCCAAGTAATATTCGGCACGTTAATTACGTTGTCGATTAACAAATTGCATTATCTCTTATGGTTTCCGATAAATGGACTCTCGAAATTTTACAATTTGGCTCTGCTTCTAACATGGGCCAAAATTGTAAAATGGTCTTATGAATTAACGATTCCGTTCCAATTCACATTGCAAGCAATATTCGGCATGCTAATTACGTTGCCGATTGCCAAATTGCATTGTCTCTTATAGTTTCCGAGATATGGGTAATCGAAATTTTTTACCTTAGGCTGTATTTCTAACTAGGGCCAAAATTGTAAAATGGTCTTATGAATTAGCGATTTCGTTCCAATTCACATTTCAAGCAATATTCGGCATGCTAATTACGTTGCCGATTGCCAAATTTCATTATCTCTTATAGTTTCCGAGATATGGGCAATCGAAATTTTATACCTTAGGCTGTATTTCTAACATGGGACAAAATTGTAAAATGGCCTTATGAATTAGCGATTTCGTTCTAAATCACATTCCAAGTAATATTCGGCACGTTAATTACGTTGTCGATTAACAAATTGCATTATCTCTTATGGTTTCCGATATATGGATTATCGAAATTTTACAATTTGGCTCTGCTTCTAACTTGGGCCAGAATTGTAAAATAGTCTTATGAATTAGCGATTTCGTTCCAATTCACAGTCCAAGCAATATTTGGCATGCTAATTACGTTGCCGATTGCCAAATTGCATTATCTCTTATAGTTTCCGAGATATGGGCTATCGAAATTTTACACCTTAGGCTCTGTTTCTAACATGGGCCAAAATTGTAAAATGGCCTTATGAATTAGCGATTTCACTTCAATTCACATTCCAAGTAATATTCGGCATGCTAATTACGCTGTCGATTGCAAAATTGCGTTATCTCTTATAGTTTCCGAGATATGGGCAATCGAAATTTTACACTTTAGGCTCTGTTTCTAACTCACGCAAAAATTGTAAAATGGTCTTATGAATTAGCGATTTCGTTCTAAATCACATTCCAAGTAATATTCGGCACGTTAATTACGTTGTCGATTAACAAATTGCATTATCTTTTATGGTTTCCGATATATGGATTATCGAAATTTTACAATTTGGCTCTGCTTCTAACTTGGGCCAGAATTGTAAAATAGTCTTATGAATTAGCGATTTCGTTCCAATTCACAGTCCAAGCAATATTCGGCATGCTAATTACGTTGCCGATTGCCAAATTGCATTATCTCTTATAGTTTCCGAGATATGGGCTATCGAAATTTTACACCTTAGGCTCTGTTTCTAATATGGGCCAAAATTGTAAAATGGCCTTATGAATTAGCGATTTCACTTCAATTCACATTCCAAGTAATATTCGGCATGCTAATTACGCTGTCGATTGCAAAATTGCGTTATCTCTTATAGTTTCCGAGATATGGGCTATCGAAATTTTACACCTTAGGCTCTGTTTCTAACATGGGCCAAAATTGTAAAATGGCCTTATGAATTAGCGATTTCACTTCAATTCACATTCCAAGTAATATTCGGCATGCTAATTACCTTGCCGATTGCCAAATTGCATTGTCTCTTATAGTTTCCGAGATATGGGTAATCGAAATTTTATACCTTAGGCTGTATTTCTAACTAGGGCCAAAATTGTAAAATGGTCTTATGAATTAGCGATTTCGTTCCAATTCACATTTCAAGCAATATTCGGCATGCTAATTACGTTGCCGATTGCCAAATTTCATTATCTCTTATAGTTTCCGAGATATGGGCAATCGAAATTTTATACCTTAGGCTGTATTTCTAACATGGGACAAAATTGTAAAATGGTCTTATGAATTAGCGATTTCGTTCTAAATCACATTCCAGGTAATATTCGGCATGTTAATTACGTTGTCGATTACCAAATTGTATTATCTCTTATGGTTTCCAATATATGGACTATCGAAATTTTACACCTTAGGCTCTGTTTGTAACATGGGCCAAAATTTTAAAATGGTCTTATGAATTAGCGATTTCGTTATAAATCACACTCCAAGTAATATTCGGCATGCTAATTACGTTGTCGATTACCAAATTGCATTATCTATTATGATTTCCGATATATGGACTATCGAAATTTTACAATTTGGCTCTGCTTCTAACATGGGCCAAAATTGTAAAATGGTCTTATGAATTAGCGATTCCATTCCAATTCACATTGCAAGCAATATTCGGCCTGCTAATTAGGTTGCCGATTACCAAATTGCATTATCTCTTATAGTTTCCGAGATATGGACTATCGACATCTAACAATATTGGCTCTGCTTCTAACTTGGGCCAGAATTGTAAAATGGTCTTATGAATTAGCGATTTCGCTCCAATTCACATTCCAAGTAATATTCGGCATGCTAATTACGTTGCCGATTGCCAAATTGCATTATCTCTTATAGTTTCCGAGATATGGACTATCGACATCTGACAATATTGGCTCTGCTTCTAACTTGGGCCAGAATTGTAAAATGGTCTTATGAATTAGCGATTTCGTTTCAATTCACATTCCAACTAACATTCGGCATGCTAATTACGTTGCCGATTGCCAAATTGCATTATCTCTTATAGTTTCCGAGATATGGACAATCGAAATTTTACACCTTAGAGTCTGTTTCTAACTGGGGTCAAAATTGTAAAATGGTCTTACGAATTAGCGATTTCGTTCCAATTCACATTCCAAGTAATATTCGGCATGCTAATTACGTTGCCGATTGCCAAATTGCATTATCTCTTATAGTTTCCGAGATATGGACTATCGACATCTAACAATATTGGCTCTGCTTCTAACTTGGGCCAGAATTGTAAAATGGTCTTATGAATTAGCGATTTCGCTCCAATTCACATTCCAGGTAATAATCGGCATGCTAATTACGTTTCTGATTGCCAAATTGCATTATCTCTTATAGTTTCCGAGATAAGGACTATCGACATCTGACAATATTGGCTCTGCTTCTAACTTGCGCCAGAATTGTAAAATGGTCTTATGAATTAGCGATTTGGCTCCAATTCACATTCCAAGTAATATTCGGCATGTTAATTACGTTGCCTATTGCCAAATTGCATTATCTCTTATAGTTTCCGAGATAAGGACTATCGACATCTGACAATATTGGCTCTGCTTCTAACTTGCGCCAGAATTGTAAAATGGTCTTATGAATTAGCGATTTGGCTCCAATTCACATTCCAAGTAATATTCGGCATGCTAATTACGTTGCCGATTGCCAAATCTCATTATCTCTTATAGTTTCCGAAATATGAGCAATCAAAATTTTACACATTAGGCTCTGTTTCTAACTTGGGCCAAAATTGTAAAATGGTCTTATGAATTAGCGATTTCGTTCTAAATCACATTCCAAGTAATATTCGGCACGTTAATTACGTTGTCGTTTAACAAATTGCATTATCTCTTATGGTTTCCGATATATGGACTATCGAAATTTTACAATTTGGCTCTGCTTCTAACATGGGCCAAAATTGTAAAATGGTCTTATGAATTAACGATTCCGTTCCAATTCACATTGCACGCAATATTCGGCATGCTAATTAAGTTGCCGATTGCCAAGTTGCATTATCTCTTATAGTTTCCGAGATATGGGCTATCGAAATTTTACACCTTAGGCTCTGTTTCTAACATGGGCCAAAATTGTAAAATGGCCTTATCAATTAGCGATTTCGTGCTAAATCACACTCCAAGTAATATTCTGGATGCTAATTACGTTGTCGATTACCAAATTGCATTATCTCGTATGGTTTCCGATATATGGACTATCGAAATTTTACAATTTGGCTCTGCTTCTAACATGGGCCAAAATTGTAAAATGGTCTTATGAATTAACGATTCCGTTCCAATTCACATTGCACGCAATATTCGGCATGCTAATTAGGTTGCCGATTACCAAATTGCATTATCTCTTATAGTTTCCGAGATATGGGCAATCGAAATTTTATACCTTAGGCTGTATTTCTAACTCGGGCCAAATATGTAAAATGGTCTTATGAATTAGCGATTTCGTTCTAAATCACATTCCAAGTAATATTCGGCACGTTAATTACATTGTCGATTACCAAATTGCATTATCTCTTATGGTTTTCGATATATGAACTATCGAAGTTTTACAATTTGGCTCTGCTTCTAATTTGGGCCAGAATTGTAAAATGGTCTTATGAATTAGCGATTTCGTTCTAATTCACAGTCCAAGTAATATTCGGCATGCTAATTACGTTGCCGGGTGCCAAATTGCATTATCTCTTATAGTTTCCGAGATATGGGCAATCGAAATTTTACATCTTAGGCTCTGTTTCCAACTTGGGCCATAATTGTAAAATGGTCTTATGAATTAGCGATTTCTTTCTAAATCACATTCCAAGTAATATTCGGCATGCTAATTATGCTGTCGATTGCAAAATTGCATTATCTCTTATAGTTTCCGAGATATGGGCAATCGAAATTTGACACTTTAGGCTCTGTTTCTAACTTGGGCCAAAATTGTAAAATGGTCTTATGAATTGGCGATTTCTTTCTAAATCACATTCCAAGTAATATTCGGCATGCTAATTACGCTGTCGATTACCAAATTGAATTACCTCTTATGGTTTCCGATATATGGACTATCGAAATTTTACAATTTGGCTCTGCTTCAACTTTTGCCAAAATTGTAAAATGGCCTTATGAATTAGCGATTTCGTTCCAATTCACAGTCCGAGCAATATTCGGCATGCTAATTACGTTGCCGATTGCCAAATTGCATTATCTCTTATACTTTCGGAGATATGGGTAATCGAAATTTTATACCTTAGGCTGTATTTCTAACTAGGGCCAAAATTGTAAAATGGTCTTATGAATTAGCGATTTCGTTCCAATTCACATTTCAAGCAATATTCGGCATGCTAATTACGTTGCCGATTGCCAAATTTCATTACCTCTTATAGTTTCCGAGATATGGGCAATCAAAATTTTACACCTTAGGCTCTGTTTCTAACTTGGGCCAAAATTGTAAAATTGTCTTATGAATTAGCGATTTCGTTCTAAATCACATTCCAAGTAATATTCGGTACGTTAATTACGTTGTCGATTAACAAATTGCATTATCACTTATGGTTTCCGATATATGGATTATCGAAATTTTACAATTTGGGTCTGCTTCTAACATGGGCCAAAATTGTAAAATGGTCTTATGAATTAGCGATTTTGTTCCAAATCACATGTCAAGTAATATTCGGCATGCTTGTGACGTTGTCGTTTGCCAAATTGCATTATCTCTTATAGTTCCCGTATATGGGCTATCCAAATTTTACATCTTAGGCTCTGTTTCTAACATGGGCCAAAATTGTAAAATGTTCTTATGAATTAGCGATTCCGTTCCAATTCACATTGCGAGCAATATTCGGCATGCCAATTACGTTGCCGATTGCCAAATTGCATTATCTCTTATAGTTTCCGAGATATGGGTAATCGAAATTTTATACCTTAGGCTGTGTTACTAACTCGGGTCAAAATTCTAAAACGGTCTTATGAATTACCGATTGCGTTCCAATTCACATTCCAAGCAATATTCGGCATGCTAATTACGATGCCGATTGCCAAATTTCGTTATCTCTTATAGTTTCCGAGATATGGGCAATCAAAATTTTACACCTTAGGCTCTGTTTCTAACTTGGGCCAAAATTGTAAAATGGTCTTATGAATTAGCGATTTCGTTCTAAATCACATTCCAAGTAATATTCGGCATGCTAATTACGTTGCCGATTGCCACATTTCGTTATCTCTTATAGCTTCCGAGATATGGGCAATCAAAATTTTACACCTTAGGCTCTGTTTCTAACTTGGGCCAAAATTGTAAAATGGTCTTATGAATTAGCGATTTCTTTCTAAATCACATTCCAAGTAATATTCGGCATGCTAATTACGCTGTCGATTGCCAAATTGCAATATCTCTTGTAGTTCCCGAGATATGGGCAATCGAAATTTTACACCTTAGGCTCTGTTTCTAACATGGGCCAAAGTTGTAAAATGGTCTTATGAATTAGCGATTCCGTTCCAATTCACATTGCAAGCAATATTCGGCATGCTGATTACGTTGCCGATTGCCAAATTTCATTATCTCTTATAGTTTCCGAGATATGGGCAATCGAAATTTTACACCTTAGGCTCTGTTTCTAACTTGGGCCAAAATTGTAAAATGGTCTTATGAATTGGCGATTTCTTTCTAAATCACATTCCAAGTAATATTCGGCATGCTAATTACGCTGTCGATTACCAAATTGAATTACCTCTTATGGTTTCCGATATATGGACTATCGAAATTTTACAATTTGGCTCTGCTTCAACTTTTGCCAAAATTGTAAAATGGCCTTATGAATTAGCGATTTCGTTCCAATTCACAGTCCGAGCAATATTCGGCATGCTAATTACGTTGCCGATTGCCAAATTGCATTATCTCTTATACTTTCGGAGATATGGGTAATCGAAATTTTATACCTTAGGCTGTATTTCTAACTAGGGCCAAAATTGTAAAATGGTCTTATGAATTAGCGATTTCGTTCCAATTCACATTTCAAGCAATATTCGGCATGCTAATTACGTTGCCGATTGCCAAATTGCATTATCTCTTATAGTTTCCAAGATATGGGCAATCGAAATTTTATACCTTAGGCTGTATTTCTAACATGGGACAAAATTGTAAAATGGCCTTATGAATTAGTGATTTCGTTCTAAATCACATTACAAGTAATATTCGGCACGTTAATTACGTTGTCGATTAACAAATTGCATTATCTCTTATGGTTTCCGATAAAAGGACTCTCGAAATTTTACAATTTGGCTCTGCTTCTAACATGGGCCAAAATTGTAAAATGGTCTTATGAATTAACGATTCCGTTCCAATTCACATTGCAAGCAATATTCGGCATGCTAATTACGTTGCCGATTGCCAAATTGCATTGTCTCTTATAGTTTCCGAGATATGGGTAATCGAAATTTTATACCTTAGGCTGTATTTCTAACTAGGGCCAAAATTGTAAAATGGTCTTATGAATTAGCGATTTCGTTCCAATTCACATTTCAAGCAATATTCGGCATGCTAATTACGTTGCCGATTGCCAAATTTCATTATCTCTTATAGTTTCCGAGATATGGGCAATCGAAATTTTATACCTTAGGCTGTATTTCTAACATGGGACAAAATTGTAAAATGGCCTTATGAATTAGCGATTTCGTTCTAAATCACATTCCAAGTAATATTCGGCACGTTAATTACGTTGTCGATTAACAAATTGCATTATCTCTTATGGTTTCCGATATATGGATTATCGAAATTTTACAATTTGGCTCTGCTTCTAACTTGGGCCAGAATTGTAAAATAGTCTTATGAATTAGCGATTTCGTTCCAATTCACAGTCCAAGCAATATTCGGCATGCTAATTACGTTGCCGATTGCCAAATTGCATTATCTCTTATAGTTTCCGAGATATGGGCTATCGAAATTTTACACCTTAGGCTCTGTTTCTAACATGGGCCAAAATTGTAAAATGGCCTTATGAATTAGCGATTTCACTTCAATTCACATTCCAAGTAATATTGGGCATGCTAATTACGCTGTCGATTGCAAAATTGCGTTATCTCTTATAGTTTCCGAGATATGGGCAATCGAAATTTTACACTTTAGGCTCTGTTTCTAACTCACGCAAAAATTGTAAAATGGTCTTATGAATTAGCGATTTCGTTCTAAATCACATTCCAAGTAATATTCGGCACGTTAATTACGTTGTCGATTAACAAATTGCATTATCTTTTATGGTTTCCGATATATGGATTATCGAAATTTTACAATTTGGCTCTGCTTCTAACTTGGGCCAGAATTGTAAAATAGTCTTATGAATTAGCGATTTCGTTCCAATTAACAGTCCAAGCAATATTCGGCATGCTAATTACGTTGCCGATTGCCAAATTGCATTATCTCTTATAGTTTCCGAGATATGGGCTATCGAAATTTTACACCTTAGGCTCTGTTTCTAATATGGGCCAAAATTGTAAAATGGCCTTATGAATTAGCGATTTCACTTCAATTCACATTCCAAGTAATATTCGGCATGCTAATTACGCTGTCGATTGCAAAATTGCGTTATCTCTTATAGTTTCCGAGATATGGGCAATCGAAATTTTACACTTTAGGCTCTGTTTCTAACTCACGCAAAAATTGTAAAATGGTCTTATGAATTAGCGATTTCGTTCTAAATCACATTCCAAGTAATATTCGGCACGTTAATTACGTTGTCGATTAACAAATTGCATTATCTTTTATGGTTTCCGATATATGGATTATCGAAATTTTACAATTTGGCTCTGCTTCTAACTTGGGCCAGAATTGTAAAATAGTCTTATGAATTAGCGATTTCGTTCCAATTCACAGTCCAAGCAATATTCGGCATGCTAATTACGTTGCCGATTGCCAAATTGCATTATCTCTTATAGTTTCCGAGATATGGGCTATCGAAATTTTACACCTTAGGCTCTGTTTCTAATATGGGCCAAAATTGTAAAATGGCCTTATGAATTAGCGATTTCACTTCAATTCACATTCCAAGTAATATTCGGCATGCTAATTACGTTGCCGATTGCCAAATTGCATTGTCTCTTATAGTTTCCGAGATATGGGTAATCGAAATTTTATACCTTAGGCTGTATTTCTAACTAGGGCCAAAATTGTAAAATGGTCTTATGAATTAGCGATTTCGTTCCAATTCACATTTCAAGCAATATTCGGCATGCTAATTACGTTGCCGATTGCCAAATTTCATTATCTCTTATAGTTTCCGAGATATGGGCAATCAAAATTTTACACCTTAGGCTCTGTTTCTAACTTGGGCCAAAATTGTAAAATGGTCTTATGAATTAGCGATTTCGTTCTAAATCACATTCCAAGTAATATTCGGTACGTTAATTACGTTGTCGATTAACAAATTGCATTATCACTTATGGTTTCCGATATATGGATTATCGAAATTTTACAATTTGGCTCTGCTTCTAACATGGGCCAAAATTGTAAAATGGTCTTATGAATTAGCGATTTTGTTCCAAATCACATGTCAAGTAATATTCGGCATGCTTGTGACGTTGTCGTTTGCCAAATTGCATTATCTCTTATAGTTCCCGTATATGGGCTATCCAAATTTTACATCTTAGGCTCTGTTTCTAACATGGGCCAAAATTGTAAAATGTTCTTATGAATTAGCTATTCCGTTCCAATTCACATTGCGAGCAATATTCGGCATGCCAATTACGTTGCCGATTGCCAAATTGCATTATCTCTTATAGTTTCCGAGATATGGGTAATCGAAATTTTATACCTTAGGCTGTGTTACTAACTCGGGTGAAAATTCTAAAACGGTCTTATGAATTACCGATTGCGTTCCAATTCACATTCCAAGCAATATTCGGCATGCTAATTACGTTGCCGATTGCCAAATTTCGTTATCTCTTATAGTTTCCGAGATATGGGCAATCAAAATTTTACACCTTAGGCTCTGTTTCTAACTTGGGCCAAAATTGTAAAATGGTCTTATGAATTAGCGATTTCGTTCTAAATCACATTCCAAGTAATATTCGGCATGCTAATTACGTTGCCGATTGCCACATTTCGTTATCTCTTATAGCTTCCGAGATATGGGCAATCAAAATTTTACACCTTAGGCTCTGTTTCTAACTTGGGCCAAAATTGTAAAATGGTCTTATGAATTAGCGATTTCTTTCTAAATCACATTCCAAGTAATATTCGGCATGCTAATTACGCTGTCGATTGCCAAATTGCAATATCTCTTGTAGTTCCCGAGATATGGGCAATCGAAATTTTACACCTTAGGCTCTGTTTCTAACATGGGCCAAAGTTGTAAAATGGTCTTATGAATTAGCGATTCCGTTCCAATTCACATTGCAAGCAATATTCGGCATGCTAATTACGTTGTCGATTACCAAATTGCATTATAACTTATGGTTTCAGATATATGGACTATCGAAATTTTACAATTTGGCTCTGCTTCTAACTTGGGCCAAAATGGTAAAATGGTCTTATGAATTAGCGATTTCGTTCTAAATCACATTCCAGGTAATATTCGGCATGCTAATTACGTTGTCGATTACCAAATTGCATTATAACTTATGGTTTCAGATATATGGACTATCGAAATTTTACAATTTGGCTCTGCTTCTAACTTGGGCCAAAATGGTAAAATGGTCTTATGAATTAGCGATTTCTTTCTAAATCACATTCCAAGTAATATTCGGCATGCTAATTACGCTGCCGATTGCCAAATTTCATTATCTCTTATAGTTTCCGAGATATGGGCAATCGAAATTTTACACCTTAGACTCTGTTTCTAACTTGAGGCAAAATTGAAAAATGGTCTTATGAATTAGCGATTTCGTTCTAAATCACATTCCAAGTAATATTCGGCATGTTAATTACGTTGTCGATTACCAAATTGCATTATAACTTATGGTTTCAGATATATGGACTATCGAAATTTTACAATTTGGCTCTGCTTCTAACTTGGGCCAAAATGGTAAAATGGTCTTATGAATTAGCGATTTCGTTCTAAATCACATTCCAGGTAATATTCGGCATGTTAATTACGTTGTCGATTACCAAATTGTATTATCTCTTATGGTTTCCAATATATGGACTATCGAAATATTACACCTTAGGCTCTGTTTGTAACATGGGCCAAAATTTTAAAATGGTCTTATGAATTAGCGATTTCGTTATAAATCACACTCCAAGTAATATTCGGCATGCTAATTACGTTGTCGATTACCAAATTGCATTATCTATTATGATTTCCGATGTATGGACTATCGAAATTTTACAATTTGGCTCTGCTTCTAACATGGGCCAAAATTGTAAAATGGTCTTATGAATTAGCGATTCCATTCCAATTCACATTGCAAGCAATATTCGGC
The DNA here is from genome assembly GCF_030347505.1 of Rhynchophorus ferrugineus. Taxonomy (NCBI): domain Eukaryota; kingdom Metazoa; phylum Arthropoda; class Insecta; order Coleoptera; family Curculionidae; genus Rhynchophorus; species Rhynchophorus ferrugineus. The sequence goes on from NW_027472597.1 coordinate 744,119, forward strand.
CTGCTAATTAGGTTGCCGATTACCAAATTGCATTATCTCTTATAGTTTCCGAGATATGGACTATCGACATCTGACAATATTGGCTCTGCTTCTAACTTGGGCCAGAATTGTAAAATGGTCTTATGAATTAGCGATTTCGCTCCAATTCACATTCCAAGTAATATTCGGCATGCTAATTACGTTGCCGATTGCCAAGTTGCATTTTCTCTTATAGTTTCCGAGATATGGACTATCGACATCTGACAATATTGGCTCTGCTTCTAACTTGGGCCAGAATTGTAAAATGGTCTTATGAATTAGCGATTTCGTTCCAATTCACATTCCAAGTAATATTCGGCATGCTAATTACGCTGCCGATTACCAAATTGCATTATCTCTTATAGTTTCCGAGATATGGACTATCGACATCTGACAATATTGGCTCTGCTTCTAACTTGGGCCAGAATTGTAAAATGGTCTTATGAATTAGCGATTTCGCTCCAATTCACATTCCAAGTAATATTCGGCATGCTAATTACGTTGCCGATTGCCAAGTTGCATTTTCTCTTATAGTTTCCGAGATATGGACTATCGACATCTGACAATATTGGCTCTGCTTCTAACTTGGGCCAGAATTGTAAAATGGTCTTATGAATTAGCGATTTCGTTCCAATTCACATTCCAAGTAATATTCGGCATGCTAATTACGCTGCCGATTACCAAATTGCATTATCTCTTATAATTTCCGAGATATGGACTATCGACATCTGACAATAGTGGCTCTGCTTCTAACTTGCGCCAGAATTGTAAAATGGTCTTATGAATTAGCGATTTCGTTCCAATTCACATTCCAAGTAATATTCGGCATGCTAATTACGCTGCCGATTGCCAAATTGCATTATCTCTTATAGTTTCCGAGATATGGACTATCGACATCTGACAATATTGGCTCTGCTTCTAACTTGCGCCAGAATTGTAAAATGGTCTTATGAATTAGCGATTTCTCTCCAATTCACATTCCAAGTAATATTCGGCATGCTAATTACGTTGCCGATTGCCAAATTGCATTATCTCTTTTAGTTTCCGAGATATGGGCAATCAAAATTTTACACCTTAGGCTCTGTTTCTAACTTGGGCCAAAATTGTAAAATGGTCTTATGAATTAGCGATTTCGTTCTAAATCACATTCCAAGTAATATTCGGTACGTTAATTACACTGTCGATTAACAAATTGCATTATCACTTATGGTTTCCGATATATGGATTATTGAAATTTTACAATTTGGCTCTGCTTCTAACATGGGCCAAAATTGTAAAATGGTCTTATGAATTAACGATTCCGTTCCAATTCACATTGCCAGTAATATTCGGCATGCTAATTACGCTGTCGATTACCAAATTGCATTATCTCTTATGGTTTCCGATATATCGACCATCGAAATTTTACAATTTGGCTCTGCTTCAACTTTTGCCAAAATTGTAAAATGGTCTTATGAATTAGCGATTTCGTTCCAATTCACAGTCCAAGCAATATTCGGCATGCTAATTACGTTGCCGATTGCCAAATTGCATTATCTCTTATGGTTTCCGATATATGGACTATCGAAATTTTACAATTTGGCTCTGCTTCTAACATGGGCCAAAATTGTAAAATGCTCTTATTAATTAACGATTCCGTTCCAATTCACACTGCAAGCAATATTCGGCATGCTAATTACGTTGCCGATTGCTAAATTGCATTATCTCTTATAGTTTCCGAGATATGGGCAATACAAATTCTACACCTTGGGCTCTGTTTCAAACTTGGGCCAAAATTGTAAAATGGTCTTATGAATTAGCGATTTCACTTCAATTCACATTCCAAGTAATATTCGGCATGCTAATTACGCTGTCGATTGCAAAATTGCGTTATCTCTTATAGTTTCCGAGATATGGGCAATCGAAATTTTACACTTTAGGTTCTGTTTCTAACTCACGCAAAAATTGTAAAATGGTCTTATGAATTACGGATTTCGTTCCAAATCATATTCTAAGTAATATTCGACATGCTAATTACGTCGCCGTTTGACAAATTGCACTATCTCTTATAGTTTCCGAAATATGGGCTATCGAAATTTTACTCTTTAGGCTCTGTTTCTAACTTAGACCAAAATTGTAAAATGGTCTTATGAATTAAGGATTTCGTTCCAAATCATACTCCAAGTAATACTCGCCATGCTAATAACGTTGTCGACTGCCAAATTGCATTATCTCTTATAGTTTCCAAGATATGGGCTATCGCAATTAGGGCACACATTAGGCTGGGTTTCTAAATTAAGCTAAAATTGTAAAATGACCTTGTGAATCACTCACGCAAAAATTGTAAAATGGTCTTATGAATTACGGATTTCGTTCCAAATCATATTCTAAGTAATATTCGACATGCTAATTACGTCGCCGTTTGCCAAATTGCACTATCTCTTATAGTTTCCGAAATATGGGCTATCGAAATTTTACTCTTTAGGCTCTGTTTCTAACTTAGACCAAAATTGTAAAATGGTCTTATGAATTAAGGATTTCGTTCCAAATCATACTCCAAGTAATACTCGCCATGCTAATAACGTTGTCGATTGCCAAATTGCATTATCTCTTATAGTTTCCAAGATATGGGCTATCGCAATTAGGGCACACATTAGGCTGGGTTTCTAAATTAAGCTAAAATTGTAAAATGACCTTGTGAATTACTTTTGTTCCAAATCACATGTCAAGTAATATTCGGCATGCTTGTGACGTTGTCGTTTGCCAAATTGCATTATCTCTTATAGTTCCCGTATATGGGCTATCCAAATTTTACATCTTAGGCTCTGTTTCTAACATGGGCCAAAATTGTAAAATGTTCTTATGAATTAGCGATTCCGTTCCAATTCACATTGCGAGCAATATTCGGCATGCCAATTACGTTGCCGATTGCCAAATTGCATTATCTCTTATAGTTTCCGAGATATGGGTAATCGAAATTTTATACCTTAGGCTGTGTTACTAACTCGGGTCAAAATTCTAAAACGGTCTTATGAATTACCGATTGCGTTCCAATTCACATTCCAAGCAATATTCGGCATGCTAATTACGTTGCCGATTGCCAAATTTCGTTATCTCTTATAGTTTCCGAGATATGGGCAATCAAAATTTTACACCTTAGGCTCTGTTTCTAACTTGGGCCAAAATTGTAAAATGGTCTTATGAATTAGCGATTTCGTTCTAAATCACATTCCAAGTAATATTCGGCATGCTAATTACGTTGCCGATTGCCACATTTCGTTATCTCTTATAGCTTCCGAGATATGGGCAATCAAAATTTTACACATTAGGCTCTGTTTCTAACTTGGGCCAAAATTGTAAAATGGTCTTATGAATTAGCGATTTCTTTCTAAATCACATTCCAAGTAATATTCGGCATGCTAATTACGCTGTCGATTGCCAAATTGCAATATCTCTTGTAGTTCCCGAGATATGGGCAATCGAAATTTTACACCTTAGGCTCTGTTTCTAACATGGGCCAAAGTTGTAAAATGGTCTTATGAATTAGCGATTCCGTTCCAATTCACATTCCAATTAATATTCGGCATGTTAATTACGTTGTCGATTACCAAATTGCATTATATCTTATGGTTTCAGATATATGGACTATCGAAATTTTACAATTTGGCTCTGCTTCTAACTTGGGCCAAAATGGTAAAATGGTCTTATGAATTAGCGATTTCGTTCTAAATCACATTCCAGGTAATATTCGGCATGTTAATTACGTTGTCGATTACCAAATTGTATTATCTCTTATGGTTTCCAATATATGGACTATCGAAATTTTACACCTTAGGCTCTGTTTGTAACATGGGCCAAAATTTTAAAATGGTCTTATGAATTAGCGATTTCGTTATAAATCACACTCCAAGTAATATTCGGCATGCTAATTACGTTGTCGATTACCAAATTGCATTATCTATTATGATTTCCGATATATGGACTATCGAAATTTTACAATTTGGCTCTGCTTCTAACATGGGCCAAAATTGTAAAATGGTCTTATGAATTAGCGATTCCATTCCAATTCACATTGCAAGCAATATTCGGCCTGCTAATTAGGTTGCCGATTACCAAATTGCATTATCTCTTATAGTTTCCGAAATATGGACTATCGACATCTAACAATATTGGCTCTGCTTCTAACTTGGGCCAGAATTGTAAAATGGTCTTATGAATTAGCGATTTCGCTCCAATTCACATTCCAAGTAATATTCGGCATGCTAATTACGTTGCCGATTGCCAAATTGCATTATCTTTTATAGTTTCCGAGATATGGACTATCGACATCTAACAATATTGGCTCTGCTTCTAACTTGGGCCAGAATTGTAAAATGGTCTTATGAACTAGCGATTTCGTTCCAATTCACATTCCAAGTAATATTCGGCATGCTAATTACGTTGCCGATTGCCAAATTGCATTTTCTCTTATAGTTTCCGAGATATGGACTATCGACATCTGACAATATTGGCTCTGCTTCTAACTTGGGCCAGAATTGTAAAATGGTCTTATGAATTAGCGATTTCGTTCCAATTCACATTCCAAGTAATATTCGGCATGCTAATTACGCTGCCGATTGCCAAATTGCATTATCTCTTATAGTTTCCGAGATATGGACAATCGAAATTTTACACCTTAGAGTCTGTTTCTAACTGGGGTCAAAATTGTAAAATGGTCTTACGAATTAGCGATTTCGTTCCAATTCACATTCCAAGTAATATTCGGCATGCTAATTACGTTGCCGATTGCCAAATTGCATTATCTCTTATAGTTTCCGAGACATGGACTATCGACATCTGACAATGTTGGCTCTGCTTCTAACTTGGGCCAGAATTGTAAAATGGTCTTATGAATTAGCGATTCCATTCCAATTCACATTGCAAGCAATATTCGGCCTGCTAATTAGGTTGCCGATTACCAAATTGCATTATCTCTTATAGTTTCCGAGATATGGACTATCGACATCTGACAATATTGGCTCTGCTTCTAACTTGGGCCAGAATTGTAAAATGGTCTTATGAATTAGCGATTTCGCTCCAATTCACATTCCAAGTAATATTCGGCATGCTAATTACGTTGCCGATTGCCAAATTGCATTATCTCTTATAGTTTCCGAGATATGGACAATCGGAATTTTACACCTTAGAGTCTGTTTCTAACTGGGGTCAAAATTGTAAAATGGTCTTACGAATTAGCGATTTCGTTCCAATTCACATTCCAAGTAATATTCGGCATGCTAATTACGTTGCCGATTGCCAAATTGCATTATCTCTTATAGTTTCCGAGACATGGACTATCGACATCTGACAATGTTGGCTCTGCTTCTAACTTGGGCCAGAATTGTAAAATAGTCTTATGAATTAGCGATTTCGTTCCAATTCACAGTCCAAGCAATATTCGGCATGCTAATTACGTTGCCGATTGCCAAATTGCATTATCTCTTATAGTTTCCGAGATATGGGCTATCGAAATTTTACACCTTAGGCTCTGTTTCTAATATGGGCCAAAATTGTAAAATGGCCTTATAAATTAGCGATTTCACTTCAATTCACATTCCAAGTAATATTCGGCATGCTAATTACGCTGTCGATTGCAAAATTGCGTTATCTCTTATAGTTTCCGAGATATGGGCTATCGAAATTTTACACCTTAGGCTCTGTTTCTAACATGGGCCAAAATTGTAAAATGGCATTATGAATTAGAGATTTCACTTCAATTCACATTCCAAGTAATATTCGGCATGCTAATTACGTTGCCGATTGCCAAATTGCATTGTCTCTTATAGTTTCCGAGATATGGGTAATCGAAATTTTATACCTTAGGCTGTATTTCTAACTAGGGCCAAAATTCTAAAATGGTCTTATGAATTAGCGATTTCGTTCCAATTCACATTTCAAGCAATATTCGGCATGCTAATTACGTTGCCGATTGCCAAATTTCATTATCTCTTATAGTTTCCGAGATATGGGCAATCAAAATTTTACACCTTAGGCTCTGTTTCTAACTTGGGCCAAAATTGTAAAATGGTCTTATGAATTAGCGATTTCGTTCTAAATCACATTCCAAGTAATATTCGGTACGTTAATTACGTTGTCGATTAACAAATTGCATTATCACTTATGGTTTCCGATATATGGATTATCGAAATTTTACAATTTGGCTCTGCTTCTAACTTGGGCCAGAATTGTAAAATAGTCTTATGAATTAGCGATTTCGTTCCAATTCACAGTCCAAGCAATATTCGGCATGCTAATTACGTTGCCGATTGCCAAATTGCATTATCTCTTATAGTTTCCGAGATATGGGCTATCGAAATTTTACACCTTAGGCTCTGTTTCTAATATGGGCCAAAATTGTAAAATGGCCTTATGAATTAGCGATTTCACTTCAATTCACATTCCAAGTAATATTCGGCATGCTAATTACGTTGCCGATTGCCAAATTGCATTGTCTCTTATAGTTTCCGAGATATGGGTAATCGAAATTTTATACCTTAGGCTGTATTTCTAACTAGGGCCAAAATTGTAAAATGGTCTTATGAATTAGCGATTTCGTTCCAATTCACATTTCAAGCAATATTCGGCATGCTAATTACGTTGCCGATTGCCAAATTTCATTATCTCTTATAGTTTCCGAGATATGGGCAATCAAAATTTTACACCTTAGGCTCTGTTTCTAACTTGGGCCAAAATTGTAAAATGGTCTTATGAATTAGCGATTTCGTTCTAAATCACATTCCAAGTAATATTCGGTACGTTAATTACGTTGTCGATTAACAAATTGCATTATCACTTATGGTTTCCGATATATGGATTATCGAAATTTTACAATTTGGCTCTGCTTCTAACATGGGCCAAAATTGTAAAATGGTCTTATGAATTAGCGATTTTGTTCCAAATCACATGTCAAGTAATATTCGGCATGCTTGTGACGTTGTCGTTTGCCAAATTGCATTATCTCTTATAGTTCCCGTATATGGGCTATCCAAATTTTACATCTTAGGCTCTGTTTCTAACATGGGCCAAAATTGTAAAATGTTCTTATGAATTAGCTATTCCGTTCCAATTCACATTGCGAGCAATATTCGGCATGCCAATTACGTTGCCGATTGCCAAATTGCATTATCTCTTATAGTTTCCGAGATATGGGTAATCGAAATTTTATACCTTAGGCTGTGTTACTAACTCGGGTGAAAATTCTAAAACGGTCTTATGAATTACCGATTGCGTTCCAATTCACATTCCAAGCAATATTCGGCATGCTAATTACGTTGCCGATTGCCAAATTTCGTTATCTCTTATAGTTTCCGAGATATGGGCAATCAAAATTTTACACCTTAGGCTCTGTTTCTAACTTGGGCCAAAATTGTAAAATGGTCTTATGAATTAGCGATTTCGTTCTAAATCACATTCCAAGTAATATTCGGCATGCTAATTACGTTGCCGATTGCCACATTTCGTTATCTCTTATAGCTTCCGAGATATGGGCAATCAAAATTTTACACCTTAGGCTCTGTTTCTAACTTGGGCCAAAATTGTAAAATGGTCTTATGAATTAGCGATTTCTTTCTAAATCACATTCCAAGTAATATTCGGCATGCTAATTACGCTGTCGATTGCCAAATTGCAATATCTCTTGTAGTTCCCGAGATATGGGCAATCGAAATTTTACACCTTAGGCTCTGTTTCTAACATGGGCCAAAGTTGTAAAATGGTCTTATGAATTAGCGATTCCGTTCCAATTCACATTGCAAGCAATATTCGGCATGCTAATTACGTTGTCGATTACCAAATTGCATTATAACTTATGGTTTCAGATATATGGACTATCGAAATTTTACAATTTGGCTCTGCTTCTAACTTGGGCCAAAATGGTAAAATGGTCTTATGAATTAGCGATTTCGTTCTAAATCACATTCCAGGTAATATTCGGCATGCTAATTACGTTGTCGATTACCAAATTGCATTATAACTTATGGTTTCAGATATATGGACTATCGAAATTTTACAATTTGGCTCTGCTTCTAACTTGGGCCAAAATGGTAAAATGGTCTTATGAATTAGCGATTTCTTTCTAAATCACATTCCAAGTAATATTCGGCATGCTAATTACGCTGCCGATTGCCAAATTTCATTATCTCTTATAGTTTCCGAGATATGGGCAATCGAAATTTTACACCTTAGACTCTGTTTCTAACTTGAGGCAAAATTGAAAAATGGTCTTATGAATTAGCGATTTCGTTCTAAATCACATTCCAAGTAATATTCGGCATGTTAATTACGTTGTCGATTACCAAATTGCATTATAACTTATGGTTTCAGATATATGGACTATCGAAATTTTACAATTTGGCTCTGCTTCTAACTTGGGCCAAAATGGTAAAATGGTCTTATGAATTAGCGATTTCGTTCTAAATCACATTCCAGGTAATATTCGGCATGTTAATTACGTTGTCGATTACCAAATTGTATTATCTCTTATGGTTTCCAATATATGGACTATCGAAATATTACACCTTAGGCTCTGTTTGTAACATGGGCCAAAATTTTAAAATGGTCTTATGAATTAGTGATTTCGTTATAAATCACACTCCAAGTAATATTCGGCATGCTAATTACGTTGTCGATTACCAAATTGCATTATCTATTATGATTTCCGATGTATGGACTATCGAAATTTTACAATTTGGCTCTGCTTCTAACATGGGCCAAAATTGTAAAATGGTCTTATGAATTAGCGATTCCATTCCAATTCACATTGCAAGCAATATTCGGCCTGCTAATTAGGTTGCCGATTACCAAATTGCATTATCTCTTATAGTTTCCGAGATATGGACTATCGACATCTGACAATATTGGCTCTGCTTCTAACTTGGGCCAGAATTGTAAAATGGTCTTATGAATTAGCGATTTCGCTCCAATTCACATTCCAAGTAATATTCGGCATGCTAATTACGTTGCCGATTGCCAAGTTGCATTTTCTCTTATAGTTTCCGAGATATGGACTATCGACATCTGACAATATTGGCTCTGCTTCTAACTTGGGCCAGAATTGTAAAATGGTCTTATGAATTAGCGATTTCGTTCCAATTCACATTCCAAGTAATATTCGGCATGCTAATTACGCTGCCGATTACCAAATTGCATTATCTCTTATAGTTTCCGAGATATGGACTATCGACATCTGACAATATTGGCTCTGCTTCTAACTTGGGCCAGAATTGTAAAATGGTCTTATGAATTAGCGATTTCGCTCCAATTCACATTCCAAGTAATATTCGGCATGCTAATTACGTTGCCGATTGCCAAGTTGCATTTTCTCTTATAGTTTCCGAGATATGGACTATCGACATCTGACAATATTGGCTCTGCTTCTAACTTGGGCCAGAATTGTAAAATGGTCTTATGAATTAGCGATTTCGTTCCAATTCACATTCCAAGTAATATTCGGCATGCTAATTACGCTGCCGATTACCAAATTGCATTATCTCTTATAATTTCCGAGATATGGACTATCGACATCTGACAATAGTGGCTCTGCTTCTAACTTGCGCCAGAATTGTAAAATGGTCTTATGAATTAGCGATTTCGTTCCAATTCACATTCCAAGTAATATTCGGCATGCTAATTACGCTGCCGATTGCCAAATTGCATTATCTCTTATAGTTTTCGAGATATGGGCTATCGACATCTGACAATATTGGCTCTGCTTCTAACTTGCGCCAGAATTGTAAAATGGTCTTATGAATTAGCGATTTCTCTCCAATTCACATTCCAAGTAATATTCGGCATGCTAATTACGTTGCCGATTGCCAAATTGCATTATCTCTTTTAGTTTCCGAGATATGGGCAATCAAAATTTTACACCTTAGGCTCTGTTTCTAACTTGGGCCAAAATTGTAAAATGGTCTTATGAATTAGCGATTTCGTTCTAAATCACATTCCAAGTAATATTCGGTACGTTAATTACACTGTCGATTAACAAATTGCATTATCACTTATGGTTTCCGATATATGGATTATCGAAATTTTACAATTTGGCTCTGCTTCTAACATGGGCCAAAATTGTAAAATGGTCTTATGAATTAACGATTCCGTTCCAATTCACATTGCCAGTAATATTCGGCATGCTAATTACGCTGTCGATTACCAAATTGCATTATCTCTTATGGTTTCCGATATATCGACCATCGAAATTTTACAATTTGGCTCTGCTTCAACTTTTGCCAAAATTGTAAAATGGTCTTATGAATTAGCGATTTCGTTCCAATTCACAGTCCAAGCAATATTCGGCATGCTAATTACGTTGCCGATTGCCAAATTGCATTATCTCTTATGGTTTCCGATATATGGACTATCGAAATTTTACAATTTGGCTCTGCTTCTAACATGGGCCAAAATTGTAAAATGCTCTTATTAATTAACGATTCCGTTCCAATTCACACTGCAAGCAATATTCGGCATGCTAATTACGTTGCCGATTGCTAAATTGCATTATCTCTTATAGTTTCCGAGATATGGGCAATACAAATTCTACACCTTGGGCTCTGTTTCAAACTTGGGCCAAAATTGTAAAATGGTCTTATGAATTAGCGATTTCACTTCAATTCACATTCCAAGTAATATTCGGCATGCTAATTACGCTGTCGATTGCAAAATTGCGTTATCTCTTATAGTTTCCGAGATATGGGCAATCGAAATTTTACACTTTAGGTTCTGTTTCTAACTCACGCAAAAATTGTAAAATGGTCTTATGAATTACGGATTTCGTTCCAAATCATATTCTAAGTAATATTCGACATGCTAATATACGTCGCCGTTTGCCAAATTGCACTATCTCTTATAGTTTCCGAAATATGGGCTATCGAAATTTTACTCTTTAGGCTCTGTTTCTAACTTAGACCAAAATTGTAAAATGGTCTCATGAATTAAGGATTTCGTTCCAAATCATACTCCAAGTAATACTCGCCATGCTAATAACGTTGTCGACTGCCAAATTGCATTATCTCTTATAGTTTCCAAGATATGGGCTATCGCAATTAGGGCACACATTAGGCTGGGTTTCTAAATTAAGCTAAAATTGTAAAATGACCTTGTGAATCACTCACGCAAAAATTGTAAAATGGTCTTATGAATTACGGATTTCGTTCCAAATCATATTCTAAGTAATATTCGACATGCTAATTACGTCGCCGTTTGCCAAATTGCACTATCTCTTATAGTTTCCGAAATATGGGCTATCGAAATTTTACTCTTTAGGCTCTGTTTCTAACTTAGACCAAAATTGTAAAATGGTCTTATGAATTAAGGATTTCGTTCCAAATCATACTCCAAGTAATACTCGCCATGCTAATAACGTTGTCGATTGCCAAATTGCATTATCTCTTATAGTTTCCAAGATATGGGCTATCGCAATTAGGGCACACATTAGGCTGGGTTTCTAAATTAAGCTAAAATTGTAAAATGACCTTGTGAATTACTTTTGTTCCAAATCACATGTCAAGTAATATTCGGCATGCTTGTGACGTTGTCGTTTGCCAAATTGCATTATCTCTTATAGTTCCCGTATATGGGCTATCCAAATTTTACATCTTAGGCTCTGTTTCTAACATGGGCCAAAATTGTAAAATGTTCTTATGAATTAGCGATTCCGTTCCAATTCACATTGCGAGCAATATTCGGCATGCCAATTACGTTGCCGATTGCCAAATTGCATTATCTCTTATAGTTTCCGAGATATGGGTAATCGAAATTTTATACCTTAGGCTGTGTTACTAACTCGGGTCAAAATTCTAAAACGGTCTTATGAATTACCGATTGCGTTCCAATTCACATTCCAAGCAATATTCGGCATGCTAATTACGTTGCCGATTGCCAAATTTCGTTATCTCTTATAGTTTCCGAGATATGGGCAATCAAAATTTTACACCTTAGGCTCTGTTTCTAACTTGGGCCAAAATTGTAAAATGGTCTTATGAATTAGCGATTTCGTTCTAAATCACATTCCAAGTAATATTCGGCATGCTAATTACGTTGCCGATTGCCACATTTCGTTATCTCTTATAGCTTCCGAGATATGGGCAATCAAAATTTTACACATTAGGCTCTGTTTCTAACTTGGGCCAAAATTGTAAAATGGTCTTATGAATTAGCGATTTCTTTCTAAATCACATTCCAAGTAATATTCGGCATGCTAATTACGCTGTCGATTGCCAAATTGCAATATCTCTTGTAGTTCCCGAGATATGGGCAATCGAAATTTTACACCTTAGGCTCTGTTTCTAACATGGGCCAAAGTTGTAAAATGGTCTTATGAATTAGCGATTCCGTTCCAATTCACATTCCAATTAATATTCGGCATGTTAATTACGTTGTCGATTACCAAATTGCATTATATCTTATGGTTTCAGATATATGGACTATCGAAATTTTACAATTTGGCTCTGCTTCTAACTTGGGCCAAAATGGTAAAATGGTCTTATGAATTAGCGATTTCGTTCTAAATCACATTCCAGGTAATATTCGGCATGTTAATTACGTTGTCGATTACCAAATTGTATTATCTCTTATGGTTTCCAATATATGGACTATCGAAATTTTACACCTTAGGCTCTGTTTGTAACATGGGCCAAAATTTTAAAATGGTCTTATGAATTAGCGATTTCGTTATAAATCACACTCCAAGTAATATTCGGCATGCTAATTACGTTGTCGATTACCAAATTGCATTATCTATTATGATTTCCGATATATGGACTATCGAAATTTTACAATTTGGCTCTGCTTCTAACATGGGCCAAAATTGTAAAATGGTCTTATGAATTAGCGATTCCATTCCAATTCACATTGCAAGCAATATTCGGCCTGCTAATTAGGTTGCCGATTACCAAATTGCATTATCTCTTATAGTTTCCGAAATATGGACTATCGACATCTAACAATATTGGCTCTGCTTCTAACTTGGGCCAGAATTGTAAAATGGTCTTATGAATTAGCGATTTCGCTCCAATTCACATTCCAAGTAATATTCGGCATGCTAATTACGTTGCCGATTGCCAAATTGCATTATCTTTTATAGTTTCCGAGATATGGACTATCGACATCTAACAATATTGGCTCTGCTTCTAACTTGGGCCAGAATTGTAAAATGGTCTTATGAACTAGCGATTTCGTTCCAATTCACATTCCAAGTAATATTCGGCATGCTAATTACGTTGCCGATTGCCAAATTGCATTTTCTCTTATAGTTTCCGAGATATGGACTATCGACATCTGACAATATTGGCTCTGCTTCTAACTTGGGCCAGAATTGTAAAATGGTCTTATGAATTAGCGATTTCGTTCCAATTCACATTCCAAGTAATATTCGGCATGCTAATTACGCTGCCGATTGCCAAATTGCATTATCTCTTATAGTTTCCGAGATATGGACAATCGAAATTTTACACCTTAGAGTCTGTTTCTAACTGGGGTCAAAATTGTAAAATGGTCTTACGAATTAGCGATTTCGTTCCAATTCACATTCCAAGTAATATTCGGCATGCTAATTACGTTGCCGATTGCCAAATTGCATTATCTCTTATAGTTTCCGAGACATGGACTATCGACATCTGACAATGTTGGCTCTGCTTCTAACTTGGGCCAGAATTGTAAAATGGTCTTATGAATTAGCGATTCCATTCCAATTCACATTGCAAGCAATATTCGGCCTGCTAATTAGGTTGCCGATTACCAAATTGCATTATCTCTTATAGTTTCCGAAATATGGACTATCGACATCTAACAATATTGGCTCTGCTTCTAACTTGGGCCAGAATTGTAAAATGGTCTTACGAATTAGCGATTTCGTTCCAATTCACATTCCAAGTAATATTCGGCATGCTAATTACGTTGCCGATTGCCAAATTGCATTATCTCTTATAGTTTCCGAGACATGGACTATCGACATCTGACAATGTTGGCTCTGCTTCTAACTTGGGCCAGAATTGTAAAATAGTCTTATGAATTAGCGATTTCGTTCCAATTCACAGTCCAAGCAATATTCGGCATGCTAATTACGTTGCCGATTGCCAAATTGCATTATCTCTTATAGTTTCCGAGATATGGGCTATCGAAATTTTACACCTTAGGCTCTGTTTCTAATATGGGCCAAAATTGTAAAATGGCCTTATAAATTAGCGATTTCACTTCAATTCACATTCCAAGTAATATTCGGCATGCTAATTACGCTGTCGATTGCAAAATTGCGTTATCTCTTATAGTTTCCGAGATATGGGCTATCGAAATTTTACACCTTAGGCTCTGTTTCTAACATGGGCCAAAATTGTAAAATGGCATTATGAATTAGAGATTTCACTTCAATTCACATTCCAAGTAATATTCGGCATGCTAATTACGTTGCCGATTGCCAAATTGCATTGTCTCTTATAGTTTCCGAGATATGGGTAATCGAAATTTTATACCTTAGGCTGTATTTCTAACTAGGGCCAAAATTCTAAAATGGTCTTATGAATTAGCGATTTCGTTCCAATTCACATTTCAAGCAATATTCGGCATGCTAATTACGTTGCCGATTGCCAAATTTCATTATCTCTTATAGTTTCCGAGATATGGGCAATCAAAATTTTACACATTAGGCTCTGTTTCTAACTTGGGCCAAAATTGTAAAATGGTCTTATGAATTAGCGATTTCGTTCTAAATCACATTCCAAGTAATATTCGGTACGTTAATTACGTTGTCGATTAACAAATTGCATTATCACTTATGGTTTCCGATATATGGATTATCGAAATTTTACAATTTGGCTCTGCTTCTAACATGGGCCAAAATTGTAAAATGGTCTTATGAATTAGCGATTTTGTTCCAAATCACATGTCAAGTAATATTCGGCATGCTTGTGACGTTGTCGTTTGCCAAATTGCATTATCTCTTATAGTTCCCGTATATGGGCAATCAAAATTTTACACCTTAGGCTCTGTTTCTAACTTGGGCCAAAATTGTAAAATGGTCTTATGAATTAGCGATTTCGCTCCAATTCACATTCCAAGTAATATTCGGCATGCTAATTACGTTGCCGATTGCCAAGTTGCATTTTCTCTTATAGTTTCCGAGATATGGACTATCGACATCTGACAATATTGGCTCTGCTTCTAACTTGGGCCAGAATTGTAAAATGGTCTTATGAATTAGCGATTTCGTTCCAATTCACATTCCAAGTAATATTCGGCATGCTAATTACGCTGCCGATTACCAAATTGCATTATCTCTTATAATTTCCGAGATATGGACTATCGACATCTGACAATAGTGGCTCTGCTTCTAACTTGCGCCAGAATTGTAAAATGGTCTTATGAATTAGCGATTTGGCTCCAATTCACATTCCAAGTAATATTCGGCATGTTAATTACGTCGCCGATTGCCAAATTGCATTATCTCTTATAGTTTCTGAGATATGGACAATCGAAATTTTACACCTTAGAGTCTGTTTCTAACTGGGGTCAAAATTGTAAAATGGTCTTACGAATTAGCGATTTCGTTCCAATTCACATTCCAAGTAATATTCGGCATGCTAATAACGCTGCCGATTGCCAAATTGCATTATCTCTTATAGTTTCCGAGATATGGACTATCGACATCTGACAATATTGGCTCTGCTTCTAACTTGCGCCAGAATGGTAAAATGGTCTTATGAATTAGCGATTTCTCTCCAATTCACATTCCAAGTAATATTCGGCATGCTAATTACGTTGCCGATTGCCAAATTGCATTATCTCTTTTAGTTTCCGAGATATGGGCAATCAAAATTTTACACCTTAGGCTCTGTTTCTAACTTGGGCCAAAATTGTAAAATGGTCTTATGAATTAGCGATTTCGTTCTAAATCACATTCCAAGTAATATTCGGTACGTTAATTACACTGTCGATTAACAAATTGCATTATCACTTATGGTTTCCGATATATGGATTATCGAAATTTTACAATTTGGCTCTGCTTCTAACATGGGCCAAAATTGTAAAATGGTCTTATGAATTAACGATTCCGTTCCAATTCACATTGCCAGTAATATTCGGCATGCTAATTACGCTGTCGATTACCAAATTGCATTATCTCTTATGGTTTCCGATATATCGACCATCGAAATTTTACAATTTGGCTCTGCTTCAACTTTTGCCAAAATTGTAAAATGGTCTTATGAATTAGCGATTTCGTTCCAATTCACAGTCCAAGCAATATTCGGCATGCTAATTACGTTGCCGATTGCCAAATTGCATTATCTCTTATGGTTTCCGATATATGGACTATCGAAATTTTACAATTTGGCTCTGCTTCTAACATGGGCCAAAATTGTAAAATGTTCTTATTAATTAACGATTCCGTTCCAATTCACACTGCAAGCAATATTCGGCATGCTAATTACGTTGCCGATTGCTAAATTGCATTATCTCTTATAGTTTCCGAGATATGGGCAATACAAATTCTACACCTTGGGCTCTGTTTCAAACTTGGGCCAAAATTGTAAAATGGTCTTATGAATTAGCGATTTCACTTCAATTCACATTCCAAGTAATATTCGGCATGCTAATTACGCTGTCGATTGCCAAATTGCATTATCTCTTATAGTTTCCGAGATATGGGTAATCGAAATTTTATACCTTAGGCTGTGTTACTAACTCGGGTCAAAATTCTAAAACGGTCTTATGAATTACCGATTGCGTTCCAATTCACATTCCAAGCAATATTCGGCATGCTAATTACGTTGCCGATTGCCAAATTTCGTTATCTCTTATAGTTTCCGAGATATGGGCAATCAAAATTTTACACCTTAGGCTCTGTTTCTAACTTGGGCCAAAATTGTAAAATGGTCTTATGAATTAGCGATTTCGTTCTAAATCACATTCCAAGTAATATTCGGCATGCTAATTACGTTGCCGATTGCCACATTTCGTTATCTCTTATAGCTTCCGAGATATGGGCAATCAAAATTTTACACATTAGGCTCTGTTTCTAACTTGGGCCAAAATTGTAAAATGGTCTTATGAATTAGCGATTTCGTTCTAAATCACATTCCAAGTAATATTCGGTACGTTAATTACACTGTCGATTAACAAATTGCATTATCACTTATGGTTTCCGATATATGGATTATCGAAATTTTACAATTTGGCTCTGCTTCTAACATGGGCCAAAATTGTAAAATGGTCTTATGAATTAACGATTCCGTTCCAATTCACATTGCCAGTAATATTCGGCATGCTAATTACGCTGTCGATTACCAAATTGCATTATCTCTTATGGTTTCCGATATATCGACCATCGAAATTTTACAATTTGGCTCTGCTTCAACTTTTGCCAAAATTGTAAAATGGTCTTATGAATTAGCGATTTCGTTCCAATTCACAGTCCAAGCAATATTCGGCATGTTAATTACGTTGTCGATTACTAAATTGTATTATCTCTTATGGTTTCCAATATATGGACTATCGAAATTTTACACCTTAGGCTCTGTTTGTAACATGGGCCAAAATTTTAAAATGGTCTTATGAATTAGCGATTTCGTTATAAATCACACTCCAAGTAATATTCGGCATGCTAATTACGTTGTCGATTACCAAATTGCATTATCTATTATGATTTCCGATATATGGACTATCGAAATTTTACAATTTGGCTCTGTTTCTAACATGGGCCAAAATTGTAAAATGGTCTTATGAATTAGCGATTCCATTCCAATTCACATTGCAAGCAATATTCGGCCTGCTAATTAGGTTGCCGATTACCAAATTGCATTATCTCTTATATTTTCCGAGATATGGACTATCGACATCTAACAATATTGGCTCTGCTTCTAACTTGGGCCAGAATTGTAAAATGGTCTTATGAATTAGCGATTTCGCTCCAATTCACATTCCAAGTAATATTCGGCATGCTAATTACGTTGCCGATTGCCAAATTGCATTATCTTTTATAGTTTCCGAGATATGGACTATCGACATCTAACAATATTGGCTCTGCTTCTAACTTGGGCCAGAATTGTAAAATGGTCTTATGAACTAGCGATTTCGTTCCAATTCACATTCCAAGTAATATTCGGCATGCTAATTACGTTGCCGATTGCCAAATTGCATTTTCTCTTATAGTTTCCGAGATATGGACTATCGACATCTGACAATATTGGCTCTGCTTCTAACTTGGGCCAGAATTGTAAAATGGTCTTATGAATTAGCGATTTCGTTCCAATTCACATTCCAAGTAATATTCGGCATGCTAATTACGCTGCCGATTGCCAAATTGCATTATCTCTTATAGTTTCCGAGATATGGACAATCGAAATTTTACACCTTAGAGTCTGTTTCTAACTGGGGTCAAAATTGTAGAATGGTCTTACGAATTAGCGATTTCGTTCCAATTCACATTCCAAGTAATATTCGGCATGCTAATTACGCTGCCGATTGCTAAATTGCATTATCTCTTATAGTTTCCGAGATATGGACTATCGACGTCTAAAAATATTAGCTCTGCTTCTAACTTGGGCCAGAATTGTAAAATGGTCTTACGAATTAGCGATTTCGTTCCAATTCACATTCCAAGTAATATTCGGCATGCTAATTACGTTGCCGATTGCCAAATTGCATTATCTCTTATAGTTTCCGAGATATGGACTATCGACATCTGACAATATTGGCTCTGCTTCTAACTTGGGCCAGAATTGTAAAATGGTCTTATGAATTAGCGATTTCGCTCCAATTCACATTCCAAGTAATATTCGGCATGCTAATTACGTTGCCGATTGCCAAATTGCATTATCTCTTATAGTTTCCGAGATATGGACAATCGGAATTTTACACCTTAGAGTCTGTTTCTAACTGGGGTCAAAATTGTAAAATGGTCTTACGAATTAGCGATTTCGTTCCAATTCACATTCCAAGTAATATTCGGCATGCTAATTACGTTGCCGATTGCCAAATTGCATTATCTCTTATAGTTTCCGAGACATGGACTATCGACATCTGACAATGTTGGCTCTGCTTCTAACTTGGGCCAGAATTGTAAAATGTTCTTATGAATTAGCGATTTCGCTCCAATTCACATTCCAAGTAATATTCGGCATGCTAATTACATTGCCGGTTGCCAAATTGCATTATCTCTTATAGTTTCCGAGATATGGACTATCGACATCTAACAATATTGGCTCTGCTTCTAACTTGGGCCAGAATTGTAAAATGGTCTTATGAATTAGCGATTTCGCTCCAATTCACATTCTAAGTAATATTCGGCATGCTAATTACGTTGCCGATTGCCAAATTGCATTATCTCTTATAGTTTCCGAGATATGGACTATAGACATCTGAAAATATTGGCTCTGCTTATAACTTGGGCCAGAATTGTAAAATGGTCTTATGAATTAGCGATTTCGCTCCAATTCACATTCCAAGTAATATTCGGCATGCTAATTACGTTGCCCATTGCCAAATTGCATTATCTCTTATAGTTTCCGAGATATGGACAATCGAAATTTTACACCTTAGAGTCTGTTTCTAACTGGGGTCAAAATTGTAAAATGGTCTTACGAATTAGCGATTTCGTTCCAATTCACATTCCAAGTAATATTCGGCATGCTAATTACGTTGCCGATTGCCAAATTGCATTATCTCTTATAGTTTCTGAGATATGGACTATCGACATCTGACAATATTGGCTCTGCTTCTAACTTGGGCCAGAATTGTAAAATGGTCTTATGAATTAGCGATTTCGTTCCAATTCACATTCCAAGTAATATTCGGCATGCTAATTACGTTGCCGATTGCCATATTGCATTATCTCTTATAGTTTCCGAGATATGGACAATCGAAATTTTACACCTTAGAGTCTGTTTCTAACTGGGGTCAAAATTGTAAAATGGTCTTACGAATTAGCGATTTCGTTCCAATTCACATTCCAAGTAATATTCGGAATGTTAATTAAGCTGCCGATTGCCAAATTGCATTATCTCTTATAGTTTCCGAGATATGGACAATCGAAATTTTACACCTTAGAGTCTGTTTCTAACTGGGTTCAAAATTGTAAAATGGTCTTACGAATTAGCGATTTCGTTCCAATTCACATTCCAAGTAATATTCGGCATGCTAATTACGTTGCCGATTGCCAAATTGCATTATCTCTTATAGTTTCCGAGATATGGACTATCGACATCTGAAAATATTGGCTCTGCTTATAACTTGGGCCAGAATTGTAAAATGGTCTTACGAATTAGCGATTTCCTTCCAAATCACATTCCAAGTAATATTCGGCATGCTAATTACGTTGCCGATTGCCAAATTGCATTATCTCTTATAGTTTCTGAGATATGGACTATCGACATCTGACAATATTGGCTCTGCTTCTAACTTGGGCCAGAATTGTAAAATGGTCTTATGAATTAGCGATTTCGTTCCAATTCACATTCCAAATAATATTCGGCATGCTAATTACGTTGCCGATTGCCATATTGCATTATCTCTTATAGTTTCCGAGATATGGATAATCGAAATTTTACACCTTAGAGTCTGTTTCTAACTGGGGTCAACATTGTAAAATGGTCTTACGAATTAGCGATTTCGTTCCAATTCACATTCCAAGTAATATTCGGAATGTTAATTAAGCTGCCGATTGCCAATTTGCATTATCTCTTATAGTTTCCTAGATATGGACAATCGAAATTTTACACCTTAGAGTCTGTTTCTAACTGGGGTCAAAATTGTAAAATGGTCTTACGAATTAGCGATTTCGTTCCAATTCACATTCCAAGTAATATTCGGCATGCTAATTACGTTGCCGATTGCCAAATTGCATTATCTCTTATAGTTTCTGAGATATGGACTATCGACATCTGACAATATTGGCTCTGCTTCTAACTTGGGCCAGAATTGTAAAATGGTCTTATGAATTAGCGATTTCGTTCCAATTCACATTCCAAGTAATATTCGGCATGCTAATTACGTTGCCGATTGCCATATTGCATTATCTCTTATAGTTTCCGAGATATGGACAATCGAAATTTTACACCTTAGAGTCTGTTTCTAACTGGGGTCAAAATTGTAAAATGGTCTTACGAATTAGCGATTTCGTTCCAATTCACATTCCAAGTAATATTCGGAATGTTAATTAAGCTGCCGATTGCCAAATTGCATTATCTCTTATAGTTTCCGAGATATGGACAATCGAAATTTTACACCTTAGAGTCTGTTTCTAACTGGGTTCAAAATTGTAAAATGGTCTTACGAATTAGCGATTTCGTTCCAATTCACATTCCAAGTAATATTCGGCATGCTAATTACGTTGCCGATTGCCAAATTGCATTATCTCTTATAGTTTCCGAGATATGGACTATCGACATCTGAAAATATTGGCTCTGCTTATAACTTGGGCCAGAATTGTAAAATGGTCTTACGAATTAGCGATTTCCTTCCAAATCACATTCCAAGTAATATTCGGCATGCTAATTACGTTGCCGATTGCCAAATTGCATTATCTCTTATAGTTTCTGAGATATGGACTATCGACATCTGACAATATTGGCTCTGCTTCTAACTTGGGCCAGAATTGTAAAATGGTCTTATGAATTAGCGATTTCGTTCCAATTCACATTCCAAATAATATTCGGCATGCTAATTACGTTGCCGATTGCCATATTGCATTATCTCTTATAGTTTCCGAGATATGGATAATCGAAATTTTACACCTTAGAGTCTGTTTCTAACTGGGGTCAAAATTGTAAAATGGTCTTACGAATTAGCGATTTCGTTCCAATTCACATTCCAAGTAATATTCGGAATGTTAATTAAGCTGCCGATTGCCAATTTGCATTATCTCTTATAGTTTCCTAGATATGGACAATCGAAATTTTACACCTTAGAGTCTGTTTCTAACTGGGGTCAAAATTGTAAAATGGTCTTACGAATTAGCGATTTCGTTCCAATTCACATTCCAAGTAATATTCGACATGTTAATTACGCTGCCGATTGCCAAATTGCATTATCTCTTATAATTTCCGAGATATGGACTATCGACATCTAACAATATTGACTCTGCTTCTAACTTGGGCCAGAATTGTAAAATGGTCTTACGAATTAGCGATTTCGTTCCAATTCACATTCCAAGTAATATTCGGCATGCTAATTACGTTGCCGATTGCCAAATTGCATTATCTCTTCTAGTTTCCGAGATATGGACTATCGACATCTAACAATATTGGCTCTGCTTCTAACTTGGGCCAGAATTGTAAAATGGTCTTATGAATTAGCGATTTCGCTCCAATTCACATTCCTTGTAATATTCGGCATGCTAATTACGTTGCTGATTGCCAAATTGCATTATCTCTTATAGTTTCCGAGATATGGACTATCGACATCTGACAATATTGGCTCTGCTTCTAACTTGCGCCAGAATTGTAAAATGGTCTTATGAATTAGCGATTTGGCTCCAATTCACATTCCAAGTAATATTCGGCATGTTAATTACGTCGCCGATTGCCAAATTGCATTATCTCTTATAGTTTCTGAGATATGGACAATCGAAATTTTACACCTTAGAGTCTGTTTCTAACTGGGGTCAAAATTGTAAAATGGTCTTACGAATTAGCGATTTCGTTCCAATTCACATTCCAAGTAATATTCGGCATGCTAATTACGCTGCCGATTGCCAAATTGCATTATCTCTTATAGTTTCCGAGATATGGACTATCGACATCTGACAATATTGGCTCTGCTTCTAACTTGCGCCAGAATTGTAAAATGGTCTTATGAATTAGCGATTTCGCTCCAATTCACATTCCAAGTAATATTCGGCATGCTAATTACGTTGCCGATTGCCAAATTGCTTTATCTCTTATAGTTTCCGAGATATGGACTATCGACATCTGACAATATTGGCTCTGCTTCTAACTTGGGCCAGAATTGTAAAAGGGTCTTATGAATTAGCGATTTCGTTTCAATTCACATTCCAACTAACATTCGGCATGCTAATTACGTTGCCGATTGCCAAATTGCATTATCTCTTATAGTTTCCGAGATATGGACAATCGAAATTTTACACCTTAGAGTCTGTTTCTAACTGGGGTCAAAATTGTAAAATGGTCTTACGAATTAGCGATTTCGTTCCAATTCACATTCCAAGTAATATTCGGCATGCTAATTACGTTGCCGATTGCCAAATTGCATTATCTCTTATAGTTTCCGAGATATGGACTATCGACATCTAACAATATTGGCTCTGCTTCTAACTTGGGCCAGAATTGTAAAATGGTCTTATGAATTAGCGATTTCGCTCCAATTCACATTCCAGGTAATAATCGGCATGCTAATTACGTTTCTGATTGCCAAATTGCATTATCTCTTATAGTTTCCGAGATAAGGACTATCGACATCTGACAATATTGGCACTGCTTCTAACTTGCGCCAGAATTGTAAAATGGTCTTATGAATTAGCGATTTGGCTCCAATTCACATTCCAAGTAATATTCGGCATGTTAATTACGTTGCCTATTGCCAAATTGCATTATCTCTTATAGTTTCCGAGATATGGGTAATCGAAATTTTATACCTTATGTTGTATTTCTAACTCGGGCCAAAATTGTAAAATGGTCTTATGAATTAGCGATTTCGTTCCAATTCACATTTCAAGCAATATTCCGCATGCTAATTACGTTGCCGATTGCCAAATCTCATTATCTCTTATAGTTTCCGAGATGTGAGCAACCAAAATTTTACACATTAGGCTCTGTTTCTAACTTGGGCCAAAATTGTAAAATGGTCTTATGAATTAGCGATTTCGTTCTAAATCACATTCCAAGTAATATTCGGCACGTTAATTACGTTGTCGTTTAACAAATTGCATTATCTCTTATGGTTTCCGATATATGGACTATCGACATTTTACAATTTGGCTCTGCTTCTAACATGGGCCAAAATTGTAAAATGGTCTTATGAATTAACGATTCCGTTCCAATTCACATTGCATGCAATATTCGGCATGCTAATTAAGTTGCCGATTGCCAAGTTGCATTATCTCTTATAGTTTCCGAGATATGGGCAATCGAAATTTTATACCTTAGGCTGTATTTCTAACTCGGGCCAAATCTGTAAAATGGTCTTATGAATTAGCGATTTCGTTCTAAATCACATTCCAAGTAATATTCGGCACGTTAATTGTCGATTACCAAATTGCATTATCTCTTATGGTTTTCGATATATGGACTATCGAAATTTTACAATTTGGCTCTGCTTCTAATTTGGGCCAGAATTGTAAAATGGTCTTATGAATTAGCGATTTCGTTCTAATTCACAGTCCAAGTAATATTCGGCATGCTAATTACGTTGCCGAGTGCCAAATTGCATTATCTCTTATAGTTTCCGAGATATGGGCAATCGAAATTTTACATCTTAGGCTCTGTTTCCAACTTGGGCCATAATTGTAAAATGGTCTTATGAATTGGCGATTTCTTTCTAAATCACATTCCAAGTAATATTCGGCATGCTAATTACGCTGTCGATTACCAAATTGAATTACCTCTTATGGTTTCCGATATATGGACTATCGAAATTTTACAATTTGGCTCTGCTTCAACTTTTGCCAAAATTGTAAAATGGCCTTATGAATTAGCGATTTCGTTCCAATTCACAGTCCGAGCAATATTCGGCATGCTAATTTCGTTGCCGATTGCCAAATTGCATTATCTCTTATACTTTCGGAGATATGGGTAATCGAAATTTTATACCTTAGGCTGTATTTCTAACTAGGGCCAAAATTGTAAAATGGTCTTATGAATTAGCGATTTCGTTCCAATTCACATTTCAAGCAATATTCGGCATGCTAATTACGTTGCCGATTGCCAAATTGCATTATCTCTTATAGTTTCCGAGATATGGGCAATCGAAATTTTATACCTTAGGCTGTATTTCTAACATGGGACAAAATTGTAAAATGGCCTTATGAATTAGTGATTTCGTTCTAAATCACATTCCAAGTAATATTCGGCACGTTAATTACGTTGTCGATTAACAAATTGCATTATCTCTTATGGTTTCCGATAAATGGACTCTCGAAATTTTACAATTTGGCTCTGCTTCTAACATGGGCCAAAATTGTAAAATGGTCTTATGAATTAACGATTCCGTTCCAATTCACATTGCAAGCAATATTCGGCATGCTAATTACGTTGCCGATTGCCAAATTGCATTGTCTCTTATAGTTTCCGAGATATGGGTAATCGAAATTTTATACCTTAGGCTGTATTTCTAACTAGTGCCAAAATTGTAAAATGGTCTTATGAATTAGCGATTTCGTTCCAATTCACATTTCAAGCAATATTCGGCATGCTAATTACGTTGCCGATTGCCAAATTTCATTATCTCTTATAGTTTCCGAGATATGGGCAATCGAAATTTTATACCTTAGGCTGTATTTCTAACATGGGACAAAATTGTAAAATGGCCTTATGAATTAGCGATTTCGTTCTAAATCACATTCCAAGTAATATTCGGCACGTTAATTACGTTGTCGATTAACAAATTGCATTATCTCTTATGGTTTCCGATATATGGATTATCGAAATTTTACAATTTGGCTCTGCTTTTAACTTGGGCGAGAATTGTAAAATAGTCTTATGAATTAGCGATTTCGTTCCAATTCACAGTCCAAGCAATATTCGGCATGCTAATTACGTTGCCGATTGCCAAATTGCATTATCTCTTATAGTTTCCGAGATATGGGCTATCGAAATTTTACACCTTAGGCTCTGTTTCTAACATGGGCCAAAATTGTAAAATGGCCTTATGAATTAGCGATTTCACTTCAATTCACATTCCAAGTAATATTCGGCATGCTAATTACGCTGTCGATTGCAAAATTGCGTTATCTCTTATAGTTTCCGAGATATGGGCAATCGAAATTTTACACTTTAGGCTCTGTTTCTAACTCACGCAAAAATTGTAAAATGGTCTTATGAATTAGCGATTTCGTTCTAAATCACATTCCAAGTAATATTCGGCACGTTAATTACGTTGTCGATTAACAAATTGCATTATCTTTTATGGTTTCCGATATATGGATTATCGAAATTTTACAATTTGGCTCTGCTTCTAACTTGGGCCAGAATTGTAAAATAGTCTTATGAATTAGCGATTTCGTTCCAATTCACAGTCCAAGCAATATTCGGCATGCTAATTACGTTGCCGATTGCCAAATTGCATTATCTCTTATAGTTTCCGAGATATGGGCTATCGAAATTTTACACCTTAGGCTCTGTTTCTAACATGGGCCAAAATTGTAAAATGGCCTTATGAATTAGCGATTTCACTTCAATTCACATTCCAAGTAATATTCGGCATGCTAATTACGTTGCCGATTGCCAAATTGCATTGTCTCTTATAGTTTCCGAGATATGGGTAATCGAAATTTTATACCTTAGGCTGTATTTCTAACTAGGGCCAAAATTGTAAAATGGTCTTATGAATTAGCGATTTCGTTCCAATTCACATTTCAAGCAATACTCGGCATGCTAATTACGTTGCCGATTGCCAAATTGCATTATCTCTTATAGTTTCCGAGATATGGGCAATCAAAATTTTACACCTTAGGCTCTGTTTCTAACTTGGGCCAAAATTGTAAAATGGTTTTATGAATTAGCGATTTCGTTCTAATTCACATTCCAAGTAATATTCGGTACGTTAATTACGTTGTCGATTAACAAATTGCATTATCACTTATGGTTTCCGATATATGGATTATCGAAATTTTACAATTTGGCTCTGCTTCTAACATGGGCCAAAATTGTAAAATGGTCTTATGAATTAGCGATTTTGTTCCAAATCACATGTCAAGTTATATTCGGCATGCTTGTGACGTTGTCGTTTGCCAAATTGCATTATCTCTTATAGTTCCCGTATATGGGCTATCCAAATTTTACATCTTAGGCTCTGTTTCTAACATGGGCCAAAATTGTAAAATGTTCTTATGAATTAGCAATTCCGTTCCAATTCACATTGCGAGCAATATTCGGCATGCCAATTACGTTGCCGATTGCCAAATTGCATTATCTCTTATAGTTTCCGAGATATGGGTAATCGAAATTTTATACCTTAGGCTGTGTTACTAACTCGGGTCAAAATTCTAAAACGGTCTTATGAATTACCGATTGCGTTCCAATTCACATTCCAAGCAATATTCGGCATGCTAATTACGTTGCCTATTGCCAAATTTCGTTATCTCTTATAGTTTCCGAGATATGGGCAATCAAAATTTTACACCTTAGGCTCTGTTTCTAACTTGGGCCAAAATTGTAAAATGGTCTTATGAATTAGCGATTTCGTTCTAAATCACATTCCAAGTAATATTCGGCATGCTAATTATTTTGCCGATTGCCACATTTCGTTATCTCTTATAGCTTCCGAGATATGGGCAATCAAAATTTTACACCTTAGGCTCTGTTTCTAACTTGGGCCAAAATTGTAAAATGGTCTTATGAATTAGCGATTTCTTTCTAAATCACATTCCAAGTAATATTCGGCATGCTAATTACGCTGTCGATTGCCAAATTGCAATATCTCTTGTAGTTCCCGAGATATGGGCAATCGAAATTTTACACCTTAGGCTCTGTTTCTAACATGGGCCAAAGTTGTAAAATGGTCTTATGAATTAGCGATTCCGTTCCAATTCACATTGCAAGCAATATTCGGCATGCTAATTACGTTGCCGATTGCCAAATTTCATTATCTCTTATAGTTTCCGAGATATGGGCAATCGAAATTTTACACCTTAGGCTCTGTTTCTAACTTGAGGCAAAATTGAAAAATGGTCTTATGAATTAGCGATTTCGTTCTAAATCACATTCCAAGTAATATTCGGCATGTTAATTACGTTGTCGATTACCAAATTGCATTATAACTTATGGTTTCAGATATATGGACTATCGAAATTTTACAATTTGGCTCTGCTTCTAACTTGGGCCAAAATGGTAAAATGGTCTTATGAATTAGCGATTTCGTTCTAAATCACATTCCAGGTAATATTCGGCATGTTAATTACGTTGTCGATTACCAAATTGTATTATCTCTTATGGTTTCCAATATATGGACTATCGACATCTGAAAATATTGGCTCTGCTTATAACTTGGGCCAGAATTGTAAAATGGTCTTATGAATTAGCGATTTCGCTCCAATTCACATTCCAAGTAATATTCGGCATGTTAATTACGTTGCCGATTGCCAAATTGCATTATCTCTTATAGTTTCCGAGATATGGACAATCGAAATTTTACACCTTAGAGTCTGTTTCTAACTGGGGTCAAAATTGTAAAATGGTCTTACGAATTAGCGATTTCGTTCCAATTCACATTCCAAGTAATATTCGGCATGCTAATTACGTTGCCGACTGCCAAATTGCATTATCTCTTATAGTTTCCGAGATATGGACTATCGACATCTGAAAATATTGGCTCTGCTTATAACTTGGGCCAGAATTGTAAAATGGTCTTACGAATTAGCGATTTCCTTCCAAATCACATTCCAAGTAATATTCGGCATGCTAATTACGTTGCCGATTGCCAAATTGCATTATCTCTTATAGTTTCTGAGATATGGACTATCGACATCTGACAATATTGGCTCTGCTTCTAACTTGGGCCAGAATTGTAAAATGGTCTTATGAATTAGCGATTTCGTTCCAATTCACATTCGAAGTAATATTCGGCATGCTAATTACGTTGCCGATTGCCATATTGCATTATCTCTTATAGTTTCCGAGATATGGACAATCGAAATTTTACACCTTAGAGTCTGTTTCTAACTGGGGTCAAAATTGTAAAATGGTCTTACGAATTAGCGATTTCGTTCCAATTCACATTCCAAGTAATATTCGGCATGTTAATTACGCTGCCGATTGCCAAATTGCATTATCTCTAATAGTTTCCGAGATATGGACTATCGACATCTAACAATATTGACTCTGCTTCTAACTTGGGCCAGAATTGTAAAATAGTCTTACGAATTAGCGATTTCGTTCCAATTCACATTCCAAGTAATATTAGGCATGCTAATTACGTTGCCGATTGCCAAATTGCATTATCTCTTATAGTTTCCGAGATATGGACTATCGACATCTAACAATATTGGCTCTGCTTCTAACTTGGGCCAGAATTGTAAAATGATCTTATGAATTAGCGATTTCGCTCCAATTCACATTCCAAGTAATATTCGGCATGCTAATTACGTTGCCCATTGCCAAATTGCATTATCTCTTATAGTTTCCGAGATATGGACTATCGACATCTAACAATATTTTCTCTGCTTCTAACTTGGGCCAGAATTGTAAAATGGTCTTATGAATTAGCGATTTGGCTCCAATTCACATTCCAAGTAATATTCGGCATGCTAATTACGTTGCCGATTGCCAAATTGCATTATCGCATATAGTTTCCGAGATATGGGCAATCGAAATTTTACACCTTAGAGTCTGTTTCTAACTGGGGTCAAAATTGTAAAATGGTCTTATGAATTAGCGATTTCGCTCCAATTCACATTCCAAGTAATATTTGGCAAGCTAATTACGTTGCCGATTGCCAAATTGCATTATATCTTATAGTTTCCGAGATATGGACTATCGACATCTGACAATATTGGCTCTGCTTCTAACTTGGGCCAGAATTGTAAAATGGCCTTATGAATTAGCGATTTCGTTTCAATTCACATTCCAACTAATATTCGGCATGCTAATTACGTTGCAGATTGCCAAATTGCATTATCTCTTATAGTTTCCGAGATATGGACAATCGAAATTTTACACCTTAGAGTCTGTTTCTAACTGGGGTCAAAATTGTAAAATGGTCTTACGAATTAGCGATTTCGTTCCAATTCACATTCCAAGTAATATTCGGCATGCTAATTACGTTGCCGATTGCCAAATTGCATTATCTCTTAAAGTTTCCGAGATATGGACTATCGACATCTTACAATATTGGCTCTGCTTTTAACTTGGGCCAGAATTGTAAAATGGTCTTGTGAATTAGCGATTTCGTTCCAATTCACATTCCAAGTAATATTCGGCATGCTAATTACGTTGCCGATTGCCAAATTGCATTATCTCTTATAGTTTCCTAGATATGGACAATCGAAATTTTACACCTTAGAGTCTGTTTCTAACTGGGGTCAAAATTGTAAAATGGTCTTACGAATTAGCGATTTCGTTCCAATTCACATTCCAAGTAATATTCGACATGTTAATTACGCTGCCGATTGCCAAATTGCATTATCTCTTATAATTTCCGAGATATGGACTATCGACATCTAACAATATTGACTCTGCTTCTAACCTGGGCCAGAATTGTAAAATGGTCTTATGAATTAGCGATTTCGCTCCAATTCACATTCCTTGTAATATTCGGCATGCTAATTACGTTGCTGATTGCCAAATTGTATTATCTCTTATAGTTTCCGAGATATGGACTATCGACATCTGACAATAGTGGCTCTGCTTCTAACTTGCGCCAGAATTGTAAAATGGTCTTATGAATTAGCGATTTGGCTCCAATTCACATTCCAAGTAATATTCGGCATGCTAATTACGTTGCCGATTGCCAAATTGCATTATCTCTTATAGTTTCCGAGATATGGGCAATCCAAATTTTACACCTTAGGCTCTCTTTCAAACTAGGGCCAAAATTGTAAAATGGTCTTATGAATTAGCGATTTCATTCCAATTCACATTCCAAGTAATATTCGGCATGCTAATTACGCTGTCGATTACCAAATTGCATTATCTCTTATGGTTTCCGATATATCGACCATCAAAATTTTACAATTTGGCTCTGCTTCAACTTTTGCCAAAATTGTAAAATGGTCTTATGAATTAGCGATTTCGTTCCAATTCACAGTCCAAGCAATATTCGGCATGCTAATTACGTTGCCGATTGCCAAATTGCATTATCTCTTATGGTTTCCGATATATGGACTATCGAAATTTTACAATTTGGCTCTGCTTCTAACATGGGCCAAAATTGTAAAATGTTCTTATTAATTAACGATTCCGTTCCAATTCACACTGCAAGCAATATTCGGCATGCTAATTACGTTGCCGATTGCTAAATTGCATTATCTCTTATAGTTTCCGAGATATGGGCAATCCAAATTCTACACCTTGGGCTCTGTTTCAAACTTGGGCCAAAATTGTAAAATGGTCTTATGAATTAGCGATTCCACTTCAATTCACATTCCAAGTAATATTCGGCATGCTAATTACGCTGTCGATTGCAAAATTGCGTTATCTCTTATAGTTTCCGAGATATGGGCAATCGAAATTTTACACTTTAGGTTCTGTTTCTAACTCACGCAAAAATTGTAAAATGGTCTTATGAATTACGGATTTCGTTCCAAATCATATTCTAAGTAATATTCGACATGCTAATTACGTCGCCGTTTGCCAAATTGCACTAGTATAGTTTCCGAAATATGGGCTATAGAAATTTTGCTCTTTAGGCTCTGTTTCTAACTTAGGCCAACATTGTAAAATGGTCTTATGAATTACGGATTTCGTTCCAAATCATATTCCAAGTAATATTCGTCATGCTAATTACGTCGCCGTTTGCCAAATTGCACTATCACTTATGGTTTCCGAAATATGGGCTATCGAAATTTTACTCTTTAGGCTCTGTTTCTAACTTAGACCAAAATTGTAAAATGGTCTTATGAATTAAGGATTTCGTTCCAAATCATATTCCAAGTAATACTTGCCATGCTAATAACGTTGTCGATTGCCAAATTGCATTATCTCTTATAGTTTCCAAGATATGGGCTATCGCAATTAGGGCACACATTAGGCTGGGTTTCTAAATTAAGCTAAAATTGTAAAATGACCTTGTGAATTACGGACTTTTGTTTCAAATCACATGTCAAGTAATATTCGGCATGCTTGTGACGTTGTCGTTTGCCAAATTGCATTATCTCTTATAGTTCCTGTATATGGGCTATCCAAATTTTACATCTTAGGCTCTGTTTCTAACATGGGCCAAAATTGTAAAATGGTCTTATGAATTAGCGATTTCGTTCTAAATCACATTCCAAGTAATATTCGGCATGCTAATTACGTTGCCGATTGCCAAATTTCGTTATCTCTTATAGTTTCCGAGATATGGGCAATCAAAATTTTACACCTTAGGCTCTGTTTCTAACTTGGGCCAAAATTGTAAAATGGTCTTATGAATTAGCGATTTCGTTCTAAATCACATTCCAAGTAATATTCGGCATGCTAATTACGTTGCCGATTGCCACATTTCGTTATCTATTATAGCTTCCGAGATATGGGCAATCAAAATTTTACACCTTAGGCTCTGTTTCTAACTTGGGCCAAAATTGTAAAATGGTCTTATGAATTAGCGATTTCTTTCTAAATCACATTCCAAGTAATATTCGGCATGCTAATTACGCTGTCAATTGCCAAATTGCAATATCTCTTGTAGTTCCCGAGATATGGGCAATCGAAATTTTACACCTTAGGCTCTGTTTCTAACATGGGCCAAAGTTGTAAAATGGTCTTATGAATTAGCGATTCCGTTCCAATTCACATTGCAAGCAATATTCGGCATGCTAATTACGTTGCCGATTGCCAAATTTCATTATCTCTTATAGTTTCCGAGATATGGGCAATCGAAATTTTACACCTTAGGCTCTGTTTCTAACTTGAGGCAAAATTGAAAAATGGTCTTATGAATTAGCGATTTCGTTCTAAATCACATTTCAAGTAATATTCGGCATGTTAATTACGTTGTCGATTACCAAATTGCATTATATCTTATGGTTTCAGATATATGGACTATCGAAATTTTACAATTTGGCTCTGCTTCTAACTTGGGCCAAAATGGTAAAATGGTCTTATGAATTAGCGATTTCTTTCTAAATCACATTCCAAGTAATATTCGGCATGCTAATTACGCTGTCAATTGCCAAATTGCAATATCTCTTGTAGTTCCCGAGATATGGGCAATCGAAATTTTACACCTTAGGCTCTGTTTCTAACATGGGCCAAAGTTGTAAAATGGTCTTATGAATTAGCGATTCCGTTCCAATTCACATTGCAAGCAATATTCGGCATGCTAATTACGTTGCCGGTTGCCAAATTTCATTATCTCTTATAGTTTCCGAGATATGGGCAATCGAAATTTTACACCTTAGGCTCTGTTTCTAACTTGAGGCAAAATTGAAAAATGGTCTTATGAATTAGCGATTTCGTTCTAAATCACATTCCAAGTAATATTCGGCATGTTAATTACGTTGTCGATTACCAAATTGCATTATATCTTATGGTTTCAGATATATGGACTATCGAAATTTTACAATTTGGCTCTGCTTCTAACTTGGGCCAAAATGGTAAAATGGTCTTATGAATTAGCGATTTCGTTCTAAATCACATTCCAGGTAATATTCGGCATGTTAATTACGTTGTCGATTACCAAATTGTATTATCTCTTATGGTTTCCAATATATGGTCTATCGAAATTTTACACCTTAGGCTCTGTTTGTAACATGGGCCAAAATTTTAAAATGGTCTTATGAATTAGCGATTTCGTTATAAATCACACTCCAAGTAATATTCGGCATGCTAATTACGTTGTCGATTACCAAATTGCATTATCTATTATGATTTCCGATATATGGACTATCGAAATTTTACAATTTGGCTCTGCTTCTAACATGGGCCAAAATTGTAAAATGGTCTTATGAATTAGCGATTCCATTCCAATTCACATTGCAAGCAATATTCGGCCTGCTAATTAGGTTGCCGATTACCAAATTGCATTATCTCTTATAGTTTCCGAGATATGGACTATCGACATCTAACAATATTGGCTCTGTTTCTAACTTGGGCCAGAATTGTAAAATGGTCTTATGAATTAGCGATTTCGCTCCAATTCACATTCCAAGTAATATTAGGCATGCTAATTACGTTGCCGATTGCCAAGTTGCATTATCTTTTATAGTTTCCGAGATATGGACTATCGACATCTAACAATATTGGCTCTGCTTCTAACTTGGGCCAGAATTGTAAAATGGTCTTATGAACTAGCGATTTCGTTCCAATTCACATTCCAAGTAATATTCGGCATGCTAATTACGTTGCCGATTGCCAAATTGCGTTTTCTCTTATAGTTTCCGAGATATGGACTATCGACATCTGACAATATTGGCTCTGCTTCTAACTTGGGCCAGAATTGTAAAATGGTCTTTTGAATTAGCGATTTCGTTCCAATTCACATTCCAAGTAATATTCGGCATGCTAATTACGCTGCCGATTGCCAAATTGCATTATCTCTTATAGTTTCCGAGATATGGACAATCGAAATTTTACACCTTAGAGTCTGTTTCTAACTGGGGCCAAAATTGTAAAATGGTCTTACGAATTAGCGATTTCGTTCCAATTCACATTCCAAGTAATATTCGGCATGCTAATTACGCTGCCGATTGCCAAATTGCATTATCTCTTATAGTTTCCGAGATATGGACTATCGACGTCTAACAATATTAGCTCTGCTTCTAACTTGGGCCAGAATTGTAAAATGGCCTTACGAATTAGTGATTTCGTTCCAATTCACATTCCAAGTAATATTCGGCATGCTAATTACGTTGCCGATTGCCAAATTGCATTATCTCTTATAGTTTCCGAGATATGGACTATCGACATCTGACAATATTGGCTCTGCTTCTAACTTGGGCCAGAATTGTAAAATGGTCTTATGAATTAGCGGTTTCGCTCCAATTCACATTCCAAGTAATATTCGGCATGCTAATTACGTTGCCGATTGCCAAATTGCATTATCTCTTATAGTTTCCGAGATATGGACTATCGACATCTGACAATATTGGCTCTGCTTCTAACTTGGGCCAGAATTGTAAAATGGCCTTATGAATTAGCGATTTCGTTTCAATTCACATTCCAACTAATATTCGGCATGCTAATTACGTTGCCGATTGCCAAATTGCATTATCTCTTATAGTTTCCGAGATATGGACAATCGAAATTTTACACCTTAGAGTATGTTTCTAACTGGGGTCAAAATTGTAAAATGGTCTTACGAATTAGCGATTTCGTTCCAATTCACATTCCAAGTAATATTCGGCATGCTAATTACGTTGCCGATTGCCAAATTGCATTATCTCTTATAGTTTCCGAGATATGGACTATCGACATCTGACAATATTGGCTCTGCTTCTAACTTGGGCCAGAATTGTAAAATGGTCTTATGAATTAGCGATTTCGCTCCAATTCACATTCCAAGTAATATTCGGCATGCTAATTACATTGCCGATTGCCAAATTGCATTATCTCTTTTAGTTACCGAGATATGGACTATCGACATCTGACAATATTGACTCTGCTTCTAACTTGTGCCAGAATTGTAAAATGGTCTTATGAATTAGCGATTTCGTTTCAATTCACATTCCAACTAATATTCGGCATGCTAATTACGTTGCCGATTGCCAAATTGCATTATCTCTTATAGTTTCCGAGATATGGACAATCGGAATTTTACACCTTAGAGTCTGTTTCTAACTGGGGTCAAAATTGTAAAATGGTCTTACGAATTAGCGATTTCGTTCCAATTCACATACCAAGTAATATTCGGCATGCTAATTACGTTGCCGATTGCCAAATTGCATTATCTCTTATAGTTTCCGAGACATGGACTATCGACATCTGACAATGTTGGCTCTGCTTCTAACTTGGGCCAGAATTGTAAAATGTTCTTATGAATTAGCGATTTCGCTCCAATTCACATTCCAAGTAATATTCGGCATGCTAATTACGCTGCCTATTGCCAAATTGCATTATCTCTTATAGTTTCCGAGATATGGACTATCGACATCTAACAATATTGGCTCTGCTTCTAACTTGGGCCAGAATTGTAAAATGGTCTTATGAATTAGCGATTTCGCTCCAATTCACATTCTAAGTAATATTCGGCATGCTAATTACGTTGCCGATTGCCAAATTGCATTATCTCTTATAGTTTCCGAGATATGGACTATCGACACCTGAAAATATTGGCTCTGCTTATAACTTGGGCCAGAATTGTAAAATGGTCTTATGAATTACCGATTTCGCTCCAATTCACATTCCAAGTAATATTCGGCATGCTAATTACGTTGCCGATTGCCAAATTGCATTATCTCTTATAGTTTCCGAGATATGGACAATCGAAATTTTACACCTTAGAATCTGTTTCTAACTGGGGTCAAAATTGTAAAATGGTCTTACGAATTAGCGATTTCGTTCCAATTCACATCCCAAGTAATATTCGGCATGCTAATTACGTTGCCGATTGCCAAATTGCATTATCTCTTATAGTTTCCGAGATATGGACTATCGACATCTGAAAATATTGGCTCTGCTTATAACTTGGTCCAGAATTGTAAAATGGTCTTACGAATTAGCGATTTCCTTCCAAATCATATTCCAAGTAATATTCGGCATGCTAATTACGTTGCCGATTGCCATATTGCATTATCTCTTATAGTTTCCGAGATATGGACAATCGAAATTTTACACCTTAGAGTCTGTTTCTAACTGGGGTCAAAATTGTAAAATGGTCTTACGAATTAGCGATTTCGTTCCAATTCACATTCCAAGTAATATTCGGAATGCTAATTAAGCTGCCGATTGCCAAATTGCATTATCTCTTATAGTTTCCGAGATATGGACAATCGAAATTTTACACCTTAGAGTCTGTTTCTAACTGGGTTCAAAATTGTAAAATGGTCTTACGAATTAGCGATTTCGTTCCAATTCACATTCCAAGTAATATTCGGCATGTTAATTACGCTGCCGATTGCCAAATTGCATTATCTCTAATAGTTTCCGAGATATGGACTATCGACATCTAACAATATTGACTCTGCTTCTAACTTGGGCCAGAATTGTAAAATGGTCTTACGAATTAGCGATTTCGTTCCAATTCACATTCCAAGTAATATTCGGCATGCTAATTACGTTGCCGATTGCCAAATTGCATTATCTCTTATAGTTTCCGAGATATGGACTATCGACATCTGACAATATTGGCTCTGCTTCTAACTTGGGCCAGAATTGTAAAATGATCTTATGAATTAGCGATTTCGCTCCAATTCACATTCCAAGTAATATTCGGCATGCTAATTACGTTGCCCATTGCCAAATTGCATTATCTCTTATAGTTTCCGAGATATGGACTATCGACATCTAACAATATTTTCTCTGCTTCTAACTTGGGCCAGAATTGTAAAATGATCTTATGAATTAGCGATTTCGCTCCAATTCACATTCCAAGTAATATTCGGCATGCTAATTACGTTGCCGATTGTTAAATTGCATTATCTCATATAGTTTCCGAGATATGGGCAATCGAAATTTTACACCTTAGAGTCTGTTTCTAACTGGGGTCAAAATTGTAAAATGGTCTTATGAATTAGCGATTTCGCTCCAATTCACATTCCAAGTAATATTTGGCAAGCTAATTACGTTGCCGATTGCCAAATTGCATTATCTCTTATAGTTTCCGAGATATGGACTATCGACATCTGACAATATTGGCTCTGCTTCTAACTTGGGCCAGAATTGTAAAATGGCCTTATGAATTAGCGATTTCGTTTCAATTCACATTCCAACTAATATTCGGCATGCTAATTACGTTGCAGATTGCCAAATTGCATTATCTCTTATAGTTTCCGAGATATGGACTATCGACATCTGACAATATTGGCTCTGCTTCTAACTGGGGTCAAAATTGTAAAATGGTCTTACGAATTAGCGATTTCGTTCCAATTCACATTCCAAGTAATATTCGGCATGCTAATTACGTTGCCGATTGCCAAATTGCATTATCTCTTAAAGTTTCCGAGATATGGACTATCGACATCTTACAATATTGGCTCTGCTTCTAACTTGGGCCAGAATTGTAAAATGGTCTTGTGAATTAGCGATTTCGTTCCAATTCACATTCCAAGTAATATTCGGCATGCTAATTACGTTGCCGATTGCCAAATTGCATTATCTCTTATAGTTTCCTAGGTATGGACAATCGAAATTTTACACCTTAGAGTCTGTTTCTAACTGGGGTTAAAATTGTAAAATGGTCTTACGAATTAGCGATTTCGTTCCAATTCACATTCCAAGTAATATTCGACATGTTAATTACGCTGCCGATTGCCAAATTGCATTATCTCTTATAATTTCCGAGATATGGACTATCGACATCTAACAATATTGACTCTGTTTCTAACTTGGGCCAGAATTGTAAAATGGTCTTATGAATTAGCGATTTCGCTCCAATTCACATTCCTTGTAATATTCGGCATGCTAATTACGTTGCTGATTGCCAAATTGCATTATCTCTTATAGTTTCCGAGATATGGACTATCGACATCTGACAATATTGGCTCTGCTTCTAACTTGCGCCAGAATTGTAAAATGGTCTTATGAATTAGCGATTTGGCTCCAATTCACATTCCAAGTAATATTCGGCATGTTAATTACGTCGCCGATTGCCAAATTGCATTATCTCTTATAGTTTCTGAGATATGGACAATCGAAATTTTACACCTTAGAGTCTGTTTCTAACTGGGGTCAAAATTGTAAAATGGTCTTACGAATTAGCGATTTCGTTCCAATTCACATTCCAAGTAATATTCGGCATGCTAATTACGCTGCCGATTGCCAAATTGCATTATCTCTTATAGTTTCCGAGGTATGGACTATCGACATCTGACAATATTGGCTCTGCTTCTAACTTGCGCCAGAATTGTAAAATGATCTTATGAATTAGCGATTTCTCTCCAATTCACATTCCAAGTAATATTCGGCATGCTAATTACGTTGCCGATTGCCAAATTGCATTATCTCTTATAGTTTCCGAGATATGGACTATCGACATCTGACAATATTGGCTCTGCTTCTAACTTGGGCCAGAATTGTAAAATGGTCTTATGAATTAGCGATTTCGTTTCAATTCACATTCCAACTAACATTCGGCATGCTAATTACGTTGCCGATTGCCAAATTGCATTATCTCTTATAGTTTCCGAGATATGGGCAATCGAAATTTTACACTTTAGGCTCTGTTTCCAACTTGGGCCATAATTGTAAAATGGTCTTATGAATTAGCGATTTCTTTCTAAATCACATTCCAAGTAATATTCGGCATGCTAATTATGCTGTCGATTGCAAAATTGCATTATCTCTTATAGTTTCCGAGATATGGGCAATCGAAATTTTACACTTTAGGCTCTGTTTCTAACTTGGGCCAAAATTGTAAAATGGTCTTATGAATTGGCGATTTCTTTCTAAATCACATTCCAAGTAATATTTGGCATGCTAATTGCGCTGTCGATTACCAAATTGAATTACCTCTTATGGTTTCCGATATATGGACTATCGAAATTTTACAATTTGGCTCTGCTTCAACTTTTGCCAAAATTGTAAAATGGCCTTATGAATTAGCGATTTCGTTCCAATTCACAGTCCGAGCAATATTCGGCATGCTAATTACGTTGCCGATTGCCAAATTGCATTATCTCTTATACTTTCCGAGATATGGGTAATCGAAATTTTATACCTTAGGCTGTATTTCTAACTAGGGCCAAAATTGTAAAATGGTCTTATGAATTAGCGATTTCGTTCCAATTCACATTTCAAGCAATATTCGGCATGCTAATTACGTTGCCGATTGCCAAATTGCATTATCTCTTAGAGTTTCCGAGATATGGGCAATCGAAATTTTATACCTTAAGCTGTATTTCTAACATGGGACAAAATTGTAAAATGGCCTTATGAATTAGCGATTTCGTTCTAAATCACATTCCAAGTAATATTCGGCACGTTAATTACGTTGTCGATTAACAAATTGCATTATCTCTTATGGTTTCCGATAAATGGACTCTCGAAATTTTACAATTTGGCTCTGCTTCTAACATGGGCCAAAATTGTAAAATGTTCTTATGAATTAACGATTCCGTTCCAATTCACATTGCAAGCAATATTCGGCATGCTAATTACGTTGCCGATTGCCAAATTGCATTGTCTCTTATAGTTTCCGAGATATGGGCAATCGAAATTTTATACCTTAGGCTGTATTTCTAACTAGGGCCAAAATTGTAAAATGGTCTTATGAATTAGCGATTTCGTTCCAATTCACATTTCAAGCAATATTCGGCATGCTAATTACGTTGCCGATTGCCAAATTTCATTATCTCTTATAGTTTCCGAGATATGGGCAATCGAAATTTTATACCTTAGGCTGTATTTCTAACATGGGACAAAATTGTAAAATGGCCTTATGAATTAGCGATTTCGTTCTAAATCACATTCCAAGTAATATTCGGCACGTTAATTACGTTGTCGATTAACAAATTGCATTATCTCTTATGGTTTCCGATATATGGATTATCGAAATTTTACAATTTGGCTCTGCTTCTAACTTGGGCCAGAATTGTAAAATAGTCTTATGAATTAGCGATTTCGTTCCAATTCACAGTCCAAGCAATATTCGGCATGCTAATTACGTTGCCGATTGCCAAATTGCATTATCTCTTATAGTTTCCGAGATATGGGCTATCGAAATTTTACACCTTAGGCTCTGTTTCTAACATGGGCCAAAATTGTAAAATGGCCTTATGAATTAGCGATTTCACTTCAATTCACATTCCAAGTAATATTCGGCATGCTAATTACGCTGTCGATTGCAAAATTGCGTTATCTCTTATAGTTTCCGAGATATGGGCAATCGAAATTTTACACTTTAGGCTCTGTTTCTAACTCACGCAAAAATTGTAAAATGGTCTTATGAATTAGCGATTTCGTTCTAAATCACATTCCAAGTAATATTCGGCACGTTAATTACGTTGTCGATTAACAAATTGCATTATCTTTTATGGTTTCCGATATATGGATTATCGAAATTTTACAATTTGGCTCTGCTTCTAACTTGGGCCAGAATTGTAAAATGGTCTTATGAATTAGCGATTTCGTTCCAATTCACAGTCCAAGCAATATTGGGCATGCTAATTACGTTGCCGATTGCCAAATTGCATTATCTCTTATAGTTTCCGAGATATGGGCTATCGAAATTTTACACCTTAGGCTCTGTTTCTAACATGGGCCAAAATTGTAAAATGGCCTTATGAATTAGCGATTTCGTTCTAAATCACACTCCAAGTAATATTCTGGATGCTAATTACGTTGCCGATTGCCAAATTGCATTGTCTCTTATAGTTTCCGAGATATGGGCAATCGAAATTTTACACTTTAGGCTCTGTTTCTAACTCACGCAAAAATTGTAAAATGGTCTTATGAATTAGCGATTTCGTTCTAAATCACATTCCAAGTAATATTCGGCACGTTAATTACGTTGTCGATTAACAAATTGCATTATTTCT
Source organism: Rhynchophorus ferrugineus (assembly GCF_030347505.1). NCBI lineage: Eukaryota > Metazoa > Arthropoda > Insecta > Coleoptera > Curculionidae > Rhynchophorus > Rhynchophorus ferrugineus. Next base: position 785,583 of record NW_027472597.1, read on the forward strand.
TATGGTTTCCGATAAATGGACTCTCGAAATTTTACAATTTGGCTCTGCTTCTAACATGGGCCAAAATTGTAAAATGGTCTTATGAATTAACGATTCCGTTCCAATTCACACTGCAAGCAATATTCGGCATGCTAATTACGTTGCCGATTGCCAAATTGCATTGTCTCTTATAGTTTCCGAGATATGGGTAATCGAAATTTTATACCTTAGGCTGTATTTCTAACTAGGGCCAAAATTGTAAAATGTTCTTATGAATTAGCGATTTCGTTCCAATTCACATTTCAAGCAATATTCGGCATGCTAATTACGTTGCCGATTGCCAAATTTCATTATCTCTTATAGTTTCCGAGATATGGGCAATCAAAATTTTACACCTTAGGCTCTGTTTCTAACTTGGGCCAAAATTGTAAAATGGTCTTATGAATTAGCGATTTCGTTCTAAATCACATTCCAAGTAATATTCGGTACGTTAATTACGTTGTCGATTAACAAATTGCATTATCACTTATGGTTTCCGATATATGGATTATCGAAATTTTACAATTTGGCTCTGCTTCTAACATGGGCCAAAATTGTAAAATGGTCTTATGAATTAACGATTCCGTTCCAATTCACATTGCAAGTAATATTCGGCATGCTAATTACGTTGCCGATTGCCAAATTGCATTATCTCTTATAGTTTCCGAGATATGGGCAATCCAAATTTTACACCTTAGGCTCTCTTTCAAACTAGGGCCAAAATTGTAAAATGGTCTTATGAATTAGCGATTTCATTCCAATTCACATTCCAAGTAATATTCGGCATGCTAATTACGCTGTCGATTACCAAATTGCATTATCTCTTATGGTTTCCGATGTATCGACCATCGAAATTTTACAATTTGGCTCTGCTTCAACTTTTGCCAAAATTGTAAAATGGTCTTATGAATTAGCGATTTCGTTCCAATTCACAGTCCAGCAATATTCGGCATGCTAATTACGTTGACGATTGCCAAATTGCATTATCTCTTATGGTTTCCGATATATGGACTATCGAAATTTTACAATTTGGCTCTGCTTCTAACATGGGCCAAAATTGTAAAATGTTCTTATTAATTAACGATTCCGTTCCAATTCACACTGCAAGCAATATTCGGCATGCTAATTACGTTGCCGATTGTCAAATTGCATTATCTCTTATAGTTTCCGAGATATGGGTAATCGAAATTTTATACCTTAGGCTGTGTTACTAACTCGGGTCAAAATTCTAAAACGGTCTTATGAATTACCGATTGCGTTTCAATTCACATTCCAAGCAATATTCGGCATGCTAATTACGTTGCCGATTGCCACATTTCGTTATCTCTTATAGCTTCCGAGATATGGGCAATCAAAATTTTACACCTTAGGCTCTGTTTCTAACTTGGGCCAAAATTGTAAAATGGTCTTATGAATTAGCGATTTCTTTCTAAATCACATTCCAAGTAATATTCGGCATGCTAATTACGCTGTCGATTGCCAAATTGCAATATCTCTTGTAGTTCCCGAGATATGGGCAATCGAAATTTTACACCTTAGGCTCTGTTTCTAACATGGGCCAAAGTTGTAAAATGGTCTTATGAATTAGCGATTCCGTTCCAATTCACATTGAAAGCAATATTCGGCATGCTAATTACGTTGCCGATTGCCAAATTGCATTATCTCTTATAGTTTCCGAGATATGGGCAATCCAAATTCTACACCTTGGGCTCTGTTTCAAACTTGGGCCAAAATTGTAAAATGGTCTTATGAATTAGCGATTTCACTTCAATTCACATTCCAAGTAATATTCGGCATGCTAATTACGCTGTCGATTGCAAAATTGCGTTATCTCTTATAGTTTCCGAGATATGGGCAATCGAAATTTTACACTTTAGGTTCTGTTTCTAACTCACGCAAAAATTGTAAAATGGTCTTATGAATTACGGATTTCGTTCCAAATCATATTCTAAGTAATATTCGACATGCTAATTACGTCGCCGTTTGCCAAATTGCACTAGTATAGTTTCCGAAATATGGGCCATAGAAATTTTGCTCTTTAGGCTCTGTTTCTAACTTAGGCCAACATTGTAAAATGGTCTTATGAATTACGGATTTCGTTCCAAATCATATTCCAAGTAATATTCGTCATGCTAATTAGGTCGCCGTTTGCCAAATTGCACTATCTCTTATAGTTTCCGAAATATGGGCTATCGAAATTTTACTCTTTAGGCTCTGTTTCTAACTTAGACCAAAATTGTAAAATGGTCTTATGAATTAAGGATTTCGTTCCAAATCATACTCCAAGTAATACTCGCCATGCTAATAACGTTGTCGATTGCCAAATTGCATTATCTCTTATAGTTTCCAAGATATGGGCTATCGCAATTAGGGCACACATTAGGCTGGGTTTCTAAATTAAGCTAAAATTGTAAAATGACCTTGTGAATTACGGACTTTTGTTCCAAATCACATGTCAAGTAATATTCGGCATGCTTGTGACGTTGTCGTTTGCCAAATTGCATTATCTCTTATAGTTCCCGTATATGGGCTATCCAAATTTTACATCTTAGGCTCTGTTTCTAACTTGGGCCAAAATTGTAAAATGTTCTTATGAATTAGCGATTCCGTTCCAATTCACATTGCGAGCAATATTCGGCATGCCAATTACGTTGCCGATTGTCAAATTGCATTATCTCTTATAGTTTCCGAGATATGGGTAATCGAAATTTTATACCTTAGGCTGTGTTACTAACTCGGGTCAAAATTCTAAAACGGTCTTATGAATTACCGATTGCGTTTCAATTCACATTCCAAGCAATATTCGGCATGCTAATTACGTTGCCGATTGCCAAATTTCGTTATCTCTTATAGTTTCCGAGATATGGGCAATCAAAATTTTACACCTTAGGCTCTGTTTCTAACTTGGGCCAAAATTGTAAAATGGTCTTATGAATTAGCGATTTCGTTCTAAATCACATTCCAAGTAATATTCGGCATGCTAATTACGTTGCCGATTGCCACATTTCGTTATCTCTTATAGCTTCCGAGATATGGGCAATCAAAATTTTACACCTTAGGCTCTGTTTCTAACTTGGGCCAAAATTGTAAAATGGTCTTATGAATTAGCGATTTCTTTCTAAATCACATTCCAAGTAATATTCGGCATGCTAATTACGCTGTCGATTGCCAAATTGCAATATCTCTTGTAGTTCCCGAGATATGGGCAATCGAAATTTTACACCTTAGGCTCTGTTTCTAACATGGGCCAAAGTTGTAAAATGGTCTTATGAATTAGCGATTCCGTTCCAATTCACATTGAAAGCAATATTCGGCATGCTAATTACGTTGCCGATTGCCAAATTTCATTATCTCTTATAGTTTCCGAGATATGGGCAATCGAAATTTTACACCTTAGGCTCTGTTTCTAACTTGAGGCAAAATTGAAAAATGGTCTTATGAATAAGCGATTTCGTTCTAAATCACATTCCAAGTAATATTCGGCATGTTAATTACGTTGTCGATTACCAAATTGTATTATCTCTTATGGTTTCCAATATATGGACTATCGAAATTTTACACCTTAGGCTCTGTTTGTAACATGGGCCAAAATTTTAAAATGGTCTTATGAATTAGCGATTTCGTTATAAATCACACTCCAAGTAATATTCGGCATGCTAATTACGTTGTCGATTACCAAATTGCATTATCTATTATGATTTCCGATATATGGACTATCGAAATTTTACAATTTGGCTCTGCTTCTAATATGGGCCAAAATTGTAAAATGGTCTTATGAATTAGCGATTCCATTCCAATTCACATTCCAAGTAATATTCGGCATGCTAATTACGTTGCCGATTGCCAAGTTGCATTATTTTTTATAGTTTTCGAGATATGGACTATCGACATCTAACAATATTGGCTCTGCTTCTAACTTGGGCCAGAATTGTAAAATGGTCTTATGAACTAGATTTTTTGGTTCCAATTCACATTCCAAGTAATATTCGGCATGCTAATTACGCTGCCGATTGCCAAATTGCATTATCTCTTATAGTTTCCGAGATATGGACAATCGAAATTTTACACCTTAGAGTCTGTTTCTAACTGGGGTCAAAATTGTAAAATGGTCTTACGAATTAGCGATTTCGTTGCAATTCACATTCCAAGTAATATTCGGCATGCTAATTACGCTGCCGATTGCCAAATTGCATTATCTCTTATAGTTTCCGAGATATGGACTATCGACGTCTAACAATATTAGCTCTGCTTCTAACTTGGGCCAGAATTGTAAAATGGTCTTACGAATTAGTGATTTCGTTCCAATTCACATTCCAAGTAATATTCGGCATGCTAATTACGTTGCCGATTGCCAAATTGCATTTTCTCTTATAGTTTCCGAGATATGGACTATCGATATCTGACAATATTGGCTCTGCTTCTAACTTGGGCCAGAATTGTAAAATGGTCTTATGAATTAGCGATTTCGTTCCAATTCACATTCCAAGTAATATTCGGCATGCTAATTACGCTGCCGATTGCCAAATTGCATTATCTCTTATAGTTTCCGAGATATGGACAATCGAAATTTTACACCTTAGAGTCTGTTTCTAACTGGGGTCAAAATTGTAAAATGGTCTTACGAATTAGCGATTTCGTTCCAATTCACATTCCAAGTAATATTCGGCATGCTAATTACGCTGCCGATTGCCAAATTGCATTATCTCTTATAGTTTCCGAGATATGGACTATCGACGTCTAACAATATTAGCTCTGCTTCTAACTTGGGCCAGAATTGTAAAATGGTCTTACGAATTAGTGATTTCGTTCCAATTCACATTCCAAGTAATATTCGGCATGCTAATTACGTTGCCGATTGCCAAATTGCATTATCTCTTATAGTTTCCGAGATATGGACTATCGACATCTGACAATATTGGCTCTGCTTCTAACTTGGGCCAGAATTGTAAAATGGTCTTATGAATTAGCGATTTCGTTTCAATTCACATTCCAACTAATATTCGGCATGCTAATTACGTTGCCGATAGCCAAATTGCATTATCTCTTATAGTTTCCGAGATATGGACAATCGGAATTTTACACCTTAGGGTCTGTTTCTAACTGGGGTCAAAATTGTAAAATGGTCTTACGAATTAGTGATTTCGTTCCAATTCACATTCCAAGTAATATTCGGCATGCTAATTACGTTGCCGATTGCCAAATTGCATTATCTCTTATAGTTTCCGAGACATGGACTATCGACATCTGACAATGTTGGCTCTGCTTCTAACTTGGGTCAGAATTGTAAAATGTTCTTATGAATTAGCGATTTCGCTCCAATTCACATTCCAAGTAATATTCGGCATGCTAATTACTCTGCCGATTGCCAAGTTGCATTATCTCTTATAGTTTCCGAGATATGGACTATTGACACCTGAAAATATTGGCTCTGCTTATAACTTGGGCCAGAATTGTAAAATGGTCTTATGAATTAGCGATTTCGCTCCAATTCACATTCCAAGTAATATTCGGCATGCTAATTACGTTGGCGATTGCCAAATTGCATTATCTCTTATAGTTTCCGAGATATGGACAATCGAAATTTTACACCTTAGAGTCTGTTTCTAACTGGGGTCAAAATTGTAAAATGGTCTTACGAATTAGCGATTTCGTTCCAATTCACATTCCAAGTAATATTCGGCATGCTAATTACGTTGCCGATTGCCAAATTGCATTATCTCTTATAGTTTCCGAGATATGGACTATCGACATCTGTAAATATTGGCTCTGCTTATAACTTGGGCCAGAATTGTAAAATGGTCTTACGAATTAGCGATTTCCTTCCAAATCACATTCCAAGTAATATTCGGCATGCTAATTACGTTGCCGATTGCCAAATTGCATTATCTCTTATAGTTTCTGAGATATGGACTATCGACATCTGACAATATTGGCTCTGCTTCTAACTTGGGCCAGAATTGTAAAATGGTCTTATGAATTAGCGATTTCGTTCCAATTCACATTCCAAGTAATATTCGGCATGCTAATTACGTTGCCGATTGCCATATTGCATTATCTCTTATAGTTTCCGAGATATGGACAATCGAAATTTTACACCTTAGAGTCTGTTTCTAACTGGGGTCAAAATTGTAAAATGGTCTTACGAATTAGCGATTTCGTTCCAATTCACATTCCAAGTAATATTCGGAATGTTAATTAAGCTGCCGATTGCCAAATTGCATTATCTCTTATAGTTTCCGAGATATGGACAATCGAAATTTTACACCTTAGAGTCTGTTTCTAACTGGGTTCAAAATTGTAAAATGGTCTTACGAATTAGCGATTTCGTTCCAATTCACATTCCAAGTAATATTCGGCATGTTAATTACGCTGCCGATTGCCAAATTGCATTATCTCTAATAGTTTCCGAGATATGGACTATCGACATCTAACAATATTGACTCTGCTTCTAACTTGGGCCAGAATTGTAAAATGGTCTTACGAATTAGCGATTTCGTTCCAATTCACATTCCAAGTAATATTCGGCATGCTAATTACGTTGCCGATTGCCAAATTGCATTATCTCTTATAGTTTCCGAGATATGGACTATCGACACCTGAAAATATTGGCTCTGCTTATAACTTGGGCCAGAATTGTAAAATGATCTTATGAATTAGCGATTTCGCTCCAATTCACATTCCAAGTAATATTCGGCATGCTAATTACGTTGCCCATTGCCAAATTGCATTATCTCTTATAGTTTCCGAGATATGGACTATCGACATCTAACAATATTTTCTCTGCTTCTAACTTGGGCCAGAATTGTAAAATGGTCTTATGAATTAGCGATTTGGCTCCAATTCACATTCCAAGTAATATTCGGCATGCTAATTACGTTGCCGATTGCCAAATTGCATTATCTCATATAGTTTCCGAGATATGGGCAATCGAAATTTTACACCTTAGAGTCTGTTTCTAACTGGGGTCAAAATTGTAAAATGGTCTTATGAATTAGCGATTTCGCTCCAATTCACATTCCAAGTAATATTTGGCAAGCTAATTACGCTGCCGATTGCCAAATTGCATTATCTCTTATAGTTTCCGAGATATGGACTATCGACATCTGACAATATTGGCTCTGCTTCTAACTTGGGCCAGAATTGTAAAATGGCCTTATGAATTAGCGATTTCGTTTCAATTCACATTCCAACTAATATTCGGCATGCTAATTACGTTGCAGATTGCCAAATTGCATTATCTCTTATAGTTTCCGAGATATGGACAATCGAAATTTTACACCTTAGAGTCTGTTTCTAACTGGGGTCAAAATTGTAAAATGGTCTTACGAATTAGCGATTTCGTTCCAATTCACATTCCAAGTAATATTCGGCATGCTAATTACGTTGCCGATTGCCAAATTGCATTATCTCTTAAAGTTTCCGAGATATGGACTATCGACATCTTACAATATTGGCTCTGCTTCTAACTTGGGCCAGAATTGTAAAATGGTCTTATGAATTAGTGATTTCGTTCCAATTCACATTCCAAGTAATATTCGGCATGTTAATTACGCTGCCGATTGCCAAATTGCATTATCTCTTATAGTTTCCGAGATATGGACTATCGACATCTGACAATATTGGCTCTGCTTCTAACTTGGGCCAGAATTGTAAAATGGTCTTATGAATTGGCGATTTCGCTCCAATTCACATTCCAAGTAATATTCGGCATGCTAATTACGTTGCCGATTGCCAAATTGCATTATCTCTTATAGTCTCCGAGATATGGACTATCGACATCTGACAATATTGGCTCTGCTTCTAACTTGGGCCAGAATTGTAAAATGGTCTTATGAATTAGCGATTTCGCTCCAATTCACATTCCAAGTAATATTCGGCATGCTAATTACGTTGACGATTGCCTAATTGCATTATCTCTTATAGTTTCCGAGATATGGACTATCGACATCTGACAATATTGGCTCTGCTTCTATCTTGGGCCAGAATTGTAAAATGGTCTTATGAATTAGCGATTCCGTTTCAATTCACATTCCAACTAATATTCGGCATGCTAATTACGTTGCCGATTGCCAAATTGCATTATCTCTTATAGTTTCCGAGATATGGACAATCGGAATTTTACACCTTAGAGTCTGTTTCTAACTGGGGTCAAAATTGTAAAATGGTCTTACGAATTAGCGATTTCGTTCCAATTCACATTCCAAGTAATATTCGGCATGCTAATTACGTTGCCGATTGCCAAATTGCATTATCTCTTATAGTCTCCGAGATATGGACTATCGACATCTGACAATATTGGCTCTGCTTCTAACTTGGGCCAGAATTGTAAAATGGTCTTATGAATTAGCGATTTCGCTCCAATTCACATTCCAAGTAATATTCGGCATGCTAATTACGTTGCCGATTGCCTAATTGCATTATCTCTTATAGTTTCCGAGATATGGACTATCGACATCTGACAATATTGGCTCTGCTTCTAACTTGGGCCAGAATTGTAAAATGGTCTTATGAATTAGCGATTTCGCTCCAATTCACATTCCAAGTAATATTCGGCATGCTAATTACGTTGCCGATTGCCTAATTGCATTATCTCTTATAGTTTCCGAGATATGGACTATCGACATCTGACAATATTGGCTCTGCTTCTATCTTGGGCCAGAATTGTAAAATGTTCTTATGAATTAGCGATTTCGCTCCAATTCACATTCCAAGTAATATTCGGCATGTTAATTACGCTGCCGATTGCCAAATTGCATTATCTCTAATAGTTTCCGAGATATGGACAATCGAAATTTTACACCTTATAGTCTGTTTCTAACTGGGGTCAAAATTGTAAAATGGTCTTACGAATTAGCGATTTCGTTCCAATTCACATTCCAAGTAATATTCGGAATGTTAATTAAGCTGCCGATTGCCAAATTGCATTATCTCTTATAGTTTCCGAGATATGGACAATCGAAATTTTACACCTTAGAGTCTGTTTCTAACTGGGTTCAAAATTGTAAAATGGTCTTACGAATTAGCGATTTCGTTCCAATTCACATTCCAAGTAATATTCGGCATGTTAATTACGCTGCCGATTGCCAAATTGCATTATCTCTAATAGTTTCCGAGATATGGACTATCGACATCTAACAATATTGACTCTGCTTCTTACTTGGGCCAGAATTGTAAAATGGTCTTACGAATTAGCGATTTCGTTCCAATTCACATTCCAAGTAATATTCGGCATGCTAATTACGTTGCCGATTGCCAAATTGCATTATCTCTTATAGTTTCCGAGATATGGACTATCGACATCTGACAATATTGGCTCTGCTTCTAACTTGGGCCAGAATTGTAAAATGATCTTATGAATTAGCGATTTCGCTCCAATTCACATTCCAAGTAATATTCGGCATGCTAATTACGTTGCCCATTGCCAAATTTCATTATCTCTTATAGTTTCCGAGATATGGGCAATCGAAATTTTACACCTTAGGCTCTGTTTCTAACTTGAGGCAAAATTGAAAAATGGTCTTATGAATAAGCGATTTCGTTCTAAATCACATTCCAAGTAATATTCGGCATGTTAATTACGTTGTCGATTACCAAATTGTATTATCTCTTATGGTTTCCAATATATGGACTATCGAAATTTTACACCTTAGGCTCTGTTTGTAACATGGGCCAAAATTTTAAAATGGTCTTATGAATTAGCGATTTCGTTATAAATCACACTCCAAGTAATATTCGGCATGCTAATTACGTTGTCGATTACCAAATTGCATTATCTATTATGATTTCCGATATATGGACTATCGAAATTTTACAATTTGGCTCTGCTTCTAACATGGGCCAAAATTGTAAAATGGTCTTATGAATTAGCGATTCCATTCCAATTCACATTGCAAGCAATATTCGGCCTGCTAATTAGGTTGCCGATTACCAAATTGCATTATCTCTTATAGTTTCCGAGATATGGACTATCGACATCTAACAATATTGGCTCTGCTTCTAACTTGGGCCAGAATTGTAAAATGGTCTTATGAATTAGCGATTTCGCTCCAATTCACATTGTAAGTAATATTCGGCATGCTAATTACGTTGCCGATTGCCAAGTTGCATTATCTTTTATAGTTTCCGAGATATGGACTATCGACATCTAACAATATTGGCTCTGCTTCTAACTTGGGCCAGAATTGTAAAATGGTCTTATGAACTAGCGATTTCGTTCCAATTCACATTCCAAGTAATATTCGGCATGCTAATTACGCTGCCGATTGCCAAATTGCATTATCTCTTATAGTTTCCGAGATATGGACAATCGAAATTTTACACCTTAGAGTCTGTTTCTAACTGGGGTCAAAATTGTAAAATGGTCTTACGAATTAGCGATTTCGTTCCAATTCACATTCCAAGTAATATTCGGCATGCTAATTACGCTGCCGATTGCCAAATTGCATTATCTCTTATAGTTTCCGAGATATGGACTATCGACGTCTAACAATATTAGCTCTGCTTCTAACTTGGGCCAGAATTGTAAAATGGTCTTACGAATTAGTGATTTCGTTCCAATTCACATTCCAAGTAATATTCGGCATGCTAATTACGTTGCCGATTGCCAAATTGCATTTTCTCTTATAGTTTCCGAGATATGGACTATCGACATCTGACAAAATTGGCTCTGCTTCTAACTTGGGCCAGAATTGTAAAATGGTCTTATGAATTAGCGATTTCGTTCCAATTCACATTCCAAGTAATATTCGGCATGCTAATTACGCTGCCGATTGCCAAATTGCATTATCTCTTATAGTTTCCGAGATATGGAGAATCGAAATTTTACACCTTAGAGTCTGTTTCTAACTGGGGTCAAAATTGTAAAATGGTCTTACGAATTAGCGATTTCGTTCCAATTCACATTCCAAGTAATATTCGGCATGCTAATTACGCTGCCGATTGCCAAATTGCATTATCTCTTATAGTTTCCGAGATATGGACTATCGACGTCTAACAATATTAGCTCTGCTTCTAACTTGGGCCAGAATTGTAAAATGGTCTTACGAATTAGTGATTTCGTTCCAATTCACATTCCAAGTAATATTCGGCATGCTAATTACGTTGCCGATTGCCAAATTGCATTATCTCTTATAGTTTCCGAGATATGGACTATCGACATCTGACAATATTGGCTCTGCTTCTAACTTGGGCCAGAATTGTAAAATGGTCTTATGAATTAGCGATTTCGCTCCAATTCACATTCCAAGTAATATTCGGCATGCTAATTACGTTGCCGATTGCCAAATTGCATTATCTCTTATAGTTTCCGAGATATGGACTATCGACATCTGACAATATTGGCTCTGCTTCTAACTTGGGCCAGAATTGCAAAATGGTCTTATGAATTAGCGATTTCGTTTCAATTCACATTCCAACTAATATTCGGCATGCTAATTACGTTGCCGATTGCCAAATTGCATTATCTCTTATAGTTTCCGAGATATGGACAATCGGAATTTTACACCTTAGGGTCTGTTTCTAACTGGGGTCAAAATTGTAAAATGGTCTTACGAATTAGTGATTTCGTTCCAATTCACATTCCAAGTAATATTCGGCATGCTAATTACGTTGCCGATTGCCAAATTGCATTATCTCTTATAGTTTCCGAGACATGGACTATCGACATCTGACAATGTTGGCTCTGCTTCTAACTTGGGCCAGAATTGTAAAATGTTCTTATGAATTAGCGATTTCGCTCCAATTCACATTCCAAGTAATATTCGGCATGCTAATTACGCTGCCGATTGCCAAGTTGCATTATCTCTTATAGTTTCCGAGATATGGACTATCGACATCTAACAATATTAGCTCTGCTTCTAACTTGGGCCAGAATTGTAAAATGGTCTTATGAATTAGCGATTTCGCTCCAATTCACATTCTAAGTAATATTCGGCATGCTAATTACGTTGCCGATTGCCAAATTGCATTATCTCTTATAGTTTCCGAGATATGGACTATCGACACCTGAAAATATTGGCTCTGCTTATAACTTGGGCCAGAATTGTAAAATGGTCTTATGAATTAGCGATTTCGCTCCAATTCACATTCCAAGTAATATTCGGCATGCTAATTACGTTGCCGATTGCCAAATTGCATTATCTCTTATAGTTTCCGAGATATGGACAATCGAAATTTTACACCTTAGAGTCTGTTTCTAACTGGGGTCAAAATTGTAAAATGGTCTTACGAATTAGCGATTTCGTTCCAATTCACATTCCAAGTAATATTCGGCATGCTAATTACGTTGCCGATTGCCAAATTGCATTATCTCTTATAGTTTCCGAGATATGGACTATCGACATCTGAAAATATTGGCTCTGCTTATAACTTGGGCCAGAATTGTAAAATGGTCTTACGAATTAGCGATTTCCTTCCAAATCACATTCCAAGTAATATTCGGCATGCTAATTACGTTGCCGATTGCCAAATTGCATTATCTCTTATAGTTTCTGAGATATGGACTATCGACATCTGACAATATTGGCTCTGCTTCTAACTTGGGCCAGAATTGTAAAATGGTCTTATGAATTAGCGATTTCGTTCCAATTCACATTCCAAGTAATATTCGGCATGCTAATTACGTTGCCGATTGCCATATTGCATTATCTCTTATAGTTTCCGAGATATGGACAATCGAAATTTTACACCTTAGAGTCTGTTTCTAACTGGGGTCAAAATTGTAAAATGGTCTTACGAATTAGCGATTTCGTTCCAATTCACATTCCAAGTAATATTCGGAATGTTAATTAAGCTGCCGATTGCCAAATTGCATTATCTCTTATAGTTTCCGAGATATGGACAATCGAAATTTTACACCTTAGAGTCTGTTTCTAACTGGGTTCAAAATTGTAAAATGGTCTTACGAATTAGCGATTTCGTTCCAATTCACATTCCAAGTAATATTCGGCATGTTAATTACGCTGCCGATTGCCAAATTGCATTATCTCTAATAGTTTCCGAGATATGGACTATCGACATCTAACAATATTGACTCTGCTTCTAACTTGGGCCAGAATTGTAAAATGGTCTTACGAATTAGCGATTTCGTTCCAATTCACATTCCAAGTAATATTCGGCATGCTAATTACGTTGCCGATTGCCAAATTGCATTATCTCTTATAGTTTCCGAGATATGGACTATCGACATCTAACAATATTGGCTCTGCTTCTAACTTGGGCCAGAATTGTAAAATGGTCTTATGAACTAGCGATTTCGTTCCAATTCACATTCCAAGTAATATTCGGCATGCTAATTACGCTGCCGATTGCCAAATTGCATTATCTCTTATAGTTTCCGAGATATGGACAATCGAAATTTTACACCTTAGAGTCTGTTTCTAACTGGGGTCAAAATTGTAAAATGGTCTTACGAATTAGCGATTTCGTTCCAATTCACATTCCAAGTAATATTCGGCATGCTAATTACGCTGCCGATTGCCAAATTGCATTATCTCTTATAGTTTCCGAGATATGGACTATCGACGTCTAACAATATTAGCTCTGCTTCTAACTTGGGCCAGAATTGTAAAATGGTCTTACGAATTAGTGATTTCGTTCCAATTCACATTCCAAGTAATATTCGGCATGCTAATTACGTTGCCGATTGCCAAATTGCATTTTCTCTTATAGTTTCCGAGATATGGACTATCGACATCTGACAATATTGGCTCTGCTTCTAACTTGGGCCAGAATTGTAAAATGGTCTTATGAATTAGCGATTTCGTTCCAATTCACATTCCAAGTAATATTCGGCATGCTAATTACGCCGCCGATTGCCAAATTGCATTATCTCTTATAGTTTCCGAGATATGGACAATCGAAATTTTACACCTTAGAGTCTGTTTCTAACTGGGGTCAAAATTGTAAAATGGTCTTACGAATTAGCGATTTCGTTCCAATTCACATTCCAAGTAATATTCGGCATGCTAATTACGCTGCCGATTGCCAAATTGCATTATCTCTTATAGTTTCCGAGATATGGACTATCGACGTCTAACAATATTAGCTCTGCTTCTAACTTGGGCCAGAATTGTAAAATGGTCTTACGAATTAGTGATTTCGTTCCAATTCACATTCCAAGTAATATTCGGCATGCTAATTACGTTGCCGATTGCCAAATTGCATTATCTCTTATAGTTTCCGAGATATGGACTATCGACATCTGACAATATTGGCTCTGCTTCTAACTTGGGCCAGAATTGTAAAATGGTCTTATGAATTAGCGATTTCGCTCCAATTCACATTCCAAGTAATATTCGGCATGCTAATTACGTTGCCGATTGCCAAATTGCATTATCTCTTATAGTTTCCGAGATATGGACTATCGACATCTGACAATATTGGCTCTGCTTCTAACTTGGGCCAGAATTGTAAAATGGTCTTATGAATTAGCGATTTCGTTTCAATTCACATTCCAACTAATATTCGGCATGCTAATTACGTTGCCGATTGCCAAATTGCATTATCTCTTATAGTTTCCGAGATATGGACAATCGGAATTTTACACCTTAGGGTCTGTTTCTAACTGGGGTCAAAATTGTAAAATGGTCTTACGAATTAGTGATTTCGTTCCAATTCACATTCCAAGTAATATTCGGCATGCTAATTACGTTGCCGATTGCCAAATTGCATTATCTCTTATAGTTTCCGAGACATGGACTATCGACATCTGACAATGTTGGCTCTGCTTCTAACTTGGGCCAGAATTGTAAAATGTTCTTATGAATTAGCGATTTCGCTCCAATTCACATTCCAAGTAATATTCGGCATGCTAATTACGCTGCCGATTGCCAAGTTGCATTATCTCTTATAGTTTCCGAGATATGGACTATCGACATCTAACAATATTGGCTCTGCTTCTAACTTGGGCCAGAATTGTAAAATGGTCTTATGAATTAGCGATTTCGTTCCAATTCACATTCCAAGTAATATTCGGCATGCTAATTACGCTGCCGATTGCCAAATTGCATTATCTCTTATAGTTTCCGAGATATGGACTATCGACGTCTAACAATATTAGCTCTGCTTCTAACTTGGGCCAGAATTGTAAAATGGTCTTACGAATTAGTGATTTCGTTCCAATTCACATTCCAAGTAATATTCGGCATGCTAATTACGTTGCCGATTGCCAAATTGCATTTTCTCTTATAGTTTCCGAGATATGGACTATCGACATCTGACAAAATTGGCTCTGCTTCTAACTTGGGCCAGAATTGTAAAATGGTCTTATGAATTAGCGATTTCGTTCCAATTCACATTCCAAGTAATATTCGGCATGCTAATTACGCTGCCGATTGCCAAATTGCATTATCTCTTATAGTTTCCGAGATATGGAGAATCGAAATTTTACACCTTAGAGTCTGTTTCTAACTGGGGTCAAAATTGTAAAATGGTCTTACGAATTAGCGATTTCGTTCCAATTCACATTCCAAGTAATATTCGGCATGCTAATTACGCTGCCGATTGCCAAATTGCATTATCTCTTATAGTTTCCGAGATATGGACTATCGACGTCTAACAATATTAGCTCTGCTTCTAACTTGGGCCAGAATTGTAAAATGGTCTTACGAATTAGTGATTTCGTTCCAATTCACATTCCAAGTAATATTCGGCATGCTAATTACGTTGCCGATTGCCAAATTGCATTATCTCTTATAGTTTCCGAGATATGGACTATCGACATCTGACAATATTGGCTCTGCTTCTAACTTGGGCCAGAATTGTAAAATGGTCTTATGAATTAGCGATTTCGCTCCAATTCACATTCCAAGTAATATTCGGCATGCTAATTACGTTGCCGATTGCCAAATTGCATTATCTCTTATAGTTTCCGAGATATGGACTATCGACATCTGACAATATTGGCTCTGCTTCTAACTTGGGCCAGAATTGCAAAATGGTCTTATGAATTAGCGATTTCGTTTCAATTCACATTCCAACTAATATTCGGCATGCTAATTACGTTGCCGATTGCCAAATTGCATTATCTCTTATAGTTTCCGAGATATGGACAATCGGAATTTTACACCTTAGGGTCTGTTTCTAACTGGGGTCAAAATTGTAAAATGGTCTTACGAATTAGTGATTTCGTTCCAATTCACATTCCAAGTAATATTCGGCATGCTAATTACGTTGCCGATTGCCAAATTGCATTATCTCTTATAGTTTCCGAGACATGGACTATCGACATCTGACAATGTTGGCTCTGCTTCTAACTTGGGCCAGAATTGTAAAATGTTCTTATGAATTAGCGATTTCGCTCCAATTCACATTCCAAGTAATATTCGGCATGCTAATTACGCTGCCGATTGCCAAGTTGCATTATCTCTTATAGTTTCCGAGATATGGACTATCGACATCTAACAATATTAGCTCTGCTTCTAACTTGGGCCAGAATTGTAAAATGGTCTTATGAATTAGCGATTTCGCTCCAATTCACATTCTAAGTAATATTCGGCATGCTAATTACGTTGCCGATTGCCAAATTGCATTATCTCTTATAGTTTCCGAGATATGGACTATCGACACCTGAAAATATTGGCTCTGCTTATAACTTGGGCCAGAATTGTAAAATGGTCTTATGAATTAGCGATTTCGCTCCAATTCACATTCCAAGTAATATTCGGCATGCTAATTACGTTGCCGATTGCCAAATTGCATTATCTCTTATAGTTTCCGAGATATGGACAATCGAAATTTTACACCTTAGAGTCTGTTTCTAACTGGGGTCAAAATTGTAAAATGGTCTTACGAATTAGCGATTTCGTTCCAATTCACATTCCAAGTAATATTCGGCATGCTAATTACGTTGCCGATTGCCAAATTGCATTATCTCTTATAGTTTCCGAGATATGGACTATCGACATCTGAAAATATTGGCTCTGCTTATAACTTGGGCCAGAATTGTAAAATGGTCTTACGAATTAGCGATTTCCTTCCAAATCACATTCCAAGTAATATTCGGCATGCTAATTACGTTGCCGATTGCCAAATTGCATTATCTCTTATAGTTTCTGAGATATGGACTATCGACATCTGACAATATTGGCTCTGCTTCTAACTTGGGCCAGAATTGTAAAATGGTCTTATGAATTAGCGATTTCGTTCCAATTCACATTCCAAGTAATATTCGGCATGCTAATTACGTTGCCGATTGCCATATTGCATTATCTCTTATAGTTTCCGAGATATGGACAATCGAAATTTTACACCTTAGAGTCTGTTTCTAACTGGGGTCAAAATTGTAAAATGGTCTTACGAATTAGCGATTTCGTTCCAATTCACATTCCAAGTAATATTCGGAATGTTAATTAAGCTGCCGATTGCCAAATTGCATTATCTCTTATAGTTTCCGAGATATGGACAATCGAAATTTTACACCTTAGAGTCTGTTTCTAACTGGGTTCAAAATTGTAAAATGGTCTTACGAATTAGCGATTTCGTTCCAATTCACATTCCAAGTAATATTCGGCATGTTAATTACGCTGCCGATTGCCAAATTGCATTATCTCTAATAGTTTCCGAGATATGGACTATCGACATCTAACAATATTGACTCTGCTTCTAACTTGGGCCAGAATTGTAAAATGGTCTTACGAATTAGCGATTTCGTTCCAATTCACATTCCAAGTAATATTCGGCATGCTAATTACGTTGCCGATTGCCAAATTGCATTATCTCTTATAGTTTCCGAGATATGGACTATCGACATCTAACAATATTGGCTCTGCTTCTAACTTGGGCCAGAATTGTAAAATGGTCTTATGAACTAGCGATTTCGTTCCAATTCACATTCCAAGTAATATTCGGCATGCTAATTACGCTGCCGATTGCCAAATTGCATTATCTCTTATAGTTTCCGAGATATGGACAATCGAAATTTTACACCTTAGAGTCTGTTTCTAACTGGGGTCAAAATTGTAAAATGGTCTTACGAATTAGCGATTTCGTTCCAATTCACATTCCAAGTAATATTCGGCATGCTAATTACGCTGCCGATTGCCAAATTGCATTATCTCTTATAGTTTCCGAGATATGGACTATCGACGTCTAACAATATTAGCTCTGCTTCTAACTTGGGCCAGAATTGTAAAATGGTCTTACGAATTAGTGATTTCGTTCCAATTCACATTCCAAGTAATATTCGGCATGCTAATTACGTTGCCGATTGCCAAATTGCATTTTCTCTTATAGTTTCCGAGATATGGACTATCGACATCTGACAATATTGGCTCTGCTTCTAACTTGGGCCAGAATTGTAAAATGGTCTTATGAATTAGCGATTTCGTTCCAATTCACATTCCAAGTAATATTCGGCATGCTAATTACGCCGCCGATTGCCAAATTGCATTATCTCTTATAGTTTCCGAGATATGGACAATCGAAATTTTACACCTTAGAGTCTGTTTCTAACTGGGGTCAAAATTGTAAAATGGTCTTACGAATTAGCGATTTCGTTCCAATTCACATTCCAAGTAATATTCGGCATGCTAATTACGCTGCCGATTGCCAAATTGCATTATCTCTTATAGTTTCCGAGATATGGACTATCGACGTCTAACAATATTAGCTCTGCTTCTAACTTGGGCCAGAATTGTAAAATGGTCTTACGAATTAGTGATTTCGTTCCAATTCACATTCCAAGTAATATTCGGCATGCTAATTACGTTGCCGATTGCCAAATTGCATTATCTCTTATAGTTTCCGAGATATGGACTATCGACATCTGACAATATTGGCTCTGCTTCTAACTTGGGCCAGAATTGTAAAATGGTCTTATGAATTAGCGATTTCGCTCCAATTCACATTCCAAGTAATATTCGGCATGCTAATTACGTTGCCGATTGCCAAATTGCATTATCTCTTATAGTTTCCGAGATATGGACTATCGACATCTGACAATATTGGCTCTGCTTCTAACTTGGGCCAGAATTGTAAAATGGTCTTATGAATTAGCGATTTCGTTTCAATTCACATTCCAACTAATATTCGGCATGCTAATTACGTTGCCGATTGCCAAATTGCATTATCTCTTATAGTTTCCGAGATATGGACAATCGGAATTTTACACCTTAGGGTCTGTTTCTAACTGGGGTCAAAATTGTAAAATGGTCTTACGAATTAGTGATTTCGTTCCAATTCACATTCCAAGTAATATTCGGCATGCTAATTACGTTGCCGATTGCCAAATTGCATTATCTCTTATAGTTTCCGAGACATGGACTATCGACATCTGACAATGTTGGCTCTGCTTCTAACTTGGGCCAGAATTGTAAAATGTTCTTATGAATTAGCGATTTCGCTCCAATTCACATTCCAAGTAATATTCGGCATGCTAATTACGCTGCCGATTGCCAAGTTGCATTATCTCTTATAGTTTCCGAGATATGGACTATCGACATCTAACAATATTGGCTCTGCTTCTAACTTGGGCCAGAATTGTAAAATGGTCTTATGAATTAGCGATTTCGCTCCAATTCACATTCTAAGTAATATTCGGCATGCTAATTACGTTGCCGATTGCCAAATTGCATTATCTCTTATAGTTTCCGAGATATGGACTATCGACACCTGAAAATATTGGCTCTGCTTATAACTTGGGCCAGAATTGTAAAATGGTCTTATGAATTAGCGATTTCGCTCCAATTCACATTCCAAGTAATATTCGGCATGTTAATTACGTTGCCGATTGCCAAATTGCATTATCTCTTATAGTTTCCGAGATATGGACAATCGAAATTTTACACCTTAGAGTCTGTTTCTAACTGGGGTCAAAATTGTAAAATGGTCTTACGAATTAGCGATTTCGTTCCAATTCACATTCCAAGTAATATTCGGCATGCTAATTACGTTGCCGATTGCCAAATTGCATTATCTCTTATAGTTTCCGAGATATGGACTATCGACATCTGAAAATATTGGCTCTGCTTATAACTTGGGCCAGAATTGTAAAATGGTCTTACGAATTAGCGATTTCCTTCCAAATCACATTCCAAGTAATATTCGGCATGCTAATTACGTTGCCGATTGCCAAATTGCATTATCTCTTATAGTTTCTGAGATATGGACTATCGACATCTGACAATATTGGCTCTGCTTCTAACTTGGGCCAGAATTGTAAAATGGTCTTATGAATTAGCGATTTCGTTCCAATTCACATTCCAAGTAATATTCGGCATGCTAATTACGTTGCTGATTGCCATATTGCATTATCTCTTATAGTTTCCGAGATATGGACAATCGAAATTTTACACCTTAGAGTCTGTTTCTAACTGGGGTCAAAATTGTAAAATGGTCTTACGAATTAGCGATTTTGTTCCAATTCACATTCCAAGTAATATCCGGAATGTTAATTAAGCTGCCGATTGCCAAATTGCATTATCTCTTATAGTTTCCGAGATATGGACAATCGAAATTTTACACCTTAGAGTCTGTTTCTAACTGGGTTCAAAATTGTAAAATGGTCTTACGAATTAGCGATTTCGTTCCAATTCACATTCCAAGTAATATTCGGCATGTTAATTACGCTGCCGATTGCCAAATTGCATTATCTCTAATAGTTTCCGAGATATGGACTATCGACATCTAACAATATTGACTCTGCTTCTAACTTGGGCCAGAATTGTAAAATGGTCTTACGAATTAGCGATTTCGTTCCAATTCACATTCCAAGTAATATTCGGCATGCTAATTACGTTGCCGATTGCCAAATTGCATTATCTCTTATAGTTTCCGAGATATGGACTATCGACACCTGAAAATATTGGCTCTGCTTATAACTTGGGCCAGAATTGTAAAATGATCTTATGAATTAGCGATTTCGCTCCAATTCACATTCCAAGTAATATTCGGCATGCTAATTACGTTGCCCATTGCCAAATTGCATTATCTCTTATAGTTTCCGAGATATGGACTATCGACATCTAACAATATTTTCTCTGCTTCTAACTTGGGCCAGAATTGTAAAATGGTCTTATGAATTAGCGATTTCGTTCCAATTCACATTCCAAGTAATATTCGGCATGCTAATTACGCTGCCGATTGCCAAATTGCATTATCTCTTATAGTTTCCGAGATATGGACAATCGAAATTTTACACCTTAGAGTCTGTTTCTAACTGGGGTCAAAATTGTAAAATGGTCTTACGAATTAGCGATTTCGTTCCAATTCACATTCCAAGTAATATTCGGCATGTTAATTACGCTGCCGATTGCCAAATTGCATTATCTCTAATAGTTTCCGAGATATGGACTATCGACATCTAACAATATTGACTCTGCTTCTTACTTGGGCCAGAATTGTAAAATGGTCTTACGAATTAGCGATTTCGTTCCAATTCACATTCCAAGTAATATTCGGCATGCTAATTACGTTGCCGATTGCCAAATTGCATTATCTCTTATAGTTTCCGAGATACGGACTATCGACATCTGACAATATTGGCTCTGCTTCTAACTTGGGCCAGAATTGTAAAATGATCTTATGAATTAGCGATTTCGCTCCAATTCACATTCCAAGTAATATTCGGCATGCTAATTACGTTGCCCATTGCCAAATTTCATTATCTCTTATAGTTTCCGAGATATGGGCAATCGAAATTTTACACCTTAGGCTCTGTTTCTAACTTGAGGCAAAATTGAAAAATGGTCTTATGAATAAGCGATTTCGTTCTAAATCACATTCCAAGTAATATTCGGCATGTTAATTACGTTGTCGATTACCAAATTGTATTATCTCTTATGGTTTCCAATATATGGACTATCGAAATTTTACACCTTAGGCTCTGTTTGTAACATGGGCCAAAATTTTAAAATGGTCTTATGAATTAGCGATTTCGTTATAAATCACACTCCAAGTAATATTCGGCATGCTAATTACGTTGTCGATTACCAAATTGCATTATCTATTATGATTTCCGATATATGGACTATCGAAATTTTACAATTTGGCTCTGCTTCTAACATGGGCCAAAATTGTAAAATGGTCTTATGAATTAGCGATTCCATTCCAATTCACATTGCAAGCAATATTCGGCCTGCTAATTAGGTTGCCGATTACCAAATTGCATTATCTCTTATAGTTTCCGAGATATGGACTATCGACATCTAACAATATTGGCTCTGCTTCTAACTTGGGCCAGAATTGTAAAATGGTCTTATGAATTAGCGATTTCGCTCCAATTCACATTGTAAGTAATATTCGGCATGCTAATTACGTTGCCGATTGCCAAGTTGCATTATCTTTTATAGTTTCCGAGATATGGACTATCGACATCTAACAATATTGGCTCTGCTTCTAACTTGGGCCAGAATTGTAAAATGGTCTTATGAACTAGCGATTTCGTTCCAATTCACATTCCAAGTAATATTCGGCATGCTAATTACGCTGCCGATTGCCAAATTGCATTATCTCTTATAGTTTCCAAGATATGGACAATCGAAATTTTACACCTTAGAGTCTGTTTCTAACTGGGGTCAAAATTGTAAAATGGTCTTACGAATTAGCGATTTCGTTCCAATTCACATTCCAAGTAATATTCGGCATGCTAATTACGCTGCCGATTGCCAAATTGCATTATCTCTTATAGTTTCCGAGATATGGACTATCGACGTCTAACAATATTAGCTCTGCTTCTAACTTGGGCCAGAATTGTAAAATGGTCTTATGAATTAGTGATTTCGTTCCAATTCACATTCCAAGTAATATTCGGCATGCTAATTACGTTGCCGATTGCCAAATTGCATTTTCTCTTATAGTTTCCGAGATATGGACTATCGACATCTGACAATATTGGCTCTGCTTCTAACTTGGGCCAGAATTGTAAAATGGTCTTATGAATTAGCGATTTCGTTCCAATTCACATTCCAAGTAATATTCGGCATGCTAATTACGCTGCCGATTGCCAAATTGCATTATCTCTTATAGTTTCCGAGATATGGACAATCGAAATTTTACACCTTAGAGTCTGTTTCTAACTGGGGTCAAAATTGTAAAATGGTCTTACGAATTAGCGATTTCGTTCCAATTCACATTCCAAGTAATATTCGGCATGCTAATTACGCTGCCGATTGCCAAATTGCATTATCTCTTATAGTTTCCGAGATATGGACTATCGACGTCTAACAATATTAGCTCTGCTTCTAACTTGGGCCAGAATTGTAAAATGGTCTTACGAATTAGTGATTTCGTTCCAATTCACATTCCAAGTAATATTCGGCATGCTAATTACGTTGCCGATTGCCAAATTGCATTATCTCTTATAGTTTCCGAGATATGGACTATCGACATCTGACAATATTGGCTCTGCTTCTAACTTGGGCCAGAATTGTAAAATGGTCTTATGAATTAGCGATTTCGCTCCAATTCACATTCCAAGTAATATTCGGCATGCTAATTATGTTGCCGATTGCCAAATTGCATTATCTCTTATAGTTTCCGAGATATGGACTATCGACATCTGACAATATTGGCTCTGCTTCTAACTTGGGCCAGAATTGTAAAATGGTCTTATGAATTAGCGATTTCGTTTCAATTCACATTCCAACTAATATTCGGCATGCTAATTACGTTGCCGATTGCCAAATTGCATTATCTCTTATAGTTTCCGAGATATGGACAATCGGAATTTTACACCTTAGGGTCTGTTTCTAACTGGGGTCAAAATTGTAAAATGGTCTTACGAATTAGTGATTTCGTTCCAATTCACATTCCAAGTAATATTCGGCATGCTAATTACGTTGCCGATTGCCAAATTGCATTATCTCTTATAGTTTCCGAGACATGGACTATCGACATCTGACAATGTTGGCTCTGCTTCTAACTTGGGCCAGAATTGTAAAATGTTCTTATGAATTAGCGATTTCGCTCCAATTCACATTCCAAGTAATATTCGGCATGCTAATTACGCTGCCGATTGCCAAGTTGCATTATCTCTTATAGTTTCCGAGATATGGACTATCGACATCTAACAATATTGGCTCTGCTTCTAACTTGGGCCAGAATTGTAAAATGGTCTTATGAATTAGCGATTTCGCTCCAATTCACATTCTAAGTAATATTCGGCATGCTAATTACGTTGCCGATTGCCAAATTGCATTATCTCTTATAGTTTCCGAGATATGGACTATCGACACCTGAAAATATTGGCTCTGCTTATAACTTGGGCCAGAATTGTAAAATGGTCTTATGAATTAGCGATTTCGCTCCAATTCACATTCCAAGTAATATTCGGCATGCTAATTACGTTGCCGATTGCCAAATTGCATTATCTCTTATAGTTTCCGAGATATGGACAATCGAAATTTTACACCTTAGAGTCTGTTTCTAACTGGGGTCAAAATTGTAAAATGGTCTTACGAATTAGCGATTTCGTTCCAATTCACATTCCAAGTAATATTCGGCATGCTAATTACGTTGCCGATTGCCAAATTGCATTATCTCTTATAGTTTCCGAGATATGGACTATCGACATCTGAAAATATTGGCTCTGCTTATAACTTGGGCCAGAATTGTAAAATGGTCTTACGAATTAGCGATTTCCTTCCAAATCACATTCCAAGTAATATTCGGCATGCTAATTACGTTGCCGATTGCCAAATTGCATTATCTCTTATAGTTTCTGAGATATGGACTATCGACATCTGACAATATTGGCTCTGCTTCTAACTTGGGCCAGAATTGTAAAATGGTCTTATGAATTAGCGATTTCGTTCCAATTCACATTCCAAGTAATATTCGGCATGCTAATTACGTTGCCGATTGCCATATTGCATTATCTCTTATAGTTTCCGAGATATGGACAATCGAAATTTTACACCTTAGAGTCTGTTTCTAACTGGGGTCAAAATTGTAAAATGGTCTTACGAATTAGCGATTTCGTTCCAATTCACATTCCAAGTAATATTCGGAATGTTAATTAAGCTGCCGATTGCCAAATTGCATTATCTCTTATAGTTTCCGAGATATGGACAATCGAAATTTTACACCTTAGAGTCTGTTTCTAACTGGGTTCAAAATTGTAAAATGGTCTTACGAATTAGCGATTTCGTTCCAATTCACATTCCAAGTAATATTCGGCATGTTAATTACGCTGCCGATTGCCAAATTGCATTATCTCTAATAGTTTCCGAGATATGGACTATCGACATCTAACAATATTGACTCTGCTTCTAACTTGGGCCAGAATTGTAAAATGGTCTTACGAATTAGCGATTTCGTTCCAATTCACATTCCAAGTAATATTCGGCATGCTAATTACGTTGCCGATTGCCAAATTGCATTATCTCTTATAGTTTCCGAGATATGGACTATCGACATCTAACAATATTGGCTCTGCTTCTAACTTGGGCCAGAATTGTAAAATGGTCTTATGAATTAGCGATTTCGTTCCAATTCACATTCCAAGTAATATTCGGCATGCTAATTACGCTGCCGATTGCCAAATTGCATTATCTCTTATAGTTTCCGAGATATGGACAATCGAAATTTTACACCTTAGAGTCTGTTTCTAACTGGGGTCAAAATTGTAAAATGGTCTTACGAATTAGCGATTTCGTTCCAATTCACATTCCAAGTAATATTCGGCATGCTAATTACGTTGCCGATTGCCAAATTGCATTATCTCTTATAGTTTCCGAGATATGGACTATCGACGTCTAACAATATTAGCTCTGCTTCTAACTTGGGCCAGAATTGTAAAATGGTCTTACGAATTAGTGATTTCGTTCCAATTCACATTCCAAGTAATATTCGGCATGCTAATTACGTTGCCGATTGCCAAATTGCATTTTCTCTTATAGTTTCCGAGATATGGACTATCGACATCTGACAATATTGGCTCTGCTTCTAACTTGGGCCAGAATTGTAAAATGGTCTTATGAATTAGCGATTTCGTTCCAATTCACATTCCAAGTAATATTCGGCATGCTAATTACGCTGCCGATTGCCAAATTGCATTATCTCTTATAGTTTCCGAGATATGGACAATCGAAATTTTACACCTTAGAGTCTGTTTCTAACTGGGGTCAAAATTGTAAAATGGTCTTACGAATTAGCGATTTCGTTCCAATTCACATTCCAAGTAATATTCGGCATGCTAATTACGCTGCCGATTGCCAAATTGCATTATCTCTTATAGTTTCCGAGATATGGACTATCGACGTCTAACAATATTAGCTCTGCTTCTAACTTGGGCCAGAATTGTAAAATGGTCTTACGAATTAGTGATTTCGTTCCAATTCACATTCCAAGTAATATTCGGCATGCTAATTACGTTGCCGATTGCCAAATTGCATTATCTCTTATAGTTTCCGAGATATGGACTATCGACATCTGACAATATTGGCTCTGCTTCTAACTTGGGCCAGAATTGTAAAATGGTCTTATGAATTAGCGATTTCGCTCCAATTCACATTCCAAGTAATATTCGGCATGCTAATTACGTTGCCGATTGCCAAATTGCATTATCTCTTATAGTTTCCGAGATATAGACTATCGACATCTGACAATATTGGCTCTGCTTCTAACTTGGGCCAGAATTGTAAAATGGTCTTATGAATTAGCGATTTCGTTTCAATTCACATTCCAACTAATATTCGGCATGCTAATTACGTTGCCGATTGCCAAATTGCATTATCTCTTATAGTTTCCGAGATATGGACAATCGGAATTTTACACCTTAGGGTCTGTTTCTAACTGGGGTCAAAATTGTAAAATGGTCTTACGAATTAGTGATTTCGTTCCAATTCACATTCCAAGTAATATTCGGCATGCTAATTACGTTGCCGATTGCCAAATTGCATTATCTCTTATAGTTTCCGAGACATGGACTATCGACATCTGACAATGTTGGCTCTGCTTCTAACTTGGGCCAGAATTGTAAAATGTTCTTATGAATTAGCGATTTCGCTCCAATTCACATTCCAAGTAATATTCGGCATGCTAATTACGCTGCCGATTGCCAAGTTGCATTATCTCTTATAGTTTCCGAGATATGGACTATCGACATCTAACAATATTGGCTCTGCTTCTAACTTGGGCCAGAATTGTAAAATGGTCTTATGAATTAGCGATTTCGCTCCAATTCACATTCTAAGTAATATTCGGCATGCTAATTACGTTGCCGATTGCCAAATTGCATTATCTCTTATAGTTTCCGAGATATGGACTATCGACACCTGAAAATATTGGCTCTGCTTATAACTTGGGCCAGAATTGTAAAATGGTCTTATGAATTAGCGATTTCGCTCCAATTCACATTCCAAGTAATATTCGGCATGTTAATTACGTTGCCGATTGCCAAATTGCATTATCTCTTATAGTTTCCGAGATATGGACAATCGAAATTTTACACCTTAGAGTCTGTTTCTAACTGGGGTCAAAATTGTAAAATGGTCTTACGAATTAGCGATTTCGTTCCAATTCACATTCCAAGTAATATTCGGCATGCTAATTACGTTGCCGATTGCCAAATTGCATTATCTCTTATAGTTTCCGAGATATGGACTATCGACATCTGAAAATATTGGCTCTGCTTATAACTTGGGCCAGAATTGTAAAATGGTCTTACGAATTAGCGATTTCCTTCCAAATCACATTCCAAGTAATATTCGGCATGCTAATTACGTTGCCGATTGCCAAATTGCATTATCTCTTATAGTTTCTGAGATATGGACTATCGACATCTGACAATATTGGCTCTGCTTCTAACTTGGGCCAGAATTGTAAAATGGTCTTATGAATTAGCGATTTCGTTCCAATTCACATTCCAAGTAATATTCGGCATGCTAATTACGTTGCTGATTGCCATATTGCATTATCTCTTATAGTTTCCGAGATATGGACAATCGAAATTTTACACCTTAGAGTCTGTTTCTAACTGGGGTCAAAATTGTAAAATGGTCTTACGAATTAGCGATTTTGTTCCAATTCACATTCCAAGTAATATTCGGAATGTTAATTAAGCTGCCGATTGCCAAATTGCATTATCTCTTATAGTTTCCGAGATATGGACAATCGAAATTTTACACCTTAGAGTCTGTTTCTAACTGGGTTCAAAATTGTAAAATGGTCTTACGAATTAGCGATTTCGTTCCAATTCACATTCCAAGTAATATTCGGCATGTTAATTACGCTGCCGATTGCCAAATTGCATTATCTCTAATAGTTTCCGAGATATGGACTATCGACATCTAACAATATTGACTCTGCTTCTAACTTGGGCCAGAATTGTAAAATGGTCTTACGAAT
The DNA here is from genome assembly GCF_030347505.1 of Rhynchophorus ferrugineus. Taxonomy (NCBI): domain Eukaryota; kingdom Metazoa; phylum Arthropoda; class Insecta; order Coleoptera; family Curculionidae; genus Rhynchophorus; species Rhynchophorus ferrugineus. The sequence goes on from NW_027472597.1 coordinate 813,885, forward strand.
TAGCGATTTCGTTCCAATTCACATTCCAAGTAATATTCGGCATGCTAATTACGTTGCCGATTGCCAAATTGCATTATCTCTTATAGTTTCCGAGATATGGACTATCGACACCTGAAAATATTGGCTCTGCTTATAACTTGGGCCAGAATTGTAAAATGATCTTATGAATTAGCGATTTCGCTCCAATTCACATTCCAAGTAATATTCGGCATGCTAATTACGTTGCCCATTGCCAAATTGCATTATCTCTTATAGTTTCCGAGATATGGACTATCGACATCTAACAATATTTTCTCTGCTTCTAACTTGGGCCAGAATTGTAAAATGGTCTTATGAATTAGCGATTTGGCTCCAATTCACATTCCAAGTAATATTCGGCATGCTAATTACGTTGCCGATTGCCAAATTGCATTATCTCATATAGTTTCCGAGATATGGGCAATCGAAATTTTACACCTTAGAGTCTGTTTCTAACTGGGGTCAAAATTGTAAAATGGTCTTATGAATTAGCGATTTCGCTCCAATTCACATTCCAAGTAATATTTGGCAAGCTAATTACGCTGCCGATTGCCAAATTGCATTATCTCTTATAGTTTCCGAGATATGGACTATCGACATCTGACAATATTGGCTCTGCTTCTAACTTGGGCCAGAATTGTAAAATGGCCTTATGAATTAGCGATTTCGTTTCAATTCACATTCCAACTAATATTCGGCATGCTAATTACGTTGCAGATTGCCAAATTGCATTATCTCTTATAGTTTCCGAGATATGGACAATCGAAATTTTACACCTTAGAGTCTGTTTCTAACTGGGGTCAAAATTGTAAAATGGTCTTACGAATTAGCGATTTCGTTCCAATTCACATTCCAAGTAATATTCGGCATGCTAATTACGTTGCCGATTGCCAAATTGCATTATCTCTTAAAGTTTCCGAGATATGGACTATCGACATCTTACAATATTGGCTCTGCTTCTAACTTGGGCCAGAATTGTAAAATGGTCTTACGAATTAGTGATTTCGTTCCAATTCACATTCCAAGTAATATTCGGCATGTTAATTACGCTGCCGATTGCCAAATTGCATTATCTCTTATAGTTTCCGAGATATGGACTATCGACATCTGACAATATTGGCTCTGCTTCTAACTTGGGCCAGAATTGTAAAATGGTCTTATGAATTGGCGATTTCGCTCCAATTCACATTCCAAGTAATATTCGGCATGCTAATTACGTTGCCGATTGCCAAATTGCATTATCTCTTATAGTTTCCGAGATATGGACTATCGACATCTGACAATATTGGCTCTGCTTCTAACTTGGGCCAGAATTGTAAAATGGTCTTATGAATTAGCGATTTCGCTCCAATTCAAATTCCAAGTAATATTCGGCATGCTAATTACGTTGCCGATTGCCAAATTGCATTATCTCTTATAGTTTCCGAGATATGGACTATCGACATCTGACAATATTGGCTCTGCTTCTATCTTGGGCCAGAATTGTAAAATGGTCTTATGAATTAGCGATTTCGTTTCAATTCACATTCCAACTAATATTCGGCATGCTAATTACGTTGCCGATTGCCAAATTGCATTATCTCTTATAGTTTCCGAGATATGGACAATCGGAATTTTACACCTTAGAGTCTGTTTCTAACTGGGGTCAAAATTGTAAAATGGTCTTACGAATTAGCGATTTCGTTCCAATTCACATTCCAAGTAATATTCGGCATGCTAATTACGTTGCCGATTGCCAAATTGCATTATCTCTTATAGTTTCCGAGACATGGACTATCGACATCTGACAATGTTGGCTCTGCTTCTAACTTGGGCCAGAATTGTAAAATGTTCTTATGAATTAGCGATTTCGCTCCAATTCACATTCCAAGTAATATTCGGCATGCTAATTACGCTGCCGATTGCCAAATTGCATTATCTCTTATAGTTTCCGAGATATGGACTATCGACATCTAACAATATTGGCTCTGCTTCTAACTTGGGCCAGAATTGTAAAATGGTCTTATGAATTAGCGATTTCGCTCCAATTCACATTCTAAGCAATATTCGGCATGCTAATTACGTTGCCGATTGCCAAATTGCATTATCTCTTATAGTTTCCGAGATATGGACTATCGACATCTGAAAATATTGGCTCTGCTTATAACTTGGGCCAGAATTGTAAAATGGTCTTATGAATTAGCGATTTCGCTCCAATTCACATTCCAAGTAATATTCGGCATGCTAATTACGTTGCCGATTGCCAAATTGCATTATCTCTTATAGTTTCCGAGATATGGACAATCGAAATTTTACACCTTAGAGTCTGTTTCTAACTGGGTTCAAAATTGTAAAATGGCCTTACGAATTAGCGATTTCGTTCCAATTCACATTCCAAGTAATATTCGGCATGTTAATTACGCTGCCGATTGCCAAATTGCATTATCTCTAATAGTTTCCGAGATATGGACTATCGACATCTAACAATATTGACTCTGCTTGTAACTTGGGCCAGAATTGTAAAATGGTCTTACGAATTAGCGATTTCGTTCCAATTCACATTCCAAGTAATATTCGGCATGCTAATTACGTTGCCGATTGCCAAATTGCATTATCTCTTATAGTTTCCGAGATATGGACTATCGACATCTGACAATATTGGCTCTGCTTCTAACTTGGGCCAGAATTGTAAAATGATCTTATGAATTAGCGATTTCGCTCCAATTCACATTCCAAGTAATATTCGGCATGCTAATTACGTTGCCCATTGCCAAATTGCATTGTCTCTTATAGTTTCCGAGATAAGGACTATCGACATCTAACAATATTTTCTCTGCTTCTAACTTGGGCCAGAATTGTAAAATGGTCTTATGAATTAGCGATTTGGCTCCAATTCACATTCCAAGTAATATTCGGCATGCTAATTACGTTGCCGATTGCCAAATTGCATTATCTCTTATAGTTTCCGAGATATGGACTATCGACATCTGACAATATTGGCTCTGCTTCTAACTTGGGCCAGAATTGTAAAATGGCCTTATGAATTAGCGATTTCGTTTCAATTCACATTCCAACTAATATTCGGCATGCTAATTACGTTGCAGATTGCCAAATTGCATTATCTCTTATAGTTTCCGAGATATGGACAATCGAAATTTTACACCTTAGAGTCTGTTTCTAACTGGGGTCAAAATTGTAAAACGGTCTTATGAATTAGCGATTTCGCTCCAATTCACATTCCAAGTAATATTTGGCAAGCTAATTACGTTGCCGACTGCCAAATTGCATTATCTCTTATAGTTTCCGAGATATGGACTATCGACATCTGACAATATTGGCTCTGCTTCTAACTTGGGCCAGAATTGTAAAATGGCCTTATGAATTAGCGATTTCGTTTCAATTCACATTCCAACTAATATTCGGCATGCTAATTACGTTGCAGATTGCCAAATTGCATTATCTCTTATAGTTTCCGAGATATGGACAATCGAAATTTTACACCTTAGAGTCTGTTTCTAACTGGGGTCAAAATTGTAAAACGGTCTTACGAATTAGCGATTTCGTTCCAATTCACGTTCCAAGTAATATTCGGCATGCTAATTACGTTGCCGATTGCCAAATTGTATTATCTCTTAAAGTTTCCGAGATATGGACTATCGACATCTTACAATATTGGCTCTGCTTCTAACTTGGGCCAGAATTGTAAAATGGTCTTGTGAATTAGCGATTTCGTTCCAATTCACATTCCAAGTAATATTCGGCATGCTAATTACGTTGCCGATTGCCAAATTGCATTATCTCTTATAGTTTCCTAGATATGGACAATCGAAATTTTACACCTTAGAGTCTGTTTCTAACTGGGGTCAAAATTGTAAAATGGTCTTACGAATTAGCGATTTCGTTCCAATTCACATTCCAAGTAATATTCGACATGTTAATTACGCTGCCGATTGCCAAATTGCATTATCTCTTATAATTTCCGAGATATGGACTATCGACATCTAACAATATTGACTCTGCTTCTAACTTGGGCCAGAATTGTAAAATGGTCTTATGAATTAGCGATTTCGCTCCAATTCACATTCCTTGTAATATTCGGCATGCTAATTACGTTGCTGATTGCCAAATTGCATTATCTCTTATAGTTTCCGAGATATGGACTATCGACATCTGACAATATTGGCTCTGCTTCTAACTTGCGCCAGAATTGTAAAATGTTCTTATGAATTAGCGATTTGGCTCCAATTCACATTCCAAGTAATATTCGGCATGTTAATTATGTCGCCGATTGCCAAATTGCATTATCTCTTATAGTTTCTGAGATATGGACAATCGAAATTTTACACCTTAGAGTCTGTTTCTAACTGGGGTCAAAATTGTAAAATGGTCTTACGAATTAGCGATTTCGTTCCAATTCACATTCCAAGTAATATTCGGCATGCTAATTACGCTGCCGATTGCCAAATTGCATTATCTCTTATAGTTTCCGAGATATGGACTATCGACATCTGACAATATTGGCTCTGCTTCTAACTTGCGCCAGAATTGTAAAATGGTCTTATGAATTAGCGATTTCTCTCCAATTCACATTCCAAGTAATATTCGGCATGCTAATTACGTTGCCGATTGCCAAATTGCATTATCTCTTATAGTTTCCGAGATATGGACTATCGACATCTGACAATATTGGCTCTGCTTCTAACTTGGGCCAGAATTGTAAAATGGTCTTATGAATTAGCGATTTCATTTCAATTCACATTCCAACTAACATTCGGCATGCTAATTACGTTGCCGATTGCCAAATTGCATTATCTCTTATAGTTTCCGAGATATGGACAATCGAAATTTTACACCTTAGAGTCTGTGTCTAACTGGGGTCAAAATTGTAAAATGGTCTTACGAATTAGCGATTTCGTTCCAATTCACATTCCAAGTAATATTCGGCATGCTAATTACGTTGCCGATTGCCAAATTGCATTATCTCTTATAGTTTCCGAGATATGGACTATCGACATCTAACAATATTGGCTCTGCTTCTAACTTGGGCCAGAATTGTAAAATGCTCTTATGAATTAGCGATTTCGCTCCAATTCACATTCCAGGTAATAAGCGGCATGCTAATTACGTTGCTGATTGCCAAATTGCATTATCTCTTATAGTTTCTGAGATAAGGACTATCGACATCTGACAATATTGGCTCTGCTTCTAACTTGCGCCAGAATTGTAAAATGGTCTTATGAATTAGCGATTTGGCTCCAATTCACATTCCAAGTAATATTCGGCATGTTAATTACGTTGCCGATTGCCAAATTACATTATCTCTTATAGTTTCTGAGATATGGACAATCGAAATTTTACACCTTTGAGTCTGTTTCTAACTGGGGTCAAAATTGTAAAATGGCCTTACGAATTAGCGATTTCGTTCCAATTCACATTCCAAGTAATATCCGGCATGCTAATTACGCTGCCGATTGCCAAATTGCATTATCTCTTATAGTTTCCGAGATATGGACTATCGACATCTGACAATATTGACTCTGCTTCTAACTTGCGCCAGAATTGTAAAATGGTCTTACGAATTAGCGATTTCGTTCCAATTCACATTCCAAGTAATATTCGGCATGCTAATTACGCTGCCGATTGCCAAATTGCATTATCCCTTATAGTTTCCGAGATATGGACTATCGACATCTGACAATATTGGCTCTGCTTCTAACTTGCGCCATAATTGTAAAATGGTCTTATGAATTAGCGATTTCGCTCCAATTCACATTCCAAGTAATATTCGGCATGCTAATTACGTTGCCGATAGCCAAATTGCATTATCTCTTATAGTTTCCGAGATATGGACTATCGACATCTGACAATATTGGCTCTGCTTCTAACTTGCGCCAGAATTGTAAAATGGCCTTATGAATTAGCGATTTGGCTCCAATTCACATTCCAAGTAATATTCGGCATACTAATTCCGTTGCCGATTGCCAAATTGCATTATCTCTTATAGTTTCCGATATATGGACAATCGAAATTTTACACCTTAGAGTCTGTTTCTAACTGGGGTCAAAATTGTAAAATGGTCTTACGAATTAGCGATTTCGTTCCAATTCACATTCCAGGTAATATTCGGCATGCTAATTACGCTGCCGATTGCCAAATTGCATTATCTCTAATAGTTTCCGAGATATGGACTATCGACATCTAACAATATTGGCTCTGCTTCTAACTTGGCCAGAATTGTAAAATGGTCTTACGAATTAACGATTTCGTTCCAATTCACATTCCAAGTAATATTCGGCATGCTAATTACGTTGCCGATTGCCAAATTGCATTATCTCTTAAAGTTTCCGAGATATGGACTATCGACATCTGACAATATTGGCTCTGCTTCTAATTTGGGCCAGAATTGTAAAATGGTCTTATGAATTAGCGAATTGGCTCCAATTCACATTCCAAGTAATATTCGGCATGCTAATTACGTTGCCGATTGCCAAATTGCATTATCTCTTATAGTTTCCTAGATATGGACAATCGAAATTTTACACCATAGAGTCTGTTTCTAACTGGGGTCAAAATTGTAAAATGGTCTTGTGAATTAGCGATTTCGTTCCAATTCACATTACAAGTAATATTCGGCATGTTAATTACGTTGCCGATTGCCAAATTGCATTATCTCTTATAGTTTCCGTGATATGGACTATCGACATCTGAAAATATTGGCTCTGCTTCTAACTTGGGCCAGAATTGTAAAATGGTCTTATGAATTAGCGATTTGGCTCCAATTCACATTCCAAGTAATATTCGGCATGCTAATTACGTTGCCGATTGCCAAATTGCATTATCTCCTATAGTTTCCGAGATATGGGCAATCGAAATTTTACACCTTAGAGTCTGTTTCTAACTGGGGTCAAAATTGTAAAATGGTCTTATGAATTAGCGATTTCGTTCCAATTCACAATCCAAGTAATATTTGGCATGCTAATTACGTTGCCGATTGCCAAATTGGATTATCTCTTATAGTTTCCGAGATATGGACTATCGACCTCTTACAATATTGGCTCTGCTTCTAACTTGGGCCAGAATTGTAAAATGGTCTTATGAATTAGCGATTTCGTTTCAATTCACATTCCAACTAATATTCGGCATGCTAATTACGTTGCCGATTGCCAAATTGCATTATCTCTTATAGTTTCCGAGATATGGACTATCGACATCTAAAAATATTGACTCTGCTTCTAACTTGGGCCAGAATTGTAAAATGGTCTTACGAATTAGCGATTTCGTTCCAATTCACATTCCAAGTAATATTCGGCATGCTAATTACGTTGCCGATTGCCAAATTGCATTATCTCTTATAGTTTCCGAGATATGGACTATCGACATCTAACAATATTGGCTCTGCTTCTAACTTGGGCCAGAATTGTTAAATGGTCTTATGAATTAGCGATTTCGCTCCAATTCACATTCCAGTTAATATTCGGCATGCTAATTACGTTGCTGATTGCCAAATTGCATTATCTCTTATAGTTTCCGAGATATGGACTATCGACATCTGACAATATTGGCTCTGCTTCTAACTTGCGCCAGAATTGTAAAATGGTCTTATGAATTAGCGATTTCGCTCCAATTAATATTCCAAGTAATATTCGGCATGCTGATTACGCTGCCGATTGCCAAATTGCATTATCTCTTATAGCTTCCGAGATATGGGCAATCGAAATTTTACACCTTAGAGTCTGTTTCTAACTAGGGTCAAAATTGTAAAATGGTCTTATGAATTAGCGATTTCGCTCCAATTCACATTCCAAGTAATATTCCGCATGCTAATTACGTTGCCGATTGCCAAATTGCATTATATCTTATAGTTTCCGAGATACGGACTATCGACATCTGACAATATTGGCTCTGCTTCTAACTTGGGCCAGAATTGTAAAATGGTCTTATGAATTAGCGATTTCGTTTCAATTCACATTCCAACTAATATTCGGCATGCTAATTACGTTGCCGATTGCCAAATTGCATTATCTCTTATAGTTTCCGAGATATGGACAATCGAAATTTTACACCTTAGAGTCTCTTTCTAACTGGGGTCAAAATTGTAAAATGGTCTTACGAATTAGCGATTTCGTTCCAATTCACATTCCAAGTAATATTCGGCATGCTAATTACGCTGCCGATTGCCAAATTGCATTATCTCTTATAGTTTCCGAGATATGGACTATCGACATCTAACAATATTGGCTCTGCTTCTAACTTGGGCCAGAATTGTAAAATGGTCTTACGAATTAGCGATTTCGTTCCAATTCACATTCCAAGTAATATTCGGCATGCTAATTACATTGCCGGTTGCCAAATTGCATTATCTCTTATAGTTACCGAGATATGGACTATCGACATCTGACAATATTGGCTCTGCTTCTAACTTGGGCCAGAATTGTAAAATGGTCTTATGAATTAGCGATTTCGCTCCAATTCACATTCCAAGTAATATTCGGCATGCTAATTACGTTGCTGATTGCCAAATTACATTATCTCTTATAGTTTCCGAGATATGGACTATCGACATCTGACAATATTGGCTCTGCTTCTAACCTGGGCCAGAATTGTAAAATGGTCTTAAGAATTAGCGATTTCGTTCCAATTCACATTCCAAGTAATATTCGGCATGCTAATTACGTTGCCGAATGCCAAATTGCATTATCTCTTATAGTTTCCGAGATATGGACAATCGAAATTTTACACCTTAGAGTCTGATTCTAACTGGGGTCAAAATTGTAAAATGGTCTTACGAATTAGCGATTTCGTTCCAATTCACATTCCAAGTAATATTCGGCATGTTAATTACGTTGCCGAGATATGGACAATCGAAATTTTACACCTTAGTGTCTGTTTCTAACTGGGGTCAAAATTGTAAAATGGTCTTACGAATTAGCGATTTCGTTCCAATTCACATTCCAAGTAATATTCGGCATGTTAATTACGTTGCCGATTGCCAAATTGCATTATCTCTTATAGTTTCCGAGATATGGACTATCGACATCTGACAATATTGGCTCTGCTTCTAACTTGCGCCAGAATTGTAAAATGGTCTTATGAATTAGCGATTTGGCTCCAATTCACATTCCAAGTAATATTCGGCATACTAATTACGTTGCCGATTGCCAAATTGCATTATCTCTTATAGTTTCCGAGATATGGACAATCGAAATTTTACACCTTAGAGTCTGTTTCTAACTGGGGTCAAAATTGTAAAATGGTCTTACGAATTAGCGATTTCGTTCCAATTCACATTCCAGGTAATATTCGGCATGCTAATTACGCTGCCGATTGCCAAATTGCATTATCTCTAATAGTTTCCGAGGTATGGACTATCGACATCTAACAATATTGGATCTGCTTCTAACTTGGCCAGAATTGTAAAATGGTCTTACGAATTAACGATTTCGTTCCAATTCACATTCCAAGTAATATTCGGCATGCTAATTACGTTGCCGATTGCCAAATTGCATTATCTCTTAAAGTTTCCGAGATATGGACTATCAACATCTGACAATATTGGCTCTGCTTCTAATTTGGGCCAGAATTGTAAAATGGTCTTATGAATTAGCGCATTGGCTCCAATTCACATTCCAAGTAATATTCGGCATGCTAATTACGTTGCCGATTGCCAAATTGCATTATCTCTTATAGTTTCCGAGATATGGATTATCGACATCTGACAATATTGGCTCTGCTTCTAACTTGGGCCAGAATTGTAAAATGGTCTTATGAATTAGCGATTTGGCTCCAATTCACATTCCAAGTAATATTCGGCATGCTAATTACGTTGCCGATTGCCAAATTGCATTATCTCTTATAGTTTCCGAGATATGGATTATCGACATCTGACAATATTGGCTCTGCTTCTAACTTGGGCCAGAATTGTAAAATGGTCTTATGAATTAGCGATTTCGTTTCAATTCACATTCCAACTAATATTCGGCATGCTAATTACGTTGCCGATTGCCAAATTGCATTATCTCTTATAGTTTCCTAGATATAGACAATCGAAATTTTACACCTTAGAGTCTGTTTCTAACTGGGGTCAAAATTGTAAAATGGTCTTGTGAATTAGCGATTTCGTTCCAATTCACATTCCAAGTAATATTCGGCATGTTAATTACGTTGCCGATTGCCAAATTGCATTATCTCTTATAGTTTCCGTGATATGGACTATCGACATCTGAAAATATTGGCTCTGCTTCTAACTTGGGCCAGAATTGTAAAATGGTCTTATGAATTAGCGATTTGGCTCCAATTCACATTCCAAGTAATATTCGGCATGCTAATTACGTTGCCGATTGCCAAATTGCATTATCTCTTATAGTTTCCGAGATATGGATTATCGACATCTGACAATATTGGCTCTGCTTCTAACTTGGGCCAGAATTGTAAAATGGTCTTATGAATTAGCGATTTCGTTTCAATTCACATTCCAACTAATATTCGGCATGCTAATTACGTTGCCGATTGCCAAATTGCATTATCTCTTATAGTTTCCGAGATATGGACAATCGAAATTTTACACCTTAGAGTCTCTTTCTAACTGGGGTCAAATTTGTAAAATGGTCTTACGAATTAGCGATTTCGTTCCAATTCACATTCCAAGTAATATTCGGCATGCTAATTACGCTGCCGATTGCCAAATTGCATTATCTCTTATAGTTTCCGAGATATGGACTATCGACATCTAACAATATTGGCTCTGCTTCTAACTTGGGCCAGAATTGTAAAATGGTCTTACGAATTAGCGATTTCGTTCCAATTCACATTCCAAGTAATATTCGGCATGCTAATTACGTTGCCGGTTGCCAAATTGCATTATCTCTTATAGTAACCGAGATATGGACTATCGACATCTGAAAATATTGGCTCTGCTTCTAATTTGGGCCAGAATTGTAAAATGGTTTTATGAATTAGCGATTTCGCTCCAATTCACATTCCAAGTAATATGCGGTATGCTAATTACGTTGCTGATTGCCAAATTGCATTATCTCTTATAGTTTCCGAGATATGGACTATCGACATCTGACAATATTGGCTCTGCTTCTAACTTGGGCCAGAATTGTAAAATGGTCTTATGAATTAGCGATTTCGTTCAAATTCACATTCCAAGTAATATTCGGCATGCTAATTACGCTGCCGATTGCCAAATTGCATTATCTCTTATAGTTTCCGAGATATGGACAATCGAAATTTTACACCTTAGAGTCTGTTTCTAACTGGGGTCAAAATTGTAAAATGGACTTACGAATTAGCGATTTCGTTCCAATTCACATTCCAAGTAATATTCGGCATGCTAATTACGCTGCCGATTGCCAAATTGCATTATCTCTTATGGTTTCCGAGATATGGTCTATCGACATCTAACAATATTGGCTCTGCTTCTAACTTGGGCAGAATTGTAAAATGGTCTTATGAATTAGCGATTTCGCTCCAATTCACATTCCAAGTAATATTCGGCATGCTAATTACGTCGCCGATTGCCAAATTGCATTATCTCTTATAGTTTCCGAGATGTGGACTATCGACTTCTGACAATATTGGCTCTGCTTCTAACTTGCGCCAGAATTGTAAAATGGTCTTATGAATTAGCGATTTGGCTCCAATTCACATTCCAAGTAATATTCGGCATACTAATTACGTTGCCGATTGCCAAATTGCATTATCTCTTATAGTTTCCGAGATATGGAATATCGACATCTAACAATATTGGCTCTGCTTCTAACTTGGGCCAGAATTGTAAAATGGTCTTACGAGATAACGATTTCGTTCCAATTCACATTCCAAGTAATATTCGGCATGCTAATTACGTTGCGGATTGCCAAATTGCATTATCTCTTATAGTTTCCGAGATATGGACTATCGACATCTGACAATATTGGCTCTGCTTCTAACTTGGGCCAGAATTGTAAAATGGTCTTATAAATTAGCGATTTCGCTCCAATTCACATTCCAAGTAATATTCGGCATGCTAATTACGTTGCCGATTGCCAAATTGCATTATCTCTTATAGTTTCCGAGATATGGACTATCGACATCTGACAATATTCGCTCTGCTTCTAACTTGCGCCAGAATTGTAAAATGGTCTTATGAATTAGCGATTTGGCTCCAATTCACATTCCAAGTAATATTCGGCATGCTAATTACGTTGCCGATTGCCAAATTGCATTATCTCTTATAGTTTCCGAGATATGGGCAATCGAAATTTTACACCTTAGAGTCTGTTTCTAACTGGGGTCAAAATTGTAAAATGGTCTTATGAATTAGCGATTTCGTTCCAATTCACATTCCAAGTAATATTCGGCATGCTAATTACGCTGCCGATTGCCAAATTGCATTATCTCTTATAGTTTCCGAGATATGGACTATCGACATCTAACAATATTGGCTCTGCTTCTAACTTGGGCCAGAATTGTAAAATGGTCTTATGAATTAGCGATTTCGTTCCAATTCACATTCCAAGTAATATTCGGCATGCTAATTACGCTGGTGATCGCCGAATTGCATTATCTCTTATAGTTTCCGAGATATGGACTATCGACATCTGACAATATTGGCTCTGCTTCTAACTTGGGCCAGAATTGTAAAATGGTCTTATGAATTAGCGATTTGGCTCCAATTCACATTCCAAGTAATATTCGGCATACTAATTACGTTGCCGATTGCCAAATTGCATTATCTCTTATAGTTTCCGAGATATGGACAATCGAAATTTTACACCTTAGAGTCTGTTTCTAACTGGGGTCAAAATTGTAAAATGGTCTTACGAATTAGCGATTTCGTTCCAATTCACATTCCAGGTAATATTCGGCATGCTAATTACGCTGCCGATTGCCAAATTGCATTATCTCTAATAGTTTCCGAGGTATGGACTATCGACATCTAACAATATTGGATCTGCTTCTAACTTGGCCAGAATTGTAAAATGGTCTTACGAATTAACGATTTCGTTCCAATTCACATTCCAAGTAATATTCGGCATGCTAATTACGTTGCCGATTGCCAAATTGCATTATCTCTTAAAGTTTCCGAGATATGGACTATCAACATCTGACAATATTGGCTCTGCTTCTAATTTGGGCCAGAATTGTAAAATGGTCTTATGAATTAGCGCATTGGCTCCAATTCACATTCCAAGTAATATTCGGCATGCTAATTACGTTGCCGATTGCCAAATTGCATTATCTCTTATAGTTTCCGAGATATGGATTATCGACATCTGACAATATTGGCTCTGCTTCTAACTTGGGCCAGAATTGTAAAATGGTCTTATGAATTAGCGATTTGGCTCCAATTCACATTCCAAGTAATATTCGGCATGCTAATTACGTTGCCGATTGCCAAATTGCATTATCTCTTATAGTTTCCGAGATATGGATTATCGACATCTGACAATATTGGCTCTGCTTCTAACTTGGGCCAGAATTGTAAAATGGTCTTATGAATTAGCGATTTCGTTTCAATTCACATTCCAACTAATATTCGGCATGCTAATTACGTTGCCGATTGCCAAATTGCATTATCTCTTATAGTTTCCTAGATATAGACAATCGAAATTTTACACCTTAGAGTCTGTTTCTAACTGGGGTCAAAATTGTAAAATGGTCTTGTGAATTAGCGATTTCGTTCCAATTCACATTCCAAGTAATATTCGGCATGTTAATTACGTTGCCGATTGCCAAATTGCATTATCTCTAATAGTTTCCGAGGTATGGACTATCGACATCTAACAATATTGGATCTGCTTCTAACTTGGCCAGAATTGTAAAATGGTCTTACGAATTAACGATTTCGTTCCAATTCACATTCCAAGTAATATTCGGCATGCTAATTACGTTGCCGATTGCCAAATTGCATTATCTCTTAAAGTTTCCGAGATATGGACTATCAACATCTGACAATATTGGCTCTGCTTCTAATTTGGGCCAGAATTGTAAAATGGTCTTATGAATTAGCGCATTGGCTCCAATTCACATTCCAAGTAATATTCGGCATGCTAATTACGTTGCCGATTGCCAAATTGCATTATCTCTTATAGTTTCCGAGATATGGATTATCGACATCTGACAATATTGGCTCTGCTTCTAACTTGGGCCAGAATTGTAAAATGGTCTTATGAATTAGCGATTTGGCTCCAATTCACATTCCAAGTAATATTCGGCATGCTAATTACGTTGCCGATTGCCAAATTGCATTATCTCTTATAGTTTCCGAGATATGGATTATCGACATCTGACAATATTGGCTCTGCTTCTAACTTGGGCCAGAATTGTAAAATGGTCTTACGAATTAGCGATTTCGTTCCAATTCACATTCCAAGTAATATTCGGCATGCTAATTACGTTGCCGGTTGCCAAATTGCATTATCTCTTATAGTTACCGAGATATGGACTATCGACATCTGACAATATTGGCTCTGCTTCTAACTTGGGCCAGAATTGTAAAATGGTCTTATGAATTAGCGATTTCGCTCCAATTCACATTCCAAGTAATATTCGGCATGCTAATTACGTTGCTGATTGCCAAATTACATTATCTCTTATAGTTTCCGAGATATGGACTATCGACATCTGACAATATTGGCTCTGCTTCTAACCTGGGCCAGAATTGTAAAATGGTCTTAAGAATTAGCGATTTCGTTCCAATTCACATTCCAAGTAATATTCGGCATGCTAATTACGTTGCCGAATGCCAAATTGCATTATCTCTTATAGTTTCCGAGATATGGACAATCGAAATTTTACACCTTAGAGTCTGATTCTAACTGGGGTCAAAATTGTAAAATGGTCTTACGAATTAGCGATTTCGTTCCAATTCACATTCCAAGTAATATTCGGCATGTTAATTACGTTGCCGAGATATGGATAATCGAAATTTTACACCTTAGTGTCTGTTTCTAACTGGGGTCAAAATTGTAAAATGGTCTTACGAATTAGCGATTTCGTTCCAATTCACATTCCAAGTAATATTCGGCATGTTAATTACGTTGCCGATTGCCAAATTGCATTATCTCTTATAGTTTCCGAGATATGGACTATCGACATCTGACAATATTGGCTCTGCTTCTAACTTGCGCCAGAATTGTAAAATGGTCTTATGAATTAGCGATTTGGCTCCAATTCACATTCCAAGTAATATTCGGCATACTAATTACGTTGCCGATTGCCAAATTGCATTATCTCTTATAGTTTCCGAGATATGGACAATCGAAATTTTACACCTTAGAGTCTGTTTCTAACTGGGGTCAAAATTGTAAAATGGTCTTACGAATTAGCGATTTCGTTCCAATTCACATTCCAGGTAATATTCGGCATGCTAATTACGCTGCCGATTGCCAAATTGCATTATCTCTAATAGTTTCCGAGGTATGGACTATCGACATCTAACAATATTGGATCTGCTTCTAACTTGGCCAGAATTGTAAAATGGTCTTACGAATTAACGATTTCGTTCCAATTCACATTCCAAGTAATATTCGGCATGCTAATTACGTTGCCGATTGCCAAATTGCATTATCTCTTAAAGTTTCCGAGATATGGACTATCAACATCTGACAATATTGGCTCTGCTTCTAATTTGGGCCAGAATTGTAAAATGGTCTTATGAATTAGCGCATTGGCTCCAATTCACATTCCAAGTAATATTCGGCATGCTAATTACGTTGCCGATTGCCAAATTGCATTATCTCTTATAGTTTCCGAGATATGGATTATCGACATCTGACAATATTGGCTCTGCTTCTAACTTGGGCCAGAATTGTAAAATGGTCTTATGAATTAGCGATTTGGCTCCAATTCACATTCCAAGTAATATTCGGCATGCTAATTACGTTGCCGATTGCCAAATTGCATTATCTCTTATAGTTTCCGAGATATGGATTATCGACATCTGACAATATTGGCTCTGCTTCTAACTTGGGCCAGAATTGTAAAATGGTCTTATGAATTAGCGATTTCGTTTCAATTCACATTCCAACTAATATTCGGCATGCTAATTACGTTGCCGATTGCCAAATTGCATTATCTCTTATAGTTTCCTAGATATAGACAATCGAAATTTTACACCTTAGAGTCTGTTTCTAACTGGGGTCAAAATTGTAAAATGGTCTTGTGAATTAGCGATTTCGTTCCAATTCACATTCCAAGTAATATTCGGCATGTTAATTACGTTGCCGATTGCCAAATTGCATTATCTCTTATAGTTTCCGTGATATGGACTATCGACATCTGAAAATATTGGCTCTGCTTCTAACTTGGGCCAGAATTGTAAAATGGTCTTATGAATTAGCGATTTGGCTCCAATTCACATTCCAAGTAATATTCGGCATGCTAATTACGTTGCCGATTGCCAAATTGCATTATCTCTTATAGTTTCCGAGATATGGATTATCGACATCTGACAATATTGGCTCTGCTTCTAACTTGGGCCAGAATTGTAAAATGGTCTTATGAATTAGCGATTTCGTTTCAATTCACATTCCAACTAATATTCGGCATGCTAATTACGTTGCCGATTGCCAAATTGCATTATCTCTTATAGTTTCCGAGATATGGACAATCGAAATTTTACACCTTAGAGTCTCTTTCTAACTGGGGTCAAATTTGTAAAATGGTCTTACGAATTAGCGATTTCGTTCCAATTCACATTCCAAGTAATATTCGGCATGCTAATTACGCTGCCGATTGCCAAATTGCATTATCTCTTATAGTTTCCGAGATATGGACTATCGACATCTAACAATATTGGCTCTGCTTCTAACTTGGGCCAGAATTGTAAAATGGTCTTACGAATTAGCGATTTCGTTCCAATTCACATTCCAAGTAATATTCGGCATGCTAATTACATTGCCGGTTGCCAAATTGCATTATCTCTTATAGTAACCGAGATATGGACTATCGACATCTGACAATATTGGCTCTGCTTCTAATTTGGGCCAGAATTGTAAAATGGTTTTATGAATTAGCGATTTCGCTCCAATTCACATTCCAAGTAATATGCGGTATGCTAATTACGTTGCTGATTGCCAAATTGCATTATCTCTTATAGTTTCCGAGATATGGACTATCGACATCTGACAATATTGGCTCTGCTTCTAACTTGGGCCAGAATTGTAAAATGGTCTTATGAATTAGCGATTTCGTTCAAATTCACATTCCAAGTAATATTCGGCATGCTAATTACGCTGCCGATTGCCAAATTGCATTATCTCTTATAGTTTCCGAGATATGGACAATCGAAATTTTACACCTTAGAGTCTGTTTCTAACTGGGGTCAAAATTGTAAAATGGACTTACGAATTAGCGATTTCGTTCCAATTCACATTCCAAGTAATATTCGGCATGCTAATTACGCTGCCGATTGCCAAATTGCATTATCTCTTATGGTTTCCGAGATATGGTCTATCGACATCTAACAATATTGGCTCTGCTTCTAACTTGGGCAGAATTGTAAAATGGTCTTATGAATTAGCGATTTCGCTCCAATTCACATTCCAAGTAATATTCGGCATGCTAATTACGTCGCCGATTGCCAAATTGCATTATCTCTTATAGTTTCCGAGATGTGGACTATCGACTTCTGACAATATTGGCTCTGCTTCTAACTTGCGCCAGAATTGTAAAATGGTCTTATGAATTAGCGATTTGGCTCCAATTCACATTCCAAGTAATATTCGGCATACTAATTACGTTGCCGATTGCCAAATTGCATTATCTCTTATAGTTTCCGAGATATGGAATATCGACATCTAACAATATTGGCTCTGCTTCTAACTTGGGCCAGAATTGTAAAATGGTCTTACGAGATAACGATTTCGTTCCAATTCACATTCCAAGTAATATTCGGCATGCTAATTACGTTGCCGATTGCCAAATTGCATTATCTCTTATAGTTTCCGAGATATGGACTATCGACATCTGACAATATTGGCTCTGCTTCTAACTTGGGCCAGAATTGTAAAATGGTCTTATAAATTAGCGATTTCGCTCCAATTCACATTCCAAGTAATATTCGGCATGCTAATTACGTTGCCGATTGCCAAATTGCATTATCTCTTATAGTTTCCGAGATATGGACTATCGACATCTGACAATATTGGCTCAGCTTCTAACTTGCGCCCGAATTGTAAAATGGTCTTATGAATTAGCGATTTGGCTCCAATTCACATTCCAAGTAATATTCGGCATGCTGATTACGTTGCCGATTGCCAAATTGCATTATCTCTTATAGTTTCCGAGATATGGGCAATCGAAATTTTACACCTTAGAGTCTGTTTCTAACTGGGGTCAAAATTGTAAAATGGTCTTACGAATTAGCGATTTCGTTCCAATTCACATTCCAAGTAATATTCGGCATGCTAATTACGCTGCTGATTGCCGAATTGCATTATCTCTTATAGTTTCCGAGATATGGACTATCGACATCTAAGAATATTGGCTCAGCTTCTAACTTGGGCCAGAATTGTAATATGGTCTTACGAATTAGCGATTTCGTTCCAATTCACATTCCAAGTAATATTCGGCATGCTAATTACGTTGCCGATTGCCAAATTGCATTATCTCTTATAGTTTCCGAGATATGGACTATCGACATCTGACAATATTGGCTCTGCTTCTAACTTGGGCCAGAATGGTAAAATGGTCTTATAAATTAGCGATTTCGCTCCAATTCACATTCCAAGTAATATTCGGCATGCTAATTACGTTGCCGATTGCCAAATTGCATTATCCCTTATAGTTTCCGAGATATGGACTATCGACATCTGACAATATTTTCTCTGCTTCTAACTTGCGCCAGAATTGTAAAATGGCCTTATGAATTAGCGATTTGGCTCCAATTCACATTCCAAGTAATGTTCGGCATGCTAATTACGCTGCCGATTGCCAAATTGCATTATTTCTTATAGTTTCCGAGATATGGACTATCGACATCTAACAATATTGGCTCTGCTTCTAACTTGGGCCAGAATTGTAAAATGGTCTTATGAATTAGCGATTTCGTTCCAATTCACATTCCAAGTAATATTCGGCATGCTAATTACGTCGCCGATTGCCAAATTGCATTATCTCTTATAGTTTCCGAGATATGGACAATCGAAATTTTACACCTTAGAGTCTGTTTCTAACTGGGGTCAAAATTGTAAAATTTTCTTACGAATTAGCGATTTCGTTCCAATTCACATTCCAAGTAATATTCGGCATGCTAATTACGCTGCCGATTGCCAAATTGCATTATCTCTTATAGTTTCCGAGATATGGGCAATCGAAATTTTACACCTTAGAGTCTGTTTCTAACTGGGGTCAAAATTGTAAAATGGTTTTATGAATTAGCGATTTCGCTCCAATTCACATTCCAAGTAATATTTGGCATGCTAATTACGTTGCCGATTGCCAAATTGCATTATCTCTTATAGTTTCCGAGATATGGACTATCGACATCTGACAATATTGGCTCTGCTTCTAACTTGGGCCAGAATTGTAAAATGGTCTTATGAATTAGCGATTTCGCTCCAATTCACATTCCAAGTAATATTCCGCATGCTAATTACGTTGCCGATTGCCAAATTGCATTATCTCTTATAGTTTCCGAGATATGGACTATCGACATCTGACAATATTGGCTCTGCTTCTAACTTGGGCCAGAATTGTAAAATGGTCTTATGAATTAGCGATTTCGCTCCAATTCACATTCCAAGTAATATTCCGCATGCTAATTACGTTGCCGATTGCCAAATTGCATTATCTCTTATAGTTTCCGAGATATGGACAATCGAAATTTTACACCTTAGAATCTCTTTCTAACTGGGGTCAAAATTGTAAAATGGTCTTACGAATTAGCGATTTCGTTCCAATTCACATTCCAAGTAATATTCGGCATGCTAATTACGCTGCCGATTGCCAAATTGCATTATCTCTTATAGCTTCCGAGATATGGGCAATCGAAATTTTACACCTTAGAGTCTGTTTCTAACTGGGGTCAAAATTGTAAAATGGTCTTACGAATTAGCGATTTCGTTCCAATTCACATTCCAAGTAATATTCGGCATGTTAATTACGCTGCCGATTGCCAAATTGCATTATCTCTTATAGTTTCCGAGATATGGACTATCGACATCTAAAAATATTGACTCTGCTTCTAACTTGGGCCAGAATTGTAAAATGGTCTTACGAATTAGCGATTTCGTTTCAATTCACATTCCAACTAATATTCGGCATGCTAATTACGTTGCCGATTGACAAATTGCATTATCTCTTATAGTTTCCGAGATATGGACAATCGAAATTTTACACCTTAGAATCTCTTTCTAACTGGGGTCAAAATTGTAAAATGGTCTTACGAATTAGCGATTTCGTTCCAATTCACATTCCAAGTAATATTCGGCATGCTAATTACGTTGCCGATTGCCAAATTGCATTATCTCTTATAGTTTTCTAGATATGGATAATCGAAATTTTACACCTTAGAGTCTGTTTCTAACTGGGGTCAAAATTGTAAAATGGTCTTACGAATTAGCGATTTCGTTCCAATTCACATTCCAAGTAATATTCGGCATGTTAATTACGCTGCCGATTGCCAAATTGCATTATCTCTTATAGTTTCCGAGATATGGACTATCGACATCTAAAAATATTGACTCTGCTTCTAACTTGGGCCAGAATTGTAAAATGGTCTTACGAATTAGCGATTTCGTTCCAATTCACATTCCAAGTAATATTCGGCATGCTAATTACGTTGCCGATTGCCAAATTGCATTATCTCTTATAGTTTCCGAGATATGGACTATCGACATCTAACAATATTGGCTCTGCTTCTAACTTGGGCCAGAATTGTTAAATGGTCTTATGAATTAGCGATTTCGCTCCAATTCACATTCCAGTTAATATTCGGCATGCTAATTACGTTGCTGATTGCCAAATTGCATTATCTCTTATAGTTTCCGAGATATGGACTATCGACATCTGACAATATTGGCTCTGCTTCTAACTTGCGCCAGAATTGTAAAATGGTCTTATGAATTAGCGATTTCGCTCCAATTAATATTCCAAGTAATATTCGGCATGCTGATTACGCTGCCGATTGCCAAATTGCATTATCTCTTATAGCTTCCGAGATATGGGCAATCGAAATTTTACACCTTAGAGTCTGTTTCTAACTGGGGTCAAAATTGTAAAATGGTCTTATGAATTAGCGATTTCGCTCCAATTCACATTCCAAGTAATATTCCGCATGCTAATTACGTTGCCGATTGCCAAATTGCATTATATCTTATAGTTTCCGAGATACGGACTATCGACATCTGACAATATTGGCTCTGCTTCTAACTTGGGCCAGAATTGTAAAATGGTCTTATGAATTAGCGATTTCGTTTCAATTCACATTCCAACTAATATTCGGCATGCTAATTACGTTGCCGATTGCCAAATTGCATTATCTCTTATAGTTTCCGAGATATGGACAATCGAAATTTTACACCTTAGAGTCTCTTTCTAACTGGGGTCAAAATTGTAAAATGGTCTTACGAATTAGCGATTTCGTTCCAATTCACATTCCAAGTAATATTCGGCATGCTAATTACGCTGCCGATTGCCAAATTGCATTATCTCTTATAGTTTCCGAGATATGGAATATCGACATCTAACAATATTGGCTCTGCTTCTAACTTGGGCCAGAATTGTAAAATGGTCTTACGAGATAACGATTTCGTTCCAATTCACATTCCAAGTAATATTCGGCATGCTAATTACGTTGCCGATTGCCAAATTGCATTATCTTTTATAGTTTCCGAGATATGGACTATCGACATCTGACAATATTGGCTCTGCTTCTAACTTGGGCCAGAATTGTAAAATGGTCTTATAAATTAGCGATTTCGCTCCAATTCACATTCCAAGTAATATTCGGCATGCTAATTACGTTGCCGATTGTCAAATTGCATTATCTCTTATAGTTTCCGAGATATGGACTATCGACATCTGACAATATTCGCTCTGCTTCTAACTTGCGCCAGAATTGTAAAATGGTCTTATGAATTAGCGATTTGGCTCCAATTCACATTCCAAGTAATATTCGGCATGCTAATTACGTTGCCGATTGCCAAATTGCATTATCTCTTATAGTTTCCGAGATATGGGCAATCGAAATTTTACACCTTAGAGTCTGTTTCTAACTGGGGTCAAAATTGTAAAATGGTCTTATGAATTAGCGATTTCGTTCCAATTCACATTCCAAGTAATATTCGGCATGCTAATTACGCTGCCGATTGCCAAATTGCATTATCTCTTATAGTTTCCGAGATATGGTCTATCGACATCTAACAATATTGGCTCTGCTTCTAACTTGGGCCAGAATTGTAAAATGGTCTTATGAATTAGCGATTTCGTTCCAATTCACATTCCAAGTAATATTCGGCATGCTAATTACGCTGGTGATTGCCGAATTGCATTATCTCTTATAGTTTCCGAGATATGGACTATCGACATCTGACAATATTGGCTCTGCTTCTAACTTGGGCCAGAATTGTAAAATGGTCTTATAAATTAGGGATTTCGCTCCAATTCACACTCCAAGTAATATTCGGCATGCTAATTACGCTGCCGATTGCCAAATTGCATTATCTCTTATAGTTTCCGAGATATGGACTATCGACATCTAACAATATTGGCTCAGCTTCTAACTTGCGCCCGAATTGTAAAATGGTCTTATGAATTAGCGATTTGGCTCCAATTCACATTCCAAGTAATATTCGGCATGCTAATTACGTTGCCGATTGCCAAATTGCATTATCTCTTATAGTTTCCGAGATATGGGCAATCGAAATTTTACACCTTAGAGTCTGTTTCTAACTGGGGTCAAAATTGTAAAATGGTCTTACGAATTAGCGATTTCGTTCCAATTCACATTCCAAGTAATATTCGGCATGCTAATTACGCTGCTGATTGCCGAATTGCATTATCTCTTATAGTTTCCGAGATATGGACTATCGACATCTAAGAATATTGGCTCAGCTTCTAACTTGGGCCAGAATTGTAATATGGTCTTACGAATTAGCGATTTCGTTCCAATTCACATTCCAAGTAATATTCGGCATGCTAATTACGTTGCCGATTGCCAAATTGCATTATCTCTTATAGTTTCCGAGATATGGACTATCGACATCTGACAATATTGGCTCTGCTTCTAACTTGGGCCAGAATGGTAAAATGGTCTTATAAATTAGCGATTTCGCTCCAATTCACATTCCAAGTAATATTCGGCATGCTAATTACGTTGCCGATTGCCAAATTTCATTATCCCTTATAGTTTCCGAGATATGGACTATCGACATCTGACAATATTTTCTCTGCTTCTAACTTGCGCCAGAATTGTAAAATGGCCTTATGAATTAGCGATTTGGCTCCAATTCACATTCCAAGTAATGTTCGGCATGCTAATTACGCTGCCGATTGCCAAATTGCATTATCTCTTATAGTTTCCGAGATATGGACTATCGACATCTAACAATATTGGCTCTGCTTCTAACTTGGGCCAGAATTGTAAAATGGTCTTATGAATTAGCGATTTCGTTCCAATTCACATTCCAAGTAATATTCGGCATGCTAATTACGTCGCCGATTGCCAAATTGCATTATCTCTTATAGTTTCCGAGATATGGACAATCGAAATTTTACACCTTAGAGTCTGTTTCTAACTGGGGTCAAAATTGTAAAATTCTCTTACGAATTAGCGATTTCGTTCCAATTCACATTCCAAGTAATATTCGGCATGCTAATTACGCTGCCGATTGCCAAATTGCATTATCTCTTATAGTTTCCGAGATATGGGCAATCGAAATTTTACACCTTAGAGTCTGTTTCTAACTGGGGTCAAAATTGTAAAATGGTCTTATGAATTAGCGATTTCGCTCCAATTCACATTCCAAGTAATATTTGGCATGCTAATTACGTTGCCGATTGCCAAATTGCATTATCTCTTATAGTTTCCGAGATATGGACTATCGACATCTGACAATATTGGCTCTGCTTCTAACTTGGGCCAGAATTGTAAAATGGTCTTATGAATTAGCGATTTCGTTTCAATTCACATTCCAACTAATATTCGGCATGCTAATTACGTTGCCGTTTGCCAAATTGCATTATCTCTTATAGCTTCCGAGATATGGACTATCGACATCTGACAATATTGGCTCTGCTTCTAACTTGCGCCAGAATTGTAAAATGGTCTTATGAATTAGCGATTTCGCTCCAATTCACATTCCAAGTAATATTCCGCATGCTAATTACGTTGCCGATTGCCAAATTGCATTATCTCTTATAGTTTCCGAGATATGGACTATCGACATCTGACAATATTGGCTCTGCTTCTAACTTGGGCCAGAATTGTAAAATGGTCTTATGAATTAGCGATTTCGTTTCAATTCACATTCCAACTAATATTCGGCATGCTAATTACGTTGCCGATTGACAAATTGCATTATCTCTTATAGTTTCCGAGATATGGACAATCGAAATTTTACACCTTAGAATCTCTTTCTAACTGGGGTCAAAATTGTAAAATGGTCTTACGAATTAGCGATTTCGTTCCAATTCACATTCCAAGTAATATTCGGCATGCTAATTACGCTGCCGATTGCCAAATTGCATTATCTCTTATAGTTTCCGAGATATGGACTATCGACATCTGACAATATTGGCTCTGCTTCTAACTTGGGCCAGAATTGTAAAATGGTCTTATGAATTAGCGATTTCGTTTCAATTCACATTCCAACTAATATTCGGCATGCTAATTACGTTGCCGATTGACAAATTGCATTATCTCTTATAGTTTCCGAGATATATTTACAATCGAAATTTTACACCTTAGAATCTCTTTCTAACTGGGGTCAAAATTGTAAAATGGTCTTACGAATTAGCGATTTCGTTCCAATTCACATTCCAAGTAATATTCGGCATGCTAATTACGTTGCCGATTGCCAAATTGCATTATCTCTTATAGTTTTCTAGATATGGATAATCGAAATTTTACACCTTAGAGTCTGTTTCTAACTGGGGTCAAAATTGTAAAATGGTCTTACGAATTAGCGATTTCGTTCCAATTCACATTCCAAGTAATATTCGGCATGTTAATTACGCTGCCGATTGCCAAATTGCATTATCTCTTATAGTTTCCGAGATATGGACTATCGACATCTAAAAATATTGACTCTGCTTCTAACTTGGGCCAGAATTGTAAAATGGTCTTACGAATTAGCGATTTCGTTCCAATTCACATTCCAAGTAATATTCGGCATGCTAATTACGTTGCCGATTGCCAAATTGCATTATCTCTTATAGTTTCCGAGATATGGACTATCGACATCTAACAATATAGGCTCTGCTTCTAACTTGGGCCAGAATTGTTAAATGGTCTTATGAATTAGCGATTTCGCTCCAATTCACATTCCAGTTAATATTCGGCATGCTAATTACGTTGCTGATTGCCAAATTGCATTATCTCTTATAGTTTCCGAGATATGGACTATCGACATCTGACAATATTGGCTCTGCTTCTAACTTGCGCCAGAATTGTAAAATGGTCTTATGAATTAGCGATTTCGCTCCAATTAATATTCCAAGTAATATTCGGCATGCTGATTACGCTGCCGATTGCCAAATTGCATTATCTCTTATAGCTTCCGAGATATGGGCAATCGAAATTTTACACCTTAGAGTCTGTTTCTAACTGGGGTCAAAATTGTAAAATGGTCTTATGAATTAGCGATTTCGCTCCAATTCACATTCCAAGTAATATTCCGCATGCTAATTACGTTGCCGATTGCCAAATTGCATTATATCTTATAGTTTCCGAGATACGGACTATCGACATCTGACAATATTGGCTCTGCTTCTAACTTGGGCCAGAATTGTAAAATGGTCTTATGAATTAGCGATTTCGTTTCAATTCACATTCCAACTAATATTCGGCATGCTAATTACGTTGCCGATTGCCAAATTGCATTATCTCTTATAGTTTCCGAGATATGGACAATCGAAATTTTACACCTTAGAGTCTCTTTCTAACTGGGGTCAAAATTGTAAAATAGTCTTACGAATTAGCGATTTCGTTCCAATTCACATTCCAAGTAATATTCGGCATGCTATTTACGCTGCCGATTGCCAAATTGCATTATCTCTTATAGTTTCCGAGATATGGACTATCGACATCTAACAATATTGGCTCTGCTTCTAACTTGGGCCAGAATTGTAAAATGGTCTTACGAATTAGCGATTTCGTTCCAATTCACATTCCAAGTAATATTCGGCATGCTAATTACGTTGCCGGTTGCCAAATTGCATTATCTCTTATAGTTACCGAGATATGGACTATCGACATCTGACAATATTGGCTCTGCTTCTAACTTGGGCCAGAATTGTAAAATGGTCTTATGAATTAGCGATTTCGCTCCAATTCACATTCCAAGTAATATTCGGCATGCTAATTACGTTGCTGATTGCCAAATTACATTATCTCTTATAGTTTCCGAGATATGGACTATCGACATCTGACAATATTGGCTCTGCTTCTAACCTGGGCCAGAATTGTAAAATGGTCTTAAGAATTAGCGATTTCGTTCCAATTCACATTCCAAGTAATATTCGGCATGCTAATTACGTTGCCGAATGCCAAATTGCATTATCTCTTATAGTTTCCGAGATATGGAGAATCGAAATTTTACACCTTAGAGTCTGATTCTAACTGGGGTCAAAATTGTAAAATGGTCTTACGAATTAGCGATTTCGTTCCAATTCACATTCCAAGTAATATTCGGCATGTTAATTACGTTGCCGAGATATGGACAATCGAAATTTTACACCTTAGTGTCTGTTTCTAACTGGGGTCAAAATTGTAAAATGGTCTTACGAATTAGCGATTTCGTTCCAATTCACATTCCAAGTAATATTCGGCATGTTAATTACGTTGCCGATTGCCAAATTGCATTATCTCTTATAGTTTCCGAGATATGGACTATCGACATCTGACAATATTGGCTCTGCTTCTAACTTGCGCCAGAATTGTAAAATGGTCTTATGAATTAGCGATTTGGCTCCAATTCACATTCCAAGTAATATTCGGCATACTAATTACGTTGCCGATTGCCAAATTGCATTATCTCTTATAGTTTCCGAGATATGGACAATCGAAATTTTACACCTTAGAGTCTGTTTCTAACTGGGGTCAAAATTGTAAAATGGTCTTACGAATTAGCGATTTCGTTCCAATTCACATTCCAAGTAATATTCGGCATGCTAATTACGTTGCCGATTGCCAAATTGCATTATCTCTTAAAGTTTCCGAGATATGGACTATCAACATCTGACAATATTGGCTCTGCTTCTAATTTGGGCCAGAATTGTAAAATGGTCTTATGAATTAGCGCATTGGCTCCAATTCACATTCCAAGTAATATTCGGCATGCTAATTACGTTGCCGATTGCCAAATTGCATTATCTCTTATAGTTTCCTAGATATAGACAATCGAAATTTTACACCTTAGAGTCTGTTTCTAACTGGGGTCAAAATTGTAAAATGGTCTTGTGAATTAGCGATTTCGTTCCAATTCACATTCCAAGTAATATTCGGCATGTTAATTACGTTGCCGATTGCCAAATTGCATTATCTCTTATAGTTTCCGTGATATGGACTATCGACATCTGAAAATATTGGCTCTGCTTCTAACTTGGGCCTGAATTGTAAAATGGTCTTATGAATTAGCGATTTCGTTTCAATTCACATTCCAACTAATATTCGGCATGCTAATTACGTTGCCGATTGCCAAATTGCATTATCTCTTATAGTTTCCGAGATATGGACAATCGAAATTTTACACCTTAGAGTCTGTTTCTAACTGGGGTCAAAATTGTAAAATGGCCTTATGAATTAGCGATTTCGTTCCAATTCACATTCCAAGTAATATTCGGCATGCTAATTACGCTGCCGATTACCAAGTTGCATTATCTCTTATAGTTTCCGAGATATGGACTATCGACATCTAACAATATTGGCTCTGCTTCTAACTTGGGCCAGAATTGTAAAATGGTCTTACGAATTAGCGATTTCGTTCCAATTCACATTCCAAGTAATATTCGGCATGCTAATTACGTTGCCGGTTGCCAAATTGCATTATCTCTTATAGTAACCGAGATATGGACTATCGACATCTGACAATATTGGCTCTGCTTCTAATTTGGGCCAGAATTGTAAAATGGTTTTATGAATTAGCGATTTCGCTCCAATTCACATTCCAAGTAATATGCGGCATGCTAATTACGTTGCTGATTGCCAAATTGCATTATCTCTTATAGTTTCCGAGATATGGACTATCGACATCTGACAATATTGGCTCTGCTTCTAACTTGGGCCAGAATTGTAAAATGGTCTTATGAATTAGCGATTTCGTTCAAATTCACATTCCAAGTAATATTCGGCATGCTAATTACGCTGCCGATTGCCAAATTGCATTATCTCTTATAGTTTCCGAGATATGGACAATCGAAATTTTACACCTTAGAGTCTGCTTCTAACTGGGGTCAAAATTGTAAAATGGACTTACGTATTAGCGATTTCGTTCCAATTCACATTCCAAGTAATATTCGGCATGCTAATTACGCTGCCGATTGCCAAATTGCATTATCTCTTATGGTTTCCGAGATATGGTCTATCGACATCTGACAATATTGGCTCTGCTTCTAACTTGGGAGAGAACTGTAAAAATGGTCTTATGAATTAGCGATTTCGCTCCAATTCACATTCCGAGTAATATTCGGCATGCTAATTACGTTGCCGATTGCCAAATTGCATTATCTCTTATAGTTACCGAGATATGGACTATCGACATCTAACAATATTGGCTCTGCTTCTAACTTGGGCAGAATTGTAAAATGGTCTTATGAATTAGCGATTTCGCTCCAATTCACATTCCAAGTAATATTCGGCATGCTAATTACGTCGCCGATTGCCAAATTGCATTATCTCTTATAGTTTCCGAGATGTGGACTATCGACTTCTGACAATATTGGCTCTGCTTCTAACTTGCGCCAGAATTGTAAAATGGTCTTATGAATTAGCGATTTGGCTCCAATTCACATTCCAAGTAATATTCGGCATACTAATTACGTTGCCGATTGCCAAATTGCATTATCTCTTATAGTTTCCGAGATATGGAATATCGACATCTAACAATATTGGCTCTGCTTCTAACTTGGGCCAGAATTGTAAAATGGTCTTACGAGATAACGATTTCGTTCCAATTCACATTCCAAGTAATATTCGGCATGCTAATTACGTTGCCGATTGCCAAATTGCATTATCTCTTATAGTTTCCGAGATATGGACTATCGACATCTGACAATATTGGCTCTGCTTCTAACTTGGGCCAGAATTGTAAAATGGTCTTATAAATTAGCGATTTCGCTCCAATTCACATTCCAAGTAATATTCGGCATGCTAATTACGTTGCCGATTGCCAAATTGCATTATCTCTTATAGTTTCCGAGATATGGACTATCGACATCTGACAATATTCGCTCTGCTTCTAACTTGCGCCAGAATTGTAAAATGGTCTTATGAATTAGCGATTTGGCTCCAATTCACATTCCAAGTAATATTCGGCATGCTAATTACGTTGCCGATTGCCAAATTGCATTATCTCTTATAGTTTCCGAGATATGGACTATCGACATCTAACAATATTGGCTCTGCTTCTAACTTGGGCCAGAATTGTAAAATGGTCTTATGAATTAGCGATTTCGTTCCAATTCACATTCCAAGTAATATTCGGCATGCTAATTACGCTGCTGATTGCCGAAATGCATTATCTCTTATAGTTTCCGAGATATGGACTATCGACATCTGACAATATTGGCTCTGCTTCTAACTTGGGCCAGAATTGTAAAATGGTCTTATAAATTAGGGATTTCGCTCCAATTCACATTCCAAGTAATATTCGGCATGCTAATTACGCTGCCGATTGCGAAATTGCATTATCTCTTATAGTTTCCGAGATATGGACTATCGACATCTAACAATATTGGCTCAGCTTCTAACTTGCGCCCGAATTGTAAAATGGTCTTATGAATTAGCGATTTGGCTCCAATTCACATTCCAAGTAATATTCGGCATGCTAATTACGTTGCCGATTGCCAAATTGCATTATCTCTTATAGTTTCCGAGATATGGGCAATCGAAATTTTACACCTTAGGGTCTGTTTCTAACTGGGGTCAAAATTGTAAAATGGTCTTACGAATTAGCGATTTCGTTCCAATTCACATTCCAAGTAATATTCGGCATGCTAATTACGCTGCTGATTGCCGAATTGCATTATCTCTTATAGTTTCCGAGATATGGACTATCGACATCTAAGAATATTGGCTCAGCTTCTAACTTGGGCCAGAATTGTAATATGGTCTTACGAATTAGCGATTTCGTTCCAATTCACATTCCAAGTAATATTCGGCATGCTAATTACGTTGCCGATTGCCAAATTGCATTATCTCTTATAGTTTCCGAGATATGGACTATAGACATCTGACAATATTGGCTCTGCTTCTAACTTGGGCCAGAATTGTAAAATGGTCTTATGAATTAGCGATTTCGTTCCAATTCACATTCCAAGTAATATTCGGCATGCTAATTACGCTGCTGATTGCCGAAATGCATTATCTCTTATAGTTTCCGAGATATGGACTATCGACATCTGACAATATTGGCTCTGCTTCTAACTTGGGCCAGAATTGTAAAATGGTCTTATAAATTAGGGATTTCGTTCCAATTCACATTCCAAGTAATATTCGGCATGCTAATTACGCTGCTGATTGCCGAAATGCATTATCTCTTATAGTTTCCGAGATATGGACTATCGACATCTGACAATATTGGCTCTGCTTCTAACTTGGGCCAGAATTGTAAAATGGTCTTATAAATTAGGGATTTCGCTCCAATTCACATTCCAAGTAATATTCGGCATGCTAATTACGCTGCCGATTGCGAAATTGCATTATCTCTTATAGTTTCCGAGATATGGACTATCGACATCTAACAATATTGGCTCTGCTTCTAACTTGGGCCAGAATTGTAAAATGGTCTTATGAATTAGCGATTTCGTTCCAATTCACATTCCAAGTAATATTCGGCATGCTAATTACGCTGCCGATTGCCAAATTGCATTATCTCTTATAGTTTCCGAGATATGGACTATCGACATCTAACAATATTGGCTCTGCTTCTAACTTGGGCCAGAATTGTAAAATGGTCTTATGAATTAGCGATTTCGTTCCAATTCACATTCCAAGTAATATTCGGCATGCTAATTACGCTGCTGATTGCCGAAATGCATTATCTCTTATAGTTTCCGAGATATGGACTATCGACATCTAACAATATTGGCTCTGCTTCTAACTTGGGCCAGAATTGTAAAATGGTCTTATGAATTAGCGATTTCGTTCCAATTCACATTCCAAGTAATATTCGGCATGCTAATTACGCTGCTGATTGCCGAAATGCATTATCTCTTATAGTTTCCGAGATATGGACTATCGACATCTGACAATATTGGCTCTGCTTCTAACTTGGGCCAGAATTGTAAAATGGTCTTATAAATTAGGGATTTCGCTCCAATTCACATTCCAAGTAATATTCGGCATGCTAATTACGCTGCCGATTGCGAAATTGCATTATCTCTTATAGTTTCCGAGATATGGACTATCGACATCTGACAATATTGGCTCTGCTTCTAACTTGGGCCAGAATTGTAAAATGGTCTTATAAATTAGCGATTTCGTTCCAATTCACATTCCAAGTAATATTCGGCATGCTAATTACGTCGCCGATTGCCAAATTGCATTATCTCTTATAGTTTCCGAGATATGGACAATCGAAATTTTACACCTTAGAGTCTGTTTCTAACTGGGGTCAAAATTGTAAAATGGTCTTATGAATTAGCGATTTCGTTCCAATTCACATTCCAAGTAATATTCGGCATGCTAATTACGCTGCCGATTGCCAAATTGCATTATCTCTTATAGTTTCCGAGATATGGACTATCGACATCTAACAATATTGGCTCTGCTTCTAACTTGGGCCAGAATTGTAAAATGGTCTTATGAATTAGCGATTTCGTTCCAATTCACATTCCAAGTAATATTCGGCATGCTAATTACGCTGCTGATTGCCGAAATGCATTATCTCTTATAGTTTCCGAGATATGGACTATCGACATCTGACAATATTGGCTCTGCTTCTAACTTGGGCCAGAATTGTAAAATGGTCTTATAAATTAGGGATTTCGCTCCAATTCACATTCCAAGTAATATTCGGCATGCTAATTACGCTGCCGATTGCGAAATTGCATTATCTCTTATAGTTTCCGAGATATGGACTATCGACATCTAACAATATTGGCTCAGCTTCTAACTTGCGCCCGAATTGTAAAATGGTCTTATGAATTAGCGATTTGGCTCCAATTCACATTCCAAGTAATATTCGGCATGCTAATTACGTTGCCGATTGCCAAATTGCATTATCTCTTATAGTTTCCGAGATATGGGCAATCGAAATTTTACACCTTAGGGTCTGTTTCTAACTGGGGTCAAAATTGTAAAATGGTCTTACGAATTAGCGATTTCGTTCCAATTCACATTCCAAGTAATATTCGGCATGCTAATTACGCTGCTGATTGCCGAATTGCATTATCTCTTATAGTTTCCGAGATATGGACTATCGACATCTAAGAATATTGGCTCAGCTTCTAACTTGGGCCAGAATTGTAATATGGTCTTACGAATTAGCGATTTCGTTCCAATTCACATTCCAAGTAATATTCGGCATGCTAATTACGTTGCCGATTGCCAAATTGCATTATCTCTTATAGTTTCCGAGATATGGACTATCGACATCTGACAATATTGGCTCTGCTTCTAACTTGGGCCAGAATGGTAAAATGGACTTATAAATTAGCGATTTCGCTCCAATTCACATTCCAAGTAATATTCGGCATGCTAATTACGTTGCCGATTGCCAAATTGCATTATCCCTTATAGTTTCCGAGATATGGACTATCGACATCTGACAATATTTTCTCTGCTTCTAACTTGCGCCAGAATTGTAAAATGGCCTTATGAATTAGCGATTTGGCTCCAATTCACATTCCAAGTAATGGTCGGCATGCTAATTACGCTGCCGATTGCCAAATTGCATTATCTCTTATAGTTTCCGAGATATGGACTATCGACATCTAACAATATTGGCTCTGCTTCTAACTTGGGCCAGAATTGTAAAATGGTCTTATGAATTAGCGATTTCGTTCCAATTCACATTCCAAGTAATATTCGGCATGCTAATTACGTCGCCGATTGCCAAATTGCATTATCTCTTATAGTTTCCGAGATATGGACAATCGAAATTTTACACCTTAGAGTCTGTTTCTAACTGGGGTCAAAATTGTAAAATTTTCTTACGAATTAGCGATTTCGTTCCAATTCACATTCTAAGTAATATTCGGCATGCTAATTACGCTGCCGATTGCCAAATTGCATTATCTCTTATAGTTTCCGAGATATGGGCAATCGAAATTTTACACCTTAGAGTCTGTTTCTAACTGGGGTCAAAATTGTAAAATGGTCTTATGAATTAGCGATTTCGCTCCAATTCACATTCCAAGTAAAATTTGGCATGCTAATTACGTTGCCGATTGCCAAATTGCATTATCTCTTATAGTTTCCGAGATATGGACTATCGACATCTGACAATATTGGCTCTGCTTCTAACTTGCGCCAGAATTGTAAAATGGTCTTATGAATTAGCGATTTGGCTCCAATTCACATTCCAAGTAATATTCGGCATACTAATTACGTTGCCGATTGCCAAATTGCATTATCTCTTATAGTTTCCGAGATATGGACAATCGAAATTTTACACCTTAGAGTCTGTTTCTAACTGGGGTCAAAATTGTAAAATGGTCTTACGAATTAGCGATTTCGTTCCAATTCACATTCCAAGTAATATTCGGCATGCTAATTACGTTGCCGATTGCCAAATTGCATTATCTCTTATAGTTTCCGTGATATGGACTATCGACATCTGAAAATATTGGCTCTGCTTCTAACTTGGGCCTGAATTGTAAAATGGTCTTATGAATTAGCGATTTCGTTTCAATTCACATTCCAACTAATATTCGGCATGCTAATTACGTTGCCGATTGCCAAATTGCATTATCTCTTATAGTTTCCGAAATATGGACAATCGAAATTTTACACCTTAGAGTCTGTTTCTAACTGGGGTCAAAATTGTAAAATGGCCTTATGAATTAGCGATTTCGTTCCAATTCACATTCCAAGTAATATTCGGCATGCTAATTACGCTGCCGATTACCAAGTTGCATTATCTCTTATAGTTTCCGAGATATGGACTATCGACATCTAACAATATTGGCTCTGCTTCTAACTTGGGCCAGAATTGTAAAATGGTCTTACGAATTAGCGATTTCGTTCCAATTCACATTCCAAGTAATATTCGGCATGCTAATTACATTGCCGGTTGCCAAATTGCATTATCTCTTATAGTAACCGAGATATGGACTATCGACATCTGACAATATTGGCTCTGCTTCTAATTTGGGCCAGAATTGTAAAATGGTTTTATGAATTAGCGATTTCGCTCCAATTCACATTCCAAGTAATATGCGGCATGCTAATTACGTTGCTGATTGCCAAATTGCATTATCTCTTATAGTTTCCGAGATATGGACTATCGACATCTGACAATATTGGCTCTGCTTCTAACTTGGGCCAGAATTGTAAAATGGTCTTATGAATTAGCGATTTCGTTCAAATTCACATTCCAAGTAATATTCGGCATGCTAATTACGCTGCCGATTGCCAAATTGCATTATCTCTTATAGTTTCCGAGATATGGACAATCGAAATTTTACACCTTAGAGTCTGCTTCTAACTGGGGTCAAAATTGTAAAATGGACTTACGTATTAGCGATTTCGTTCCAATTCACATTCCAAGTAATATTCGGCATGCTAATTACGCTGCCGATTGCCAAATTGCATTATCTCTTATGGTTTCCGAGATATGGTCTATCGACATCTGACAATATTGGCTCTGCTTCTAACTTGGGAGAGAACTGTAAAAATGGTCTTATGAATTAGCGATTTCGCTC
This sequence comes from Rhynchophorus ferrugineus, assembly GCF_030347505.1. NCBI lineage: Eukaryota > Metazoa > Arthropoda > Insecta > Coleoptera > Curculionidae > Rhynchophorus > Rhynchophorus ferrugineus. Next base: position 849,117 of record NW_027472597.1, read on the forward strand.
CAATTCACATTCCGAGTAATATTCGGCATGCTAATTACGTTGCCGATTGCCAAATTGCATTATCTCTTATAGTTACCGAGATATGGACTATCGACATCTAACAATATTGGCTCTGCTTCTAACTTGGGCAGAATTGTAAAATGGTCTTATGAATTAGCGATTTCGCTCCAATTCACATTCCAAGTAATATTCGGCATGCTAATTACGTCGCCGATTGCCAAATTGCATTATCTCTTATAGTTTCCGAGATGTGGACTATCGACTTCTGACAATATTGGCTCTGCTTCTAACTTGCGCCAGAATTGTAAAATGGTCTTATGAATTAGCGATTTGGCTCCAATTCACATTCCAAGTAATATTCGGCATACTAATTACGTTGCCGATTGCCAAATTGCATTATCTCTTATAGTTTCCGAGATATGGAATATCGACATCTAACAATATTGGCTCTGCTTCTAACTTGGGCCAGAATTGTAAAATGGTCTTACGAGATAACGATTTCGTTCCAATTCACATTCCAAGTAATATTCGGCATGCTAATTACGTTGCCGATTGCCAAATTGCATTATCTCTTATAGTTTCCGAGATATGGACTATCGACATCTGACAATATTGGCTCTGCTTCTAACTTGGGCCAGAATTGTAAAATGGTCTTATAAATTAGCGATTTCGCTCCAATTCACATTCCAAGTAATATTCGGCATGCTAATTACGTTGCCGATTGCCAAATTGCATTATCTCTTATAGTTTCCGAGATATGGACTATCGACATCTGACAATATTCGCTCTGCTTCTAACTTGCGCCAGAATTGTAAAATGGTCTTATGAATTAGCGATTTGGCTCCAATTCACATTCCAAGTAATATTCGGCATGCTAATTACGTTGCCGATTGCCAAATTGCATTATCTCTTATAGTTTCCGAGATATGGGCAATCGAAATTTTACACCTTAGAGTCTGTTTCTAACTGGGGTCAAAATTGTAAAATGGTCTTATGAATTAGCGATTTCGTTCCAATTCACATTCCAAGTAATATTCGGCATGCTAATTACGCTGCCGATTGCCAAATTGCATTATCTCTTATAGTTTCCGAGATATGGACTATCGACATCTAACAATATTGGCTCTGCTTCTAACTTGGGCCAGAATTGTAAAATGGTCTTATGAATTAGCGATTTCGTTCCAATTCACATTCCAAGTAATATTCGGCATGCTAATTACGCTGCTGATTGCCGAAATGCATTATCTCTTATAGTTTCCGAGATATGGACTATCGACATCTGACAATATTGGCTCTGCTTCTAACTTGGGCCAGAATTGTAAAATGGTCTTATAAATTAGGGATTTCGCTCCAATTCACATTCCAAGTAATATTCGGCATGCTAATTACGCTGCCGATTGCGAAATTGCATTATCTCTTATAGTTTCCGAGATATGGACTATCGACATCTAACAATATTGGCTCAGCTTCTAACTTGCGCCCGAATTGTAAAATGGTCTTATGAATTAGCGATTTGGCTCCAATTCACATTCCAAGTAATATTCGGCATGCTAATTACGTTGCCGATTGCCAAATTGCATTATCTCTTATAGTTTCCGAGATATGGGCAATCGAAATTTTACACCTTAGGGTCTGTTTCTAACTGGGGTCAAAATTGTAAAATGGTCTTACGAATTAGCGATTTCGTTCCAATTCACATTCCAAGTAATATTCGGCATGCTAATTACGCTGCTGATTGCCGAATTGCATTATCTCTTATAGTTTCCGAGATATGGACTATCGACATCTAAGAATATTGGCTCAGCTTCTAACTTGGGCCAGAATTGTAATATGGTCTTACGAATTAGCGATTTCGTTCCAATTCACATTCCAAGTAATATTCGGCATGCTAATTACGTTGCCGATTGCCAAATTGCATTATCTCTTATAGTTTCCGAGATATGGACTATCGACATCTGACAATATTGGCTCTGCTTCTAACTTGGGCCAGAATGGTAAAATGGACTTATAAATTAGCGATTTCGCTCCAATTCACATTCCAAGTAATATTCGGCATGCTAATTACGTTGCCGATTGCCAAATTGCATTATCCCTTATAGTTTCCGAGATATGGACTATCGACATCTGACAATATTTTCTCTGCTTCTAACTTGCGCCAGAATTGTAAAATGGCCTTATGAATTAGCGATTTGGCTCCAATTCACATTCCAAGTAATGGTCGGCATGCTAATTACGCTGCCGATTGCCAAATTGCATTATCTCTTATAGTTTCCGAGATATGGACTATCGACATCTAACAATATTGGCTCTGCTTCTAACTTGGGCCAGAATTGTAAAATGGTCTTATGAATTAGCGATTTCGTTCCAATTCACATTCCAAGTAATATTCGGCATGCTAATTACGTCGCCGATTGCCAAATTGCATTATCTCTTATAGTTTCCGAGATATGGACAATCGAAATTTTACACCTTAGAGTCTGTTTCTAACTGGGGTCAAAATTGTAAAATTTTCTTACGAATTAGCGATTTCGTTCCAATTCACATTCTAAGTAATATTCGGCATGCTAATTACGCTGCCGATTGCCAAATTGCATTATCTCTTATAGTTTCCGAGATATGGGCAATCGAAATTTTACACCTTAGAGTCTGTTTCTAACTGGGGTCAAAATTGTAAAATGGTCTTATGAATTAGCGATTTCGCTCCAATTCACATTCCAAGTAAAATTTGGCATGCTAATTACGTTGCCGATTGCCAAATTGCATTATCTCTTATAGTTTCCGAGATATGGACTATCGACATCTGACAATATTGGCTCTGCTTCTAACTTGGGCCAGAATTGTAAAATGGTCTTATGAATTAGCGATTTCGTTTCAATTCACATTCCAACTAATATTCGGCATGCTAATTACGTTGCCGTTTGCCAAATTGCATTATCTCTTATAGCTTCCGAGATATGGACTATCGACATCTGACAATATTGGTTCTGCTTCTAACTTGCGCCAGAATTGTAAAATGGTCTTATGAATTAGCGATTTCGCTCCAATTCACATTCCAAGTGATATTCCGCATGCTAATTTCGTTGCCGATTGCCAAATTGCATTATCTCTTATAGTTTCCGAGATATGGACTATCGACATCTGACAATATTGGCTCTGCTTCTAACTTGGGCCAGAATTGTAAAATGGTCTTATGAATTAGCGATTTCGTTTCAATTCACATTCCAACTAATATTCGGCATGCTAATTACGTTGCCGATTGACAAATTGCATTATCTCTTATAGTTTCCGAGATATGGACAATCGAAATTTTACACCTTAGAATCTCTTTCTAACTGGGGTCAAAATTGTAAAATGGTCTTACGAATTAGCGATTTCGTTCCAATTCACATTCCAAGTAATATTCGGCATGCTAATTACGCTGCCGATTGCCAAATTGCATTATCTCTTATAGTTTCCGAGATATGGACTATCGACATCTGACAATATTGGCTCTGCTTCTAACTTGGGCCAGAATTGTAAAATGGTCTTAAGAATTAGCGATTTCGTTCCAATTCACATTCCAAGTAATATTCGGCATGCTAATTACGTTGCCGAATGCCAAATTGCATTATCTCTTATAGTTTCCGAGATATGGACAATCGAAATTTTACACCTTAGAGTCTGATTCTAACTGGGGTCAAAATTGTAAAATGGTCTTACGAATTAGCGATTTCGTTCCAATTCACATTCCATGTAATATTCGGCATGTTAATTACGTTGCCGATTGCCAAATTGCATTATCTCTTATAGTTTCCGAGATATGGACTATCGACATCTGACAATATTGGCTCTGCTTCTAACTTGGGCCAGAATTGTAAAATGGTCTTATGAATTAGCGATTTCGTTCAAATTCACATTCCAAGTAATATTCGGCATGCTAATTACGCTGCCGATTGCCAAATTGCATTATCTCTTATAGTTTCCGAGATATGGACAATCGAAATTTTACACCTTAGAGTCTGTTTCTAACTGGGGTCAAAATTGTAAAATGGACTTACGAATTAGCGATTTCGTTCCAATTCACATTCCAAGTAATATTCGGCATGCTAATTACGCTGCCGATTGCCAAATTGCATTATCTCTTATAGTTTACGAGATATGGACTATCGACATCTGACAATATAGGCTCTGCTTCTAACTTGGGCCAGAATTGTAAAATGGTCTTATAAATTAGCGATTTCGCTCCAATTGACATTCCAAGTAATATTCGGCATGCTAATTACGTTGCCGATTGCCAAATTGCATTATCTCTTATAGTTTCCGAGATATGGACTATCGACATCTGACAATATTGGCTCTGCTTCTAACTTGCGCCAGAATTGTAAAATGGTCTTATGAATTAGCGATTTGGCTCCAATTCACATTCCAAGTAATATTCGGCATGCTAATTACGTTGCCGATTGCCAAATTGCATTATCTCTTATAGTTTCCGAGATATGGGCAATCGAAATTTTACACCTTAGAGTCTTTTTCTAACTGGGGTCAAAATTGTAAAATGGTCTTATGAATTAGCGATTTCGTTCCAATTCACATTCCAAGTAATATTCGGCATGCTAATTACGCTGCCGATTGCCAAATTGCATTATCTCTTATAGTTTCCGAGATATGGACTATCGACATCTGACAATATTGGCTCTGCTTCTAACTTGGGCCAGAATTGTAAAACGGTCTTATAAATTAGCGATTTCGCTCCAATTCACATTCCAAGTAATATTCGGCATGCTAATTACGTTGCCGATTGCCAAATTGCATTATCTCTTATAGTTTCCGAGATATGGACTATCGACTTCTGACAATATTGGCTCTGCTTCTAACTTGCTCCAGAATTGTAAAATGGTCTTATGAAATAGCGATTTGGCTCCAATTCACATTCCAAGTAATATTCGGCATACTAATTACGTTGCCGATTGCCAAATTGCATTATCTCTTATAGTTTCCGAGATATGGAATATCGACATCAAACAATATTGGCTCTGCTTCTAACTTGGGCCAGAATTGTAAAATGGTCTTACGAGATAACGATTTCATTCCAATTCACATTCCAAGTAATATTCGGCATTCTAATTACGTTGCCGATTGCCAAATTGCATTATCTCTTATAGTTTCCGAGATATGGACTATCGACATCTGACAATATTGGCTCTGCTTCTAACTTGGGCCAGAATTGTAAAATGGTCTTATAAATTAGCGATTTCGCTCCAATTCACATTCCAAGTAATATTCGGCATGCTAATTACGTTGTCGATTGCCAAATTGCATTATCTCTTATAGTTTCCGAGATATGGACTATCGACATCTGACAATATTGGCTCTGCTTCTAACTTGCGCCAGAATTGTAAAATGGTCTTATGAATTAGCGATTTGGCTCCAATTCACATTCCAAGTAATATTGGGCATGCTAATTACGTTGCCGATTGCCAAATTGCATTATCTCTTATAGTTTCCGAGATATGGGCAATCGAAATTTTACACCTTAGAGTCTGTTTCTAACTGGGGTCAAAATTGTAAAATGGTCTTATGAATTAGCGATTTCGTTCCAATTCACATTTCAAGTAATATTCGGCATGCTAATTACGCTGCCGATTGCCAAATTGCATTATCTCTTATAGTTTCCGAGATATGGACTATCGACATCTGACAATATTGGCTCTGCTTCTAACTTGGGCCAGAATTGTAAAATGGTCTTATAAATTAGCGATTTCACTCCAATTCACATTCCAAGTAATATTCGGCATGCTAATTACGTTACCGATTGCCAAATTGCATTATCTCTTATAGTTTCCGAGATATGGACTATCGACATCTGACAATATTGGCTCTGCTTCTAACTTGGGCCAGAATTGTAAAATGGTCTTACGAGATAACGATTTCGTTCCAATTCACATTCCAAGTAATATTCGGCATGCTAATTACGTCGCCGATTGTCAAATTGCATTATCTCTTATAGTTTCCGAGATATGGACTATCGACTCCTGGCAATATTGGCTCTGCTTCTAACTTGCGCCAGAATTGTTAAATGGTCTTATGAATTAGCGATTTGGCTCCAATTCACATTCCAAGTAATATTCGGCATACTAATTACGTTGCCGATTGCCAAATTGCATTATCTCTTATAGTTTCCGAGATATGGAATATCGACATCTAACAATATTGGCTCTGCTTCTAACTTGGGCCAGAATTGTTAAATGGTCTTACGAGATAACGATTTCGTTCCAATTCACATTCCAAGTAATATTCGGCATGCTAATTAAGTTGCCGATTGCCAAATTGCATTATCTCTTATAGTTTCCGAGATATGGACTATCGACATCTGACAATATCGGCTCTGCTTCTAACTTGGGCCAGAATTGTAAAATGGTCTTATAAATTAGCGATTTCGCTCCAATTCACATTCCAAGTAATATTCGGCATGCTAATTACGTTGCCGATTGCCAAATTGCATTATCTCTTATAGTTTCCGAGATATGGACTATCGACATCTGACAATATTGGCTCTGCTTCTAACTTGCGCCAGAATTGTAAAATGGTCTTATGAATTAGCGATTTGGCTCCAATTCACATTCCAAGTAATATTCGGCATGCTAATTACGTTGCCGATTGCCAAATTGCATTATCTCTTATAGTTTCCGAGATATGGGCAATCGAAATTTTACACCTTAGAGTCTGTTTCTAACTGGGGTCAAAATTGTAAAATGGTCTTATGAATTAGCGATTTCGTTCCAATTCACATTCCAAGTAATATTCGGCATGCTAATTACGCTTCCGATTGCCAAATTGCATTATCTCTTATAGTTTCCGAGATATGGACTATCGACATCTGACAATATTGGCTCTGCTTCTAACTTGGGCCAGAATTGTAAAATGGTCTTATAAATTAGCGATTTCGCTCCAATTCACATTCCAAGTAATATTCGGCATGCTAATTACGTTGCCGATTGCCAAATTGCATTATCTCTTATAGTTTCCGAGATATGGACTATCGACATCTGACAATATTGGCTCTGCTTCTAACTTGGGCCAGAATTGTAAAATGGTCTTATAAATTAGCGATTTGGCTCCAATTCACATTCCAAGTAATATTCGGCATTCTAATTACGTTGCCGATTGCCAAATTGCATTATCTCTTATAGTTTCCGAGATATGGGCAATCGAAATTTTACACCTTAGAGTCTGTTTCTAACTGGGGTCAAAATTGTAAAATGGTCTTATGAATTAGCGATTTCGTTCCAATTCACATTCCAAGTAATATTCGGCATGCTAATTACGCTGCCGATTGCCAAATTGCATTATCTCTTATAGTTTCCGAGATATGGACTATCGACATCTAACAATATTGGCTCTGCTTCTAACTTGGGCCAGAATTGTAAAATGGTCTTATGAATTAGCGATTTCGTTCCAATTCACATTCCAAGTAATATTCGGCATGCTAATTACGTTGCCGATTGCCAAATTGCATTATCTCTTATAGTTTCCGAGATATGGACAATCGAAATTTTACACCTTAGAGTCTGTTTCTAACTGGGGTCAAAATTGTAAAATGGTCTTACGAATTAGCGATTTCGTTCCAATTCACATTCCAAGTAATATTCGGCATGCTAATTCCGCTGCTGATTGCCAAATTGCATTATCTTTTATAGTTTCCGAGATATGGACTATCGACATCTAAGAATATTGGCTCAGCTTCTAACTTGGGCCAGAATTGTAAAATGGTCTTACGAATTAGCGATTTCGTTCCAATTCACATTCCAAGTAATATTCGGCATGCTAATTACGTTGCCGATTGCCAAATTGCATTATCTCTTATAGTTTCCGAGATATGGACTATCGACATCTGACAATATTGGCTCTGCTTCTAACTTGGGCCAGAATTGTAAAATGGTCTTATAAATTAGGGATTTCGCTCCAATTCACATTCCAAGTAATATTCGGCATGCTAATTACGTTGCCGATTGCCAAATTGCATTATCTCTTATAGTTTCCGAGATATGGACTATCGACATCTGACAATATTAGCTCTGCTTCTAACTTGCGCCAGAATTGTAAAATGGTCTTATGAATTAGCGATTTGGCTCCAATTCACATTCCAAGTAATATTCGGCATGCTAATTACGTTGCCGATTGCCAAATTGCATTATCTCTTATAGTTTCCGAGATATGGGCAATCGAAATTTTACACCTTAGAGTATGTTTCTAACTGGGGTCAAAATTGTAAAATGGTCTTATGAATTAGCGATTTCGTTCCAATTCACATTCCAAGTAATGTTCGGCATGCTAATTACGCTGCCGATTGCCAAATTGCATTATCTCTTATAGTTTCCGAGATATGGACTATCGACATCTAACAATATTGGCTCTGCTTCTAACTTGGGCCAGAATTGTAAAATGGTCTTATGAATTAGCGATTTCGTTCCAATTCTCATTCCAAGTAATATTCGGCATGCTAATTACGTCGCCGATTGCCAAATTGCATTATCTCTTATAGTTTCCGAGATATGGACAATCGAAATTTTACACCTTAGAGTCTGTTTCTAACTGGGGTCAAAATTGTAAAATGGTCTTACGAATTAGCGATTTCGTTCCAATTCACATTCCAAGTAATATTCGGCATGCTAATTACGCTGCTGATTGCCGAATTGCATTATCTCTTATAGTTTCCGAGATATGGACTATCGACATCTAAGAATATTGGCTCAGCTTCTAACTTGGGCCAGAATTGTAAAATGGTCTTACGAATTAGCGATTTCGTTCCAATTCACATTCCAAGTAATATTCGGCATGCTAATTACGTTGCCGATTGCCAAATTGCATTATCTCTTATAGTTTCCGAGATATGGACTATCGACATCTGACAATATTGGCTCTGCTTCTAACTTGGGCCAGAATTGTAAAATGGTCTTATAAATTAGCGATTTCGCTCCAATTCACATTCCAAGTAATATTCGGCATGCTAATTCCGCTGCTGATTGCCAAATTGCATTATCTCTTATAGTTTCCGAGATATGGACTATCGACATCTAACAATATTGGCTCTGCTTCTAACTTGGGCCAGAATTGTAAAATGGTCTTATGAATTAGCGATTTCGTTCCAATTCTCATTCCAAGTAATATTCGGCATGCTAATTACGTCGCCGATTGCCAAATTGCATTATCTCTTATAGTTTCCGAGATATGGACAATCGAAATTTTACACCTTAGAGTCTGTTTCTAACTGGGGTCAAAATTGTAAAATGGTCTTACGAAGTAGCGATTTCGTTCCAATTCACATTCCAAGTAATATTCGGCATGCTAATTACGTTGCCGATTGCCAAATTGCATTATCCCTTATAGTTTCCGAGATATGGACTATCGACATCTGACAATATTTTCTCTGCTTCTAACTTGCGCCAGAATTGTAAAATGGCCTTATGAATTAGCGATTTGGCTCCAATTCACATTCCAAGGAATATTCGGCATGCTAATTACGTTGCCGATTGCCAAATTGCATTATCTCTTATAGTTTCCGAGATATGGGCAATCGAAATTTTACACCTTAGAGTCTGTTTCTAACTGGGGTCAAAATTGTAAAATGGTCTTATGAATTAGCGATTTCGCTCCAATTCACATTCCAAGTAATATTTGGCATGCTAATTACGTTGCCGATTGCCAAATTACATTATCTCTTATAGTTTACGAGATATGGACTATCGTTATCTGACAATATTGGCTCTGCATCTAAATTGGGCCAGAATTGTAAAATGGTCTTACGAATTAGCGATTTCGTTCCAATTCACATTCCAAGTAATATTCGGCATGCTAATTACGCTGCCGATTGCCAAATTGCATTATCTCTTATAGTTTCCGAGATATGGACTATCGACATCTAACAATATTGGCTCTGCTTCTAACTTGGGCCAGAATTGTAAAATGGTCTTACGAATCAGCGATTTCGTTCCAATTCACATTCCAAGTAATACTCGGCATGCTAATTACGTTGCCGGTTGCCAAATTGCATTATCTCTTATAGTTTCCGAGATATGGACTATCGACATCTGACAATATTGGCTCTGCTTCTAACTTGCGCCAGAATTGTAAAATGGCCTTATGAATTAGCGATTTCGTTCCAATTCACATTTCAAGTAATATTCGGCATGCTAATTACGTTGGCGATTGCCAAATTGCATTATCTCTTATAGTTTCCGAGATATGGACTATCGACATCTGACAATATTGGCTCTGCTTCTAACTTGCGCCAGAATTGTAAAATGGCCTTATGAATTAGCGATTTGGCTCCAATTCACATTCCAAGTAATATTCGGCATGCTAATTACGTTGCCGATTGCCAAATTGCATTATCTCTTATAGTTTCCGAGATATGGGCAATCGAAATTTTCACCTTAGAGTCTGTTTCTAACTGGGGTCAAAATTGTAAAATGGTCTTATGAATTAGCGATTTCGCTCCAATTCACATTCCAAGTAATATTTGGCATGCTAATTACGTTGCCGATTGCCAAATTACATTATCTCTTATAGTTTCCGAGATATGGACTATCGACATCTGACAATATTGGCTCTGCATCTAAATTGGGCCAGAATTGTAAAATGGTCTTACGAATTAGCGATTTCGTTCCAATTCACATTCCAAGTAATATTCGGCATGCTAATTACGCTGCCGATTGCCAAATTGCATTATCTCTTATAGTTTCCGAGATATGGACTATCGACATCTAACAATATTGGCTCTGCTTCTAACTTGGGCCTGAATTGTAAAATGGTCTTACGAATTAGCGATTTCGTTCCAATTCACATTCCAAGTAATATTCGGCATGCTAATTACATTGCCGGTTGCCAAATTGCATTATCTCTTATAGTTTCCGAGATATGGACTGTCGACATCTGACAATATTGGCACTGCTTCTAACTTGGGCCAGAATTGTAAAATGGTCTTATGAATTAGCGATTTCGCTCCAATTCACATTCCAAGTAATATTCGGCATGCTAATTACGTTGCCGATTGCCAAATTGCATTATCTCTTATAGTTTCTGAGATATGGACAATCGACATCTGACAATATTGGCTCTGCTTCTAACTTGCGCCAGAATTGTAAAATGGTCTTATGAATTAGCGATTTCGCTCCAATTCACATTCCAAGTAATATTCGGCATGCTAATTACGTTGCCGATTGCCAAATTGCATTATCTCTTATAGTTTCCGAGATATGGACTATCGACATCTGACAATATTGGCTCTGCTTCTAACTTGGGCCAGAATTGTAAAATATTCTTATGAATTAGCGATTTCGTTCCAATTCACATTCCAAGTAATATTCGGCATGCTAATTACGCTGCCGATTGCCAAATTGCATTATCTCTTATAGTTCCCGAGATATTTACTATCGACATCTAACAATATTGGCTCTGCTTCTAACTTGGGCCAGAATTGTAAAATGGTCTTACGAATTAGCGATTTCGTTCCAATTCACATTCCAAGTAATTTTCGGCATGCTAATTACGTTGCCGATTGCCAAATTGCATTATCTCTTATAGTTTCCGAGATATGGACTATCGACATCTGACAATATTGGCTCTGCTTCTAACTTGGGCCAGAATTGTAAAATGGTCTTATGAATTAGCGATTTCGCTCCAATTCACATTCCAAGTAATATTCGGCATGCTGATTACGTTGCCGATTGCCAAATTGCATTATCTCTTATAGTTTCCGAGATATGGACTATCGACATCTAACAATATTGGCTCTGCTTCTAACTAGGGCCAGAATTGTAAAATGGTCTTATGAATTAGCGATATCGCTCCAATTCACATTCCAAGTAATATTCGGCATGCTAATTACGTTGCCGATCGCCAAATTGCATTATCTCTTATAGTTTCCGAGATATGGACTATCGACATCTGACAATATTGGCTCTGCTTCTAACTTGCGCCAGAATTGTAAAATGGTCTTATGAATTAGCGATTTGGCTCCAATTCACATTCCAAGTAATATTCGGCATACTAATTACGTTGCCGATTGCCAATTTGCATTATCTCTTATAGTTTCCGAGATATGGACAATCGAAATTTTACACCTTAGAGTCTGTTTCTAACTGGGGTCAAAATTGTAAAATGGTCTTACGAATTAGCGATTTCGTTCCAATTCACATTCCAGGTAACATTCGGCATGCTAATTACGCTGCCGATTGCCAAATTGCATTTTCTCTAATAGTTTCCGAGATATGGAGTATCGACATCTAACAATATTGGCTCTGCTTCTAACTTTTCCAGAATTGTAAAATGGTCTTACGAATGAACGATTTCGTTCCAATTCACATTCCAAGTAATATTCGGCATGCTAATTACGTTGCCGATTGCCAAATTGCATTATCTCTTAAAGTTTCCGAGATATGGACTATCGACATCTGACAATATTGGCTCTGCTTCTAACTTGGGCCAGAATTGTAAAATGGTCTTATGAATTAGCGATTTGGCTCCAATTCACATTCCAAGTAATATTCGGCATGCTAATTACGTTGCCGATTGCCAAATTGCATTATCTCTTATAGTTTCCTAGATATGGACAATCGAAATTTTACACTTTAGAATCTGTTTCTAACTGGGGTCAAAATTGTAAAATGGTCTTGTGAATTAGCGATTTGGCTCCAATTCACATTCCAAGTAATATTCGGTATGCTAATTACGTTGCCGATTGCCAAATTGCATTATCTCTTATAGTTTCCGAGATATGGGCAATCGAAATTTTACACCTTAGAGTCTGTTTCTAACTGGGGTCAAAATTGTAAAATGGTCTTATGAATTAGCGATTTCGCTTCAATTCACATTCGAAGTAATATTTGGCATGTTAATTACGTTGCCGATTGCCAAATTGCATTATCTCTTATAGTTTCCGAGATATGGACTATCGACATCTGACAATATTGGCTCTGCTTCTAACTTGGGCCAGAATTGTAAAATGGTCTTATGAATTAGCGATTTCGTTTCAATTCACATTCTAACTAATATTCGGCATGCTAATTACGTTGCCGATTGCCAAATTGCATTATCTCTTATAGTTTCCGAGATATGGACAATCGAAATTTTACACCTTAGAGTCTGTTTCTAACTGGGGTCAAAATTGTAAAATGGTCTTACGAATTAGCGATTTCGTTCCAATTCACATTCCAAGTAATATTCGGCATGCTAATTACGTTGCCGATTGCCAAATTGCATTATCTCTTAAAGTTTCCGAGATATGGACTATCGAAATTTTACACCTTAGAGTCTGTTTCTAACTGGGGTCAAAATTGTGAAATGGTCTTATGAATTAGCGATTTCGCTCCAATTCACATTCCAAGTAATATTTGGCATGCTAATTACGTTGCCGATTGCCAAATTACATTATCTCTTATAGTTTCCGAGATATGGACTATCGACATCTGACAATATTGGCTCTGCATCTAAATTGGGCCAGAATTGTAAAATGGTCTTACGAATTAGCGATTTCGTTCCAATTCACATTCCAAGTAATATTCGACATGCTGATTACGTTGCCGATTGCCAAATTGCATTATCTCTTATAGTTTCCGAGATATGGACTATCGAAATTTTACACCTTAGAGTCTGCTTCTAACTTGGGCCAGAATTGTAAAATGGTCTTATGAATTAGCGATTTCGCTCCAATTCACATTCCAAGTAATATTCGGCATGCTGATTACGTTGCCGATTGCCAAATTGCATTATCTCTTATAGTTTCCGAGATATGGACTATCGACATCTAACAATATTGGCTCTGCTTCTAACTAGGGCCAGAATTGTAAAATGGTCTTATGAATTAGCGATATCGCTCCAATTCACATTCCAAGTAATATTCGGCATGCTAATTACGTTGCCGATCGCCAAATTGCATTATCTCTTATAGTTTCCGAGATATGGACTATCGACATCTGACAATATTGGCTCTGCTTCTAACTTGCGCCAGAATTGTAAAATGGTCTTATGAATTAGCGATTTGGCTCCAATTCACATTCCAAGTAATATTCGGCATACTAATTACGTTGCCGATTGCCAATTTGCATTATCTCTTATAGTTTCCGAGATATGGACAATCGAAATTTTACACCTTAGAGTCTGTTTCTAACTGGGGTCAAAATTGTAAAATGGTCTTACGAATTAGCGATTTCGTTCCAATTCACATTCCAGGTAACATTCGGCATGCTAATTACGCTGCCGGTTGCCAAATTGCATTTTCTCTAATAGTTTCCGAGATATGGAGTATCGACATCTAACAATATTGGCTCTGCTTCTAACTTTTCCAGAATTGTAAAATGGTCTTACGAATGAACGATTTCGTTCCAATTCACATTCCAAGTAATATTCGGCATGCTAATTACGTTGCCGATTGCCAAATTGCATTATCTCTTAAAGTTTCCGAGATATGGACTATCGACATCTGACAATATTGGCTCTGCTTCTAACTTGGGCCAGAATTGTAAAATGGTCTTATGAATTAGCGATTTGGCTCCAATTCACATTCCAAGTAATATTCGGCATGCTAATTACGTTGCCGATTGCCAAATTGCATTATCTCTTATGGTTTCCTAGATATGGACAATCGAAATTTTACACTTTAGAATCTGTTTCTAACTGGGGTCAAAATTGTAAAATGGTCTTGTGAATTAGCGATTTGGCTCCAATTCACATTCCAAGTAATATTCGGTATGCTAATTACGTTGCCGATTGCCAAATTGCATTATCTCTTATAGTTTCCGAGATATGGGCAATCGAAATTTTACACCTTAGAGTCTGTTTCTAACTGGGGTCAAAATTGTAAAATGGTCTTATGAATTAGCGATTTCGCTTCAATTCACATTCGAAGTAATATTTGGCATGTTAATTACGTTGCCGATTGCCAAATTGCATTATCTCTTATAGTTTCCGAGATATGGACTATCGACATCTGACAATATTGGCTCTGCTTCTAACTTGGGCCAGAATTGTAAAATGGTCTTATGAATTAGCGATTTCGTTTCAATTCACATTCTAACTAATATTCGGCATGCTAATTACGTTGCCGATTGCCAAATTGCATTATCTCTTATAGTTTCCGAGATATGGACAATCGAAATTTTACACCTTAGAGTCTGTTTCTAACTGGGGTCAAAATTGTAAAATGGTCTTACGAATTAGCGATTTCGTTCCAATTCACATTCCAAGTAATATTCGGCATGCTAATTACGTTGCCGATTGCCAAATTGCATTATCTCTTAAAGTTTCCGAGATATGAACTATCGAAATTTTACACCTTAGAGTCTGTTTCTAACTGGGGTCAAAATTGTGAAATGGTCTTATGAATTAGCGATTTCGCTCCAATTCACATTCCAAGTAATATTTGGCATGCTAATTACGTTGCCGATTGCCAAATTACATTATCTCTTATAGTTTCCGAGATATGGACTATCGACATCTGACAATATTGGCTCTGCATCTAAATTGGGCCAGAATTGTAAAATGGTCTTACGAATTAGCGATTTCGTTCCAATTCACATTCCAAGTAATATTCGGCATGCTAATTACGCTGCCGATTGCCAAATTGCATTATCTCTTATAGTTTCCGAGATATGGACTATCGACATCTAACAATATTGGCTCTGCTTCTAACTTGGGCCAGAATTGTAAAATGGTCTTACGAATTAGCGATTTCGTTCCAATTCACATTCCAAGTAATATTCGGCATGCTAATTACATTGCCGGTTGCCAAATTGCATTATCTCTTATAGTTTCCGAGATATGGACTATCGACATCTGACAATATTGGCTCTGCTTCTAACTTGGGCCAGAATTGTAAAATGGTCTTATGAATTAGCGATTTCGTTCCAATTCACAGTCCAAGTAATATTCGGCATGCTAATTACGTTGCCGATTGCCAAATTGCATTATCTCCTATAGTTTCCGAGATATGGACAATCGAAATTTTACACCTTAGAGTCTGTTTCTAACTGGGGTCAAAATTGTAAAATGGTCTTACGAATTAGCGATTTCGTTCCAATTCACATTCCAAGTAATATTCGTCATGCTAATTACGCTGCCGATTGCCAAATTGCATTATCTCTTATAGTTTCCGAGATATGGACTATCGACATCTAACAATATTGGCTCTGCTTCTAACTTGGGCCAGAATTGTAAAATGGTCTTACGAATTAGCGATTTCGTTCCAATTCACATTCCAAGTAATTTTCGGCATGCTAATTACGTTGCCGATTGCCAAATTGCATTATCTCTTATAGTTTCCGAGATATGGACTATCGACATCTGACAATATTGGCTCTGCTTCTAACTTGGGCCAGAATTGTAAAATGGTCTTATGAATTAGCGATTTCGCTCCAACTCACATTCCAAGTAATATTCGGCATGCTAATTACGTTGCCGATTGCCAAATTGCATTATCTCTTATAGTTTCCGAGATATGGACTATAGACATCTAACAATATTGGCTCTGCTTCTAACTAGGGCCAGAATTTTAAAATGGTCTTATGAATTAGCGATATCGCTCCAATTCACATTCCAAGTAATATTCGGCATGCTAATTACGTTGCCGATTGCCAAATTGCATTATCTCTTATAGTTTCCGAGATATGGACTATCGACATCTGACAATATTGGCTCTGCTTCTAACTTGCGCCAGAATTGTAAAATAGTCTTATGAATTAGCGATTTGGCTCCAATTCACATTCCAAGTAATATTCGGCATACTAATTACGTTGCCGATTGCCAAATTGCATTATCTCTTATAGTTTCCGAGATATGGACAATCGAAATTTTACACCTTAGAGTCTGTTTCTAACTGGGGTCAAAATTGTAAAATGGTCCTACGAATTAGCGATTTCGTTCCAATTCACATTCCAGGTAACATTCGGCATGCTAATTACGCTGCCGATTGCCAAATTGCATTTTCTCTAATAGTTTCCGAGATATGGACTATCGACATCTGACAATATTGGCTCTGCTTCTAACTTGCGCCAGAATTGTAAAATGGTCTTATGAATTAGCGATTTGGCTCCAATTCACATTCCAAGTAATATTCGGCATGCTAATTACGTTGCCGATTGCCAAATTGCATTATCTCTTATAGTTTCCGAGATATGGACTATCGACATCTGACAATATTGGCTCTGCTTCTAACTTGCGCCAGAATTGTAAAATGGTCTTATGAATTAGCGATTTGGCTCCAATTCACATTCCAAGTAATATTCGGCATACTAATTACGTTGCCGATTGCCAAATTGCATTATCTCTTATAGTTTCCGAGATATGGACAATCGAAATTTTACACCTTAGAGTCTGTTTCTAACTGGGGTCAAAATTGTAAAATGGTCCTACGAATTAGCGATTTCGTTCCAATTCACATTCCAGGTAACATTCGGCATGCTAATTACGCTGCCGATTGCCAAATTGCATTTTCTCTAATAGTTTCCGAGATATGGAGTATCGACATCTAACAATATTGGCTCTGCTTCTAACTTGGCCAGAATTGTAAAATGGTCTAACCAATTAACGATTTCGTTCCAATTCACATTCCAAGTAATATTCGGCATGCTAATTACGTTGCCGATTGCCAAATTGCATTATCTCTTAAAGTTTCCGAGATATGGACTATCGACATCTGACAATATTGGCTCTGCTTCTAACTTGGGCCAGAATTGTAAAATGGTCTTATGAATTAGCGATTTGGCTCCAATTCACATTCCAAGTAATATTCGGCATGCTAATTACGTTGCCGATTGCCAAATTGCATTATCTCTTATAGTTTCCTAGATATGGACAATCGAAATTTTACACCTTAGAGTCTGTTTCTAACTGGGGTCAAAATTGTAAAATGGTCTTGTGAATTAGCGATTTGGCTCCAATTCACATTCCAAGTAATATTCGGTATGCTAATTACGTTGCCGATTGCCAAATTGCATTATCTCTTATAGTTTCCGAGATATGGGCAATCGAAATTTTACACCTTAGAGTCTGTTTCTAACTGGGGTCAAAATTGTAAAATGGTCTTATGAATTAGCGATTTCGCTTCAATTCACATTCCAAGTAATATTTGGCATGCTAATTACGTTGCCGATTGCCAAATTGCATTATCTCTTATAGTTTCCGAGATATGGACTATCGACATCTGACAATATTGGCTCTGCTTCTAACTTGGGCCAGAATTGTAAAATGGTCTTATGAATTAGCGATTTCGCTTCAATTCACATTCCAACTAATATTCGGCATGCTAATTACGTTGCCGATTGCCAAATTGCATTATCTCTTATAGTTTCCGAGATATGGACAATCGAAATTTTACACCTTAGAGTCTGTTTCTAACTGGGGTCAAAATTGTAAAATGGTCTTACGAATTAGCGATTTCGTTCCAATTCACATTCCAAGTAATATTCGGCATGCTAATTACGTTGCCGATTGCCAAATTGCATTATCTCTTAAAGTTTCCGAGATTTGGACTATCGACTTCTGACAATATTGGCTCTGCTTCTAACTTGGGCCAGAATTGTAAAATGGTCTTGTGAATTAGCGATTTCGCTCCAATTAACATTCCAAGTAATATTCGGCATGCTAATTACGTTGCCTATTGCCAAATTGCATTTTCTCTAATAGTTTCCGAGATATGGAGTATCGACATCTAACAATATTGGCTCTGCTTCTAACTTGGCCAGAATTGTAAAATGGTCTTACGAATTAACGATTTCGTTCCAATTCACATTCCAAGTAATATTCGGCATGCTAATTACGCTGCCGATTGCCAAATTGCATTTTCTCTAATAGTTTCCGAGATATGGAGTATCGACATCTAACAATATTGGCTCTGCTTCTAACTTGGCCAGAATTGTAAAATGGTCTTACGAATTAACGATTTCGTTCCAATTCACATTCCAAGTAATATTCGGCATGCTAATTACGTTGCCGATTGCCAAATTGCATTATCTCTTGAAGTTTCCGAGATATGGACTATCGACATCTGACAATATTGGCTCTGCTTCTAACTTGGGCCAGAATTGTAAAATGGTCTTATGAATTAGCGATTTGGCTCCAATTCACATTCCAAGTAATATTCGGCATGCTAATTACGTTGCCGATTGCCAAATTGCATTATCTCTTATAGTTTCCTAGATATGGACAATCGAAATTTTACACCTTAGAGTCTGTTTCTAACTGGGGTCAAAATTGTAAAATGGTCTTGTGAATTAGCGATTTGGCTCCAATTCACATTCCAAGTAATATTCGGTATGCTAATTACGTTGCCGATTGCCAAATTGCATTATCTCTTATAGTTTCCGAGATATGGGCAATCGAAATTTTACACCTTAGGGTCTGTTTCTAACTGGGGTCAAAATTGTAAAATGGTCTTATGAATTAGCGATTTCGCTCCAATTCACAATCCAAGTAATATTTGGCATGCTAATTACGTTGCCGATTGCCAAATTGCATTATCTCTTATAGTTTCCGAGGTATGGACTATCGACATCTGACAATATTGGCTCTGCTTCTAACTTGGGCCAGAATTGTAAAATGGTCTTATGAATTAGCGATTTCGTTTCAATTCACATTCCAACTAATATTCGGCATGCTAATTACGTTGCCGATTGCCAAATTGCATTATCTCTTATAGTTTCCGAGATATGGACAATCGAAATTTTACACCTTAGAGTCTGTTTCTAACTGGGGTCAAAATTGTAAAATGGTCTTACGAATTAGCGATTTCGTTCCAATTCACATTCCGAGTAATATTCGGCATGCTAATTACGTTGCCGATTGCCAAATTGCATTATCTCTTAAAGTTTCCGAGATATGGACTATCGACCTCTGACAATATTGGCTCTGCTTCTAACTTGGGCCAGAATTGTAAAATGGTCTTGTGAATTAGCGATTTCGTTCCAATTCACATTCCAAGTAATATTCGGCATGCTAATTACGTTACCGATTGCCAAATTGCATTATCTCTTATAGTTTCCTAGATATGGACAATCGAAATTTTACACCTTAGAGTCTGTTTCTAACTGGGGTCAAAATTGTAAAATGGTCTTACGAATTAGCGATTTCGTTCCAATTCACATTCCAGTTAATATTCGGCATGCTAATTACGTTGCTGATTGCCAAATTGCATTATCTCTTATAGTTTCCGAGATATGGACTATCGACATCTGACAATATTGGCTCTGCTTCTAACTTGCGCCAGAATTGTAAAATGGTCTTATGAATTAACGATTTGGCTCCAATTCACATTCCAAGTAATATTCGGCATGTTAATTACGTTGCCGATTGCCAAATTGCATTATCTCTTATAGTTTCTGAGATATGGACAATCGAAATTTTACACCTTAGAGTCTGTTTCTAACTGGGGTCAAAATTGTAAAATGGTCTTACGAATTAGCGATTTCGTTCCAATTCACATTCCAAGTAATATTCGGCATGCTAATTACGCTGCCGATTGCCAAATTGCATTATCTCTTATAGTTTCCGAGATATGGACTATCGACATCTGACAATATTGGCTCTGCTTCTAACTTGCGCCAGAATTGTAAAATGGTCTTATGAATTAGCGATTTCGCTCCAATTCACATTTCAAGTAATATTCGGCATGCTAATTACGTTGCCGATTGCCAAATTGCATTTTCTCTTATAGTTTCCGAGATATGGACTATCGACATCTGACAATATTGGCTCTGCTTCTAACTTGGGCCAGAATTGTAAAATGGTCTTATGAATTAGCGATTTCGTTTCAATTCACATTCCAACTAACATTCGGCATGCTAATTACGTTGCCAATTGCCAAATTGCATTATCTCTTATAGTTTCCGAGATATGGACAATCGAAATTTTACACCTTAGAGTCTGTTTCTAACTGGGGTCAAAATTGTAAAATGGTCTTACAAATTAGCGATATCGTTCCAATTCACATTCCAAGTAATATTCGGCATGCTAATTACGCTGCCGATTGCCAAATTGCATTATCTCTTATAGTTTCCGAGATATGGACTATCGACATCTGACAATATTGGCTCTGCTTCTAACTTGCGCCAGAATTGTAAAATGGTCTTATGAATTAGCGATTTCGCTCCAATTCACATTCCAAGTAATATTCGGCATGCTAATTACGTTGCCGATTGCCAAATTGCATTATCTCTTATAGTTTCCGAGATATGGACTATCGACATCTGACAATATTGGCTCTGCTTCTAACTTGGGCCAGAATTGTAAAATGGTCTTATGAATTAGCAATTTCGTTCCAATTCACATTCCAAGTAATATTCGGCATGCTAATTACGTTGCCGATTGCCAAATTGCATTATCTCTTATAGTTTCCGAGATATGGACAATCGAAATTTTACATCTTAGAGTCTGTTTCTAACTGGGGTCAAAATTGTAAAATGGTCTTACGAATTAGCGATTTCGTTCCAATTCACATTCCAAGTAATATTCGGCATGCTAATTACGTTGCCGATTGCCAAATTGCATTATCTCTTATAGTTTCCGAGATATGGACTATCGACATCTGACAATAATGGCTCTGCTTCTAACTTGGGCCAGAATTGTAAAATTGTCTTATGAATTAGCGATTTCGTTCCAATTCACATTCCAAGTAATATTCGGCATGCTAATTACGTTGCCGATTGCCAAATTGCATTATCTCTTATAGTTTCCGAGATATGGACAATCGAAATTTTACACCTTAGAGTCTGTTTCTAACTGGGGCAAAATTGTGAAATGGTCTTACGAATTAGCGATTTCGTTCCTATTCACATTCCAAGTAATATTCGGCATGCTAATTACGCTGCCAATTGCCATATTGCATTATCTCTTATAGTTTCCGAGATATGGACTATCGACATCTGACAATATTGGCTCTGCTTCTAACTTGCGCCAGAATTGTAAAATGGTCTTATGAATTAGCGATTTCGCTCCAATTCACATTCCAAGTAATATTCGGCATGCTAATTACGTTGCCGATTGCCAAATTGCATTATCTCTTATAGTTTCCGAGATATGGACTATCGACATCTGACAATATTGGTTCTGCTTCTAACTTGGGCCAGAATTTTAAAATGGTCTTATGAATTAGCGATTTCGTTTCAATTCACATTCCAACTAATATTCGGCATGCTAATTACGTTGCCGATTGCCAAATTGCATTATCTCTTATAGTTTCCGAGATATGGACAATCGAAATTTTACACCTTAGAGTCTCTTTCTAACTGGGGTCAAAATTGTAAAATGGTCTTACGAATTAGCGATTTCGTTCCAATTCACATTCCAAGTAATACTCGGCATGCTAATTACGCTGCCGATTGCCAAATTGCATTATCTCTTATAGTTTCCGAGATATGGACTATCGACATCTAACAATATTGGCTCTGCTTCTAACTTGGGCCAGAATTGTAAAATGGTCTTACGAATTAGCGATTTCGTTCCAATTCACATTCCAAGTAATATTCGGCATGCTAATTACGTTGCCGATTGCCAAATTGCATTATCTCTTATAGTTTCCGAGATATGGACTATCGACATCTGACAATATTGGCTCTGCTTCTAACTTGGGCCAGAATTGTAAAATGGTCTTATGAATTACCGATTTCGCTCCAATTCACATTCCAAGTAATATTCGGCATGCTAATTACGTTGCTGATTGCCAAATTGCATTATCTATTATAGTTTC
The DNA here is from genome assembly GCF_030347505.1 of Rhynchophorus ferrugineus. Classification (NCBI taxonomy): domain Eukaryota; kingdom Metazoa; phylum Arthropoda; class Insecta; order Coleoptera; family Curculionidae; genus Rhynchophorus; species Rhynchophorus ferrugineus. The sequence goes on from NW_027472597.1 coordinate 871,831, forward strand.
CGAGATATGGACTATCGACTTCTGTCAATATTATCTCTGCTTCTAACTTGGGCCAGAATTGTAAAATGGTCTTATGAATTAGCGATTTCGTTCCAATTCACATTCCAAGTAATATTCGGCATGCTAATTACGTTGCCGATTGCCAAATTGCATTATCTCTTATAGTTTCCGAGATATGGACAATCGAAATTTTACACCTTAGAGTCTAATTCTAGCTGGGGTCAAAATTGTAAAATGGTCTTACGAATTAGCGATTTCGTTCCAATTCACATTATAAGTAATATTCGGCATGTTAATTACGTTGCCGATTGCCAAATTGCATTATCTCTTATAGTATCCGAGATATGGACTATCGACATCTGACAATATTGGCTCTGCTTCTAACTTGGGCCAGAATTGTAAAATGGTCTTATGAATTAGCGATTTCGTTCAAATTCAAATTCCAAGTAATATTCGGCATGCTAATTACGCTGCCGATTGCCAAATAACATTATCTCTTATAGTTTCCGAGATATGGACAATCGAAATTTTACACCTTAGAGTCTGTTTCTAACTGGGGTCAAAATTGTAAAATGGACTTACGAATTAGCGATTTCGTTCCAATTCACATTCCAAGTAATATTCGGCATGCTAATTACGCTGCCGATTGCCAAACTGCATTATCTCTTATAGTTTCCGAGATATTGACTATCGACATCTAACAATATTGGCTCTGCTTCTAACTTGGGCCAGAATTGTAAAATGGTCTTACGAATTAGCGATTTCGTTCCAATTCACATTCCAAGTAATATTCGGCATGCTAATTACGTTGCCGATTGCCAAATTGCATTATATCTTATGGTTTCCGAGATATGGACTATCGACATCTGACAATATTGGCTCTGCTTCTAACTTGGGCCAGAATTGTAAAATCGTCTTACGAATTAGCGATTTCGCTCCAATTCACATTCCAAGTAATATTCGGCATGCTAATTACGTTGCCGATTGCCAAATTGCATTATTTCTTATAGTTACCGAGATATGGACTATCGACATCTAACAATATTGGCTCTGCTTCTAACTTGGGCCAGAATTGTAAAATGGTCTTATGAATTAGCGATTTCGCTCCAATTCACATTCCAAGTAATATTCGGCATGCTAATTACGTTGCCGATTGCCAAATTGCATTATCTCTTATAGTTTCCGAGATATGGACTATCGACATCTGACAATATTGGCTCTGCTTCTAACTTGCGCCAGAATTGTAAAATGGTCTTATGAAATAGCGATTTGGCTCCAATTCACATTCCAAGTAATATTCGGCATACTAATTACGTTGCCGATTGCCAAATTGCATTATCTCTTATAGTTTCCGAGATATGGACAATCGAAATTTTACACCTTAGAGTCTGTTTCTAACTGGGGTCAAAATTGTAAAATGGTCTTACGAATTAGCGATTTCGTTCCAATTCACATTCCAAGTAATATTCGGCATGCTAATTACGCTGCCGATTGCCAAATTGCATTATCTCTTATAGTTTCCGAGATATGGAATATCGACATCTAACAATATTGGCTCTGCTTCTAACTTGGGCCAGAATTGTAAAATGGTCTTACGAGATAACGATTTCGTTCCAATTCACATTCCAAGTAATATTCGGCATGCTAATTACGTTGCCGATTGCCAAATTGCATTATCTCTTACAGTTTCCGAGATATGGACTATCGACATCTGACAATATTGTCTCTGCTTCTAACTTGGGCCAGATTTGTAAAATGGTCTTATAAATTAGCGATTTCGCTCCAATTCACATTCCAAGTAATATTCGGCATGCTAATTACGTTGCCGATTGCCAAATTGCATTATCTCTTATAGTTTCCGAGATATGGACTATCGACATCTGACAATATTGGCTCTGCTTCTAACTTGCGCCAGAATTGTAAAATGGTCTTATGAATTAGCGATTTGGCTCCAATTCACATTCCAAGTAATATTCGGCATGCTAATTACGTTGCCGATTGCCAAATTGCATTATCTCTTATAGTTTCCGAGACATGGGCAATAGAAATTTTACACCTTAGAGTCTGTTTCTAACTAGGGTCAAAATTGTAAAATGGTCTTATGAATTAGCGATTTCGTTCCAATTCACATTATAAGTAATATTCGGCATGCTAATTACGTTGCCGATTGCCAAATTGCATTATCTCTTATAGTTTCCGAGATATGGACTATCGACATCTAACAATAATGGCTCTGCTTCTAACTTGGGCCAGAATTGTAAAATGGTCTTATGAATTAGCGATTTCGTTCCAATTCACATTCCAAGTAATATTCGGCATGCTAATTACGTTGCCGATTGCCAAATTGCATTATCTCTTATAGTTTCCGAGATATGGACAATCGAAATTTTACACCTTAGAGTCTGTTTCTAACTGGGGTCAAGATTGTAAAATGGTCTTACGAATTAGCGATTTCGTTCCAATTCACATTCCAAGTAATATTCGGCATGCTAATTACGCTGCCGATTGCCAAATTGCATTATCTCTTATAGTTTCCGAGATATGGACTATCGACATCTAACAATATTGGCTCAGCTTCTAAATTGGGCCAGAATTGTAAAATGGTCTTACGAATTAGCGATTTCGTTCCAATTCACATTCCAAGTAATATTCGGTATGCTAATTACGTTGCCGATTGCCAAATTGCATTATCTCTTATAGTTTCCGAGATATGGACTATCGACATCTGACAATATTATCTCTGCTTCTAACTTGCGCCAGAATTGTAAAATGGCCTTATGAATTAGCGATTTGGCTCCAATTCACATTCCAAGTAATATTTGGCATGCTAATTACGTTGCCGATTGCCAAATTGCATTATCTCTTATAGTTTCCGAGATATGGGCAATCGAAATTTGACACCTTAGAGTCTGTTTCTAACTGGGGTCAAAATTGTAAAATGGTCTTATGAATTAGCGATTTCGCTCCAATTCACATTCCAAGTAATATTTGGCATGCTAATTACGTTGCCGATTGCCAAATTACATTATCTCTTATAGTTTCCGAGATATGGACTATCGACATCTGACAATATTGGCTCTGCATCTAAATTGGGCCAGAATTGTAAAATGGTCTTACGAATTAGCGATATCGTTCCAATTCACATTCCAAGTAATATTCGGCATGCTAATTACGCTGCCGATTGCCAAATTGCATTATCTCTTATAGTTTCCGAGATATGGACTATCGACATCTAACAATATTGGCTCTGCTTCTAACTTGGGCCAGAATTGTAAAATGGTCTTACGAATTAGCGATTTCGTTCCAATTCACTTTCCAGGTAATATTCGGCATGCTAATTACGTTGCCGGTTGCCAAATTGCATTATCTCTTATAGTTTCCGAGATATGGGCAATCGAAATTTTACACCTTAGAGTCTGATTCTAACTGGGGTCAAAATTGTAAAATGGTCTTATGAATTAGCGATTTCGTTCCAATTAACATTCCAAGTAATATTCGGCATGCTAATTACGCTGCCGATTGCCAAATTGCATTATCTCTTATAGTTTCCGAGATATGGACTATCGACATCCGACAATATTGGCTCTGCTTCTAACCTGGGCCAGAATTGTAAAATGGTCTTATAAATTAGCGAATTCGCTCCAATTCACATTCCAAGTAATATTCGGCATGCTAATTACGTTGCCGATTGCCAAATTGCATTATCTCTTATAGTTTCCGAGATATGGACTATCGACATCTGACAATATTGGCTCTGCTTCTAACTTGCGCCAGAATTGTAAAATGGTCTTATGAATTAGCGATTTGGCTCCAATTCACATTCCAAGTAATATTCGGCATGCTAATTACGTTGCCGATTGCCAAATTGCATTATTTCTTATAGTTACCGAGATATGGACTATCGACATCTAACAATATTGGCTCTGCTTCTAACTTGGGCCAGAATTGTAAAATGGTCTTATGAATTAGCGATTTCGCTCCAATTCACATTCCAAGTAATATTCGGCATGCTAATTACGCTGCCGATTGCCAAATAACATTATCTCTTATAGTTTCCGAGATATGGACAATCGAAATTTTACACCTTAGAGTCTGTTTCTAACTGGGGTCAAAATTGTAAAATGGACTTACGAATTAGCGATTTCGTTCCAATTCACATTCCAAGTAATATTCGGCATGCTAATTACGCTGCCGATTGCCAAACTGCATTATCTCTTATAGTTTCCGAGATATTGACTATCGACATCTAACAATATTGGCTCTGCTTCTAACTTGGGCCAGAATTGTAAAATGGTCTTACGAATTAGCGATTTCGTTCCAATTCACATTCCAAGTAATATTCGGCATGCTAATTACGTTGCCGATTGCCAAATTGCATTATCTCTTATGGTTTCCGAGATATGGACTATCGACATCTGACAATATTGGCTCTGCTTCTAACTTGGGCCAGAATTGTAAAATCGTCTTACGAATTAGCGATTTCGCTCCAATTCACATTCCAAGTAATATTCGGCATGCTAATTACGTTGCCGATTGCCAAATTGCATTATCTCTTATAGTTTCCGAGATATGGACTATCGACATCTGACAATATTGGCTCTGCTTCTAACTTGCGCCAGAATTGTAAAATGGTCTTATGAATTAGCGATTTGGCTCCAATTCACATTCCAAGTAATATTCGGCATGCTAATTACGTTGCCGATTGCCAAATTGCATTATCTCTTATAGTTTCCGAGACATGGGCAATAGAAATTTTACACCTTAGGGTCTGTTTCTAACTAGGGTCAAAATTGTAAAATGGTCTTATGAATTAGCGATTTCGTTCCAATTCACATTCCAAGTAATATTCGGCATGCTAATTACGTTGCCGATTGCCAAATTGCATTATCTCTTATAGTTTCCGAGATATGGACTATCGACATCTAACAATAATGGCTCTGCTTCTAACTTGGGCCAGAATTGTAAAATGGTCTTATGAATTAGCGATTTCGTTCCAATTCACATTCCAAGTAATATTCGGCATGCTAATTACATTGCCGATTGCCAAATTGCATTATCTCTTATAGTTTCCGAGATATGGACAATCGAAATTTTACACCTTAGAGTCTGTTTCTAACTGGGGTCAAGATTGTAAAATGGTCTTACGAATTAGCGATTTCGTTCCAATTCACATTCCAAGTAATATTCGGCATGCTAATTACGCTGCCGATTGCCAAATTGCATTATCTCTTATAGTTTCCGAGATATGGACTATCGACATCTAACAATATTGGCTCAGCTTCTAAATTGGGCCAGAATTGTAAAATGGTCTTACGAATTAGCGATTTCGTTCCAATTCACACTCCAAGTAATATTCGGCATGCTAATTACGTTGCCGATTGCCAAATTGCATTATCTCTTATAGTTTCCGAGATATGGACTATCGACATCTGACAATATTGGCTCTGCTTCTAACTAGGGCCAGAATTGTAAAATGGTCTTATAAATTAGCGATTTCGCTCCAATTCACATTCCAAGTAATATTCGGTATGCTAATTACGTTGCCGATTGCCAAATTGCATTATCTCTTATAGTTTCCGAGATATGGACTATCGACATCTGACAATATTGGCTCTGCTTCTAACTTGCGCCAGAATTGTAAAATGGCCTTATGAATTAGCGATTTGGCTCCAATTCACATTCCAAGTAATATTTGGCATGCTAATTACGTTGCCGATTGCCAAATTGCATTATCTCTTATAGTTTCCGAGATATGTGCAATCGAAATTTGACACCTTAGAGTCTGTTTCTAACTGGGGTCAAAATTGTAAAATGGTCTTATGAATTAGCGATTTCGCTCCAATTCACATTCCAAGTAATATTTGGCATGCTAATTACGTTGCCGATAGCCAAATTACATTATCTCTTATAGTTTCCGAGATATGGACTATCGACATCTGACAATATTGGCTCTGCATCTAAATTAGGCCAGAATTGTAAAATGGTCTTACGAATTAGCGATTTCGTTCCAATTCACATTCCAAGTAATATTCGGCATGCTAATTACGCTGCCGATTGCCAAATTGCATTATCTCTTATAGTTTCCGAGATATGGACTATCGACATCTAACAATATTGGCTCTGCTTCTAACTTGGGCCAGAATGGTAAAATGGTCTTACGAATTAGCGATTTCGTTCCAATTCACTTTCCAGGTAATATTCGGCATGCTAATTACGTTGCCGGTTGCCAAATTGCATTATCTCTTATAGTTTCCGAGATATGGGCAATCGAAATTTTACACCTTAGAGTCTGTTTCTAACTGGGGTCAAAATTGTAAAATGGTCTTATGAATTAGCGATTTCGTTCCAATTCACATTCCAAGTAATATTCGGCATGCTAATTATGCTGCCGATTGCCAAATTGCATTATCTCTTATAGTTTCCGAGATATGGACTATCGACATCCGACAATATTGGCTCTGCTTCTAACCTGGGCCAGAATTGTAAAATGGTCTTATAAATTAGCGAATTCGCTCCAATTCACATTCCAAGTAATATTCGGCATGCTAATTACGTTGCCGATTGCCAAATTGCATTATCTCTTATAGTTTCCGAGATATGGACTATCGACATCTGACAATATTGGCTCTGCTTCTAACTTGCGCCAGAATTGTAAAATGGTCTTATGAATTAGCGATTTGGCTCCAATTCACATTCCAAGTAATATTCGGCATGCTAATTACGTTGCCGATTGCCAAATTGCATTATCTCTTATAGTTTCCGAGATATGGGCAATCGAAATTTTACACCTTAGAGTCTGTTTCTAACTGGGGTCAAAATTGTAAAATGGTCTTATGAATTAGCGATTTCGTTCCAATTCACATTCCAAGTAATATTCGGCATGCTAATTACGTTGCCGATTGCCAAATTGCATTATCTCTTATAGTTTCCGAGATATGGACTATCGACATCCGACAATATTGGCTCTGCTTCTAACCTGGGCCAGAATTGTAAAATGGTCTTATAAATTAGCGAATTCGCTCCAATTCACATTCCAAGTAATATTCGGCATGCTAATTACGTTGCCGATTGCCAAATTGCATTATCTCTTATAGTTTCCGAGATATGGACTATCGACATCCGACAATATTGGCTCTGCTTCTAACCTGGGCCAGAATTGTAAAATGGTCTTATAAATTAGCGAATTCGCTCCAATTCACATTCCAAGTAATATTCGGCATGCTAATTACGTTGCCGATTGCCAAATTGCATTATCTCTTATAGTTTCCGAGATATGGACTATCGACATCTGACAATATTGGCTCTGCTTCTAACTTGCGCCAGAATTGTAAAATGGTCTTATGAATTAGCGATTTGGCTCCAATTCACATTCCAAGTAATATTCGGCATGCTAATTACGCTGCCGATTGCCAAATTGCATTATCTCTTATAGTTTCCGAGATATGGACTATCGACATCTAACAATATTGGCTCTGCTTCTAACTTGGGCCAGAATTGTAAAATGGTCTTATGAATTAGCGATTTCGTCCCAATTCACATTCCAAGTAATATTCGGCATGCTAATTACGTTGCCGATTGCCAAATTGCATTATCTCTTATAGTTTCCGAGATATGGACAATCGAAATTTTACACCTTAGAGTCTGTTTCTAACTGGGGTCAAAATTGTAAAATGGTCTTACGAATTAGCGATTTCGTTCCAATTCACATTCCAAGTAATATTCGGCATGCTAATTCCGCTGCTGATTGCCAAATTGCATTATCTTTTATAGTTTCCGAGATATGGACTATCGACCTCTAAGAATATTGGCTCAGCTTCTAACTTGGGCCAGAATTGTAAAATGGTCTTACGAATTAGCGATTTCGTTCCAATTCACATTCCAAGTAATATTCGGCATGCTAATTACGTTGCCGATTGCCAAATTGCATTATCTCTTATAGTTTCCGAGATATGGACTATCGACATCTGACAATATTGGCTCTGCTTCTAACTTGGGCCAGAATTGTAAAATGGTCTTATAAATTAGGGATTTCGCTCCAATTCACATTCCAAGTAATATTCGGCATGCTAATTACGTTGCCGATTGCCAAATTGCATTATCTCTTATAGTTTCCGAGATATGGACAATCGAAATTTTACACCTTAGAGTCTGTTTCTAACTGGGGTCAAAATTGTAAAATGGTCTTACGAATTAGCGATTTCGTTCCAATTCACATTCCAAGTAATATTCGGCATGCTAATTACGCTGCTGATTGCCGAATTGCATTATCTCTTATAGTTTCCGAGATATGGACTATCGACATCTAAGAATATTGGCTCAGATTCTAACTTGGGCCAGAATTGTAAAATGGTCTTACGAATTAGCGATTTCGTTCCAATTCACATTCCAAGTAATATTCGGCATGCTAATTACGTTGCCGATTGCCAAATTGCATTATCTCTTATAGTTTCCGAGATATGGACTATCGACATCTGACAATATTGGCTCTGCTTCTAACTTGGGCCAGAATTGTAAAATGGTCTTATAAATTAGCGATTTCGCTCCAATTCACATTCCAAGTAATATTCGGCATGCTAATTACGTTGCCGATTGCCAAATTGCATTATCCCTTATAGTTTCCGAGATATGGACTATCGACATCTGACAATATTTTCTCTGCTTCTAACTTGCGCCAGAATTGTAAAATGGCCTTATGAATTAGCGATTTGGCTCCAATTCACATTCCAAGTAATATTCGGCATGCTATTTACGTTGCCGATTGCCAAATTGCATTATCTCTTATAGTTTCCGAGGTATGGGCAATCGAAATTTTACACCTTAGAGTCTGTTTCTAACTGGGGTCAAAATTGTAAAATGGTCTTATGAATTAGCGATTTCGCTCCAATTCACATTCCAAGTAATATTTGGCATGCTAATTACGTTGCCGATTGCCAAATTACATTATCCCTTATAGTTTCCGAGATATGGACTATCGACATCTGACAATATTGGCTCTGCATCTAAATTGGGCCAGAATTGTAAAATGGTCTTACGAATTAGCGATTTCGTTCCAATTCACATTCCAAGTAATATTCGGCATGCTAATTATGTTGCCGATTGCCAAATTGCATTATCTCTTATAGTTTCCGAGATATGGACTATCGACATCTGACAATATTGGCTCTGCTTCTAACTTGGGCCAGAATTGTAAAATGGTCTTATAAATTAGCGATTTCGCTCCAATTCACATTCCAAGTAATATTCGGCATGCTAATTACGTTGCCGATTGCCAAATTGCATTATCTCTTATAGTTTCCGAGATATGGACTATCGACATCTGACAATATTGGCTCTGCTTCTAACTTGGGTCAGAATTGTAAAATGGTCTTATAAATTAGGGATTTCGCTCCAATTCACATTCCAAGTAATATTCGGCATGCTAATTACGTTGCCGATTGCCAAATTGCATTATCTCTTATAGTTTCCGAGATATGGACTATCGACATCTGACAATATTGGCTCTGCTTCTAACTTGCGCCAGAATTGTAAAATGGTCTTATGAATTAGCGATTTGGCCCCAATTCACATTCCAAGTAATATTCGGCATGCTAATTACGTTGCCGATTGCCAAATTGCATTATCTCTTATAGTTTCCGAGATATGGACTATCGACATCTGACAATATTGGCTCTGCTTCTAACTTGCGCCAGAATTGTAAAATGGTCTTATGAATTAGCGATTTCGTTCCAATTCACATTCCAAGTAATATTCGGCATGCTAATTACGTCGCCGATTGCCAAATTGCATTATCTCTTATAGTTTCCGAGATATGGACAATCGAAATTTTACACCTTAGAGTCTGTTTCTAACTGGGGTCAAAATTGTAAAATGGTCTTACGAATTAGCGATTTCGTTCCAATTCACATTCCAAGTAATATTCGGCATGCTAATTACGCTGCTGATTGCCGAATTGCATTATCTCTTATAGTTTCCGAGATATGGACTATCGACATCTAAGAATATTGGCTCAGCTTCTAACTTGGGCCAGAATTGTAAAATGGTCTTACGAATTAGCGATTTCGTTCCAATTCACATTCCAAGTAATATTCGGCATGCTAATTACGTTGCCGATTGCCAAATTGCATTATCTCTTATAGTTTCCGAGATATGGACTATCGACATCTGACAATATTGGCTCTGCTTCTAACTTGGGCCAGAATTGTAAAATGGTCTTATAGATTAGCGATTTCGCTCCAATTCACATTCCAAGTAATATTCGGCATGCTAATTACGTTGCCGATTGCCAAATTGCATTATCCCTTATAGTTTCCGAGATATGGACTATCGACATCGGACAATATTTTCTCTGCTTCTAACTTGCGCCAGAATTGTAAAATGGCCTTATGAATTAGCGATTTGGCTCCAATTCACATTCCAAGTAATATTCGGCATGCTATTTACGTTGCCGATTGCCAAATTGCATTATCTCTTATAGTTTCCGAGACATGGGCAATAGAAATTTTACACCTTAGAGTCTGTTTCTAACTAGGGTCAAAATTGTAAAATGGTCTTATGAATTAGCGATTTCGTTCCAATTCACATTATAAGTAATATTCGGCATGCTAATTACGTTGCCGATTGCCAAATTGCATTATCTCTTATAGTTTCCGAGATATGGACTATCGACATCTAACAATAATGGCTCTGCTTCTAACTTGGGCCAGAATTGTAAAATGGTCTTATGAATTAGCGATTTCGTTCCAATTCACATTCCAAGTAATATTCGGCATGCTAATTACGTTGCCGATTGCCAAATTGCATTATCTCTTATAGTTTCCGAGATATGGACAATCGAAATTTTACACCTTAGAGTCTGTTTCTAACTGGGGTCAAGATTGTAAAATGGTCTTACGAATTAGCGATTTCGTTCCAATTCACATTCCAAGTAATATTCGGCATGCTAATTACGCTGCCGATTGCCAAATTGCATTATCTCTTATAGTTTCCGAGATATGGACTATCGACATCTAACAATATTGGCTCAGCTTCTAAATTGGGCCAGAATTGTAAAATGGTCTTACGAATTAGCGATTTCGTTCCAATTCACATTCCAAGTAATATTCGGTATGCTAATTACGTTGCCGATTGCCAAATTGCATTATCTCTTATAGTTTCCGAGATATGGACTATCGACATCTGACAATATTATCTCTGCTTCTAACTTGCGCCAGAATTGTAAAATGGCCTTATGAATTAGCGATTTGGCTCCAATTCACATTCCAAGTAATATTTGGCATGCTAATTACGTTGCCGATTGCCAAATTGCATTATCTCTTATAGTTTCCGAGATATGGGCAATCGAAATTTGACACCTTAGAGTCTGTTTCTAACTGGGGTCAAAATTGTAAAATGGTCTTATGAATTAGCGATTTCGCTCCAATTCACATTCCAAGTAATATTTGGCATGCTAATTACGTTGCCGATTGCCAAATTACATTATCTCTTATAGTTTCCGAGATATGGACTATCGACATCTGACAATATTGGCTCTGCATCTAAATTGGGCCAGAATTGTAAAATGGTCTTACGAATTAGCGATATCGTTCCAATTCACATTCCAAGTAATATTCGGCATGCTAATTACGCTGCCGATTGCCAAATTGCATTATCTCTTATAGTTTCCGAGATATGGACTATCGACATCTAACAATATTGGCTCTGCTTCTAACTTGGGCCAGAATTGTAAAATGGTCTTACGAATTAGCGATTTCGTTCCAATTCACTTTCCAGGTAATATTCGGCATGCTAATTACGTTGCCGGTTGCCAAATTGCATTATCTCTTATAGTTTCCGAGATATGGGCAATCGAAATTTTACACCTTAGAGTCTGATTCTAACTGGGGTCAAAATTGTAAAATGGTCTTATGAATTAGCGATTTCGTTCCAATTAACATTCCAAGTAATATTCGGCATGCTAATTACGCTGCCGATTGCCAAATTGCATTATCTCTTATAGTTTCCGAGATATGGACTATCGACATCCGACAATATTGGCTCTGCTTCTAACCTGGGCCAGAATTGTAAAATGGTCTTATAAATTAGCGAATTCGCTCCAATTCACATTCCAAGTAATATTCGGCATGCTAATTACGTTGCCGATTGCCAAATTGCATTATCTCTTATAGTTTCCGAGATATGGACTATCGACATCTGACAATATTGGCTCTGCTTCTAACTTGCGCCAGAATTGTAAAATGGTCTTATGAATTAGCGATTTGGCTCCAATTCACATTCCAAGTAATATTCGGCATGCTAATTACGTTGCCGATTGCCAAATTGCATTATTTCTTATAGTTACCGAGATATGGACTATCGACATCTAACAATATTGGCTCTGCTTCTAACTTGGGCCAGAATTGTAAAATGGTCTTATGAATTAGCGATTTCGCTCCAATTCACATTCCAAGTAATATTCGGCATGCTAATTACGCTGCCGATTGCCAAATAACATTATCTCTTATAGTTTCCGAGATATGGACAATCGAAATTTTACACCTTAGAGTCTGTTTCTAACTGGGGTCAAAATTGTAAAATGGACTTACGAATTAGCGATTTCATTCCAATTCACATTCCAAGTAATATTCGGCATGCTAATTACGCTGCCGATTGCCAAACTGCATTATCTCTTATAGTTTCCGAGATATTGACTATCGACATCTAACAATATTGGCTCTGCTTCTAACTTGGGCCAGAATTGTAAAATGGTCTTACGAATTAGCGATTTCGTTCCAATTCACATTCCAAGTAATATTCGGCATGCTAATTACGTTGCCGATTGCCAAATTGCATTATCTCTTATGGTTTCCGAGATATGGACTATCGACATCTGACAATATTGGCTCTGCTTCTAACTTGGGCCAGAATTGTAAAATCGTCTTACGAATTAGCGATTTCGCTCCAATTCACATTCCAAGTAATATTCGGCATGCTAATTACGTTGCCGATTGCCAAATTGCATTATCTCTTATAGTTTCCGAGATATGGACTATCGACATCTGACAATATTGGCTCTGCTTCTAACTTGCGCCAGAATTGTAAAATGGTCTTATGAATTAGCGATTTGGCTCCAATTCACATTCCAAGTAATATTCGGCATGCTAATTACGTTGCCGATTGCCAAATTGCATTATCTCTTATAGTTTCCGAGACATGGGCAATAGAAATTTTACACCTTAGGGTCTGTTTCTAACTAGGGTCAAAATTGTAAAATGGTCTTATGAATTAGCGATTTCGTTCCAATTCACATTCCAAGTAATATTCGGCATGCTAATTACGTTGCCGATTGCCAAATTGCATTATCTCTTATAGTTTCCGAGATATGGACTATCGACATCTAACAATAATGGCTCTGCTTCTAACTTGGGCCAGAATTGTAAAATGGTCTTATGAATTAGCGATTTCGTTCCAATTCACATTCCAAGTAATATTCGGCATGCTAATTACATTGCCGATTGCCAAATTGCATTATCTCTTATAGTTTCCGAGATATGGACAATCGAAATTTTACACCTTAGAGTCTGTTTCTAACTGGGGTCAAGATTGTAAAATGGTCTTACGAATTAGCGATTTCGTTCCAATTCACATTCCAAGTAATATTCGGCATGCTAATTACGCTGCCGATTGCCAAATTGCATTATCTCTTATAGTTTCCGAGATATGGACTATCGACATCTAACAATATTGGCTCAGCTTCTAAATTGGGCCAGAATTGTAAAATGGTCTTACGAATTAGCGATTTCGTTCCAATTCACACTCCAAGTAATATTCGGCATGCTAATTACGTTGCCGATTGCCAAATTGCATTATCTCTTATAGTTTCCGAGATATGGACTATCGACATCTGACAATATTGGCTCTGCTTCTAACTTGGGCCAGAATTGTAAAATGGTCTTATAAATTAGCGATTTCGCTCCAATTCACATTCCAAGTAATATTCGGTATGCTAATTACGTTGCCGATTGCCAAATTGCATTATCTCTTATAGTTTCCGAGATATGGACTATCGACATCTGACAATATTGGCTCTGCTTCTAACTTGCGCCAGAATTGTAAAATGGCCTTATGAATTAGCGATTTGGCTCCAATTCACATTCCAAGTAATATTTGGCATGCTAATTACGTTGCCGATTGCCAAATTGCATTATCTCTTATAGTTTCCGAGATATGGACTATCGACATCTAACAATATTGGCTCTGCTTCTAACTTGGGCCAGAATTGTAAAATGGTCTTACGAATTAGCGATTTCGTTCCAATTCACTTTCCAGGTAATATTCGGCATGCTAATTACGTTGCCGGTTGCCAAATTGCATTATCTCTTATAGTTTCCGAGATATGGGCAATCGAAATTTTACACCTTAGAGTCTGTTTCTAACTGGGGTCAAAATTGTAAAATGGTCTTATGAATTAGCGATTTCGTTCCAATTCACATTCCAAGTAATATTCGGCATGCTAATTACGCTGCCGATTGCCAAATTGCATTATCTCTTATAGTTTCCGAGATATGGACTATCGACATCCGACAATATTGGCTCTGCTTCTAACCTGGGCCAGAATTGTAAAATGGTCTTATAAATTAGCGAATTCGCTCCAATTCACATTCCAAGTAATATTCGGCATGCTAATTACGTTGCCGATTGCCAAATTGCATTATCTCTTATAGTTTCCGAGATATGGACTATCGACATCTGACAATATTGGCTCTGCTTCTAACTTGCGCCAGAATTGTAAAATGGTCTTATGAATTAGCGATTTGGCTCCAATTCACATTCCAAGTAATATTCGGCATGCTAATTACGTTGCCGATTGCCAAATTGCATTATCTCTTATAGTTTCCGAGATATGGGCAATCGAAATTTTACACCTTAGAGTCTGTTTCTAACTGGGGTCAAAATTGTAAAATGGTCTTATGAATTAGCGATTTCGTTCCAATTCACATTCCAAGTAATATTCGGCATGCTAATTACGCTGCCGATTGCCAAATTGCATTATCTCTTATAGTTTCCGAGATATGGACTATCGACATCTAACAATATTGGCTCTGCTTCTAACTTGGGCCAGAATTGTAAAATGGTCTTATGAATTAGCGATTTCGTCCCAATTCACATTCCAAGTAATATTCGGCATGCTAATTACGTTGCCGATTGCCAAATTGCATTATCTCTTATAGTTTCCGAGATATGGTCAATCGAAATTTTACACCTTAGAGTCTGTTTCTAACTGGGGTCAAAATTGTAAAATGGTCTTACGAATTAGCGATTTCGTTCCAATTCACATTCCAAGTAATATTCGGCATGCTAATTCCGCTGCTGATTGCCAAATTGCATTATCTTTTATAGTTTCCGAGATATGGACTATCGACCTCTAAGAATATTGGCTCAGCTTCTAACTTGGGCCAGAATTGTAAAATGGTCTTACGAATTAGCGATTTCGTTCCAATTCACATTCCAAGTAATATTCGGCATGCTAATTACGTTGCCGATTGCCAAATTGCATTGTCTCTTATAGTTTCCGAGATATGGACTATCGACATCTGACAATATTGGCTCTGCTTCTAACTTGGGCCAGAATTGTAAAATGGTCTTTTAAATTAGGGATTTCGCTCCAATTCACATTCCAAGTAATATTCGGCATGCTAATTACGTTGCCGATTGCCAAATTGCATTATCTCTTATAGTTTCCGAGATATGGACTATCGACATCTGACAATATTGGCTCTGCTTCTAACTTGCGCCAGAATTGTAAAATGGTCTTATGAATTAGCGATTTGGCTCCAATTCACATTCCAAGTAATATTCGGCATGCTAATTACGTTGCCGATTGCCAAATTGCATTATCTCTTATAGTTTCCGAGATATGGACAATCGAAATTTTACACCTTAGAGTCTGTTTCTAACTGGGGTCAAAATTGTAAAATGGTCTTACGAATTAGCGATTTCGTTCCAATTCACATTCCAAGTAATATTCGGCATGCTAATTACGCTGCTGATTGCCGAATTGCATTATCTCTTATAGTTTCCGAGATATGGACTATCGACATCTAAGAATATTGGCTCAGATTCTAACTTGGGCCAGAATTGTAAAATGGTCTTACGAATTAGCGATTTCGTTCCAATTCACATTCCAAGTAATATTCGGCATGCTAATTACGTTGCCGATTGCCAAATTGTATTATCTCTTATAGTTTCCGAGATATGGACTATCGACATCTGACAATATTGGCTCTGCTTCTAACTTGGGCCAGAATTGTAAAATGGTCTTATAAATTAGCGATTTCGCTCCAATTCACATTCCAAGTAATATTCGGCATGCTAATTACGTTGCCGATTGCCAAACTGCATTATCCCTTATAGTTTCCGAGATATGGACTATCGACATCTGACAATATTTTCTCTGCTTCTAACTTGCGCCAGAATTGTAAAATGGCCTTATGAATTAGCGATTTGGCTCCAATTCACATTCCAAGTAATATTCGGCATGCTATTTACGTTGCCGATTGCCAAATTGCATTATCTCTTATAGTTTCCGAGGTATGGGCAATCGAAATTTTACACCTTAGAGTCTGTTTCTAACTGGGGTCAAAATTGTAAAATGGTCTTATGAATTAGCGATTTCGCTCCAATTCACATTCCAAGTAATATTTGGCATGCTAATTACGTTGCCGATTGCCAAATTACATTATCCCTTATAGTTTCCGAGATATGGACTATCGACATCTGACAATATTGGCTCTGCATCTAAATTGGGCCAGAATTGTAAAATGGTCTTACGAATTAGCGATTTCGTTCCAATTCACATTCCAAGTAATATTCGGCATGCTAATTATGTTGCCGATTGCCAAATTGCATTATCTCTTATAGTTTCCGAGATATGGACTATCGACATCTGACAATATTGGCTCTGCTTCTAACTTGGGCCAGAATTGTAAAATGGTCTTATAAATTAGCGATTTCGCTCCAATTCACATTCCAAGTAATATTCGGCATGCTAATTACGTTGCCGATTGCCAAATTGCATTATCTCTTATAGTTTCCGAGATATGGACTATCGACATCTGACAATATTGGCTCTGCTTCTAACTTGGGTCAGAATTGTAAAATGGTCTTATAAATTAGGGATTTCGCTCCAATTCACATTCCAAGTAATATTCGGCATGCTAATTACGTTGCCGATTGCCAAATTGCATTATCTCTTATAGTTTCCGAGATATGGACTATCGACATCTGACAATATTGGCTCTGCTTCTAACTTGCGCCAGAATTGTAAAATGGTCTTATGAATTAGCGATTTGGCCCCAATTCACATTCCAAGTAATATTCGGCATGCTAATTACGTTGCCGATTGCCAAATTGCATTATCTCTTATAGTTTCCGAGATATGGACTATCGACATCTGACAATATTGGCTCTGCTTCTAACTTGCGCCAGAATTGTAAAATGGTCTTATGAATTAGCGATTTCGTTCCAATTCACATTCCAAGTAATATTCGGCATGCTAATTACGTCGCCGATTGCCAAATTGCATTATCTCTTATAGTTTCCGAGATATGGACAATCGAAATTTTACACCTTAGAGTCTGTTTCTAACTGGGGTCAAAATTGTAAAATGGTCTTACGAATTAGCGATTTCGTTCCAATTCACATTCCAAGTAATATTCGGCATGCTAATTACGCTGCTGATTGCCGAATTGCATTATCTCTTATAGTTTCCGAGATATGGACTATCGACATCTAAGAATATTGGCTCAGCTTCTAACTTGGGCCAGAATTGTAAAATGGTCTTACGAATTAGCGATTTCGTTCCAATTCACATTCCAAGTAATATTCGGCATGCTAATTACGTTGCCGATTGCCAAATTGCATTATCTCTTATAGTTTCCGAGATATGGACTATCGACATCTGACAATATTGGCTCTGCTTCTAACTTGGGCCAGAATTGTAAAATGGTCTTATAAATTAGCGATTTCGCTCCAATTCACATTCCAAGTAATATTCGGCATGCTAATTACGTTGCCGATTGCCAAATTGCATTATCCCTTATAGTTTCCGAGATATGGACTATCGACATCTGACAATATTTTCTCTGCTTCTAACTTGCGCCAGAATTGTAAAATGGCCTTATGAATTAGCGATTTGGCTCCAATTCACATTCCAAGTAATATTCGGCATGCTATTTACGTTGCCGATTGCCAAATTGCATTATCTCTTATAGTTTCCGAGGTATGGGCAATCGAAATTTTACACCTTAGAGTCTGTTTCTAACTGGGGTCAAAATTGTAAAATGGTCTTATGAATTAGCGATTTCGCTCCAATTCACATTCCAAGTAATATTTGGCATGCTAATTACGTTGCCGATTGCCAAATTACATTATCCCTTATAGTTTCCGAGATATGGACTATCGACATCTGACAATATTGGCTCTGCATCTAAATTGGGCCAGAATTGTAAAATGGTCTTACGAATTAGCGATTTCGTTCCAATTCACATTCCAAGTAATATTCGGCATGCTAATTACGCTGCCGATTGCCAAATTGCATTATCTCTTATAGTTTCCGAGATATGGACTATCGACATCTAACAATATTGGCTCTGCTTCTAACTTGGGCCAGAATTGTAAAATGGTCTTACGAATCAGCGATTTCGTTCCAATTCACATTCCAAGTAATATTCGGCATGCTAATTACGTTGCCGGTTGCCAAATTGCATTATCTCTTATAGTTTCCGAGATATGGACTATCGACATCTGACAATATTGGCTCTGCTTCTAACTTGCGCCAGAATTGTAAAATGGCCTTATGAATTAGCGATTTGGCTCCAATTCACATTCCAAGTAATATTCGGCATGCTAATTACATTGCCGATTGCCAAATTGCATTATCTCTTATAGTTTCCGAGATATGGGCAATCGAAATTTTACACCTTAGAGTCTGTTTCTAACTGGGGTCAAAATTGTAAAATGGTCTTATGAATTAGCGATTTCGCTCCAATTCACATTCCAAGTAATATTTGGCATGCTAATTACGTTGCCGATTGCCAAATTACATTATCTCTTATAGTTTCCGAGATATGGACTATCGACATCTGACAATATTGGCTCTGCATCTAAATTGGGCCAGAATTGTAAAATGGTCTTACGTATTAGCGATTTCGTTCCAATTCACATTCCAAGTAATATTCGGCATGCTAATTACGTTGCCGATTGCCAAATTACATTATCTCTTATAGTTTCCGAGATATGGACTATCGACATCTAACAATATTGGCTCTGCTTCTAACTTGGGCCAGAATTGTAAAATGGTCTTACGAATTAGCGATTTCGTTCCAATTCACATTCCAAGTAATATTCGGCATGCTAATTACATTGCCGGTTGCCAAATTGCATTATCTCTTATAGTTTCCGAGATATGGACTATCGACATCTGACAATATTGGCTCTGCTTCTAACTTGGGCCAGAATTGTAAAATGGTCTTATAAATTAGCGATTTCGTTCCAATTCACATTCCAAGTAATATTCGGCATGCTAATTACGTTGCCGATTGCCAAATTGCATTATCTCCTATAGTTTCCGAGATATGGACAATCGAAATTTTACACCTTAGAGTCTGTTTCTAACTGGGGTCAAAATTGTAAAATGGTCTTACGACTTAGCGATTTCGTTCCAATTCACATTCCAAGTAATATTCGTCATGCTAATTAGGTTGCCGATTGCCAAATTGCATTATCTCTTATAGTTTCCGAGATATGGACTATCGACATCTGACAATATTGGCTCTGCTTCTAACTTGCGCCAGAATTGTAAAATGGTCTTATGAATTAGCGATTTCGCTCCAATTCACATTCCAAGTAATATTCGGCATGCTAATTACGTTGCCGATTGCCAAATTGCATTATCTCTTATAGTTTCTGAGATATGGACAATCGACATCTGACAATATTGGCTCTGCTTCTAACTTGCGCCAGAATTGTAAAATGGTCTTATGAATTAGCGATTTTGCTCCAATTCACATTCCAAGTAATATTCGGCATGCTAATTACGTTGCCGATTGCCAAATTGCATTATCTCTTATAGTTTCCGAGATATGGACTATTGACATCTGACAATATTGGCTCTGCTTCTAACTTGGGCCAGAATTGTAAAATGGTCTTATGAATTAGCGATTTCGTTCCAATTCACATTCCAAGTTATATTCGGCATGCTAATTACGCTGCCGATTGCCAAATTGCATTATCTCTTATAGTTTCCGAGATATGGACTATTGACATCTGACAATATTGGCTCTGCTTCTAACTTGGGCCAGAATTGTAAAATGGTCTCACGAATTAGCGATTTCGCTCCAATTCACATTCCAAGTAATATTCGGCATGCTAATTACGTTGCCGATTGCCAAATTGCATTATCTCTTATAGTTTCCGAGATATGGACTATTGACATCTGACAATATTGGCTCTGCTTCTAACTTGGGCCAGAATTGTAAAATGGTCTCACGAATTAGCGATTTCGTTCCAATTCACATTCCAAGTAATTTTCGGCATGCTAATTACGTTGCCGATTGCCAAATTGCATTATCTTTTATAGTTTCCGAGATATGGACTATCGACATCTGACAATATTGGCTCTGCTTCTAACTTGGGCCAGAATTGTAAAATGGTCTTATGAATTAGCGATTTCGCTCCAATTCACATTCCAAGTAATATTCGGCATGCTAATTACGTTGCCGATTGCCAAATTGCATTATCTCTTATAGTTTCCGAGATATGGACTATCGACATCTAACAATATTGGCTCTGCTTCTAACTAGGGCCAGAATTGTAAAATGGTCTTATGAATTAGCGATATCGCTCCAATTCACATTCCAAGTAATATTCGGCATGCTAATTACGTTGCCGATTGCCAAATTGCATTATCTCTTATAGTTTCCGAGATATGGACTATCGACATCTGACAATATTGGCTCTGCTTCTAACTTGCGCCAGAATTGTAAAATGGTCTTATGAATTAGCGATTTGGCTCCAATTCACATTCCAAGTAATATTCGGCATACTAATTACGTTGCCGATTGCCAAATTGCATTATCTCTTATAGTTTCCGAGATATGGACAATCGAAATTTTACACCTTAGAGTCTGTTTCTAACTGGGGTCAAAATTGTAATATGGTCTTACGAATTAGCGATTTCGTTCCAATTCACATTCCAGGTAACATTCGGCATGCTAATTACGCTGCCGATTGTCAAATTGCATTTTCTCTAATAGTTTCCGAGATATGGAGTATCGACATCTAACAATATTGGCTCTGCTTCTAACTTGGCCAGAATTGTAAAATGGTCTTACGAATTAACGATTTCGTTCCAATTCACATTCCAAGTAATATTCGGCATGCTAATTACGTTGCCGATTGCCAAATTGCATTATCTCTTAAAGTTTCCGAGATATGGACTATCGACATCTGACAATATTGCCTCTGCTTCTAACTTGGGCCAGAATTGTAAAATGGTCTTATGAATTAGCGATTTGGCTCCAATTCACATTCCAAGTAATATTCGGCACGCTAATTACGTTGCCGATTGCCAAATTGCATTATCTCTTATAGTTTCCTAGATATGGACAATCGAAATTTTACACCTTAGAGTCTGTTTCTAACTGGGGTCAAAATTGTAAAATGGTCTTGTGAATTAGCGATTTGGCTCCAATTCACATTCCAAGTAATATTCGGTATGCTAATTACGTTGCCGATTGCCAAATTGCATTATCTCTTATAGTTTCCGAGATATGGGCAATCGAAATTTTACACCTTAGAGTCTGTTTCTAACTGGGGTCAAAATTGTAAAATGGTCTTATGAATTAGCGATTTCGCTTCAATTCACATTCCAAGTAATATTTGGCATGCTAATTACGTTGCCGATTGCCAACTTGCATTATCTCTTATAGTTTCCGAGATATGGACTCTCGACATCTGACAATATTGGCTCTGCTTCTAACTTGGGCCAGAATTGTAAAATGGTCTTATGAATTAGCGATTTCGTTTCAATTCACATTCCAACTAATATTCGGCATGCTAATTACGTTGCCGATTGCCAAATTGCATTATCTCTTATAGTTTCCGAGATATGGACAATCGAAATTTTACACCTTAGAGTCTGTTTCTAACTGGGGTCAAAATTGTAAAATGGTCTTACGAATTAGCGATTTCGTTCCAATTCACATTCCAAGTAATATTCGGCATGCTAATTACGTTGCCGATTGCCAAATTGCATTATCTCTTAAAGTTTCCGAGATATGGACTATCGACCTCTGACAATATTGGCTCTGCTTCTAACTTGGGCCAGAATTGTAAAATGGTCTTGTGAATTAGCGATTTCGTTCCAATTCACATTCCAAGTAATATTCGGCATGCTAATTACGCTGCCGATTGCCAAATTGCATTTTCTCTAATAGTTTCCGAGATATGGAGTATCGACATCTGACAATATTGGCTCTGCTTCTAACTTGGCCAGAATTGTAAAATGGTCTTACGAATTAACGATTTCGTTCCAATTCACATTCCAAGTAATATTCGGCATGCTAATTACGTTGCCGATTGCCAAATTGCATTATCTCTTAAAGTTTCCGAGATATGGACTATCGACATCTGACAATATTGGTTCTGCTTCTAACTTGGGCCAGAATTGTAAAATGGTCTTATGAATTAAAGATTTGGCTCCAATTCACATTCCAAGTAATATTCGGCATGCTAATTACGTTGCCGATTGCCAAATTGCATTATCTCTTATAGTTTCCTAGATATGGACAATCGAAATTTTACACCTTAGAGTCTGTTTCTAACTGGGGTCAAAATTGTAAAATGGTCTTGTGAATTAGCGATTTGGCTCCAATTCACATTCCAAGTAATATTCGGTATGCTAATTACGTTGCCGATTGCCAAATTGCATTATCTCTTATAGTTTCCGAGATATGGGCAATCGAAATTTTACACCTTAGAGTCTGTTTCTAACTGGGGTCAAAATTGTAAAATGGTCTTATGAATTAGCGATTTCGCTCCAATTCACATTCCAAGTAATATTTGGCATGCTAATTAAGTTGCCGATTGCCAAATTGCATTATCTCTTATAGTTTCCGAGATATGGACTATCGACATCTGACAATATTGGCTCTGCTTCTAACTTGGGCCAGAATTGTAAAATGGTCTTATGAATTAGCGATTTCGTTTCAATTCACATTCCAACTAATATTCGGCATGCTAATTACGTTGCCGATTGCCAAATTGCATTATCTCTTATAGTTTCCGAGATATCGACAATCGAAATTTTACACCTTAGAGTCTGTTTCTAACTGGGGTCAAAATTGTAAAATGGTCTTACGAATTAGCGATTTCGTTCCAATTCACATTCCAAGTAATATTCGGTATGCTAATTACGTTGCCGATTGCCAAATTGCATTATCTCTTAAAGTTTCCGAGATATGGACTATCGACCTCTGACAATATTGGCTCTGCTTCTAACTTGGGCCAGAATTGTGAAATGGTCTTGTGAATTAGCGATTTCGTTCCAATTCACATTCCAAGTAATATTCGGCATGCTAATTACGTTGCCGATTGCCAATTTGCATTATCTCTTATAGTTTCCTAGATATGGACAATCGAAATTTTACACCTTAGAGTCTGTTTCTAACTGGGGTCAAAATTGTAAAATGGTCTTACGAATTAGCGATTTCGTTCCAATTCACATTCCAGTTAATATTCGGCATGCTAATTACGTTGCTGATTGCCAAATTGCATTATCTCTTATAGTTTCCGAGATATGGACTATCGACATCTGACAATATTGGCTCTGCTTCTAACTTGCGCCAGAATTGTAAAATGGTCTTATGAATTAACGATTTGGCTCCAATTCACATTCCAAGTAATATTCGGCATGTTAATTACGTTGCCGATTGCCAAATTGCATTATCTCTTATAGCTTCTGAGATATGGACAATCGAAATTTTACACCTTAGAGTCTGTTTCTAACTGGGGTCAAAATTGTAAAATGGTCTTACGAATTAGCGATTTCGTTCCAATTCACATTCCAAGTAATATTCGGCATGCTAATTACGCTGCCGATTGCCAAATTGCATTATCTCTTATAGTTTCCGAGATATGGACTATCGACATCTGACTATATTGGCTCTGCTTCTAACTTGGGCCAGAATTGTAAAATGGTCTTATGAATTAGCGATTTATCTCCAATTAACATTCCAAGTAATATTCGGCATGCTAATTACGTTGCCGATTGCCAAATTGCATTATCTCTTATAGTTTCCGAGATATGGACTATCGACATCTGACAATATTGGCTCTGCTTCTAACTTGGGCCAGAATTGTAAAATGGTCTTATGAATTAGCGATTTCGTTTCAATTCACATTCCAAGTAACATTCGGCATGCTAATTACGTTGCCAATTGCCAAATTGCATTATCTCTTATAGTTCCCGAGATATGGACAATCGAAATTTTACACCTTAGAGTCTGTTTCTAACTGGGGTCAAAATTGTAAAATGGTCTTACGAATTAGCGATATCGTTCCAATTCACATTCCAAGTAATATTCGGCATGCTAATTACGCTGCCGATTGCCAAATTGCATTATCTCTTATAGTTTCCGAGATATGGACTATCGACATCTGACAATATTGGCTCTGCTTCTAACTTGCGCCAGAATTGTAAAATGGTCTTATGAATTAGCGATTTCGCTCCAATTCACATTCCAAGTAATATTCGGCATGCTAATTACGTTGCCGATTGCCAAATTGCATTATCTCTTATAGTTTCCGAGATATGGACTATCGACATCTGACAATATTGGCTCTGCTTCTAACTTGGGCCAGAATTGTAAAATGGTCTTATGAATTAGCAATTTCGTTCCAATTCACATTCCAAGTAATATTCGGCATGCTAATTACGTTGCCGATTGCCAAATTGCATTATCTCTTATAGTTTCCGAGATATGGACAATCGAAATTTTACACCTTAGAGTCTGTTTCTAACTGGGGTCAAAATTGTAAAATGGTCTTACGAATTAGCGATTTCGTTCCAATTCACATTCCAAGTAATATTCGGCATTCTAATTACGTTGCAGATTGCCAAATTGCATTATCTCTTATAGTTTCCGAGATATGGACTATCGACATCTGACAATATTGGCTCTGCTTCTAACTTGGGCCAGAATTGTAAAATGGTCTTATGAATTAGCGATTTCGTTCCAATTCACATTCCAAGTAATATTCGGCATGCTAATTACGTTGCCGATTGCCAAATTGCATTATCTCTTATAGTTTCCGAGATATGGACAATCGAAATTTTACACCTTAGAGTCTGTTTCTAACTGGGGCAAAATTGTGAAATGGTCTTACGAATTAGCGATTTCGTTCCTATTCACATTCCAAGTAATATTCGGCATGCTAATTACGCTGCCAATTGCCATATTGCATTATCTCTTATAGTTTCCGAGATATGGACTATCGACATCTGACAATATTGGCTCTGCTTCTAACTTGCGCCAGAATTGTAAAATGGTCTTATGAATTAGCGATTTCGCTCCAATTCACATTCCAAGTAATATTCGGCATGCTAATTACGTTGCCGATTGCCAAATTGCATTATCTCTTATTGTTTCCGAGATATGGACTATCGACATCTGACAATATTGGCTCTGCTTCTAACTTGGGCCAGAATTGTAAAATGGTCTTATGAATTAGCGATTTCGTTTCAATTCACATTCCAACTAATATTCGGCATGCTAATTACGTTGCCGATTGCCAAATTGCATTATCTCTTATAGTTTCCGAGATATGGACAATCGAAATTTTACACCTTAGAGTCTCTTTCTAACTGGGGTCAAAATTGTAAAATGGTCTTACGAATTAGCGATTTCGTTCCAATTCACATTCCAAGTAATATTCGGCATGCTAATTACGCTGCCGATTGCCAAATTGCATTATCTCTTATAGTTTCCGAGATATGGACTATCGACATCTAACAATATTGGCTCTGCTTCTAACTTGGGCCAGAATTGTAAAATGGTCTTACGAATTAGCGATTTCGTTCCAATTCTCATTCCAAGTAATATTCGGCATGCTAATTACGTTGCCGATTGCCAAATTGCATTATCTCTTATAGTTTCCGAGATATGGACTATCGACATCTGACAATATTGGCTCTGCTTCTAACTTGGGCCAGAATTGTAAAATGGTCTTATGAATTAGCGATTTCGCTCCAATTCACATTCCAAGTAATATTCGGCATGCTAATTACGTTGCTGATTGCCAAATTGCATTATCTCTTATAGTTTCCGAGATATGGACTATCGACATCTGACAATATTATCTCTGCTTCTAACTTGGGCCAGAATTGTAAAATGGTCTTATGAATTAGCGATTTCGTTCCAATTCACATTCCAAGTAATATTCGGCATGCTAATTACGTTGCCGATTGCCAAATTGCATTATCTCTTATAGTTTCCGAGATATGGACAATCGAAATTTTACACCTTAGAGTCTAATTCTAGCTGGGGTCAAAATTGTAAAATGGTCTTACGAATTAGCGATTTCGTTCCAATTCACATTATAAGTAATATTCGGCATGTTAATTACGTTGCCGATTGCCAAATTGCATTATCTCTTATAGTTTCCGAGATATGGACTATCGACATCTGACAATATTGGCTCTGCTTCTAACTTGGGCCAGAATTGTAAAATGGTCTTATGAATTAGCGATTTCGTTCAAATTCACATTCCAAGTAATATTCGGCATGCTAATTACGCTGCCGATTGCCAAATAACATTATCTCTTATAGTTTCCGAGATATGGACAATCGAAATTTTACACCTTAGAGTGTGTTTCTAACTGGGGTCAAAATTGTAAAATGGACTTACGAATTAGCGATTTCGTTCCAATTCACATTCCAAGTAATATTCGGCATGCTAATTACGCTGCCGATTGCCAAACTGCATTATCTCTTATAGTTTCCGAGATATTGACTATCGACATCTAACAATATTGGCTCTGCTTCTAACTTGGGCCAGAATTGTAAAATGGTCTTACGAATTAGCGATTTCGTTCCAATTCACATTCCAAGTAATATTCGGCATGCTAATTACGTTGCCGATTGCCAAATTGCATTATCTCTTATGGTTTCCGAGATATGGACTATCGACATCTGACAATATTGGCTCTGCTTCTAACTTGGGCCAGAATTGTAAAATGGTCTTATGAATTAGCGATTTCGCTCCAATTCACATTCCAAGTAATATCCGGCATGCTAATTACGTTGCCGATTGCCAAATTGCATTATCTCTTATAGTTTCCTAGATATGGACAATCGAAATTTTACACCTTAGAGTCTGTTTCTAACTGGGGTCAAAATTGTAAAATGGTCTTGTGAATTAGCGATTTGGCTCCAATTCACATTCCAAGTAATATTCGGTATGCTAATTACGTTGCCGATTGCCAAATTGCATTATCTCTTATAGTTTCCGAGATATGGGCAATCGAAAATTTACACCTTAGAGTCTGTTTCTAACTGGGGTCAAAATTGTAAAATGGTCTTATGAATTAGCGATTTCGCTTCAATTCACATTCCAAGTAATATTTGGCATGCTAATTACGTTGCCGATTGCCAAATTGCATTATCTCTTATAGTTTCCGAGATATGGACTATCGACATCTGATAATATTGGCTCTGCTTCTAACTTGGGCCAGAATTGTAAAATGGTCTTATGAATTAGCGATTTCGTTTCAATTCACACTCCAACTAATATTCGGCATGCTAATTACGTTGCCGATTGCCAAATTGCATTATCTCTTATAGTTTCCGAGATATGGACAATCGAAATTTTACACCTTAGAGTCTGTTTCTAACTGGGGTCAAAATTGTAAAATGGTCTTACGAATTAGCGATTTCGTTCCAATTCACATTCCAAGTAATATTCGGCATGCTAATTACGCTGCCGATTGCCAAATTGCATTATCTCTTATAGTTTCCGAGATATGGACTATCGACATCTAACAATATTGGCTCTGCTTCTAACTTGGGCCAGAATTGTAAAATGGTCTTACGAATTAGCGATTTCGTTCCAATTCTCTTTCCAAGTAATATTCGGCATGCTAATTACGTTGCCGATTGCCAAATTGCATTATCTCTTATAGTTTCCGAGATATGGACTATCGACGTCTGACAATATTGGCTCTGCTTCTAACTTGGGCCAGAATTGTAAAATGGTCTTATGAATTAGCGATTTCGCTCCAATTCACATTCCAAGTAATATTCGGCATGCTAATTACGTTGCTGATTGCCAAATTGCATTATCTCTTATAGTTTCCGAGATATGGACTATCGACATCTGACAATATTATCTCTGCTTCTAACTTGGGCCAGAATTGTAAAATGGTCTTATGAATTAGCGATTTCGTTCCAATTCACATTCCAAGTAATATTCAGCATGCTAATTACGTTGCCGATTGCCAAATTGCATTATCTCTTATAGTTTCCGAGATATGGACAATCAAAATTTTACACCTTAGAGTCTAATTCTAGCTGGGGTCAAAATTGTAAAATGGTCTTACGAATTAGCGATTTCGTTCCAATTCACATTATAAGTAATATTCGGCATGTTAATTACGTTGCCGATTGCCAAATTGCATTATCTCTTATAGTTTCCGAGATATGGACAATCGAAATTTTACACCTTAGAGTCTGTTTCTAACTGGGGTCAAAATTGTAAAATGGACTTACGAATTAGCGATTTCGTTCCAATTCACATTCCAAGTAATATTCGGCATGCTAATTACGCTGCCGATTGCCAAACTGCATTATCTCTTATAGTTTCCGAGATATTGACTATCGACATCTAACAATATTGGCTCTGCTTCTAACTTGGGCCAGAATTGTAAAATGGTCTTACGAATTAGCGATTTCGTTCCAATTCACATTCCAAGTAATATTCGGCATGCTAATTACGTTGCCGATTGCCAAATTGCATTATCTCTTATGGTTTCCGAGATATGGACTATCGACATCTGACAATATTGGCTCTGCTTCTAACTTGGGCCAGAATTGTAAAATGGTCTTATGAATTAGCGATTTCGCTCCAATTCACATTCCAAGTAATATTCGGCATGCTAATTACGTTGCCGATTGCCAAATTGCATTATCTCTTATAGTTTCCTAGATATGGACAATCGAAATTTTACACCTTAGAGTCTGTTTCTAACTGGGGTCAAAATTGTAAAATGGTCTTGTGAATTAGCGATTTGGCTCCAATTCACATTCCAAGTAATATTCGGTATGTTAATTACGTTGCCGATTGCCAAATTGCATTATCTCTTATAGTTTCCGAGATATGGGCAATCGAAATTTTACACCTTAGAGTCTGTTTCTAACTGGGGTCAAAATTGTAAAATGGTCTTATGAATTAGCGATTTAGCTTCAATTCACATTCCAAGTAATATTTGGCATGCTAATTACGTTGCCGATTGCCAAATTGCATTATCTCTTATAGTTTCCGAGATATGGACTATCGACATCTGATAATATTGGCTCTGCTTCTAACTTGGGCCAGAATTGTAAAATGGTCTTATGAATTAGCGATTTCGTTTCAATTCACACTCCAACTAATATTCGGCATGCTAATTACGTTGCCGATTGCCAAATTGCATTATCTTTTATAGTTTCCGAGATATGGACAATCGAAATTTTACACCTTAGAGTCTGTTTCTAACTGGGGTCAAAATTGTAAAATGGTCTTACGAATTAGCGATTTCGTTCCAATTCACAGTCCAAGTAATATTCGGCATGCTAATTACGTTGCCGATTGCCAAATTGCATTATCTCTTATAGTTTCCTAGATATGGACAATCGAAATTTTACACCTTAGAGTCTGTTTCTAACTGGGGTCAAAATTGTAAAATGGTCTTACGAATTAGCGATTTCGTTCCAATTCACATTCCAAGTAATATTCGGCATGCTAATTACGTTGCCGATTGCCAAATTGCATTATCTCTTAAAGTTTCCGAGATATGGACTATCGACCTCTGACAATATTGGCTCTGCTTCTAACTTGGGCCAGAATTGTAAAATGGTCTTGTGAATTAGCGATTTCGTTCCAATTCACATTCCAAGTAATATTCGGCATGCTAATTACGTTGCCGATTGCCAAATTGTATTATCTCTTATAGTTTCCTAGATATGGACAATCGAAATTTTACACCTTAGAGTCTGTTTCTAACTGGGGTCAAAATTGTAAAATGGTCTTACGAATTAGCGATTTCGTTCCAATTCACATTTCAGTTAATATTCGGCATGCTAATTACGTTGCTGATTGCCAAATTGCATTATCTCTTATAGTTTCCGAGATATGGACTATCGACATCTGACAATATTGGCTCTGTTTCTAACTTGCGCCAGAATTGTAAAATGGCCTTATGAATTAACGATTTGGCTCCAATTCACATTCCAAGTAATATTCGGCATGTTAATTACGTTGCCGATTGCCAAATTGCATTATCTCTTATAGTTTCTGAGATATGGACAATCGAAATTTTACACTTTAGAGTCTGTTTCTAACTGGGGTCAAAATTGTAAAATGGTCTTACGAATTAGCGATTTCGTTCCAATTCACATTCCAAGTAATATTCGGCATGCTAATTACGCTGCCGATTGCCAAATTGCATTATCTCTTATAGTTTCCGAGATATGGACTATCGACATCTGACAATATTGGCTCTGCTTCTAACTTGCGCCAGAATTGTAAAATGGTCTTATGAATTAGCGATTTCGCTCCAATTAACATTCCAAGTAATATTCGGCATGCTAATTACGTTGCCGATTGCCAAATTGCATTATCTCTTATAGTTTCCGAGATATGGACTATCGACATCTGACAATATTGGCTCTGCTTCTAACTTGGGCCAGAATTGTAAAATGGTCTTACGAATTAGCGATTTCGTTCCAATTCACATTCCAAGTAATATTCGGCATGCTAATTACGTTGCCGATTGCCAAATTGCATTATCTCTTATGGTTTCCGAGATATGGATTATCGACATCTGACAATATTGGCTCTGCTTCTAACTTGGGCCAGAATTGTAAAATGGTCTTATGAATTAGCGATTTCGCTCCAATTCACATTCCAAGTAATATTCGGCATGCTAATTACGTTGCCGATTGCCAAATTGCATTATCTCTTATAGTTTCCGAGATATGGACAATCGAAATTTTACACCTTAGAGTCTGTTTCTAACTGGGGTCAAAATTGTAAAATGGTCTTACGAATTAGCGATTTCGTTCCAATTCACATTCCAAGTAATATTCGGCATGCTAATTACGCTGCCGATTGCCAAATTGCATTTTCTCTAATAGTTTCCGAGATATGGAGTATCGACATCTAACAATATTGGCTCTGCTTCTAACTTGGCCAGAATTGTAAAATGGTCTTACGAATTAACGATTTCGTTCCAATTCACATTCCAAGTAATATTCGGCATGCTAATTACGTTGCCGATTGCCAAATTGCATTATCTTTTAAAGTTTCCGAGATATGGACTATTGACATCTGACAATATTGGCTCTGCTTCTAACTTGGGCCAGAATTGTAAAATGGTCTTATGAATTAAAGATTTGGCTCCAATTCACATTCCAAGTAATATTCGGCATGTTAATTACGTTGCCGATTGCCAAATTGCATTATCTCTTATAGTTTCCTAGATATGGACAATCGAAATTTTACACCTTAGAGTCTGTTTCTAACTGGGGTCAAAATTGTAAAATGGTCTTGTGAATTAGCGATTTGGCTCCAATTCACATTCCAAGTAATATTCGGTATGCTAATTACGTTGCCGATTGCCAAATTGCATTATCTCTTATAGTTTCCGAGATATGGGCAATCGAAATTTTACACCTTAGAGTCTGTTTCTAACTGGGGTCAAAATTGTAAAATGGTCTTATGAATTAGCGATTTCGCTCCAATTCACATTCCAAGTAATATTTGGCATGCTAATTACGTTGCCGATTGCCAAATTGCATTATCTCTTATAGTTTCCGAGATATGGACTATCGACACCTGACAATATTGGCTCTGCTTCTAACTTGCGCCAGAATTGTAAAATGGTCTTATGAATTAACGATTTGGCTCCAATTCACATTCCAAGTAATATTCGGCATGTTAATTACGTTGCCGATTGCCAAATTGCATTATCTCTTATATTTTCTGAGATATGGACAATCGAAATTTTACACCTTAGAGTCTGTTTCTAACTGGGGTCAAAATTGTAAAATGGTCTTACGAATTAGCGATTTCGTTCCAATTCACATTCCAAGTAATATTCGGCATGCTAATTACGCTGCCGATTGCCAAATTGCATTATCTCTTATAGTTTCCGAGATATGGACTATCGACATCTGACAATATTGGCTCTGCTTCTAACTTGCGCCAGAATTGTAAAATGGTCTTATGAATTAGCGATTTCGCTCCAATTAACATTCCAAGTAATATTCGGCATGCTAATTACGTTGCCGATTGCCAAATTGCATTATCTCTTATAGTTTCCGAGATATGGACTATCGACATCTGACAATATTGGCTCTGCTTCTAACTTGGGCCAGAATTGTAAAATGGTCTTACGAATTAGCGATTTCGTTCCAATTCACATTCCAAGTAATATTCGGCATGCTAATTACGTTGCCGATTGCCAAATTGCATTATCTCTTATGGTTTCCGAGATATGGATTATCGACATCTGACAATATTGGCTCTGCTTCTAACTTGGGCCAGAATTGTAAAATGGTCTTATGAATTAGCGATTTCGCTCCAATTCACATTCCAAGTAATATTCGGCATGCTAATTACGTTGCCGATTGCCAAATTGCATTATCTCTTATAGTTTCCGAGATATGGACAATCGAAATTTTACACCTTAGAGTCTGTTTCTAACTGGGGTCAAAATTGTAAAATGGTCTTACGAATTAGCGATTTCGTTCCAATTCACATTCCAAGTAATATTCGGCATGCTAATTACGCTGCCGATTGCCAAATTGCATTTTCTCTAATAGTTTCCGAGATATGGAGTATCGACATCTAACAATATTGGCTCTGCTTCTAACTTGGCCAGAATTGTAAAATGGTCTTACGAATTAACGATTTCGTTCCAATTCACATTCCAAGTAATATTCGGCATGCTAATTACGTTGCCGATTGCCAAATTGCATTATCTTTTAAAGTTTCCGAGATATGGACTATTGACATCTGACAATATTGGCTCTGCTTCTAACTTGGGCCAGAATTGTAAAATGGTCTTATGAATTAAAGATTTGGCTCCAATTCACATTCCAAGTAATATTCGGCATGCTAATTACGTTGCCGATTGCCAAATTGCATTATCTCTTATAGTTTCCTAGATATGGACAATCGAAATTTTACACCTTAGAGTCTGTTTCTAACTGGGGTCAAAATTGTAAAATGGTCTTGTGAATTAGCGATTTGGCTCCAATTCACATTCCAAGTAATATTCGGTATGCTAATTACGTTGCCGATTGCCAAATTGCATTATCTCTTATAGTTTCCGAGATATGGGCAATCGAAATTTTACACCTTAGAGTCTGTTTCTAACTGGGGTCAAAATTGTAAAATGGTCTTATGAATTAGCGATTTCGCTCCAATTCACATTCCAAGTAATATTTGGCATGCTAATTACGTTGCCGATTGCCAAATTGCATTATCTCTTATAGTTTCCGAGATATGGACTATCGACACCTGACAATATTGGCTCTGCTTCTAACTTGCGCCAGAATTGTAAAATGGTCTTATGAATTAACGATTTGGCTCCAATTCACATTCCAAGTAATATTCGGCATGTTAATTACGTTGCCGATTGCCAAATTGCATTATCTCTTATATTTTCTGAGATATGGACAATCGAAATTTTACACCTTAGAGTCTGTTTCTAACTGGGGTCAAAATTGTAAAATGGTCTTACGAATTAGCGATTTCGTTCCAATTCACATTCCAAGTAATATTCGGCATGCTAATTACGCTGCCTATTGCCAAATTGCATTATCTCTTATAGTTTCCGAGATATGGACTATCGACATCTGACAATATTGGCTCTGCTTCTAACTTGCGCCAGAATTGTAAAATGGTCTTATGAATTAGCGATT
This sequence comes from Rhynchophorus ferrugineus, assembly GCF_030347505.1. Taxonomy (NCBI): domain Eukaryota; kingdom Metazoa; phylum Arthropoda; class Insecta; order Coleoptera; family Curculionidae; genus Rhynchophorus; species Rhynchophorus ferrugineus. The sequence goes on from NW_027472597.1 coordinate 906,051, forward strand.
TCGCTCCAATTAACATTCCAAGTAATATTCGGCATGCTAATTACGTTGCCGATTGCCAAATTGCATTATCTCTTATAGTTTCCGAGATATGGACTATCGACATCTGACAATATTGGCTCTGCTTCTAACTTGTGCCAGAATTGTAAAATGGTCTTATGAATTAGCGATTTCGTTTCAATTCACATTCCAAGTAACATTCGGCATGCTAATTACGTGGCCAATTGCCAAATTGCATTATCTCTTATAGTTCCCGAGATATGGACAATCGAAATTTTACACCTTAGAGTCTGTTTCTAACTGGGGTCAAAATTGTAAAATGGTCTTACGAATTAGCGATATCGTTCCAATTCACATTCCAAGTAATATTCGGCATGCTAATTACGCTGCCGATTGCCAAATTGCATTATCTCTTATAGTTTCCGAGATATGGACAATCGAAATTTTACACCTTAGAGTCTGTTTCTAACTGGGGTCAAAATTGTAAAATGGTCTTACGAATAAGCGATTTCGTTCCAATTCACATTCCAAGTAATATTCGGCATGCTAATTACGTTGCCGATTGCCAAATTGCATTATCTCTTATAGTTTCCGAGATATGGACTATCGACATCTGACAATATTGGCTCTGCTTCTAACTTGGGCCAGAATTGTAAAATGGTCTTATGAATTAGCGATTTCGTTCCAATTCACATTCCAAGTAATATTCGGCATGCTAATTACGTTGCCGATTGCCAAATTGCATTATCTCTTATAGTTTCCGAGATATGGACAATCGAAATTTTACACCTTAGAGTCTCTTTCTAACTGGGGCAAAATTGTGAAATGGTCTTGCGAATTAGCGATTTCGTTCCTATTCACATTCCAAGTAATATTCGGCATGCTAATTACGCTGCCAATTGCCATATTGCATTATCTCTTATAGTTTCCGAGATATGGACTATCGACATCTGACAATATTGGCTCTGCTTCTAACTTGCGCCAGAATTGTAAAATGGTCTTATGAATTAGCGATTTCGCTCCAATTCACATTCCAAGTAATATTCGGCATGCTAATTACGTTGCCGATTGCCAAATTGCATTATCTCTTATTGTTTCCGAGATATGGACTATCGACATCTGACAATATTGGCTCTGCTTCTAACTTGGGCCAGAATTGTAAAATGGTCTTACGAGATAACGATTACGTTCCAATTCACATTCCAAGTAATATTCGGCATGCTAATTACGTTGCCGATTGCCAAATTGCATTATCTCTTACAGTTTCCGAGATATGGACTATCGACATCTGACAATATTGGCTCTGCTTCTAACTTGGGCCAGAATTGTAAAATGGTCTTATAAATTAGCGATTTCGCTCCAATTCACATTCCAAGTAATATTCGGCATGCTAATTACGTTGCCGATTGCCAAATTGCATTATCTCTTATAGTTTCCGAGATATGGACTATCGACATCTGACAATATTGGCTCTGCTTCTAACTTGCGCCAGAATTGTAAAATGGTCTTATGAATTAGCGATTTGGCTCCAATTCACATTCCAAGTAATATTCGGCATGCTAATTACGTTGCCGATTGCCAAATTGCATTATCTCTTATAGTTTCCGAGACATGGGCAATAGAAATTTTACACCTTAGAGTCTGTTTCTAACTGGGGTCAAAATTGTAAAATGGTCTTATGAATTAGCGATTTCGTTCCAATTCACATTCCAAGTAATATTCGGCATGCTAATTACGTTGCCGATTGCCAAATTGTATTATCTCTTATAGTTTCCGAGATATGGACTATCGACATCTAACAATAATGGCTCTGCTTCTAACTTGGGCCAGAATTGTAAAATGGTCTTATGAATTAGCGATTTCGTTCCAATTCACATTCCAAGTAATATTCGGCATGCTAATTACGTTGCCGATTGCCAAATTGCATTATCTCTTATAGTTTCCGAGATATGGACAATCGAAATTTTACACCTTAGAGTCTGTGTCTAACTGGGGTCAAGATTGTAAAATGGTCTTACGAATTAGCGATTTCGTTCCAATTCACATTCCAAGTAATATTCGGCATGCTAATTACGCTGCCGATTGCCAAATTGCATTATCTCTTATAGTTTCCAAGATATGGACTATCGACATCTAACAATATTGGCTCAGCTTCTAAATTGGGCCAGAATTGTAAAATGGTCTTACGAATTAGCGATTTCGTTCCAATTCACACTCCAAGAAATATTCGGCATGCTAATTACGTTGCCGATTGCCAAATTGCATTATCTCTTATAGTTTCCGAGATATGGACTATCGACATCTGACAATATTGGCTCTGCTTCTAACTTGGGCCAGAATTGTAAAATGGTCTTACGAATTAGCGATTTCGTTCCAATTCACATTCCAAGTAATATTCGGCATGCTAATTACGTTGCCGATTGCCAAATTGCATTATCTCTTATAGTTTCCGAGATATGGACTATCGACATCTGACAATATTGGCTCTGCTTCTAACTTGCGCCAGAATTGTAAAATGGTCTTATGAAATAGCGATTTCGCTCCAATTAACATTCCAAGTAATATTCGGCATGCTAATTACGTTGCCGATTGCCAAATTGCATTATCTCTTATAGTTTCCGAGATATGGACTATCGACATCTGACAATATTGGCTCTGCTTCTAACTTGGGCCAGAATTGTAAAATGGTCTTACGAATTAGCGATTTCGTTCCAATTCACATTCCAAGTAATATTCGGCATGCTAATTACGTTGCCGATTGCCAAATTGCATTATCTCTTATGGTTTCCGAGATATGGACTATCGACATCTGACAATATTGGCTCTGCTTCTAACTTGGGCCAGAATTGTAAAATGGTCTTATGAATTAGCGATTTTGCTCCAATTCACATTCCAAGTAATATTCGGCATGCTAATTACGTTGCCGATTGCCAAATTGCATTATCTCTTATAGTTTCCTAGATATGGACAATCGAAATTTTACACCTTAGAGTCTGTTTCTAACTCGGGTCAAAATTGTAAAATGGTCTTGTGAATTAGCGATTTGGCTCCAATTCACATTCCAAGTAATATTCGGTATGCTAATTACGTTGCCGATTGCCAAATTGCATTATCTCTTATAGTTTCCGAGATATGGGCAATCGAAATTTTACACCTTAGAGTCTGTTTCTAACTGGGGTCAAAATTGTAAAATGGTCTTATGAATTAGCGATTTCGCTTCAATTCACATTCCAAGTAATATTTGGCATGCTAATTACGTTGCCGATTGCCAAATTGCATTATCTCTTATGGTTTCCGAGATATGGACTATCGACATCTGATAATATTGGCTCTGCTTCTAACTTGGGCCAGAATTGTAAAATGGTCTTATGAATTAGCGATTTCGTTTCAATTCACACTCCAACTAATATTCGGCATGCTAATTACGTTGCCGATTGCCAAATTGCATTATCTCTTATAGTTTCCGAGATATGGACAATCGAAATTTTACACCTTAGAGTCTGTTTCTAACTGGGGTCAAAATTGTAAAATGGTCTTACGAATTAGCGATTTCGTTCCAATTCACATTCCAAGTAATATTCGGCATGCTAATTACGTTGCCGATTGCCAAATTGCATTATCTCTTAAAGTTTCCGAGATATGGACTATCGACCTCTGACAATATTGGCTCTGCTTCTAACTTGGGCCAGAATTGTAAAATGGTCATGTGAATTAGCGATTTCGTTCCAATTCACATTCCAAGTAATATTCGGCATGCTAATTACGTTGCCGATTGCCAAATTGCATTAACTCTTATAGTTTCCTAGATATGGACAATCGAAATTTTACACCTTAGAGTCTGTTTCTAACTGGGGTCAAAATTGTAAAATGGTCTTACGAATTAGCGATTTCGTTCCAATTCACATTCCAGTTAATATTCGGCATGCTAATTACGTTGCTGATTGCCAAATTGCATTATCTCTTATAGTTTCCGAGATATGGACTATCGACATCTGACAATATTGGCTCTGCTTCTAATTTGGGCCAGAATTGTAAAATGGTCTTATGAATTAGCGATTTCGTTTCAATTCACATTCCAACTAACATTAGGCATGCTGATTACGTTGCCGATTGCCAAATTGCATTATCTCTTAGAGTTTCCGAGATATGGACAATCGAAATTTTACACCTTAGAGTCTGTTTCTAACTGGGGTCAAAATTGTAAAATTGTCTTACGAATTAGCGATATCGTTCCAATTCACATTCCAAGTAATATTCGGCATGCTAATTACGCTGCCGATTGCCAAATTGCATTATCTCTTATAGTTTCCGAGATATGGACTATCGACATCTGACAATATTGGCTCTGCTTCTAACTTGCGCCAGAATTGTAAAATGGTCTTATGAATTAGCGATTTCGCTCCAATTCACATTCCAAGTAATATTCGGCATGCTAATTACGTTGCCGATTGCCAAATTGCATTATCTCTTATAGTTTCCGAGATATGGACTATCGACATCTGACAATATTGGCTCTGCTTCTAACTTGGGCCAGAATTGTAAAATGGTCTTATGAATTAGCAATTTCGTTCCAATTCACATTCCAAGTAATATTCGGCATGCTAATTACGTTGCCGATTGCCAAATTGCATTATCTCTTATAGTTTCCGAGATATGGACAATCGAAATTTTACACCTTAGAGTCTGTTTCTAACTGGGGTCAAAATTGTAAAATGGTCTTACGAATTAGCGATTTCGTTCCAATTCACATTCCAAGTAATATTCGGCATGCTAATTACGCTGCCGATTGCCAAATTGCATTTTCTCTAATAGTTTCCGAGATATGGAGTATCGACATCTAACAATATTGGCTCTGCTTCTAACTTGGCCAGAATTGTAAAATGGTCTTACGAATTAACGATTTCGTTCCAATTCACATTCCAAGTAATATTCGGCATGCTAATTACGTTGCCGATTGCCAAATTGCATTATCTCTTAAAGTTTCCGAGATATGGACTATTGACATCTGACAATATTGGCTCTGCTTCTAACTTGGGCCAGAATTGTAAAATGGTCTTATGAATTAAAGATTTGGCTCCAATTCACATTCCAAGTAATATTCGGCATGCTAATTACGTTGCCGATTGCCAAATTGCATTATCTCTTATAGTTTCCTAGATATGGACAATCGAAATTTTACACCTTAGAGTCTGTTTCTAACTGGGGTCAAAATTGTAAAATGGTCTTGTGAATTAGCGATTTGGCTCCAATTCACATTCCAAGTAATATTCGGTATGCTAATTACGTTGCCGATTGCCAAATTGCATTATCTCTTATAGTTTCCGAGATATGGGCAATCGAAATTTTACACCTTAGAGTCTGTTTCTAACTGGGGTCAAAATTGTAAAATGGTCTTATGAATTAGCGATTTCGCTCCAATTCACATTCCAAGTAATATTTGGCATGCTAATTACGTTGCCGATTGCCAAATTGCATTATCTCTTATAGTTTCCGAGATATGGACTATCGACACCTGACAATATTGGCTCTGCTTCTAACTTGCGCCAGAATTGTAAAATGGTCTTATGAATTAACGATTTGGCTCCAATTCACATTCCAAGTAATATTCGGCATGTTAATTACGTTGCCGATTGCCAAATTGCATTATCTCTTATATTTTCTGAGATATGGACAATCGAAATTTTACACCTTAGAGTCTGTTTCTAACTGGGGTCAAAATTGTAAAATGGTCTTACGAATTAGCGATTTCGTTCCAATTCACATTCCAAGTAATATTCGGCATGCTAATTACGCTGCCGATTGCCAAATTGCATTATCTCTTATAGTTTCCGAGATATGGACTATCGACATCTGACAATATTGGCTCTGCTTCTAACTTGCGCCAGAATTGTAAAATGGTCTTATGAATTAGCGATTTCGCTCCAATTAACATTCCAAGTAATATTCGGCATGCTAATTACGTTGCCGATTGCCAAATTGCATTATCTCTTATAGTTTCCGAGATATGGACTATCGACATCTGACAATATTGGCTCTGCTTCTAACTTGTGCCAGAATTGTAAAATGGTCTTATGAATTAGCGATTTCGTTTCAATTCACATTCCAAGTAACATTCGGCATGCTAATTACGTGGCCAATTGCCAAATTGCATTATCTCTTATAGTTCCCGAGATATGGACAATCGAAATTTTACACCTTAGAGTCTGTTTCTAACTGGGGTCAAAATTGTAAAATGGTCTTACGAATAAGCGATTTCGTTCCAATTCACATTCCAAGTAATATTCGGCATGCTAATTACGTTGCCGATTGCCAAATTGCATTATCTCTTATAGTTTCCGAGATATGGACTATCGATATCTGACAATATTGGCTCTGCTTCTAACTTGGGCCAGAATTGTAAAATGGTCTTATGAATTAGCGATTTCGTTCCAATTCACATTCCAAGTAATATTCGGCATGCTAATTACGTTGCCGATTGCCAAATTGCATTATCTCTTATAGTTTCCGAGATATGGACAATCGAAATTTTACACCTTAGAGTCTGTTTCTAACTGGGGCAAAATTTTGAAATGGTCTTGCGAATTAGCGATTTCGTTCCTATTCACATTCCAAGTAATATTCGGCATGCTAATTACGCTGCCAATTGCCATATTGCATTATCTCTTATAGTTTCCGAGATATGGACTATCGACATCTGACAATATTGGCTCTGCTTCTAACTTGCGCCAGAATTGTAAAATGGTCTTATGAATTAGCGATTTCGCTCCAATTCACATTCCAAGTAATATTCGGCATGCTAATTACGTTGCCGATTGCCAAATTGCATTATCTCTTATTGTTTCCGAGATATGGACTATCGACATCTGACAATATTGGCTCTGCTTCTAACTTGGGCCAGAATTGTAAAATGGTCTTACGAGATAACGATTTCGTTCCAATTCACATTCCAAGTAATATTCGGCATGCTAATTACGTTGCCGATTGCCAAATTGCATTATCTCTTACAGTTTCCGAGATATGGACTATCGACATCTGACAATATTGGCTCTGCTTCTAACTTGGGCCAGAATTGTAAAATGGTCTTATAAATTAGCGATTTCGCTCCAATTCACATTCCAAGTAATATTCGGCATGCTAATTACGTTGCCGATTGCCAAATTGCATTATCTCTTATAGTTTCCGAGATATGGACTATCGACATCTGACAATATTGGCTCTGCTTCTAACTTGCGCCAGAATTGTAAAATGGTCTCATGAATTAGCGATTTGGCTCCAATTCACATTCCAAGTAATATTCGGCATGCTAATTACGTTGCCGATTGCCAAATTGCATTATCTCTTATAGTTTCCGAGACATGGGCAATAGAAATTTTACACCTTAGAGTCTGTTTCTAACTGGGGTCAAAATTGTAAAATGGTCTTATGAATTAGCGATTTCGTTCCAATTCACATTCCAAGTAATATTCGGCATGCTAATTACGTTGCCGATTGCCAAATTGTATTATCTCTTATAGTTTCCGAGATATGGACTATCGACATCTAACAATAATGGCTCTGCTTCTAACTTGGGCCAGAATTGTAAAATGGTCTTATGAATTAGCGATTTCGTTCCAATTCACATTCCAAGTAATATTCGGCATGCTAATTACGTTGCCGATTGCCAAATTGCATTATCTCTTATAGTTTCCGAGATATGGACAATCGAAATTTTACACCTTAGAGTCTGTGTCTAACTGGGGTCAAGATTGTAAAATGGTCTTACGAATTAGCGATTTCGTTCCAATTCACATTCCAAGTAATATTCGGCATGCTAATTACGCTGCCGATTGCCAAATTGCATTATCTCTTATAGTTTCCAAGATATGGACTATCGACATCTAACAATATTGGCTCAGCTTCTAAATTGGGCCAGAATTGTAAAATGGTCTTACGAATTAGCGATTTCGTTCCAATTCACACTCCAAGAAATATTCGGCATGCTAATTACGTTGCCGATTGCCAAATTGCATTATCTCTTATAGTTTCCGAGATATGGACTATCGACATATGACAATATTGGCTCTGCTTCTAACTTGGGCCAGAATTGTAAAATGGTCTTATAAATTAGCGATTTCGCTCCAATTCACATTCCAAGTAATATTCGGCATGCTAATTACGTTGCCGATTGCCAAATTGCATTATCTCTTATAGTTTCCGAGATATGGACTATCGACATCTGACAATATTGGCTCTGCTTCTAACTTGCGCCAGAATTGTAAAATGGCCTTATGAATTAGCGATTTGGCTCCAATTCACATTCCAGGTAATATTCGGCATGCTAATTACGTTGCCGATTACCAAATTGCATTATCTCCTATAGTTTCCGAGATATGGACAATCGAAATTTTACACCTTAGAGTCTGTTTCTAACTGGGGGCAAAATTGTAAAATGGTCTTACGAATTAGCGATTTCGTTCCAATTCACATTCCAAGTAATATTCGGCATGCTAATTACGCTGCCGATTGCCAAATTGCATTATCTCTTATAGTTTCCGAGATATGGACTATCGACATCTGACAATATTGGCTCTGCTTCTAACTTGGGCCAGAATTGTAAAATGGTCTTATGAATTAGCGATTTCGTTCCAATTCACATTCCAATTAATATTCGGCATGCTAATTACGTTGCCGATTGCCAAATTGCATTATATCCTATAGTTTCCGTGATATGGACAATCGAAATTTTACACCTTAGAGTCTGTTTCTAACTGGGGTCAAAATTGTAAAATGGTCTTACGAATTAGCGATTTCGTTCCAATTCACATTCCAAGTAATATTCGGCATGCTAATTACGCTGCCGATTGCCAAATTGCATTATCTCTTATAGTTTCCGAGATATGGACTATCGACATCTGACAATATTGGCTCTGCTTCTAACTTGCGCCAGAATTGTAAAATGGTCTTATGAATTAGCGATTTCGCTCCAATTAACATTCCAAGTAATATTCGGCATGCTAATTACGTTGCCGATTGCCAAATTGCATTATCTCTTATAGTTTCCGAGATATGGACTATCGACATCTGACAATATTGGCTCTGCTTCTAACTTGTGCCAGAATTGTAAAATGGTCTTATGAATTAGCGATTTCGTTTCAATTCACATTCCAAGTAACATTCGGCATGCTAATTACGTGGCCAATTGCCAAATTGCATTATCTCTTATAGTTCCCGAGATATGGACAATCGAAATTTTACACCTTAGAGTCTGTTTCTAACTGGGGTCAAAATTGTAAAATGGTCTTACGAATTAGCGATATCGTTCCAATTCACATTCCAAGTAATATTCGGCATGCTAATTACGCTGCCGATTGCCAAATTGCATTATCTCTTATAGTTTCCGAGATATGGACTATCGACATCTGACAATATTGGCTCTGCTTCTAACTTGCGCCAGAATTGTAAAATGGTCTTATGAATTAGCGATTTCGCTCCAATTCACATTCCAAGTAATATTCGGCATGCTAATTACGTTGCCGATTGCCAAATTGCATTATCTCTTATAGTTTCCGAGATATGGACTATCGACATCTGACAATATTGGCTCTGCTTCTAATTTGGGCCAGAATTGTAAAATGGTCTTATGAATTAGCAATTTCGTTCCAATTCACATTCCAAGTAATATTCGGCATGCTAATTACGTTGCCGATTGCCAAATTGCATTATCTCTTATAGTTTCCGAGATATGGACAATCGAAATTTTACACCTTAGAGTCTGTTTCTAACTGGGGTCAAAATTGTAAAATGGTCTTACGAATTAGCGATTTCGTTCCAATTCACATTCCAAGTAATATTCGGCATGCTAATTACGTTGCCGATTGCCAAATTGCATTATCTCTTATAGTTTCCGAGATATGGACTATCGACATCTGACAATATTGGCTCTGCTTCTAACTTGGGCCAGAATTGTAAAATGGTCTTATGAATTAGCGATTTCGTTCCAATTCACATTCCAAGTAATATTCGGCATGCTAATTACGTTGCCGATTGCCAAATTGCATTATCTCTTATAGTTTCCGAGATATGGACAATCGAAATTTTACTTAGAAGAAAACTTAGAGTCTGTTTCTAACTGGGGCAAAATTGTGAAATGGTCTTGCGAATTAGCGATTTCGTTCCTATTCACATTCCAAGTAATATTCGGCATGCTAATTACGCTGCCAATTGCCATATTGCATTATCTCTTATAGTTTCCGAGATATGGACTATCAACATCTGACAATATTGGCTCTGCTTCTAACTTGCGCCAGAATTGTAAAATGGTCTTATGAATTAGCGATTTCGCTCCAATTCACATTCCAAGTAATATTCGGCATGCTAATTACGTTGCCGATTGCCAAATTGCATTATCTCTTATTGTTTCCGAGATATGGACTATCGACATCTGACAATATTGGCTCTGCTTCTAACTTGGGCCAGAATTGTAAAATGGTCTTACGAGATAACGATTTCGTTCCAATTCACATTCCAAGTAATATTCGGCATGCTAATTACGTTGCCGATTGCCAAATTGCATTATCTCTTACAGTTTCCGAGATATGGACTATCGACATCTGACAATATTGGCTCTGCTTCTAACTTGGGCCAGAATTGTAAAATGGTCTTATAAATTAGCGATTTCGCTCCAATTCACATTCCAAGTAATATTCGGCATGCTAATTACGTTGCCGATTGCCAAATTGCATTATCTCTTATAGTTTCCGAGATATGGACTATCGACATCTGACAATATTGGCTCTGCTTCTAACTTGCGCCAGAATTGTAAAATGGTCTTATGAATTAGCGATTTGGCTCCAATTCACATTCCAAGTAATATTCGGCATGCTAATTACGTTGCCGATTGCCAAATTGCATTATCTCTTATAGTTTCCGAGACATGGGCAATAGAAATTTTATACCTTAGAGTCTGTTTCTAACTGGGGTCAAAATTGTAAAATGGTCTTATGAATTAGCGATTTCGTTCCAATTCACATTCCAAGTAATATTCGGCATGCTAATTACGTTGCCGATTGCCAGATTGTATTATCTCTTATAGTTTCCGAGATATGGACTATCGACATCTAACAATAATGGCTCTGCTTCTAACTTGGGCCAGAATTGTAAAATGGTCTTATGAATTAGCGATTTCGTTCCAATTCACATTCCAAGTAATATTCGGCATGCTAATTACGTTGCCGATTGCCAAATTGCATTATCTCTTATAGTTTCCGAGATATGGACAATCGAAATGTTACACCTTAGAGTCTGTGTCTAACTGGGGTCAAGATTGTAAAATGGTCTTACGAATTAGCGATTTCGTTCCAATTCACATTCCAAGTAATATTCGGCATGCTAATTACGCTGCCGATTGCCAATTGCATTATCTCTTATAGTTTCCAAGATATGGACTATCGACATCTAACAATATTGGCTCAGCTTCTAAATTGGGCCAGAATTGTAAAATGGTCTTACGAATTAGCGATTTCGTTCCAATTCACACTCCAAGAAATATTCGGCATGCTAATTACGTTGCCGATTGCCAAATTGCATTATCTCTTATAGTTTCCGAGATATGGACTATCGACATCTGACAATATTGGCTCTGCTTCTAACTTGCGCCAGAATTGTAAAATGGCCTTATGAATTAGCGATCTGGCTCCAATTCACATTCCAGGTAATATTCGGCATGCTAATTACGTTGCCGATTGCCAAGTTGCATTATCTCCTATAGTTTCCGAGATATGGACAATCGAAATTTTACACCTTAGAGTCTGTTTCTAACTGGGGGCAAAATTGTAAAATGGTCTTACGAATTAGCGATTTCGTTCCAATTCACATTCCAAGTAATATTCGGCATGCTAATTACGTTGCCGATTGAAAAATTGCATTATCTCTTATAGTTTCCGAGATATGGACTATCGACATCTGACAATATTGGCTCTGCTTCTAACTTGGGCCAGAATTGTAAAATGGTCTTATGAATTAGCGATTTCGTTCCAATTCAAATTCCAATTAATATTCGGCATGCTAATTACGTTGCCGATTGCCAAATTGCATTATCTCCTGTAGTTTCCGTGATATGGACAATCGAAATTTTACACCTTAGAGTCTGTTTCTAACTGGGGTCAAAATTGTAAAATGGTCTTATGAATTAGCGATTTCGTTCCAATTCACATTCCAAGTAATATTTGGCATGCTAATTACGCTGCCGATTGCCAAATTGCATTATCTCTTATACTTTAAGAGATATGGACTATCGACATCTAACAATATTGGCTCTGCTTCTAACTTGGGCCAGAATTGTAAAATGGTCTTATGAATTAGCGATTTCGCTCCAATTCACATTCCAAGTAATATTCGGCATGCTAATTACGTTGCCGATTGCCAAATTGCATTATCTCTTATAGTTTCCGAGATATGGACTATCTACATCTGACAATATTGGCTCTGCTTCTAACTTGCGCCAGAATTGTAAAATGGTCTTATGAATTAGCGATTTGGCTCCAATTCACATTCCAAGTAATATTCGGCATACTAATTACGTTGCCGATTGCCAAATTGCATTATCTCTTATAGTTTCCGAGATATGGACAATCGAAATTTTACACCTTAGAGTCTGTTTCTAACTGGGGTCAAAATTGTAAAATGGTCTTACGAATTAGCGATTTCGTTCCAATTCACATTCCAAGTAATATTCGGCATGCTAATTACGCTGCCGATTGCCAAATTGCATTATCTCTTATAGTTTCCGAGATATGGAATATCGACATCTAACAATATTGGCTCTGCTTCTAACTTGGGCCAGAAATGTAAAATGGTCTTACGAGATAACGATTTCGTTCCAATCCACATTCCAAGTAATATTCGGCATGCTAATTACGTTGCCGATTGCCAAATTGCATTATCTCTTATAGTTTCCGAGATATGGACTATCGACATCTGACAATATTGGCTCTGCTTCTAACTTGCGCCAGAATTGTAAAATGGTCTTATGAATTAGCGATTTGGCTCCAATTCACATTCCAAGTAATATTCGGCATGCTAATTACGTTGCCGATTGCCAAATTGCATTATCTCTTATAGTTTCCGAGATATGGGCAATCGAAATTTTACACCTTAGAGTCTGTTTCTAACTGGGGTCAAAATTGTAAAATGGTCTTACGAATTGGCGATTTCGTTCCAATTCACATTCCAAGTAATATTCGGCATGCTAATTACGCTGCCGATTGCCAAATTGCATTATCTCTTATAGTTTCCGAGATATGGACTATCGACATCTAACAATATTGGCTCTGCTTCTAACTTGGGCCAGAATTGTAAAAAGGTCTTACGAATTAGCGATTTCGTTCCAATTCACATTCCAAGTAATATTCGGCATGCTAATTACGTTGCCGATTGCCAAATTGCATTATCTCTTATGGTTTCCGAGATATGGACTATCGACATCTGACAATATTGGCTCTGCATTTAACTTGGGCCAGAATTGTAAAATGGTCTTATGAATTAGCGATTTCGCTCCAATTCACATTCTAAGTAATATTCGGCATGCTAATTACGTTGCCGATTGCCAAATTGCATTATCTCTTATAGTTTCCGAGATATGGACTATCGACATCTGACAATATTGGCTCTGCTTCTAACTTGCGCCAGAATTGTAAAATGGTCTTATGAATTAGCGATTTGGCTCCAATTCACATTCCAAGTAATATTCGGCATACTAATTACGTTGCCGATTGCCAAATTGCATTATCTCTTATAGTTTCCGAGATATGGACAATCGAAATTTTACACCTTAGAGTCTGTTTCTAACTGGGGTCAAAATTGTAAAATGGTCTTACGAATTAGCGATTTCGTTCCAATTCACATTCCAAGTAATATTCGGCATGCTAATTACGCTGCCGATTGCCAAATTGCATTATCTCTTATAGTTTCCGAGATATGGAATATCGACATCTAACAATATTGGCTCTGCTTCTAACTTGGGCCAGAAATGTAAAATGGTCTTACGAGATAACGATTTCGTTCCAATCCACATTCCAAGTAATATTCGGCATGCTAATTACGTTGCCGATTGCCAAATTGCATTATCTCTTATAGTTTCCGAGATATGGACTATCGACATCTGACAATATTGGCTCTGCTTCTAACTTGCGCCAGAATTGTAAAATGGTCTTATGAATTAGCGATTTGGCTCCAATTCACATTCCAAGTAATATTCGGCATGCTAATTACGTTGCCGATTGCCAAATTGCATTATCTCTTATAGTTTCCGAGATATGGGCAATCGAAATTTTACACCTTAGAGTCTGTTTCTAACTGGGGTCAAAATTGTAAAATGGTCTTACGAATTGGCGATTTCGTTCCAATTCACATTCCAAGTAATATTCGGCATGCTAATTACGCTGCCGATTGCCAAATTGCATTATCTCTTATAGTTTCCGAGATATGGACTATCGACATCTAACAATATTGGCTCTGCTTCTAACTTGGGCCAGAATTGTAAAAAGGTCTTACGAATTAGCGATTTCGTTCCAATTCACATTCCAAGTAATATTCGGCATGCTAATTACGTTGCCGATTGCCAAATTGCATTATCTCTTATGGTTTCCGAGATATGGACTATCGACATCTGACAATATTGGCTCTGCATTTAACTTGGGCCAGAATTGTAAAATGGTCTTATGAATTAGCGATTTCGCTCCAATTCACATTCTAAGTAATATTCGGCATGCTAATTACGTTGCCGATTGCCAAATTGCATTATCTCTTATAGTTTCCGAGATATGGACAATCGAAATTTTACACCTTAGAGTCTGTTTCTAACTGGGGTCAAAATTGTAAAATGGTCTTACGAATTAGCGATTTCGTTCCAATTCACATTCCAAGTAATATTCGGCATGCTAATTACGTTGCCGATTGCCAAATTGCATTATCTCTTATAGTTTCCGAGATATGGACTATCGACATCTGACAATATTGGCTCTGCTTCTAACTTGGGCCAGAATTGTAAAATGGTCTTATGAATTAGCGATTTCGTTCCAATTCACATTCCAAGTAATATTCGGCATGCTAATTACGTTGCCGATTGCCAAATTGCATTATCTCTTATAGTTTCCGAGATATGGACAATCGAAATTTTACTTAGAAGAAAACTTAGAGTCTGTTTCTAACTGGGGCAAAATTGTGAAATGGTCTTGCGAATTAGCGATTTCGTTCCTATTCACATTCCAAGTAATATTCGGCATGCTAATTACGCTGCCAATTGCCATATTGCATTATCTCTTATAGTTTCCGAGATATGGACTATCAACATCTGACAATATTGGCTCTGCTTCTAACTTGCGCCAGAATTGTAAAATGGTCTTATGAATTAGCGATTTCGCTCCAATTCACATTCCAAGTAATATTCGGCATGCTAATTACGTTGCCGATTGCCAAATTGCATTATCTCTTATTGTTTCCGAGATATGGACTATCGACATCTGACAATATTGGCTCTGCTTCTAACTTGGGCCAGAATTGTAAAATGGTCTTACGAGATAACGATTTCGTTCCAATTCACATTCCAAGTAATATTCGGCATGCTAATTACGTTGCCGATTGCCAAATTGCATTATCTCTTACAGTTTCCGAGATATGGACTATCGACATCTGACAATATTGGCTCTGCTTCTAACTTGGGCCAGAATTGTAAAATGGTCTTATAAATTAGCGATTTCGCTCCAATTCACATTCCAAGTAATATTCGGCATGCTAATTACGTTGCCGATTGCCAAATTGCATTATCTCTTATAGTTTCCGAGATATGGACTATCGACATCTGACAATATTGGCTCTGCTTCTAACTTGCGCCAGAATTGTAAAATGGTCTTATGAATTAGCGATTTGGCTCCAATTCACATTCCAAGTAATATTCGGCATGCTAATTACGTTGCCGATTGCCAAATTGCATTATCTCTTATAGTTTCCGAGACATGGGCAATAGAAATTTTATACCTTAGAGTCTGTTTCTAACTGGGGTCAAAATTGTAAAATGGTCTTATGAATTAGCGATTTCGTTCCAATTCACATTCCAAGTAATATTCGGCATGCTAATTACGTTGCCGATTGCCAGATTGTATTATCTCTTATAGTTTCCGAGATATGGACTATCGACATCTAACAATAATGGCTCTGCTTCTAACTTGGGCCAGAATTGTAAAATGGTCTTATGAATTAGCGATTTCGTTCCAATTCACATTCCAAGTAATATTCGGCATGCTAATTACGTTGCCGATTGCCAAATTGCATTATCTCTTATAGTTTCCGAGATATGGACAATCGAAATGTTACACCTTAGAGTCTGTGTCTAACTGGGGTCAAGATTGTAAAATGGTCTTACGAATTAGCGATTTCGTTCCAATTCACATTCCAAGTAATATTCGGCATGCTAATTACGCTGCCGATTGCCAATTGCATTATCTCTTATAGTTTCCAAGATATGGACTATCGACATCTAACAATATTGGCTCAGCTTCTAAATTGGGCCAGAATTGTAAAATGGTCTTACGAATTAGCGATTTCGTTCCAATTCACACTCCAAGAAATATTCGGCATGCTAATTACGTTGCCGATTGCCAAATTGCATTATCTCTTATAGTTTCCGAGATATGGACTATCGACATCTGACAATATTGGCTCTGCTTCTAACTTGCGCCAGAATTGTAAAATGGCCTTATGAATTAGCGATCTGGCTCCAATTCACATTCCAGGTAATATTCGGCATGCTAATTACGTTGCCGATTGCCAAGTTGCATTATCTCCTATAGTTTCCGAGATATGGACAATCGAAATTTTACACCTTAGAGTCTGTTTCTAACTGGGGGCAAAATTGTAAAATGGTCTTACGAATTAGCGATTTCGTTCCAATTCACATTCCAAGTAATATTCGGCATGCTAATTACGTTGCCGATTGCCAAATTGCATTATCTCTTATAGTTTCCGAGATATGGACTATCGACATCTGACAATATTGGCTCTGCTTCTAACTTGGGCCAGAATTGTAAAATGGTCTTATGAATTAGCGATTTCGTTCCAATTCAAATTCCAATTAATATTCGGCATGCTAATTACGTTGCCGATTGCCAAATTGCATTATCTCCTGTAGTTTCCGTGATATGGACAATCGAAATTTTACACCTTAGAGTCTGTTTCTAACTGGGGTCAAAATTGTAAAATGGTCTTATGAATTAGCGATTTCGTTCCAATTCACATTCCAAGTAATATTTGGCATGCTAATTACGCTGCCGATTGCCAAATTGCATTATCTCTTATACTTTAAGAGATATGGACTATCGACATCTAACAATATTGGCTCTGCTTCTAACTTGGGCCAGAATTGTAAAATGGTCTTATGAATTAGCGATTTCGCTCCAATTCACATTCCAAGTAATATTCGGCATGCTAATTACGTTGCCGATTGCCAAATTGCATTATCTCTTATAGTTTCCGAGATATGGACTATCTACATCTGACAATATTGGCTCTGCTTCTAACTTGCGCCAGAATTGTAAAATGGTCTTATGAATTAGCGATTTGGCTCCAATTCACATTCCAAGTAATATTCGGCATACTAATTACGTTGCCGATTGCCAAATTGCATTATCTCTTATAGTTTCCGAGATATGGACAATCGAAATTTTACACCTTAGAGTCTGTTTCTAACTGGGGTCAAAATTGTAAAATGGTCTTACGAATTAGCGATTTCGTTCCAATTCACATTCCAAGTAATATTCGGCATGCTAATTACGCTGCCGATTGCCAAATTGCATTATCTCTTATAGTTTCCGAGATATGGAATATCGACATCTAACAATATTGGCTCTGCTTCTAACTTGGGCCAGAAATGTAAAATGGTCTTACGAGATAACGATTTCGTTCCAATCCACATTCCAAGTAATATTCGGCATGCTAATTACGTTGCCGATTGCCAAATTGCATTATCTCTTATAGTTTCCGAGATATGGACTATCGACATCTGACAATATTGGCTCTGCTTCTAACTTGCGCCAGAATTGTAAAATGGTCTTATGAATTAGCGATTTGGCTCCAATTCACATTCCAAGTAATATTCGGCATGCTAATTACGTTGCCGATTGCCAAATTGCATTATCTCTTATAGTTTCCGAGATATGGGCAATCGAAATTTTACACCTTAGAGTCTGTTTCTAACTGGGGTCAAAATTGTAAAATGGTCTTACGAATTGGCGATTTCGTTCCAATTCACATTCCAAGTAATATTCGGCATGCTAATTACGCTGCCGATTGCCAAATTGCATTATCTCTTATAGTTTCCGAGATATGGACTATCGACATCTAACAATATTGGCTCTGCTTCTAACTTGGGCCAGAATTGTAAAAAGGTCTTACGAATTAGCGATTTCGTTCCAATTCACATTCCAAGTAATATTCGGCATGCTAATTACGTTGCCGATTGCCAAATTGCATTATCTCTTATGGTTTCCGAGATATGGACTATCGACATCTGACAATATTGGCTCTGCATTTAACTTGGGCCAGAATTGTAAAATGGTCTTATGAATTAGCGATTTCGCTCCAATTCACATTCTAAGTAATATTCGGCATGCTAATTACGTTGCCGATTGCCAAATTGCATTATCTCTTATAGTTTCCGAGATATGGACTATCGACATCTGACAATATTGGCTCTGCTTCTAATTTGGGCCAGAATTGTAAAATGGTCTTATAAATTAGCGATTTCGCTCCAATTCACATTCCAAGTAATATTCGGCATGCTAATTACGTTGCCGATTGCCAAATCGCATTATCTCTTATAGTTTCCGAGATATGGACAATCGAAATTTTACATCTTAGAGTCTGTTTCTAACTGGGGTCAAAATTGTAAAATGGTCTTACGAATTAGCGATTTCGTTCCAATTCACATTGCAAGTAATATTCGGCATGCTAATTACGCTGCCGATTGCCAAATTGCATTATCTCTTATAGTTTCCGAGATATGGACTATCGACATCTGACAATATTGGCTCTGCTTCTAACTTGGGCCCGAATTGTAAAATGGTCTTATGAATTAGCGATTTCGTTCCAATTCACATTCCAACTAATATTCGGCATGCTAATTACGTTGCCGATTGCAAAATTGCATTATCTCTTATAGTTTACGAGATATGGACAATCGAAATTTTACACCTTAGAGTCTGTTTCTAACTGGGGTCAAAATTGTAAAATGGTCTTACGAATTAGCGATTTCGTTCCAATTCACATTGCAAGTAATATTCGGCATGCTAATTACGTTGCCGATTGCCAAATTGCATTATCTCTTATAGTTTCCGAGATATGGACTATCGACATCTAACAATATTGGCTCTGCTTCTAAATTGGGCCAGAATTGTAAAATGGTCTTATGAATTAGCGATTTCCTTCCAATTCACATTCCAAGTAATATTCGGCATGCTAATTACGTTGCCGATTGCCAAATTGCATTATCTCTTATAGTTTCCGAGATATGGACAATCGAAATTTTACACCTTAGAGTCTGTTTCTAACTGGGGTCAAATTTGTAAAATGGTCTTACGAATTAGCGATTTCGTTCCAATTCACATTCCAAGTAATATTCGGCATGCTAATTACGCTGCCGATTGCCAAATTGCATTATCTCTTATAGTTTCCGAGATATGTACTATCGACATCTGACAATATTGGCTCTGCTTCTAACTTGGGCCCGAATTGTAAAATGGTCTTATGAATTAGCGATTTCGTTCCAATTCACATTCCAACTAATATTCGGCATGCTAATTACGTTGCCGATTGCAAAATTGCATTATCTCTTATAGTTTACGAGATATGGACAATCGAAATTTTACACCTTAGAGTCTCTTTCTAACTGGGGTCAAAATTGTAAAATGGTCTTACGAATTAGCGATTTCGTTCCAATTCACATTCCAAATAATATTCGGCATGCTAATTACGCTGCCGATTGCCAAATTGCATTATCTCTTATAGTTTCCGAGATATGGACTATCGACATCTGACAATATTGGCTCTGCTTCTAACTTGGGCCAGAATTGTAAAATGGTCTTATGAATTAGCGATTTCGTTTCAATTCATATTCCAACTAATATTCGGCATGCTAATTACGTTGCCTATTGCCAAATTGCATTATCTCTTATAGTTTCTGAGATATGGACAATCGAAATTTTACACCTTAGAGTCTGTTTCTAACTGGGGTCAAAATTGTAAAATGGTCTTACGAATTAGCGATTTCGTTCCAATTCACATTCCAAGTAATATTCGGCATGCTAGTTACGTTGTCGATTGCCAAATTGCATTATCTCTTATAGTTTCCAAGACATGGACTATCGACATCTGACAATGTTGGCTCTGCTTCTAACTTGGGCTAGAATTGTAAAATGTTCTTATGAATTAGCGATTTCGCTCCAATTCACATTCCAAGTAATATTCGGCATGCTAATTACGCTGCCGATTGCCAAATTGCATTATCTCTTATAGTTTCCGAGATATGGACTATCGACATCTAACAATATTGGCTCTGCTTCTAACTTGGGCCAGAATTGTAAAATGGTCTTATGAATTAGCGATTTCGCTCCAATTCACATTCTAAGTAATATTCGGCATGCTAATTACGTTGCCGATTGCCAAATTGCATTATCTCTTATAGTTTCCGAGATATGGACAATCGAAATTTTACACCTTAGAGTCTGTTTCTAACTGGGGTCAAAATTGTAAAATGGTCTTACGAATTAGCGATTTCGTTCCAATTCACATTCCAAGCAATATTCGGCATGCTAATTACGTTGCCGATTGCCAAATTGCATTATCTCTTATAGTTTCCGAGATATGGACTATCGACATCTGAAAATATTGGCTCTGCTTCTAACTTGGGCCAGAATTGTAAAATGGTCTTATGAATTAGCGATTTCGCTCCAATTCACATTCTAAGTAATATTCGGCATGCTAATTACGTTGCCGATTGCCAAATTGCATTATCTCTTATAGTTTCCGAGATATGGACTATCGACATCTGAAAATATTGGCTCTGCTTATAACTTGATCCAGAATTGTAAAATGGTCTTATGAATTAGCGATTTCGCTCCAATTCACATTCCAAGTAATATTCGGCATGCTAATTACGTTGCCGATTGCCAAATTGCATTATCTCTTATAGTTTCCGAGATATGGACAATCGAAATTTCACACCTTAGAGTCTGTTTCTAACTGGGGTCAAAATTGTAAAATGGTCTTACGAATTAGCGATTTCGTTCCAATTCACATTCCAAGTAATATTCGGCATGCTAATTACGTTGCCGATTGCCATATTGCATTATCTCTTATAGTTTCCGAGATATGGACTATCGACATCTAACAATATTGGCTCTGCTTCTAACTTGGGCCAGAATTGTAAAATGGTCTTATGAATTAGCGATTTCGCTCCAATTCACATTCCAAGTAATATTCGGCATGCTAATTACGCTGCCGATTGCCAAATTGCATTATCTCTTATAGTTTCCGAGATATGGACTATCGACATCTAACAATATTGGCTCTGCTTCTAACTTGGGCCAGAATTGTAAAATGGTCTTATGAATTAGCGATTTCGCTTCAATTCACATTCTAAGTAATATTCGGCATGCTGATTACGTTGCCGATTGCCAAATTGCATTATCTCTTATAGTTTCCGAGTTATGGACAATCGAAATTTTACACCTTAGAGTCTGTTTCTAACTGGGGTCAAAATTGTAAAATGGTCTTACGAATTAGCGATTTCGTTCCAATTCACATTCCAAGTAATATTCGGCATGCTAATTACGTCGCCGATTGCCAAATTGCATTATCTCTTATAGTTTCCGAGATATGGACTATCAACATCTGACAATATTGGCTCTGCTTCTAACTTGGGCCAGAATTGTAAAATGTTCTTATGAATTAGCGATTTCGTTCCAATTCACATTCCAAGTAATATTTGGCATGCTAATTACGTTGCCGATTGCCAAATTGCATTATCTCTTATAGTTTCCGAGATATGGACAATCGAAATTTTACACCTTAGAGTCTGTTTCTAACTGGGGTCAAAATTGTAAAATGGTCTTACGAATTAGCGATTTCGTTCCAATTCACATTGCAAGTAATATTCGGCATGCTAATTACGCTGCCGATTGCCAAATTGCATTATCTCTTATAGTTTCCGAGATATGGACTATCGACATCTAACAATATTGGCTCTGCTTCTAACTTGGGCCAGAATTGTAAAATGGTCTTATGAATTAGCGATTTCGTTCCAATTCACATTCCAAGTAATATTCGGCATGCTAATTACGTTGCCGATGGCCAAATTGCATTATCTCTTATAGTTTCCGAGATATGGACAATCGAAATTTTACACCTTAGAGTCTGTTTCTAACTGGGGTCAAATTTGTAAAATGGTCTTACGAATTAGCGATTTCGTTCCAATTCACATTCCAAGTAATATTCGGCATGCTAATTACGCTGCCGATTGCCAAATTGCATTATCTCTTATAGTTTCCGAGATATGGACTATCGACATCTAACAATATTGGCTCAGCTTCTAACTTGGGCCAGAATTGTAAAATGGCCTTACGAATTAGCGATTTCGTTCCAATTCACATTCCAAGTAATATTCGGCATGCTAATTACGTTGCCGATTGCCAAATTGCATTATCTCTTATAGTTTACGAGATATGGACAATCGAAATTTTACACCTTAGAGTCTCTTTCTAACTGGGGTCAAAATTGTAAAGTGGTCTTACGAATTAGCGATTTCGTTCCAATTCACATTCCAAGTAAATTCGGCATGCTAATTACGCTGCCGATTGCCAAATTGCATTATCTCTTATAGTTTCCGAGATATGGACTATCGACATCTGACAATATTGGCTCTGCTTCTAACTTGGGCCCGAATTGTAAAATGGTCTTATGAATTAGCGATTTCGTTCCAATTCACATTCCAACTAATATTCGGCATGCTAATTACGTTGCCGATTGCCAAATTGCATTATCTCTTATAGTTTACGAGATATGGACAATCGAAATTTTACACCTTAGAGTCTCTTTCTAACTGGGGTCAAAATTGTAAAGTGGTCTTACGAATTAGCGATTTCGTTCCAATTCACATTCCAAGTAAATTCGGCATGCTAATTACGCTGCCGATTGCCAAATTGCATTATCTCTTATAGTTTCCGAGATATGGACTATCGACATCTGACAATATTGGCTCTGCTTCTAACTTGGGCCAGAATTGTAAAATGGTCTTATGAATTAGCGATTTCGTTTCAATTCATATTCCAACTAATATTCGGCATGCTAATTACGTTGCCTATTGCCAAATTGCATTATCTCTTATAGTTTCTGAGATATGGACAATCGAAATTTTACACCTTAGAGTCTGTTTCTAACTGGGGTCAAAATTGTAAAATGGTCTTACGAATTAGCGATTTCGTTCCAATTCACATTCCAAGTAATATTCGGCATGCTAGTTACGTTGTCGATTGCCAAATTGCATTATCTCTTATAGTTTCCAAGACATGGACTATCGACATCTGACAATGTTGGCTCTGCTTCTAACTTGGGCTAGAATTGTAAAATGTTCTTATGAATTAGCGATTTCGCTCCAATTCACATTCCAAGTAATATTCGGCATGCTAATTACGCTGCCGATTGCCAAATTGCATTATCTCTTATAGTTTCCGAGATATGGACTATCGACATCTAACAATATTGGCTCTGCTTCTAACTTGGGCCAGAATTGTAAAATGGTCTTATGAATTAGCGATTTCGCTCCAATTCACATTCTAAGTAATATTCGGCATGCTAATTACGTTGCCGATTGCCAAATTGCATTATCTCTTATAGTTTCCGAGATATGGACAATCGAAATTTTACACCTTAGAGTCTGTTTCTAACTGGGGTCAAAATTGTAAAATGGTCTTACGAATTAGCGATTTCGTTCCAATTCACATTCCAAGCAATATTCGGCATGCTAATTACGTTGCCGATTGCCAAATTATATTATCTCTTATAGTTTCCGAGATATGGACTATCGACATCTGAAAATATTGGCTCTGCTTCTAACTTGGGCCAGAATTGTAAAATGGTCTTATGAATTAGCGATTTCGCTCCAATTCACATTCTAAGTAATATTCGGCATGCTAATTACGTTGCCGATTGCCAAATTGCATTATCTCTTATAGTTTCCGAGATATGGACTATCGACATCTGAAAATATTGGCTCTGCTTATAACTTGGGCCAGAATTGTAAAATGGTCTTATGAATTAGCGATTTCGCTCCAATTCACATTCCAAGTAATATTCGGCATGCTAATTACGTTGCCGATTGCCAAATTGCATTATCTCTTATAGTTTCCGAGATATGGACAATCGAAATTTTACACCTTAGAGTCTGTTTCTAACTGGGGTCAAAATTGTAAAATGGTCTTACGAATTAGCGATTTCGTTCCAATTCACATTCCAAGTAATATTCGGCATGCTAATTACGTTGCCGATTGCCATATTGCATTATCTCTTATAGTTTCCGAGATATGGACTATCGACATCTAACAATATTGGCTCTGCTTCTAACTTGGGCCAGAATTGTAAAATGGTCTTATGAATTAGCGATTTCGCTCCAATTCACATTCCAAGTAATATTCGGCATGCTAATTACGCTGCCGATTGCCAAATTGCATTATCTCTTATAGTTTCCGAGATATGGACTATCGACATCTAACAATATTGGCTCTGCTTCTAACTTGGGCCAGAATTGTAAAATGGTCTTATGAATTAGCGATTTCGCTCCAATTCACATTCTAAGTAATATTCGGCATGCTGATTACGTTGCCGATTGCCAAATTGCATGATCTCTTATAGTTTCCGAGATATGGACAATCGAAATTTTACACCTTAGAGTCTGTTTCTAACTGGGGTCAAATTTGTAAAATGGTCTTACGAATTAGCGATTTCGTTCCAATTCACATTCCAAGTAATATTCGGCATGCTAATTACGCTGCCGATTGCCAAATTGCATTATCTCTTATAGTTTCCGAGATATGGACTATCGACATCTAACAATATTGGCTCAGCTTCTAACTTGGGCCAGAATTGTAAAATGGCCTTACGAATTAGCGATTTCGTTCCAATTCACATTCCAAGTAATATTCGGCATGCTAATTACGTTGCCGATTGCCAAATTGCATTATCTCTTATAGTTTACGAGATATGGACAATCGAAATTTTACACCTTAGAGTCTCTTTCTAACTGGGGTCAAAATTGTAAAGTGGTCTTACGAATTAGCGATTTCGTTCCAATTCACATTCCAAGTAAATTCGGCATGCTAATTACGCTGCCGATTGCCAAATTGCATTATCTCTTATAGTTTCCGAGATATGGACTATCGACATCTGACAATATTGGCTCTGCTTCTAACTTGGGCCCGAATTGTAAAATGGTCTTATGAATTAGCGATTTCGTTCCAATTCACATTCCAACTAATATTCGGCATGCTAATTACGTTGCCGATTGCCAAATTGCATTATCTCTTATAGTTTACGAGATATGGACAATCGAAATTTTACACCTTAGAGTCTCTTTCTAACTGGGGTCAAAATTGTAAAGTGGTCTTACGAATTAGCGATTTCGTTCCAATTCACATTCCAAGTAAATTCGGCATGCTAATTACGCTGCCGATTGCCAAATTGCATTATCTCTTATAGTTTCCGAGATATGGACTATCGACATCTGACAATATTGGCTCTGCTTCTAACTTGGGCCAGAATTGTAAAATGGTCTTATGAATTAGCGATTTCGTTTCAATTCATATTCCAACTAATATTCGGCATGCTAATTACGTTGCCTATTGCCAAATTGCATTATCTCTTATAGTTTCTGAGATATGGACAATCGAAATTTTACACCTTAGAGTCTGTTTCTAACTGGGGTCAAAATTGTAAAATGGTCTTACGAATTAGCGATTTCGTTCCAATTCACATTCCAAGTAATATTCGGCATGCTAGTTACGTTGTCGATTGCCAAATTGCATTATCTCTTATAGTTTCCAAGACATGGACTATCGACATCTGACAATGTTGGCTCTGCTTCTAACTTGGGCTAGAATTGTAAAATGTTCTTATGAATTAGCGATTTCGTTCCAATTCACATTCCAAGTAATATTCGGCATGCTAATTACGTTGCCGATTGCCAAATTATATTATCTCTTATAGTTTCCGAGATATGGACTATCGACATCTGAAAATATTGGCTCTGCTTCTAACTTGGGCCAGAATTGTAAAATGGTCTTATGAATTAGCGATTTCGCTCCAATTCACATTCTAAGTAATATTCGGCATGCTAATTACGTTGCCGATTGCCAAATTGCATTATCTCTTATAGTTTCCGAGATATAGACTATCGACATCTGAAAATATTGGCTCTGCTTATAACTTGGGCCAGAATTGTAAAATGGTCTTATGAATTAGCGATTTCGCTCCAATTCACATTCCAAGTAATATTCGGCATGCTAATTACGTTGCCGATTGCCAAATTGCATTATCTCTTATAGTTTCCGAGATATGGACAATCGAAATTTTACACCTTAGAGTCTGTTTCTAACTGGGGTCAAAATTGTAAAATGGTCTTACGAATTAGCGATTTCGTTCCAATTCACATTCCAAGTAATATTCGGCATGCTAATTACGTTGCCGATTGCCATATTGCATTATCTCTTATAGTTTCCGAGATATGGACTATCGACATCTAACAATATTGGCTCTGCTTCTAACTTGGGCCAGAATTGTAAAATGGTCTTATGAATTAGCGATTTCGCTCCAATTCACATTCCAAGTAATATTCGGCATGCTAATTACGCTGCCGATTGCCAAATTGCATTATCTCTTATAGTTTCCGAGATATGGACTATCGACATCTAACAATATTGGCTCTGCTTCTAACTTGGGCCAGAATTGTAAAATGGTCTTATGAATTAGCGATTTCGCTCCAATTCACATTCTAAGTAATATTCGGCATGCTGATTACGTTGCCGATTGCCAAATTGCATGATCTCTTATAGTTTCCGAGATATGGACAATCGAAATTTTACACCTTAGAGTCTGTTTCTAACTGGGGTCAAAATTGTAAAATGGTCTTACGAATTAGCGATTTCGTTCCAATTCACATTCCAAGTAATATTCGGCATGCTAATTACGTCGCCGATTGCCAAATTGCATTATCTCTTATAGTTTCCGAGATATGGACTATCAACATCTGACAATATTGGCTCTGCTTCTAACTTGGGCCAGAATTGTAAAATGTTCTTATGAATTAGCGATTTCGTTCCAATTCACATTCCAAGTAATATTCGGCATGCTAATTACGTTGCCGATTGCCAAATTGCATTATCTCTTATAGTTTCCGAGATATGGACAATCGAAATTTTACACCTTAGAGTCTGTTTCTAACTGGGGTCAAAATTGTAAAATGGTCTTACGAATTAGCGATTTTGTTCCAATTCACATTACAAGTAATATTCGGCATGCTAATTACGTTGCCGATTGTCAAATTGCATTATCTCTTATAGTTTCCGAGATATGGACTATCGACATCTGAAAATATTGGCTCTGCTTCTAACTTGGGCCAGAATTGTAAAATGGTCTTATGAATTAGCGATTTCGCTCCAATTCACATTCTAAGTAATATTCGGCATGCTAATTACGTTGCCGATTGCCAAATTGCATTATCTCTTATAGTTTCCGAGATATGGACAATCGAAATCTTACACCTTAGAGTCTGTTTCTAACTGGGGTCAAAATTGTAAAATGGTCTTACGAATTAGCGATTTCGTTCCAATTCACATTCCAAGTAATATTCGGCATGCTAATTACGTTGCCGATTGCCATATTGCATTATCTCTTATAGCTTCCGAGATATGGACTATCGACATCTAACAATATTGGCTCTGCTTCTAACTTGGGCCAGAATTGTAAAATGGTCTTATGAATTAGCGATTTCGCTCCGATTCACATTCTAAGTAATATTCGGCATGCTAATTACGCTGCCGATTGCCAAATTGCATTATCTCTTATAGTTTCCGAGATATGGACTATCGACATCTAACAATATTGGCTCTGCTTCTAACTTGGGCCAGAATTGTAATATGGTCTTATGAATTAGCGATTTCGCTCCAATTCACATTCTAAGTAATATTCGGCATGCTAATTACGTTGCCGATTGCCAAATTGCATTATCTCTTATAGTTTCCGAGGTATGGACAATCGAAATTTTACACCTTAGAGTCTGTTTCTAACTGGGGTCAAAATTGTAAAATGGTCTTACGAATTAGAGATTTCGTTCCAATTCACATTCCAAGTAATATTCGGCATGCTAATTACGTTGCCGATTGCCAAATTGCATTATCTCTTATAGTTTCCGAGATATGGACTATCGACATCTGAAAATATTGGCTCTGCTTATAACTTGGGCCAGAATTGTAAAATGGTCTTACGAATTAGCGATTTCGTTCCAATTCACATTCCAAGTAATATTCGGCATGCTAATTACGTTGCCGATTGCCAAATTGCATTATCTCTTATAGTTTCTGAGGTATGGACTATCGACATCTGACATTATTGGCTCTGCTTCTAACTTGGGCCAGAATTGTAAAATGGTCTTATGAATTAGCGATTTCGTTCCAATTCACATTCCAAGTAATATTCGGCATGCTAATTACGTTGCCGATTGTCATATTGCATTATCTCTTATAGTTTCGGAGATATGGACAATCGAAATTTTACACCTTAGTGTCTGTTTCTAACTGGGGTCAAAATTGTAAAATGGTCTTACGAATTAGCGATTTCGTTCCAATTCACATTCCAAGTAATATTCGGCATGCTAATTACGCTGCCGATTGCCATATTGCATTATCTCTTATAGTTTCCGAGATATGGACTATCGACATCTAACAATATTGACTCTGCTTCTAACTTGGGCTAGAATTGTAAAATGGTCTTACGAATTAGCGATTTCGTTCCAATTCACATTCCAAGTAATATTCGGCATGCTAATTACGTTGCCGATTGCCAAATTGCATTATCTCTTATAGCTTCCGAGATATGGACTATCGACATCTGACAATATTGGCTCTGCTTCTAACTTGGGCCAGAATTGTAAAATGATCTTATGAATTAGCGATTTCGCTACAATTCACATTTCAAGTAATATTCGGCATGCTAATCACGTTGCCCATTGCCAAATTGCATTATCTCTTATAGTTTCCGAGATATGGACTATCGACATCTAACAATATTGGCTCTGCTTCTAACTTGGGCCAGAATTGTAAAATGGTCTTATGAATTAGCGATTTCGCTCCAATTCACATTCCAAGTAATATTCGGCATGCTAATTACGTTGCCGATTGCCAAATTGCATTATTACTTATAGTTTCCGAGATATGGACTATCGACATCTGACAATATTGGCTCTGCTTCTAACTTGCGCCAGAATTGTAAAATGGTCTTATGAATTAGCGATTTAGCTCCAATTCACATTCCAAGTAATATTCGGCATGCTAATTACGTTGCCGATTGCCAAATTGCATTATCTCTTATAGTTTCCGAGATATGGACAATCGAAATTTTACACCTTAGAGTCTGTTTCTAACTGGGGCAAAATTGTAAAATTGTTTTACGAATTAGCGATTTCGTTCCTATTCACATTCCAAGTAATATTCGGCATGTTAATTACGCTGCCGATTGCCAAATTGCATTATCTCTTATAGTTTCCGAGATATGGACTATCGACATCTGACAATATTGGCTCTGCTTCTAACTTGCGCCAGAATTGTAAAATGGTCTTATGAATTAGCGATTTCGCTCCAATTCACATTCCAAGTAATATTCGGCATGCTAATTACGTTGCCGATTGCCAAATTGCATTATCTCTTACAGTTTCCGAGATATGGACTATCGACATCTGACAATATTGGCTCTGCTTCTAACTTGGGCCAGAATTGTAAAATGGTCTTATGAATTAGCGATTTCGTTTCAATTCCAAGTAATATTCTGCATGCTAATTACGCTGCCGATTGCCAAATTGCATTATCTCTTATAGTTTCCGAGATATGGACTATCGACATCTGACAATATTGGCTCTGCTTCTTACTTGCGCCAGAATTGTAAAATGGTCTTATGAATTAGCGATTTCGCTCCAATTCACATTCCAAGTAATATTCGGCATGCTAATTACGTTGCCGATTGCCAAATTGCATTATCTCTTATGGTTTCCGAGATATGAACTATCGACATCTGACAATATTGGCTCTGCTTCTACTTGGGCCAGAATTGTAAAATGGTCTTAAGAATTAGCGATTTCGCTCCAATTCACATTCCAAGTAATATTCGGCATGCTAATTACGTTGCCGATTGCCAAATTGCATTATCTCTTATAGTTTCAGAGATATGAACAATCGAAATTATACACCTTAGAGTCTCTTTCTAACTGGGGTCAAAATTGTAAAATGGTCTTACGAATTAGCGATTTCGTTCCAATTCACATTCCAAGTAATATTCGGCATGCTAATTACGCTGCCGATTGCCATATTGCATTATCTCTTATAGTTTCCGAGATATGGACTATCGACATCTGACAATATTGGCTCTGCTTCTAACTTGGGCCAGAATTGTAAAATGGTCTTATGAATTAGCGATTTCGTTCCAATTCACATTCCAAGTAATATTCGGCATGCTAATTACGTTGCCGATTGCCATATTGCATTATCTCTTATAGTTTCCGAGATATGGACTATCGACATCTAACAATATTGGCTCTGCTTCTAACTTGGGCCAGAATTGTAAAATGGTCTTATGAATTAGCGATTTCGCTCCAATTCACATTCTAAGTAATATTCGGCATGCTAATTACGCTGCCGGTTGCCAAATTGCATTATTACTTATAGTTTCCGAGATATGGACTATCGACATCTAACAATATTTGCTCTGCTTCTAACTTGGGCCAGAATTGTAAAATGGTCTTATGAATTAGCGATTTCGCTCCAATTCACATTCTAAGTAATATTCGGCATGCTAATTACGTTGCCTATTGCCAAATTGCATTATCTCTTATAGTTTCCGAGATATGGACAATCGAAATTTTACACCTTAGAGTCTGTTTCTAACTGGGGTCAAAATTGTAAAATGGTCTTACGAATTAGCGATTTCGATCCAATTCACATTTCAAGTAATATTCGGCATGCTAATTAGGTTGCCGATTGCCAAATTGCATTATCTCTTATAGTTTCCGAGATATGGACTATCGACATCTGAAAATATTGGCTCTGCTTATAACTTGGGCCAGAATTGTAAAATGGTCTTATGAATTAGCGATTTCGCTCCAATTCACATTCCAAGTAATACTCGGCATGCTAATTACGTTGCCGATTGCCAAATTGCATTATCTCTTATAGTTTCCGAGATACGGACAATCGAAATTTTACACCTTAGAGTCTGTTTCTAACTGGGGTCAAAATTGTAAAATGGTCTTACGAATTAGCGATTTCGTTCCAATTCACATTCCAAGTAATATTCGGCATGTCAATTACGCTGCCGATTGCCATATTGCATTATCTCTTATAGTTTCCGAGATATGGACTATCGACATCTAACAATATTGACTCTGCTTCTAACTTGGGCCAGAATTGTAAAATGGTCTTACGAATTAGCGATTTCGTTCCAATTCTCATTCCAAGTAATATTCGGCATGCTAATTACGTTGCCGATTGCCAAATTGCATTATCTCTTATAGCTTCCGAGATATGGACTATCGACATCTAACAATATTGGCTCTGCTTCTAACTTGGGCCAGAATTGTAAAATGGTCTTATGAATTAGCGATTTCGCTCCAATTCACATTCCAAGTAATATTCGGCATGCTAATTACGTTGCCCATTGCCAAATTGCATTATCTCTTATAGTTTCCGAGATATGGACTATCGACATCTAACAATATTGGCTCTGCTTCTAACTTGGGCCAGAATTGTAAAATGGTCTTATGAATTAGCGATTTCGCTCCAATTCACACTCCAAGTAATATTCGGCATGCTAATTACGTTGCCGATTGCCAAATTGCATTATTACTTATAGTTTCCGAGATATGGACTATCGACATCTGACAATATTGGCTCTGCTTCTAACTTGCGCCAGAATTGTAAAATGGTCTTATGAATTAGCGATTTGGCTCCAATTCACATTCCAAGTAACATTCGGTATGCTAATTACGTTGCCGATTGCCAAATTGCATTATCTCTTATAGTTTCCGAGATATGGACAATCGAAATTTTACACCTTAGAGTCTGTTTCTAACTGGGGCAAAATTGTAAAATGGTCTTACGAATTAGCGATTTCGTTCCTATTCACATTCCAAGTAATATTCGGCATGTTAATTACGCTGCCGATTGCCAAATTGCATATCTCTTATAGTTTCCGAGATATGGACTATCGACATCTGACAATATTGGCTCTGCTTCTAACTTGCGCCAGAATTGTAAAATGGTCTTATGAATTAGCGATTTCGCTCCAATTCACATTCCAAGTAATATTCGGCATGCTAATTACGTTGCCGATTGCCAAATTGCATTATCTCTTATAGTTTCCGAGATATGGACAATCGAAATTTTACACCTTAGAGTCTGTTTCTAACTGGGGTCAAAATTGTAAAATGGTCTTACGAATTAGCGATTTCGTTCCAATTCACATTCCAAGTAATATTCGGCATGTTAATTACGCTGCCGATTGCCATATTGCATTGTCTCTTATAGTTTCCGAGATATGGACTATCGACATCTAACAATATTGACTCTGCTTCTAACTTGGGCCAGAATTGTAAAATGGTCTTACGAATTAGCGATTTCGTTCCAATTCACATTCCAAGTAATATTCGGCATGCTAATTACGTTGCCGATTGCCAAATTGCATTATCTCTTATAGCTTCCGAGATATGGACTATCGACATCTAACAATATTGGCTCTGCTTCTAACTTTTGCCAGAATTGTAAAATAGTCTTATGAATTAGCGATTTCGCTCCAATTCACATTCCAAGTAATATTCGGCATGCTAATTACGTTGCCCATTGCCAAATTGCATTATCTCTTATAGTTTCCGAGATATGGACTATCGACATCTAACAATATTGGCTCTGCTTCTAACTTGGGCCAGAATTGTAAAATGGTCTTATGAATTAGCGATTTCGCTCCAATTCACACTCCAAGTAATATTCGGCATGCTAATTACGTTGCCGATTGCCAAATTGCATTATTACTTATAGTTTCCGAGATATGGACTATCGACATCTGACAATATTGGCTCTGCTTCTAACTTGCGCCAGAATTGTAAAATGGTCTTATGAATTAGCGATTTGGCTCCAATTCACATTCCAAGTAATATTCGGCATGCTAATTACGTTGCCGATTGCCAAATTGCATTATCTCTTATAGTTTCCGAGATATGGACAATCGAAATTTTACACCTTAGAGTCTGTTTCTAACTGGGGCAAAATTGTAAAATGGTCTTACGAATTAGCGATTTCGTTCCTATTCACATTCCAAGTAATATTCGGCATGTTAATTACGCTGCCTATTTCCAAATTGCATATCTCTTATAGTTTCCGAGATATGGACTATCGACATCTGACAATATTGGCTCTGCTTCTAACTTGCGCCAGAATTGTAAAATGGTCTTATGAATTAGCGATTTCGCTCCAATTCACATTCCAAGTAATATTCGGCATGCTAATTACGTTGCCGATTGCCAAATTGCATTATCTCTTATAGTTTCCGAGATATGGACTATCGACATCTGACAATATTGGCTCGGCTTCTAACTTGGGCCAGAATTGTGAAATGGTCTTATGAATTAGCGATTTCGTTTCAATTCCAAGTAATATTCGGCATGCTAATTACGCTGCCGATTGCCAAATTGCATTATCTCTTACAGTTTCCGAGATATGGACTATCGACATCTGACAATATTGGCTCTGCTTCTAACTTGCGCCAGAATTGTAAAATGGTCTTATGAATTAGCGATTTCGGTCCAATTCACATTCCAAGTAATATTCGGCATGCTAATTACGTTGCCGATTGCCAAATTGCATTATCTCTTATGGTTTCCGAGATATGGACTATCGACATCTGACAATATTGGCTCTGCTTCTACTTGGGCCAGAATTGTAAAATGGTCTTAAGAATTAGCGATTTCGCTCCAATTCACATTCCAAGTAATATTCGGCATGCTAATTACGTTGCCGATTGCCAAAATGCATTATCTCTTATAGTTTCCGAGATATGGACTATCGACATCTGACAATATTGGCTCTGCTTCTAACTTGCGCCAGAAATGTAAAATGGTCTTATGAATTAGCGATTTCGTTTCAATTCATATTCCAACTAATATTCGGCATGCTAATTACGTTGCCGATTGCCAAATTGCATTATCTCTTATAGTTTCTGAGATATGGACAATCGAAATTTTACACCTTAGAGTCTGTTTCTAACTGGGGTCAAAATTGTAAAATGGTCTTACGAATTAGCGATTTCGTTCCAATTCACATTCCAAGTAATATTCGGCATGCTAGTTACGTTGTCGATTGCCAAATTGCATTATCTCTTATAGTTTCCGAGATATGGACTATCGACATCTGACAATATTGGCTCTGCTTCTAACTTGCGCCAGAATTGTAAAATGGTCTTATGAATTAGCGATTTGGCTCCAATTCACATTCCAAGTAATATTCGGCATGCTAATTACGTTGCCGATTGCCAAATTGCATTATCTCTTATAGTTTCCGAGACATGGGCAATAGAAATTTTACACCTTAGAGTCTGTTTCTAACTGGGGTCAAAATTGTAAAATGGTCTTATGAATTAGCGATTTCGTTCCAATTCACATTCCAAGTAATATTCGGCATGCTAATTACGTTGCCGATTGCCAGATTGTATTATCTCTTATAGTTTCCGAGATATGGACTATCGACATCTAACAATAATGGCTCTGCTTCTAACTTGGGCCAGAATTGTAAAATGGTCTTATGAATTAGCGATTTCGTTCCAATTCACATTCCAAGTAATATTCGGCATGCTAATTACGTTGCCGATTGCCAAATTGCATTATCTCTTATAGTTTCTGAGATATGGACTATCGACATCTGACATTATTGGCTCTGCTTCTAACTTGCGCCAGAATTGTAAAATGGTCTTACGAATTAGCGATTTCGTTCCAATTCACATTCCAAGTAATATTCGGCATGCTAATTACGCTGCCGATTGCCATATTGCATTATCTCTTATAGTTTCCGAGATATGGACTATCGACATCTAACAATATTGACTCTGCTTCTAACTTGGGCTAGAATTGTAAAATGGTCTTACGAATTAGCGATTTCGTTCCAATTCACATTCCAAGTAATATTCGGCATGCTAATTACGTTGCCGATTGCCAAATTGCATTATCTCTTATAGCTTCCGAGATATGGACTATCGACATCTGACAATATTGGCTCTGCTTCTAACTTGGGCCAGAATTGTAAAATGATCTTATGAATTAGCGATTTCGCTACAATTCACATTTCAAGTAATATTCGGCATGCTAATCACGTTGCCCATTGCCAAATTGCATTATCTCTTATAGTTTCCGAGATATGGACTATCGACATCTAACAATATTGGCTCTGCTTCTAACTTGGGCCAGAATTGTAAAATGGTCTTATGAATTAGCGATTTCGCTCCAATTCACATTCCAAGTAATATTCGGCATGCTAATTACGTTGCCGATTGCCAAATTGCATTATCTCTTATAGTTTCCGAGATATGGACAATCGAAATTTTTCACCTTAGAGTCTGTTTCTAACTGGGGCAAAATTGTAAAATTGTTTTACGAATTAGCGATTTCGTTCCTATTCACATTCCAAGTAATATTCGGCATGTTAATTACGCTGCCGATTGCCAAATTGCATTATCTCTTATAGTTTCCGAGATATGGACTATCGACATCTGACAATATTGGCTCTGCTTCTAACTTGCGCCAGAATTGTAAAATGGTCTTATGAATTAGCGATTTCGCTCCAATTCACATTCCAAGTAATATTCGGCATGCTAATTACGTTGCCGATTGCCAAATTGCATTATCTCTTACAGTTTCCGAGATATGGACTATCGACATCTGACAATATTGGCTCTGCTTCTAACTTGGGCCAGAATTGTAAAATGGTCTTATGAATTAGCGATTTCGTTTCAATTCCAAGTAATATTCTGCATGCTAATTACGCTGCCGATTGCCAAATTGCATTATCTCTTATAGTTTCCGAAATATGGACTATCGACTTCTGACAATATTGGCTCTGCTTCTAACTTGCGCCAGAATTGTAAAATGGTCTTATGAATTAGCGATTTCGCTCCAATTCACATTCCAAGTAATATTCGGCATGCTAATTACGTTGCCGATTGCCAAATTGCATTATCTCTTATGGTTTCCGAGATATGGACTATCGACATCTGACTATATTGGCTCTGCTTCTACTTGGGCCAGAATTGTAAAATGGTCTTAAGAATTAGCGATTTCGCTCCAATTCACATTCCAAGTAATATTCGGCATGCTAATTACGTTGCCGATTGCCAAATTGCATTATCTCTTATAGTTTCAGAGATATGAACAATCGAAATTTTACACCTTAGAGTCTCTTTCTAACTGGGGTCAAAATTGTAAAATGGTCTTACGAATTAGCGATTTCGTTCCAATTCACATTCCAAGTAATATTCGGCATGCTAATTACGCTGCCGATTGCCAAATTGCATTATCTCTTATAGTTTCCGAGATATGGACTATCGACATCTGACAATATTGGCTCTGCTTCTAACTTGGGCCAGAATTGTAAAATGGTCTTATGAATTAGCGATTTCGTTCCAATTCACATTCCAAGTAATATTCGGCATGCTAATTACGTTGCCGATTGCCATATTGCATTATCTCTTATAGTTTCCGAGATATGGACTATCGACATCTAACAATATTGGCTCTGCTTCTAACTTGGGCCAGAATTGTAAAATGGTCTTATGAATTAGCGATTTCGCTCCAATTCACATTCTAAGTAATATTCGGCATGCTAATTACGCTGCCGGTTGCCAAATTGCATTATTACTTATAGTTTCCGAGATATGGACTATCGACATCTAACAATATTTGCTCTGCTTCTAACTTGGGCCAGAATTGTAAAATGGTCTTATGAATTAGCGATTTCGCTCCAATTCACATTCTAAGTAATATTCGGCATGCTAATTACGTTGCCTATTGCCAAATTGCATTATCTCTTATAGTTTCCGAGATATGGACAATCGAAATTTTACACCTTAGAGTCTGTTTCTAACTGGGGTCAAAATTGTAAAATGGTCTTACGAATTAGCGATTTCGATCCAATTCACATTTCAAGTAATATTCGGCATGCTAATTAGGTTGCCGATTGCCAAATTGCATTATCTCTTATAGTTTCCGAGATATGGACTATCGACATCTGAAAATATTGGCTCTGCTTATAACTTGGGCCAGAATTGTAAAATGGTCTTATGAATTAGCGATTTCGCTCCAATTCACATTCCAAGTAATATTCGGCATGCTAATTACGTTGCCGATTGCCAAATTGCATTATCTCTTATAGTTTCCGAGATATGGACAATCGAAATTTTACACCTTAGAGTCTGTTTCTAACTGGGGTCAAAATTGTAAAATGGTCTTACGAATTAGCGATTTCGTTCCAATTCACATTCCAAGTAATATTCGGCATGTCAATTACGCTGCCGATTGCCATATTGCATTATCTCTTATAGTTTCCGAGATATGTACTATCGACATCTAACAATATTGACTCTGCTTCTAACTTGGACCAGAATTGTAAAATGGTCTTACGAATTAGCGATTTCGTTCCAATTCTCATTCCAAGTAATATTCGGCATGCTAATTACGTTGCCGATTGCCAAATTGCATTATCTCTTATAGCTTCCGAGATATGGACTATCGACATCTAACAATATTGGCTCTGCTTCTAACTTGGGCCAGAATTGTAAAATGGTCTTATGAATTAGCGATTTCGCTCCAATTCACATTCCAAGTAATATTCGGCATGCTAATTACGTTGCCCATTGCCAAATTGCATTATCTCTTATAGTTTCCGAGATATGGACTATCGACATCTAACAATATTGGCTCTGCTTCTAACTTGGGCCAGAATTGTAAAATGGTCTTATGAATTAGCGATTTC
The DNA here is from genome assembly GCF_030347505.1 of Rhynchophorus ferrugineus. Classification (NCBI taxonomy): domain Eukaryota; kingdom Metazoa; phylum Arthropoda; class Insecta; order Coleoptera; family Curculionidae; genus Rhynchophorus; species Rhynchophorus ferrugineus. Next base: position 944,396 of record NW_027472597.1, read on the forward strand.
GCTCCAATTCACACTCCAAGTAATATTCGGCATGCTAATTACGTTGCCGATTGCCAAATTGCATTATTACTTATAGTTTCCGAGATATGGACTATCGACATCTGACAATATTGGCTCTGCTTCTAACTTGCGCCAGAATTGTAAAATGGTCTTATGAATTAGCGATTTGGCTCCAATTCACATTCCAAGTAATATTCGGTATGCTAATTACGTTGCCGATTGCCAAATTGCATTATCTCTTATAGTTTCCGAGATATGGACAATCGAAATTTTACACCTTAGAGTCTGTTTCTAACTGGGGCAAAATTGTAAGATGGTCTTACGAATTAGCGATTTCGTTCCTATTCACATTCCAAGTAATATTCGGCATGTTAATTACGCTGCCGATTGCCAAATTGCATATCTCTTATAGTTTCCGAGATATGGACTATCGACATCTGACAATATTGGCTCTGCTTCTAACTTGCGCCAGAATTGTAAAATGGTCTTATGAATTAGCGATTTCGCTCCAATTCACATTCCAAGTAATATTCGGCATGCTAATTACGTTGCCGATTGCCAAATTGCATTATCTCTTATAGTTTCCGAGATATGGACAATCGAAATTTTACACCTTAGAGTCTGTTTCTAACTGGGGTCAAAATTGTAAAATGGTCTTACGAATTAGCGATTTCGTTCCAATTCACATTCCAAGTAATATTCGGCATGTTAATTACGCTGCCGATTGCCATATTGCATTGTCTCTTATAGTTTCCGAGATATGGACTATCGACATCTAACAATATTGACTCTGCTTCTAACTTGGGCCAGAATTGTAAAATGGTCTTACGAATTAGCGATTTCGTTCCAATTCACATTCCAAGTAATATTCGGCATGCTAATTACGTTGCCGATTGCCAAATTGCATTATCTCTTATAGCTTCCGAGATATGGACTATCGACATCTGACAATATTGGCTCGGCTTCTAACTTGGGCCAGAATTGTGAAATGGTCTTATGAATTAGCGATTTCGTTTCAATTCCAAGTAATATTCGGCATGCTAATTACGCTGCCGATTGCCAAATTGCATTATCTCTTACAGTTTCCGAGATATGGACTATCGACATCTGACAATATTGGCTCTGCTTCTAACTTGCGCCAGAATTGTAAAATGGTCTTATGAATTAGCGATTTCGGTCCAATTCACATTCCAAGTAATATTTGGCATGCTAATTACGTTGCCGATTGCCAAATTGCATTATCTCTTATGGTTTCCGAGATATGGACTATCGACATCTGACAATATTGGCTCTGCTTCTACTTGGGCCAGAATTGTAAAATGGTCTTAAGAATTAGCGATTTCGCTCCAATTCACACTCCAAGTAATATTCGGCATGCTAATTACGTTGCCGATTGCCAAATTGCATTATTACTTATAGTTTCCGAGATATGGACTATCGACATCTGACAATATTGGCTCTGCTTCTAACTTGCGCCAGAATTGTAAAATGGTCTTATGAATTAGCGATTTGGCTCCAATTCACATTCCAAGTAATATTCGGCATGCTAATTACGTTGCCGATTGCCAAATTGCATTATCTCTTATAGTTTCCGAGATATGGACAATCGAAATTTTACACCTTAGAGTCTGTTTCTAACTGGGGCAAAATTGTAAAATGGTCTTACGAATTAGCGATTTCGTTCCTATTCACATTCCAAGTAATATTCGGCATGTTAATTACGCTGCCGATTGCCAAATTGCATATCTCTTATAGTTTCCGAGATATGGACTATCGACATCTGACAATATTGGCTCTGCTTCTAACTTGCGCCAGAATTGTAAAATGGTCTTATGAATTAGCGATTTCGCTCCAATTCACATTCCAAGTAATATTCGGCATGCTAATTACGTTGCCGATTGCCAAATTGCATTATCTCTTATAGTTTCCGAGATATGGACTATCGACATCTGACAATATTGGCTCGGCTTCTAACTTGGGCCAGAATTGTGAAATGGTCTTATGAATTAGCGATTTCGTTTCAATTCCAAGTAATATTCGGCATGCTAATTACGCTGCCGATTGCCAAATTGCATTATCTCTTACAGTTTCCGAGATATGGACTATCGACATCTGACAATATTGGCTCTGCTTCTAACTTGCGCCAGAATTGTAAAATGGTCTTATGAATTAGCGATTTCGGTCCAATTCACATTCCAAGTAATATTTGGCATGCTAATTACGTTGCCGATTGCCAAATTGCATTATCTCTTATGGTTTCCGAGATATGGACTATCGACATCTGACAATATTGGCTCTGCTTCTACTTGGGCCAGAATTGTAAAATGGTCTTAAGAATTAGCGATTTCGCTCCAATTCACATTCCAAGTAATATTCGGCATGCTAATTACGTTGCCGATTGCCAAAATGCATTATCTCTTATAGTTTCCGAGATATGGACTATCGACATCTGACAATATTGGCTCTGCTTCTAACTTGCGCCAGAATTGTAAAATGGTCTTATGAATTAGCGATTTCGTTTCAATTCATATTCCAACTAATATTCGGCATGCTAATTACGTTGCCGATTGCCAAATTGCATTATCTCTTATAGTTTCTGAGATATGGACAATCGAAATTTTACACCTTAGAGTCTGTTTCTAACTGGGGTCAAAATTGTAAAATGGTCTTACGAATTAGCGATTTCGTTCCAATTCACATTCCAAGTAATATTCGGCATGCTAGTTACGTTGTCGATTGCCAAATTGCATTATCTCTTATAGTTTCCGAGATATGGACTATCGACATCTGACAATATTGGCTCTGCTTCTAACTTGCGCCAGAATTGTAAAATGGTCTTATGAATTAGCGATTTGGCTCCAATTCACATTCCAAGTAATATTCGGCATGCTAATTACGTTGCCGATTGCCAAATTGCATTATCTCTTATAGTTTCCGAGACATGGGCAATAGAAATTTTACACCTTAGAGTCTGTTTCTAACTGGGGTCAAAATTGTAAAATGGTCTTATGAATTAGCGATTTCGTTCCAATTCACATTCCAAGTAATATTCGGCATGCTAATTACGTTGCCGATTGCCAGATTGTATTATCTCTTATAGTTTCCGAGATATGGACTATCGACATCTAACAATAATGGCTCTGCTTCTAACTTGGGCCAGAATTGTAAAATGGTCTTATGAATTAGCGATTTTGTTCCAATTCACATTCCAAGTAATATTCGGCATGCTAATTACGTTGCCGATTGCCAAATTGCATTATCTCTTATAGTTTCCGAGATATGGACAATCGAAATTTTACAACTTAGAGTCTGTGTCTAACTGGGGTCAAGATTGTAAAATGGTCTTACGAATTAGCGATTTCGTTCCAATTCACATTCCAAGTAGTATTCGGCATGCTAATTACGCTGCTGATTGCCAAATTGCATTATCTCTTATAGTTTCCAAGATATGGACTATCGACATCTAACAATATTGGCTCAGCTTCTAAATTGGGCCAGAATTGTAAAATGGTCTTACGAATTAGCGATTTCGTTCCAATTCACACTCCAAGAAATATTCGGCATGCTAATTACGTTGCCGATTGCCAAATTGCATTATCTCTTATAGTTTCCGAGATATGGACTATCGACATATGACAATATTGGCTCTGCTTCTAACTTGGGCCAGAATTGTAAAATGGTCTTATAAATTAGCGATTTCGCTCCAATTCACACTCCAAGTAATATTCGGCATGCTAATTACGTTGCCGATTGCCAAATTGCATTATCTCTTATAGTTTCCGAGATATGGACTATCGACATCTGACAATATTGGCTCTGCTTCTAACTTGCGCCAGAATTGTAAAATGGCCTTATGAATTAGCGATTTGGCTCCAATTCACATTCCAGGTAATATTCGGCATGCTAATTACGTTGCCGATTGCCAAATTGCATTATCTCCTATAGTTTCCGAGATATGGACAATCGAAATTTTACACCTTAGAGTCTGTTTCTAACTGGGGGCAAAATTGTAAAATGGTCTTACGAATTAGCGATTTCGTTCCAATTCACATTCCAAGTAATATTCGGCATGCTAATTACGTTGCCGATTGCCAAATTGCATTATCTCTTATAGTTTCCGAGATATGGACTATCGACATCTGACAATATTGGCTCTGCTTCTAACTTGGGCCAGAATTGTAAGATGGTCTTATGAATTAGCGATTTCGTTCCAATTCACATTCCAATTAATATTCGGCATGCTAATTACGTTGCCAATTGCCAAATTGCATTATCTCCTGTAGTTTCCGTGATATGGACAATCGAAATTTTACACCTTAGAGTCTGTTTCTAACTGGGGTCAAAATTGTAAAATGGTCTTATGAATTAGCGATTTCGTTCCAATTCACATTCCAAGTAATATTTGGCATGCTAATTACGCTGCCGATTGCCAAATTGCATTATCTCTTATACTTTAAGAGATATGGACTATCGACATCTAACAATATTGGCTCTGCTTCTAACTTGGGCCAGAATTGTAAAATGGTCTTACGAATTAGCGATTTCGTTCCAATTCACATTCTAAGTAATATTCGGCATGCTAATTACGTTGCCGATTGCCAAATTGCATTATCTCTTATGGTTTCCGAGATATGGACTATCGACATCTGACAATATTGGCTCTGCTTCTAACTTGGGCCAGAATTGTAAAATGGTCTTATGAATTAGCGATTTCGCTCCAATTCACATTCCAAGTAATATTCGGCATGCTAATTACGTTGCCGATTGCCAAATTGCATTATCTCTTATAGTTACCGAGATATGGACTATCGACATCTAACAATATTGGCTCTGCTTCTAACTTGGGCCAGAATTGTAAAATGGTCTTATGAATTAGTGATTTCGCTCCAATTCACATTCCAAGTAATATTCGGCATGCTAATTACGTTGCCGATTGCCAAATTGCATTATCTCTTATAGTTTCCGAGATATGGACTATCTACATCTGACAATATTGGCTCTGCTTCTAACTTGCGCCAGAATTGTAAAATGGTCTTATGAATTAGCGATTTGGCTCCAATTCACATTCCAAGTAATATTCGGCATACTAATTACGTTGCCGATTGCCAAATTGTATTATCTCTTATAGTTTCCGAGATATGGACAATCGAAATTTTACACCTTAGAGTCTGTTTCTAACTGGGGTCAAAATTGTAAAATGGTCTTACGAATTAGCGATTTCGTTCCAATTCACATTCCAAGTAATATTCGGCATGCTAATTACGCTGCCGATTGCCAAATTGCATTATCTCTTATAGTTTCCGAGATATGGAATATCGACATCTAACAATATTGGCTCTGCTTCTAACTTGGGCCAGAAATGTAAAATGGTCTTACGAGATAACGATTTCGTTCCAATTCACATTCCAAGTAATATTCGGCATGCTAATTACGTTGCCGATTGCCAAATTGCATTATCTCTTATAGTTTCCGAGATATGGACTATCGACATCTGACAATATTGGCTCTGCTTCTAACTTGCGCCAAAATTGTAAAATGGTCTTATGAATTAGCGATTTGGCTCCAATTCACATTCCAAGTAATATTCGGCATGCTAATTACGTTGCCGATTGCCAAATTGCATTATCTCTTATAGTTTCCGAGATATGGGCAATCGAAATTTTACACCTTAGAGTCTGTTTCTAACTGGGGTCAAAATTGTAAAATGGTCTTACGAATTGGCGATTTCGTTCCAATTCACATTCCAAGTAATATTCGGCATGCTAATTACGCTGCCGATTGCCAAATTGCATTATCTCTTATAGTTTCCGAGATATGGACTATCGACATCTAACAATATTGGCTCTGCTTCTAACTTGGGCCAGAATTGTAAAAAGGTCTTACGAATTAGCGATTTCGTTCCAATTCACATTCCAAGTAATATTCGGCATGCTAATTACGTTGCCGATTGCCAAATTGCATTATCTCTTATGGTTTCCGAGATATGGACTATCGACATCTGACAATATTGGCTCTGCATTTAACTTGGGCCAGAATTGTAAAATGGTCTTATGAATTAGCGATTTCGCTCCAATTCACATTCTAAGTAATATTCGGCATGCTAATTACGTTGCCGATTGCCAAATTGCATTATCTCTTATAGTTTCCGAGATATGGACTATCGACATCTGACACTATTGGCTCTGCTTCTAATTTGGGCCAGAATTGTAAAATGGTCTTATAAATTAGCGATTTCGCTCCAATTCACATTCCAAGTAATATTCGGCATGCTAATTACGTTGCCGATTGCCAAATCGCATTATCTCTTATAGTTTCCGAGATATGGACAATCGAAATTTTACACCTTAGAGTCTGTTTCTAACTGGGGTCAAAATTGTAAAATGGTCTTACGAATTAGCGATTTCGTTCCAATTCACATTGCAAGTAATATTCGGCATGCTAATTACGCTGCCGATTGCCAAATTGCATTATCTCTTATAGTTTCCGAGATATGGACTATCGACATCTAACAATATTGGCTCTGCTTCTAACTTGGGCCAGAATTGTAAAATGGTCTTATGAATTAGCGATTTCGTTCCAATTCACATTCCAAGTAATATTCGGCATGCTAATTACGTTGCCGATTGCCAAATTGCATTATCTCTTATAGTTTCCGAGATATGGACAATCGAAATTTTACACCTTAGAGTCTGTTTCTAACTGGGGTCAAATTTGTAAAATGGTCTTACGAATTAGCGATTTCGTTCCAATTCACATTCCAAGTAATATTCGGCATGCTAATTACGCTGCCGATTGCCAAATTGCATTATCTCTTATAGTTTCCGAGATATGGACTATCGACATCTAACAATATTGGCTCAGCTTCTAACTTGGGCCAGAATTGTAAAATGGCCTTACGAATTAGCGATTTCGTTCCAATTCACATTCCAAGTAATATTCGGCATGCTAATTACGTTGCCGATTGCCAAATTGCATTATCTCTTATAGTTTCCGTGAAATGGACTATCGACATCTGACAATATTGGCTCTGCTTCTAACTTGGGCCCGAATTGTAAAATGGTCTTATGAATTAGCGATTTCGTTCCAATTCACATTCCAACTAATATTCGGCATGCTAATTACGTTGCCGATTGCCAAATTGCATTATCTCTTATAGTTTCCGAGATATGGACAATCGAAATTTTACACCTTAGAGTCTCTTTCTAACTGGGGTCAAAATTGTAAAATGGTCTTACGAATTAGCGATTTCGTTCCAATTCACATTCCAAGTAATATTCGGCATGCTAATTACGCTGCCGATTGCCAAATTGCATTATCTCTTATAGTTTCCGAGATATGGACTATCGACATCTGACAATATTGGCTCTGCTTCTAACATGGGCCAGAATTGTAAAATGGTCTTATGAATTAGCGATTTCGTTTCAATTCATATTCCAACTAATATTCGGCATGCTAATTACGTTGCCTATTGCCAAATTGCATTATCTCTTATAGTTTCTGAGATATGGACAATCGAAATTTTACACCTTAGAGTCTGTTTCTAACTGGGGTCAAAATTGTAAAATGGTCTTACGAATTAGCGATTTCGTTCCAATTCACATTCCAAGTAATATTCGGCATGCTAGTTACGTTGTCGATTGCCAAATTGCATTATCTCTTATAGTTTCCAAGACATGGACTATCGACCTCTGACAATGTTGGCTCTGCTTCTAACTTGGGCTAGAATTGTAAAATGTTCTTATGAATTAGCGATTTCGCTCCAATTCACATTCCAAGTAATATTCGGCATGCTAATTACGCTGCCGATTGCCAAATTGCATTATCTCTTATAGTTTCCGAGATATGGACTATCGACATCTAACAATATTGGCTCTGCTTCTATCTTGGGCCAGAATTGTAAGATGGTCTTATGAATTAGCGATTTCGCTCCAATTCACATTCTAAGTAATATTCGGCATGCTAATTACGTTGCCGATTGCCAAATTGCATTATCTCTTATAGTTTCCGAGATATGGACAATCGAAATTTTACACCTTAGAGTCTGTTTCTAACTGGGGTCAAAATTGTAAAATGGTCTTACGAATTAGCGATTTCGTTCCAATTCACATTCCAAGCAATATTCGGCATGCTAATTACGTTGCCGATTGCCAAATTGCATTATCTCTTATAGTTTCCGAGATATGGACTATCGACATCTGAAAATATTGGCTCTGCTTCTAACTTGGGCCAGAATTGTAAAATGGTCTTATGAACTAGCGATTTCGCTCCAATTCACATTCTAAGTAATATTCGGCATGCTAATTACGTTGCCGATTGCCAAATTGCATTATCTCTTATAGTTTCCGAGATATGGACTATCGACATCTGAAAATATTGGCTCTGCTTATAACTTGGGCCAGAATTGTAAAATGGTCTTATGAATTAGCGATTTCGCTCCAATTCACTTTCCAAGTAATATTCGGCATGCTAATTACGTTGCCGATTGCCAAATTGCATTATCTCTTATAGGTTCCGAGATATGGACAATCGAAATTTTACACCTTAGAGTCTGTTTCTAACTGGGGTCAAAATTGTAAAATGGTCTTACGAATTAGCGATTTCGTTCCAATTCACATTCCAAGTAATATTCGGCATGCTAATTACGTTGCCGATTGCCATATTGCATTATCTCTTATAGTTTCCGAGATATGGACTATCGACATCTAACAATATTGGCTCTGCTTCTAACTTGGGCCAGAATTGTAAAATGGTCTTATGAATTAGCGATTTCGCTCCAATTCACATTCCAAGTAATATTCGGCATGCTAATTACGCTGCCGATTGCCAAATTGCATTATCTCTTATAGTTTCCGAGATATGGACTATCGACATCTAACAATATTGGCTCTGCTTCTAACTTGGGCCAGAATTGTAAAATGGTCTTATGAATTAGCGATTTCGCTCCAATTCACATTCCAAGTAATATTCGGCATGCTAATTACGTTGCCGATTGCCAAATTGCATTATCTCTTATAGTTTCCGAGATATGGACAATCGAAATTTTACACCTTAGAGTCTGTTTCTAACTGGGGTCAAAATTGTAAAATGGTCTTACGAATTAGCGATTTCGTTCCAATTCACATTCCAAGTAATATTCGGCATGCTAATTACGCTGCCGATTGCCAAATTGCATTATCTCTTATAGTTTCCGAGATATGGACTATCGACATCTAACAATATTGGCTCTGCTTCTAACTTGGGCCAGAATTGTAAAATGGTCTTATGAATTAGCGATTTCGCTCCAATTCACATTCTAAGTAATATTCGGCATGCTAATTACGTTGCCGATTGCCAAATTGCATTATCTCTTATAGTTTCCGAGATATGGACTATCGACATCTAACAATATTGGCTCTGCTTCTAACTTGGGCCAGAATTGTAAAATGGTCTTATGAATTAGCGATTTCGCTCCAATTCACATTCTAAGTAATATTCGGCATGCTAATTACGCTGCCGATTGCCAAATTGCATTATCTCTTATAGTTTCCGAGATATGGACTATCGACATCTAACAATATTGGCTCTGCTTCTAACTTGGGCCAGAATTGTAAAATGGTCTTATGAATTAGCGATTTCGTTCCAATTCACATTCCAAGTAATATTCGGCATGCTAATTACGTCGCCGATTGCCAAATTGCATTATCTCTTATAGTTTCCGAGATATGGACTATCAACATCTGACAATATTGGCTCTGCTTCTAACTTGGGCCAGAATTGTAAAATGTTCTTATGAATTAGCGATTTCGTTCCAATTCACATTCCAAGTAATATTCGGCATGCTAATTACGTTGCCGATTGCCAAATTGCATTATCTCTTATAGTTTCCGAGATATGGACTATCGACATCTGAAAATATTGGCTCTGCTTCTAACTTGGGCCAGAATTGTAAAATGGTCTTATGAATTAGCGATTTCGCTCCAATTCACATTCTAAGTAATATTCGGCATGCTAATTACGTTGCCGATTGCCAAATTGCATTATCTCTTATAGTTTCCGAGATATGGACTATCGACATCTGAAAATATTGGCTCTGCTTATAACTTGGGCCAGAATTGTAAAATGGTTTTATGAATTAGCGATTTCGCTCCAATTCACATTCCAAGTAATATTCGGCATACTAATTACGTTGCCGATTGCCAAATTGCATTATCTCTTATAGTTTCCGAGATATGGACAATCGAAATTTTACACCTTAGAGTCTCTTTCTAACTGGGGTCAAAATTGTAAAATGGTCTTACGAATTAGCGATTTCGTTCCAATTCACATTCCAAGTAATATTCGGCATGCTAATTACGCTGCCGATTGCCAAATTGCATTATCTCTTATAGTTTCCGAGATATGGACTATCGACATCTGACAATATTGGCTCTGCTTCTAACTTGGGCCAGAATTGTAAAATGGTCTTATGAATTAGCGATTTCGTTTCAATTCATATTCCAACTAATATTCGGCATGCTAATTACGTTGCCTATTGCCAAATTGCATTATCTCTTATAGTTTCTGAGATATGGACAATCGAAATTTTACACCTTAGAGTCTGTTTCTAACTGGGGTCAAAATTGTAAAATGGTCTTACGAATTAGCGATTTCGTTCCAATTCACATTCCAAGTAATATTCGGCATGCTAGTTACGTTGTCGATTGCCAAATTGCATTATCTCTTATAGTTTCCAAGACATGGACTATCGACATCTGACAATGTTGGCTCTGCTTCTAACTTGGGCTAGAATTGTAAAATGTTCTTATGAATTAGCGATTTCGCTCCAATTCACATTCCAAGTAATATTCGGCATGCTAATTACGCTGCCGATTGCCAAATTGCATTATCTCTTATAGTTTCCGAGATATGGACTATCGACATCTAACAATATTGGCTCTGCTTCTATCTTGGGCCAGAATTGTAAGATGGTCTTATGAATTAGCGATTTCGCTCCAATTCACATTCTAAGTAATATTCGGCATGCTAATTACGTTGCCGATTGCCAAATTGCATTATCTCTTATAGTTTCCGAGATATGGACAATCGAAATTTTACACCTTAGAGTCTGTTTCTAACTGGGGTCAAAATTGTAAAATGGTCTTACGAATTAGCGATTTCGTTCCAATTCACATTCCAAGCAATATTCGGCATGCTAATTACGTTGCCGATTGCCAAATTGCATTATCTCTTATAGTTTCCGAGATATGGACTATCGACATCTGAAAATATTGGCTCTGCTCCTAACTTGGGCCAGAATTGTAAAATGGTCTTATGAACTAGCGATTTCGCTCCAATTCACATTCTAAGTAATATTCGGCATGCTAATTACGTTGCCGATTGCCAAATTGCATTATCTCTTATAGTTTCCGAGATATGGACTATCGACATCTGAAAATATTGGCTCTGCTTATAACTTGGGCCAGAATTGTAAAATGGTCTTATGAATTAGCGATTTCGCTCCAATTCACATTCCAAGTAATATTCGGCATGCTAATTACGTTGCCGATTGCCAAATTGCATTATCTCTTATAGTTTCCGAGATATGGACAATCGAAATTTTACACCTTAGAGTCTGTTTCTAACTGGGGTCAAAATTGTAAAATGGTCTTACGAATTAGCGATTTCGTTCCAATTCACATTCCAAGTAATATTCGGCATGCTAATTACGTTGCCGATTGCCATATTGCATTATCTCTTATAGTTTCCGAGATATGGACTATCGACATCTAACAATATTGGCTCTGCTTCTAACTTGGGCCAGAATTGTAAAATGGTCTTATGAATTAGCGATTTCGCTCCAATTCACATTCCAAGTAATATTCGGCATGCTAATTACGCTGCCGATTGCCAAATTGCATTATCTCTTATAGTTTCCGAGATATGGACTATCGACATCTAACAATATTGGCTCTGCTTCTAACTTGGGCCAGAATTGTAAAATGGTTTTATGAATTAGCGATTTCGCTCCAATTCACATTCTAAGTAATATTCGGCATGCTAATTACGTTGCCGATTGCCAAATTGCATTATCTCTTATAGTTTCCGAGATATGGACAATCGAAATTTTACACCTTAGAGTCTGTTTCTAACTGGGGTCAAAATTGTAAAATGGTCTTACGAATTAGCGATTTCGTTCCAATTCACATTCCAAGTAATATTCGGCATGCTAATTACGTCGCCGATTGCCAAATTGCATTATCTCTTATAGTTTCCGAGATATGGACTATCAACATCTGACAATATTGGCTCTGCTTCTAACTTGGGCCAGAATTGTAAAATGTTCTAATGAATTAGCGATTTCGTTCCAATTCACATTCCAAGTAATATTCGGCATGCTAATTACGTTGCCGATTGCCAAATTGCATTATCTCTTATAGTTTCCGAGATATGGACAATCGAAATTTTACACCTTAGAGTCTGTTTCTAACTGGGGTCAAAATTGTAAAATGGTCTTACGAATTAGCGATTTCGTTCCAATTCACATTACAAGTAATATTCGGCATGCTAATTACGTTGCCGATTGTCAAATTGCATTATCTCTTATAGTTTCCGAGATATGGACTATCGACATCTGAAAATATTGGCTCTGCTTCTAACTTGGGCCAGAATTGTAAAATGGTCTTATGAATTAGCGATTTCGCTCCAATTCACATTCTAAGTAATATTCGGCATGCTAATTACGTTGCCGATTGCCAAATTGCATTATCTCTTATAGTTTCCGAGATATGGACTATCGACATCTGAAAATATTGGCTCTGCTTATAACTTGGGCCAGAATTGTAAAATGGTTTTATGAATTAGCGATTTCGCTCCAATTCACATTCCAAGTAATATTCGACATACTAATTACGTTGCCGATTGCCAAATTGCATTATCTCTTATAGTTTCCGAGATATGGACAATCGAAATCTTACACCTTAGAGTCTGTTTCTAACTGGGGTCAAAATTGTAAAATGGTCTTACGAATTAGCGATTTCGTTCCAATTCACATTCCAAGTAATATTCGGCATGCTAATTACGTTGCCGATTGCCATATTGCATTATCTCTTATAGTTTCCGAGATATGGACTATCGACATCTAACAGTATTGGCTCTGCTTCTAACTTGGGCCAGAATTGTAAAATGGTCTTATGAATTAGCGATTTCGCTCCAATTCACATTCTAAGTAATATTCGGCATGCTAATTACGCTACCGATTGCCAAATTGCATTATCTCTTATAGTTTCCGAGATATGGACTATCGACATCTAACAATATTGGCTCTGCTTCTAACTTGGGCCAGAATTGTAAAATGGTCTTATGAATTAGCGATTTCGCTCCAATTCACATTCTAAGTAATATTCGGCATGCTAATTACGTTGCCGATTGCCAAATTGCATTATCTCTTATAGTTTCCGAGATATGGACAATCGAAATTTTACACCTTAGAGTCTGTTTCTAACTGGGGTCAAAATTGTAAAATGGTCTTACGAATTAGCGATTTCGTTCCAATTCACATTCCAAGTAATATTCGGCATGCTAATTACGTTGCCGATTGCCAAATTGCATTATCTCTTATAGTTTCCGAGATATGGACAATCGAAATTTTACACCTTAGTGTCTGTTTCTAACTGGGGTCAAAATTGTAAAATGGTCTTACGAATTAGCGATTTCGTTCCAATTCACATTCCAAGTAATATTCGGCATGCTAATTACGTTGCCGATTGCCAAATTGCGTTATCTCTTATAGTTTCTGAGATATGGACTATCGACATCTGACATTATTGGCTCTGCTTCTAACTTGGGCCAGAATTGTAAAATGGTCTTATGAATTAGCGATTTCGTTCCAATTCACATTCCAAGTAATATTCGGCATGCTAATTACGTTGCCGATTGCCATATTGCATTATCTCTTATAGTTTCGGAGATATGGACAATCGAAATTTTACACCTTAGTGTCTGTTTCTAACTGGGGTCAAAATTGTAAAATGGTCTTACGAATTAGCGATTTCGTTCCAATTCACATTCCAAGTAATATTCGGCATGCTAATTACGCTGCCGATTGCCATATTGCATTATCTCTTATAGTTTCCGAGATATGGACTATCGACATCTAACAATATTGACTCTGCTTCTAACTTGGGCTAGAATTGTAAAATGGTCTTACGAATTAGCGATTTCGTTCCAATTCACATTCCAAGTAATATTCGGCATGCTAATTACGTTGCCGATTACCAAATTGCATTATCTCTTATAGCTTCCGAGATATGGACTATCGACATCTGACAATATTGGCTCTGCTTCTAACTTGGGCCAGAATTGTAAAATGATCTTATGAATTAGCGATTTCGCTACAATTCACATTTCAAGTAATATTCGGCATGCTAATCACGTTGCCCATTGCCAAATTGCATTATCTCTTATAGTTTCCGAGATATGGACTATCGACATCTAACAATATTGGCTCTGCTTCTAACTTGGGCCAGAATTGTAAAATGGTCTTATGAATTAGCGATTTAGCTCCAATTCACATTCCAAGTAATATTCGGCATGCTAATTACGTCGCCGATTGCCAAATTGCATTATCTCTTATAGTTTCCGAGATATGGACAATCGAAATTTTACACCTTAGAGTCTGTTTCTAACTGGGGCAAAATTGTAAAATTGTCTTACGAATTAGCGATTTCGTTCCTATTCACATTCCAAGTAATATTCGGCATGTTAATTACGCTGCCGATTGCCAAATTGCATTATCTCTTATAGTTTCCGAGATATGGACTATCGACATCTGACAATATTGGCTCTGCTTCTAACTTGCGCCAGAATTGTAAAATGGTCTTATGAATTAGCGATTTCGCTCCAATTCACATTCCAAGTAATATTCGGCATGCTAATTACGTTGCCGATTGCCAAATTGCATTATCTCTTACAGTTTCCGAGATATGGACTATCGACATCTGACAATATTGGCTCTGCTTCTAACTTGGGCCAGAATTGTAAAATGGTCTTATGAATTAGCGATTTCGTTTCAATTTCAAGTAATATTCTGCATGCTAATTACGCTGCCGATTGCCAAATTGCATTATCTCTTATTGTTTCCGAGATATGGACTATCGACATCTGACAATATTGGCTCTGCTTCTAACTTGCGCCAGAATTGTAAAATGGTCTTATGAATTAGCGATTTCGCTCCAATTCACATTCCAAGTAATATTCGGCATGCTAATTACGTTGCCGATTGCCAAATTGCATTATCTCTTATGGTTTCCGAGATATGGACTATCGACATCTGACAATATTGGCTCTGCTTCTACTTGGGCCAGAATTGTAAAATGGTCTTAAGAATTAGCGATTTCGCTCCAATTCACATTCTAAGTAATAATCGGCATGCTAATTACGCTGCCGGTTGCCAAATTGCATTATCTCTTATAGTTTCAGAGATATGAACAATCGAAATTTTACACCTTAGAGTCTCTTTCTAACTGGGGTCAAAATTGTAAAATGGTCTTACGAATTAGCGATTTCGTTCCAATTCACATTCCAAGTAATATTCGGCATGTTAATTACGCTGCCGATTGCCAAATTGCATTATCTCTTATAGTTTCCGAGATATGGACTATCGACATCTGACAATATTGGCTCTGCTTCTAACTTGCGCCAGAATTGTAAAATGGTCTTATGAATTAGCGATTTCGCTCCAATTCACATTCCAAGTAATATTCGGCATGCTAATTACGTTGCCGATTGCCAAATTGCATTATCTCTTACAGTTTCCGAGATATGGACTATCGACATCTGACAATATTGGCTCTGCTTCTAACTTGGGCCAGAATTGTAAAATGGTCTTATGAATTAGCGATTTCGTTTCAATTTCAAGTAATATTCTGCATGCTAATTACGCTGCCGATTGCCAAATTGCATTATCTCTTATAGTTTCCGAGATATGGACTATCGACATCTGACAATATTGGCTCTGCTTCTAACTTGCGCCAGAATTGTAAAATGGTCTTATGAATTAGCGATTTCGCTCCAATTCACATTCCAAGTAATATTCGGCATGCTAATTACGTTGCCGATTGCCAAATTGCATTATCTCTTATGGTTTCCGAGATATGGACTATCGACATCTGACAATATTGGCTCTGCTTCTACTTGGGCCAGAATTGTAAAATGGTCTTAAGAATTAGCGATTTCGCTCCAATTCACATTCTAAGTAATAATCGGCATGCTAATTACGCTGCCGGTTGCCAAATTGCATTATCTCTTATAGTTTCAGAGATATGAACAATCGAAATTTTACACCTTAGAGTCTCTTTCTAACTGGGGTCAAAATTGTAAAATGGTCTTACGAATTAGCGATTTCGTTCCAATTCACATTCCAAGTAATATTCGGCATGCTAATTACGTTGCCGATTACCAAATTGCATTATCTCTTATAGCTTCCGAGATATGGACTATCGACATCTGACAATATTGGCTCTGCTTCTAACTTGGGCCAGAATTGTAAAATGGTCTTATGAATTAGCGATTTCGCTACAATTCACATTTCAAGTAATATTCGGCATGCTAATCACGTTGCCCATTGCCAAATTGCATTATCTCTTATAGTTTCCGAGATATGGACTATCGACATCTAACAATATTGGCTCTGCTTCTAACTTGGGCCAGAATTGTAAAATGGTCTTATGAATTAGCGATTTCGCTCCAATTCACATTCCAAGTAATATTCGGCATGCTAATTACGTTGCCGATTGCCAAATTGCATTATTACTTATAGTTTCCGAGATATGGACTATCGACATCTGACAATATTGGCTCTGCTTCTAACTTGCGCCAGAATTGTAAAATGGTCTTATGAATTAGCGATTTAGCTCCAATTCACATTCCAAGTAATATTCGGCATGCTAATTACGTCGCCGATTGCCAAATTGCATTATCTCTTATAGTTTCCGAGATATGGACAATCGAAATTTTACACCTTAGAGTCTGTTTCTAACTGGGGCAAAATTGTAAAATTGTCTTACGAATTAGCGATTTCGTTCCTATTCACATTCCAAGTAATATTCGGCATGTTAATTACGCTGCCGATTGCCAAATTGCATTATCTCTTATAGTTTCCGAGATATGGACTATCGACATCTGACAATATTGGCTCTGCTTCTAACTTGCGCCAGAATTGTAAAATGGTCTTATGAATTAGCGATTTCGCTCCAATTCACATTCCAAGTAATATTCGGCATGCTAATTACGTTGCCGATTGCCAAATTGCATTATCTCTTACAGTTTCCGAGATATGGACTATCGACATCTGACAATATTGGCTCTGCTTCTAACTTGGGCCAGAATTGTAAAATGGTCTTATGAATTAGCGATTTCGTTTCAATTTCAAGTAATATTCTGCATGCTAATTACGCTGCCGATTGCCAAATTGCATTATCTCTTATAGTTTCCGAGATATGGACTATCGACATCTGACAATATTGGCTCTGCTTCTAACTTGCGCCAGAATTGTAAAATGGTCTTATGAATTAGCGATTTCGCTCCAATTCACATTCCAAGTAATATTCGGCATGCTAATTACGTTGCCGATTGCCAAATTGCATTATCTCTTATGGTTTCCGAGATATGGACTATCGACATCTGACAATATTGGCTCTGCTTCTACTTGGGCCAGAATTGTAAAATGGTCTTAAGAATTAGCGATTTCGCTCCAATTCACATTCTAAGTAATATTCGGCATGCTAATTACGTTGCCGATTGCCAAATTGCATTATCTCTTATAGTTTCAGAGATATGAACAATCGAAATTTTACACCTTAGAGTCTCTTTCTAACTGGGGTCAAAATTGTAAAATGGTCTTACGAATTAGCGATTTCGTTCCAATTCACATTCCAAGTAATATTCGGCATGCTAATTACGCTGCCGATTGCCAAATTGCATTATCTCTTATAGTTTCCGAGATATGGACTATCGACATCTGACAATATAGGCTCTGCTTCTAACTTGGGCCAGAATTGTAAAATGGTCTTATGAATTAGCGATTTCGTTCCAATTCACATTCCAAGTAATATTCGGCATGCTAATTACGTTGCCGATTGCCATATTGCATTATCTCTTATAGTTTCCGAGATATGGACTATCGACATCTAACAATATTGGCTCTGCTTCTAACTTGGGCCAGAATTGTAAAATGGTCTTATGAATTAGCGATTTCGCTCCAATTCACATTCTAAGTAATAATCGGCATGCTAATTACGCTGCCGGTTGCCAAATTGCATTATCTCTTATAGTTTCCGAGATATGGACTATCGACATCTAACAATATTTGCTCTGCTTCTAACTTGGGCCAGAATTGTAAAATGGTCTTATGAATTAGCGATTTCGCTCCAATTCACATTCTAAGTAATATTCGGCATGCTAATTACGTTGCCGATTGCCAAATTGCATTATCTCTTATAGTTTCCGAGATATGGACTATCGACATCTGAAAATATTGGCTCTGCTTATAACTTGGGCCAGAATTGTAAAATGGTTTTATGAATTAGCGATTTCGCTCCAATTCACATTCTAAGTAATATTCGGCATGCTAATTACGTTGCCGATTGCCAAATTGCATTATCTCTTATAGTTTCCGAGATATGGACAATCGAAATTTTACACCTTAGAGTCTGTTTCTAACTGGGGTCAAAATTGTAAAATGGTCTTACGAATTAGCGATTTCGTTCCAATTCACATTCCAAGTAATATTCGGCATGCTAATTACGTTGCCGATTGCCAAATTGCATTATCTCTTATAGTTTCCGAGATATGGACTATCGACATCTGAAAATATTGGCTCTGCTTATAACTTGGGCCAGAATTGTAAAATGGTCTTACGAATTAGCGATTTCGTTCCAATTCACATTCCAAGTAATATTCGGCATGCTAATTACGTTGCCGATTGCCAAATTGCGTTATCTCTTATAGTTTCTGAGATATGGACTATCGACATCTGACATTATTGGCTCTGCTTCTAACTTGGGCCAGAATTGTATAATGGTCTTATGAATTAGCGATTTCGTTCCAATTCACATTCCAAGTAATATTCGGCATGCTAATTACGTTGCCGATTGCCATATTGCATTATCTCTTATAGTTTCGGAGATATGGACAATCGAAATTTTACACCTTAGTGTCTGTTTCTAACTGGGGTCAAAATTGTAAAATGGTCTTACGAATTAGCGATTTCGTTCCAATTCACATTCCAAGTAATATTCGGCATGCTAATTACGCTGCCGATTGCCATATTGCATTATCTCTTATAGTTTCCGAGATATGGACTATCGACATCTAACAATATTGACTCTGCTTCTAACTTGGGCTAGAATTGTAAAATGGTCTTACGAATTAGCGATTTCGTTCCAATTCACATTCCAAGTAATATTCGGCATGCTAATTACGTTGCCGATTACCAAATTGCATTATCTCTTATAGCTTCCGAGATATGGACTATCGACATCTGACAATATTGGCTCTGCTTCTAACTTGGGCCAGAATTGTAAAATGATCTTATGAATTAGCGATTTCGCTACAATTCACATTTCAAGTAATATTCGGCATGCTAATCACGTTGCCCATTGCCAAATTGCATTATCTCTTATAGTTTCCGAGATATGGACTATCGACATCTAACAATATTGGCTCTGCTTCTAACTTGGGCCAGAATTGTAAAATGGTCTTATGAATTAGCGATTTCGCTCCAATTCACATTCCAAGTAATATTCGGCATGCTAATTACGTTGCCGATTGCCAAATTGCATTATTACTTATAGTTTCCGAGATATGGACTATCGACATCTGACAATATTGGCTCTGCTTCTAACTTGCGCCAGAATTGTAAAATGGTCTTATGAATTAGCGATTTAGCTCCAATTCACATTCCAAGTAATATTCGGCATGCTAATTACGTCGCCGATTGCCAAATTGCATTATCTCTTATAGTTTCCGAGATATGGACAATCGAAATTTTACACCTTAGAGTCTGTTTCTAACTGGGGCAAAATTGTAAAATTGTCTTACGAATTAGCGATTTCGTTCCTATTCACATTCCAAGTAATATTCGGCATGTTAATTACGCTGCCGATTGCCAAATTGCATTATCTCTTATAGTTTCCGAGATATGGACTATCGACATCTGACAATATTGGCTCTGCTTCTAACTTGCGCCAGAATTGTAAAATGGTCTTATGAATTAGCGATTTCGCTCCAATTCACATTCCAAGTAATATTCGGCATGCTAATTACGTTGCCGATTGCCAAATTGCATTATCTCTTACAGTTTCCGAGATATGGACTATCGACATCTGACAATATTGGCTCTGCTTCTAACTTGGGCCAGAATTGTAAAATGGTCTTATGAATTAGCGATTTCGTTTCAATTTCAAGTAATATTCTGCATGCTAATTACGCTGCCGATTGCCAAATTGCATTATCTCTTATAGTTTCCGAGATATGGACTATCGACATCTGACAATATTGGCTCTGCTTCTAACTTGCGCCAGAATTGTAAAATGGTCTTATGAATTAGCGATTTCGCTCCAATTCACATTCCAAGTAATATTCGGCATGCTAATTACGTTGCCGATTGCCAAATTGCATTATCTCTTATGGTTTCCGAGATATGGACTATCGACATCTGACAATATTGGCTCTGCTTCTACTTGGGCCAGAATTGTAAAATGGTCTTAAGAATTAGCGATTTCGCTCCAATTCACATTCCAAGTAATATTCGGCATGCTAATTACGTTGCCGATTGCCAAATTGCATTATCTCTTATGGTTTCCGAGATATGGACTATCGACATCTGACAATATTGGCTCTGCTTCTAACTTGCGCCAGAATTGTAAAATGGTCTTATGAATTAGCGATTTCGCTCCAATTCACATTCCAAGTAATATTCGGCATGCTAATTACGTTGCCGATTGCCAAATTGCATTATCTCTTATGGTTTCCGAGATATGGACTATCGACATCTGACAATATTGACTCTGCTTCTAACTTGGGCTAGAATTGTAAAATTGTCTTACGAATTAGCGATTTCGTTCCTATTCACATTCCAAGTAATATTCGGCATGTTAATTACGCTGCCGATTGCCAAATTGCATTATCTCTTATAGTTTCCGAGATATGGACTATCGACATCTGACAATATTGGCTCTGCTTCTAACTTGCGCCAGAATTGTAAAATGGTCTTATGAATTAGCGATTTCGCTCCAATTCACATTCCAAGTAATATTCGGCATGCTAATTACGTTGCCGATTGCCAAATTGCATTATCTCTTACAGTTTCCGAGATATGGACTATCGACATCTGACAATATTGGCTCTGCTTCTAACTTGGGCCAGAATTGTAAAATGGTCTTATGAATTAGCGATTTCGTTTCAATTTCAAGTAATATTCTGCATGCTAATTACGCTGCCGATTGCCAAATTGCATTATCTCTTATAGTTTCCGAGATATGGACTATCGACATCTGACAATATTGGCTCTGCTTCTAACTTGCGCCAGAATTGTAAAATGGTCTTATGAATTAGCGATTTCGCTCCAATTCACATTCCAAGTAATATTCGGCATGCTAATTACGTTGCCGATTGCCAAATTGCATTATCTCTTATGGTTTCCGAGATATGGACTATCGACATCTGACAATATTGGCTCTGCTTCTACTTGGGTCAAAATTGTAAAATGGTCTTACGAATTAGCGATTTCGTTCCAATTCACATTCCAAGTAATATTCGGCATGCTAATTACGCTGCCGATTGCCAAATTGCATTATCTCTTATAGTTTCCGAGATATGGACTATCGACATCTGACAATATAGGCTCTGCTTCTAACTTGGGCCAGAATTGTAAAATGGTCTTATGAATTAGCGATTTCGTTCCAATTCACATTCCAAGTAATATTCGGCATGCTAATTACGTTGCCGATTGCCATATTGCATTATCTCTTATAGTTTCCGAGATATGGACTATCGACATCTAACAATATTGGCTCTGCTTCTAACTTGGGCCAGAATTGTAAAATGGTCTTATGAATTAGCGATTTCGCTCCAATTCACATTCTAAGTAATATTCGGCATGCTAATTACGCTGCCGGTTGCCAAATTGCATTATCTCTTATAGTTTCCGAGATATGGACTATCGACATCTAACAATATTTGCTCTGCTTCTAACTTGGGCCAGAATTGTAAAATGGTCTTATGAATTAGCGATTTCGCTCCAATTCACATTCTAAGTAATATTCGGCATGCTAATTACGTTGCCGATTGCCAAATTGCATTATCTCTTATAGTTTCCGAGATATGGACTATCGACATCTGAAAATATTGGCTCTGCTTATAACTTGGGCCAGAATTGTAAAATGGTTTTATGAATTAGCGATTTCGCTCCAATTCACATTCCAAGTAATATTCGGCATACTAATTACGTTGCCGATTGCCAAATTGCATTATCTCTTATAGTTTCCGAGATATGGACAATCGAAATTTTACACCTTAGAGTCTCTTTCTAACTGGGGTCAAAATTGTAAAATGGTCTTACGAATTAGCGATTTCGTTCCAATTCACATTCCAAGTAATATTCGGCATGCTAGTTACGTTGTCGATTGCCAAATTGCATTATCTCTTATAGTTTCCAAGACATGGACTATCGACATCTGACAATGTTGGCTCTGCTTCTAACTTGGGCTAGAATTGTAAAATGTTCTTATGAATTAGCGATTTCGCTCCAATTCACATTCCAAGTAATATTCGGCATGCTAATTACGCTGCCGATTGCCAAATTGCGTTATCTCTTATAGTTTCCGAGATAT
This sequence comes from Rhynchophorus ferrugineus, assembly GCF_030347505.1. Lineage (NCBI taxonomy): Eukaryota > Metazoa > Arthropoda > Insecta > Coleoptera > Curculionidae > Rhynchophorus > Rhynchophorus ferrugineus. Next base: position 967,243 of record NW_027472597.1, read on the forward strand.
GGACTATCGACATCTAACAATATTGGCTCTGCTTCTATCTTGGGCCAGAATTGTAAGATGGTCTTATGAATTAGCGATTTCGCTCCAATTCACATTCTAAGTAATATTCGGCATGCTAATTACGTTGCCGATTGCCAAATTGCATTATCTCTTATAGTTTCCGAGATATGGACAATCGAAATTTTACACCTTAGAGTCTGTTTCTAACTGGGGTCAAAATTGTAAAATGGTCTTACGAATTAGCGATTTCGTTCCAATTCACATTCCAAGCAATATTCGGCATGCTAATTACGTTGCCGATTGCCAAATTGCATTATCTCTTATAGTTTCCGAGATATGGACTATCGACATCTGAAAATATTGGCTCTGCTCCTAACTTGGGCCAGAATTGTAAAATGGTCTTATGAACTAGCGATTTCGCTCCAATTCACATTCTAAGTAATATTCGGCATGCTAATTACGTTGCCGATTGCCAAATTGCATTATCTCTTATAGTTTCCGAGATATGGACTATCGAAATTTTACACCTTAGAGTCTGTTTCTAACTGTTGTCAAAATTGTAAAATGGTCTTACGAATTAGCGATTTCGTTCCAATTCACATTCCAAGTAATATTCGGCATGCCAATTACGTCGCCGATTGCCAAATTGCATTATCTCTTATAGTTTCCGAGATATGGACTATCAACATCTGACAATATTGGCTCTGCTTCTAACTTGGGCCAGAATTGTAAAATGTTCTTATGAATTAGCGATTTCGTTCCAATTCACATTCCAAGTAATATTCGGCATGCTAATTACGTTGCCGATTGCCAAATTGCATTATCTCTTATAGTTTCCGAGATATGGACAATCGAAATTTTACACCTTAGAGTCTGTTTCTAACTGGGGTCAAAATTGTAAAATGGTCTTACGAATTAGCGATTTCGTTCCAATTCACATTACAAGTAATATTCGGCATGCTAATTACGTTGCCGATTGTCAAATTGCATTATCTCTTATAGTTTCCGAGATATGGACTATCGACATCTGAAAATATTGGCTCTGCTTCTAACTTGGGCCAGAATTGTAAAATGGTCTTATGAATTAGCGATTTCGCTCCAATTCACATTCTAAGTAATATTCGGCATGCTAATTACGTTGCCGATTGCCAAATTGCATTATCTCTTATAGTTTCCGATATATGGACTATCGACATCTGAAAATATTGGCTCTGCTTATGACTTGGGCCAGAATTGTAAAATGGTTTTATGAATTAGCGATTTCGCTCCAATTCACATTCCAAGTAATATTCGGCATACTAATTACGTTGCCGATTGCCAAATTGCATTATCTCTTATAGTTTCCGAGATATGGACAATCGAAATCTTACACCTTAGAGTCTGTTTCTAACTGGGGTCAAAATTGTAAAATGGTCTTACGAATTAGCGATTTCGTTCCAATTCACATTCCAAGTAATATTCGGCATGCTAATTACGTTGCCGATTGCCATATTGCATTATCTCTTATAGTTTCCGAGATATGGACTATCGACATCTAACAGTATTGGCTCTGCTTCTAACTTGGGCCAGAATTGTAAAATGGTCTTATGAATTAGCGATTTCGCTCCAATTCACATTCTAAGTAATATTCGGCATGCTAATTACGCTGCCGATTGCCAAATTGCATTATCTCTTATAGTTTCCGAGATATGGACTATCGACATCTAACAATATTGGCTCTGCTTCTAACTTGGGCCAGAATTGTAAAATGGTCTTATGAATTAGCGATTTCGCTCCAATTCACATTCTAAGTAATATTCGGCATGCTAATTACGTTGCGGATTGCCAAATTGCATTATCTCTTATAGTTTCCGAGATATGGACAATCGAAATTTTACACCTTAGAGTCTGTTTCTAACTGGGGTCAAAATTGTAAAATGGTCTTACGAATTAGCGATTTCGTTCCAATTCACATTCCAAGTAATATTCGGCATGCTAATTACGTTGCCGATTGCCAAATTGCATTATCTCTTATAGTTTCCGAGATATGGACTATCGACATCTGAAAATATTGGCTCTGCTTATAACTTGGGCCAGAATTGTAAAATGGTCTTACGAATTAGCGATTTCGTTCCAATTCACATTCCAAGTAATATTCGGCATGCTAATTACGTTGCCGATTGCCAAATTGCGTTATCTCTTATAGTTTCTGAGATATGGACTATCGACATCTGACATTATTGGCTCTGCTTCTAACTTGGGCCAGAATTGTAAAATGGTCTTTTGAATTAGCGATTTCGTTCCAATTCACATTCCAAGTAATATTCGGCATGCTAATTACGTTGCCGATTGCCATATTGCATTATCTCTTATAGTTTCGGAGATATGGACAATCGAAATTTTACACCTTAGTGTCTGTTTCTAACTGGGGTCAAAATTGTAAAATGGTCTTACGAATTAGCGATTTCGTTCCAATTCACATTCCAAGTAATATTCGGCATGCTAATTACGCTGCCGATTGCCATATTGCATTATCTCTTATAGTTTCCGAGATATGGACTATCGACATCTAACAATATTGACTCTGCTTCTAACTTGGGCCAGAATTGTAAAATGATCTTATGAATTAGCGATTTCGCTACAATTCACATTTCAAGTAATATTCGGCATGCTAATCACGTTGCCCATTGCCAAATTGCATTATCTCTTATAGTTTCCGAGATATGGACTATCGACATCTAACAATATTGGCTCTGCTTCTAACTTGGGCCAGAATTGTAAAATGGTCTTATGAATTAGCGATTTCGCTCCAATTCACATTCCAAGTAATATTCGGCATGCTAATTACGTTGCCGATTGCCAAATTGCATTATTACTTATAGTTTCCGAGATATGGACTATCGACATCTGACAATATTGGCTCTGCTTCTAACTTGCGCCAGAATTGTAAAATGGTCTTATGAATTAGCGATTTAGCTCCAATTCACATTCCAAGTAATATTCGGCATGCTAATTACGTTGCCGATTGCCAAATTGCATTATCTCTTATAGTTTCCGAGATATGGACAATCGAAATTTTACACCTTAGAGTCTGTTTCTAACTGGGGCAAAATTGTAAAATTGTCTTACGAATTAGCGATTTCGTTCCTATTCACATTCCAAGTAATATTCGGCATGTTAATTACGCTGCCGATTGCCAAATTGCATTATCTCTTATAGTTTCCGAGATATGGACTATCGACATCTGACAATATTGGCTCTGCTTCTAACTTGCGCCAGAATTGTAAAATGGTCTTATGAATTAGCGATTTCGCTCCAATTCACATTCCAAGTAATATTCGGCATGCTAATTACGTTGCCGATTGCCAAATTGCATTATCTCTTACAGTTTCCGAGATATGGACTATCGACATCTGACAATATTGGCTCTGCTTCTAACTTGGGCCAGAATTGTAAAATGGTCTTATGAATTAGCGATTTCGTTTCAATTCCAAGTAATATTCTGCATGCTAATTACGCTGCCGATTGCCAAATTGCATTATCTCTTATAGTTTCCGAGATATGGACTATCGACATCTGACAATATTGGCTCTGCTTCTAACTTGCGCCAGAATTGTAAAATGGTCTTATGAATTAGCGATTTCGCTCCAATTCACATTCCAAGTAATATTCGGCATGCTAATTACGTTGCCGATTGCCAAATTGCATTATCTCTTATAGTTTCAGAGATATGAACAATCGAAATTTTACACCTTAGAGTCTCTTTCTAACTGGGGTCAAAATTGTAAAATGGTCTTACGAATTAGCGATTTCGTTCCAATTCACATTCCAAGTAATATTCGGCATGCTAATTACGCTGCCGATTGCCAAATTGCATTATCTCTTATAGTTTCCGAGATATGGACTATCGACATCTGACAATATAGGCTCTGCTTCTAACTTGGGCCAGAATTGTAAAATGGTCTTATGAATTAGCGATTTCGTTCCAATTCACATTCCAAGTAATATTCGGCATGCTAATTACGTTGCCGATTGCCATATTGCATTATCTCTTATAGTTTCCGAGATATGGACTATCGACATCTAACAATATTGGCTCTGCTTCTAACTTGGGCCAGAATTGTAAAATGGTCTTATGAATTAGCGATTTCGCTCCAATTCACATTCTAAGTAATATTCGGCATGCTAATTACGCTGCCGGTTGCCAAATTGCATTATCTCTTATAGTTTCCGAGATATGGACTATCGACATCTAACAATATTTGCTCTGCTTCTAACTTGGGCCAGAATTGTAAAATGGTCTTATGAATTAGCGATTTCGCTCCAATTCACATTCTAAGTAATATTCGGCATGCTAATTACGTTGCCTATTGCCAAATTGCATTATCTCTTATAGTTTCCGAGATATGGACAATCGAAATTTTACACCTTAGAGTCTGTTTCTAACTGGGGTCAAAATTGTAAAATGGTCTTACGAATTAGCGATTTCGATCCAATTCACATTTCAAGTAATATTCGGCATGCTAATTACGTTGCCGATTGCCAAATTGCATTATCTCTTATAGTTTCCGAGATATGGACTATCGACATCTGAAAATATTGGCTCTGCTTATAACTTGGGCCAGAATTGTAAAATGGTCTTATGAATTAGCGATTTCGCTCCAATTCACATTCCAAGTAATATTCGGCATGCTAATTACGTTGCCGATTGCCAAATTGCATTATCTCTTATAGTTTCCGAGATATGGACAATCAAAATTTTACACCTTAGAGTCTGTTTCTAACTGGGGTCAAAATTGTAAAATGGTCTTACGAATTAGCGATTTCGTTCCAATTCACATTCCAAGTAATATTCGGCATGTTAATTACGCTGCCGATTGCCATATTGCATTATCTCTTATAGTTTCCGAGATATGGACTATCGACATCTAACAATATTGACTCTGCTTCTAACTTGGGCCAGAATTGTAAAATGGTCTTACGAATTAGCGAATTCGTTCCAATTCTCATTCCAAGTAATATTCGGCATGCTAATTACGTTGCCGATTGCCATATTGCATTATTTCTTATAGTTTCCGAGATATGGACTATCGACATCTAACAATATTGGCTCTGCTTCTAACTTGGGCCAGAATTGTAAAATGGTCTTATGAATTAGCGATTTCGCTCCAATTCACATTCTAAGTAATATTCGGCATGCTAATTACGCTGCCGGTTGCCAAATTGCATTATCTCTTATAGTTTCCGAGATATGGACTATCGACATCTAACAATATTTGCTCTGCTTCTAACTTGGGCCAGAATTGTAAAATGGTCTTATGAATTAGCGATTTCGCTCCAATTCACATTCTAAGTAATATTCGGCATGCTAATTACGTTGCCTATTGCCAAATTGCATTATCTCTTATAGTTTCCGAGATATGGACAATCGAAATTTTACACCTTAGAGTCTGTTTCTAACTGGGGTCAAAATTGTAAAATGGTCTTACGAATTAGCGATTTCGATCCAATTCACATTTCAAGTAATATTCGGCATGCTAATTACGTTGCCGATTGCCAAATTGCATTATCTCTTATAGTTTCCGAGATATGGACTATCGACATCTGAAAATATTGGCTCTGCTTATAACTTGGGCCAGAATTGTAAAATGGTCTTATGAATTAGCGATTTCGCTCCAATTCACATTCCAAGTAATATTCGGCATGCTAATTGCGTTGCCGATTGCCAAATTGCATTATCTCTTATAGTTTCCGAGATATGGACAATCAAAATTTTACACCTTAGAGTCTGTTTCTAACTGGGGTCAAAATTGTAAAATGGTCTTACGAATTAGCGATTTCGTTCCAATTCACATTCCAAGTAATATTCGGCATGTTAATTACGCTGCCGATTGCCATATTGCATTATCTCTTATAGTTTCCGAGATATGGACTATCGACATCTAACAATATTGACTCTGCTTCTAACTTGGGCCAGAATTGTAAAATGGTCTTACGAATTAGCGATTTCGTTCCAATTCTCATTCCAAGTAATATTCGGCATGCTAATTACGTTGCCGATTGCCAAATTGCATTATCTCTTATAGCTTCCGAGATATGGACTATCGACATCTAACAATATTGGCTCTGCTTCTAACTTGGGCCAGAATTGTAAAATGGTCTTATGAATTAGCGATTTCGCTCCAATTCACATTCCAAGTAATATTCGGCATGCTAATTACGTTGCCGATTGCCAAATTGCATTATCTCTTATAGTTTCCGAGATATGGACTATCGACATCTGACAATATTGGCTCTGCTTCTAACTTGGGCCAGAATTGTAAAATGGTCTTATGAATTAGCGATTTCGCTCCATTTCACATTCCAAGTAATATTCGGCATGCTAATTACGTTGCCGATTGCCAAATTGCATTATCTCTTACAGTTTCCGAGATATGGACTATCGACATCTGACAATATTGGCTCTGCTTCTAACTTGGGCCAGAATTGTAAAATGGTCTTATGAATTAGCGATTTCGTTTCAATTCCAAGTAATATTCTGCATGCTAATTACGCTGCCGATTGCCAAATTGCATTATCTCTTATAGTTTCCGAGATATGGACTATCGACATCTGACAATATTGGCTCTGCTTCTAACTTGCGCCAGAATTGTAAAATGGTCTTATGAATTAGCGATTTCGCTCCAATTCACATTCCAAGTAATATTCGGCATGCTAATTACGTTGCCGATTGCCAAATTGCATTATCTCTTATGGTTTCCGAGATATGGACTATCGACATCTGACAATATTGGCTCTGCTTCTACTTGGGCCAGAATTGTAAAATGGTCTTAAGAATTAGCGATTTCGCTCCAATTCACATTCCAAGTAATATTCGGCATGCTAATTACGTTGCCGATTGCCAAATTGCATTATCTCTTATAGTTTCAGAGATATGAACAATCGAAATTTTACACCTTAGAGTCTCTTTCTAACTGGGGTCAAAATTGTAAAATGGTCTTACGAATTAGCGATTTCGTTCCAATTCACATTCCAAGTAATATTCGGCATGCTAATTACGCTGCCGATTGCCAAATTGCATTATCTCTTATAGTTTCCGAGATATGGACTATCGACATCTGACAATATAGGCTCTGCTTCTAACTTGGGCCAGAATTGTAAAATGGTCTTATGAATTAGCGATTTCGTTCCAATTCACATTCCAAGTAATATTCGGCATGCTAATTACGTTGCCGATTGCCATATTGCATTATCTCTTATAGTTTCCGAGATATGGACTATCGACATCTAACAATATTGGCTCTGCTTCTAACTTGGGCCAGAATTGTAAAATGGTCTTATGAATTAGCGATTTCGCTCCAATTCACATTCTAAGTAATATTCGGCATGCTAATTACGCTGCCGGTTGCCAAATTGCATTATCTCTTATAGTTTCCGAGATATGGACTATCGACATCTAACAATATTTGCTCTGCTTCTAACTTGGGCCAGAAATGTAAAATGGTCTTATGAATTAGCGATTTCGCTCCAATTCACATTCTAAGTAATATTCGGCATGCTAATTACGTTGCCTATTGCCAAATTGCATTATCTCTTATAGTTTCCGAGATATGGACAATCGAAATTTTACACCTTAGAGTCTGTTTCTAACTGGGGTCAAAATTGTAAAATGGTCTTACGAATTAGCGATTTCGATCCAATTCACATTTCAAGTAATATTCGGCATGCTAATTACGTTGCCGATTGCCAAATTGCATTATCTCTTATAGTTTCCGAGATATGGACTATCGACATCTGAAAATATTGGCTCTGCTTATAACTTGGGCCAGAATTGTAAAATGGTCTTATGAATTAGCGATTTCGCTCCAATTCACATTCCAAGTAATATTCGGCATGCTAATTACGTTGCCGATTGCCAAATTGCATTATCTCTTATAGTTTCCGAGATATGGACAATCAAAATTTTACACCTTAGAGTCTGTTTCTAACTGGGGTCAAAATTGTAAAATGGTCTTACGAATTAGCGATTTCGTTCCAATTCACATTCCAAGTAATATTCGGCATGTTAATTACGCTGCCGATTGCCATATTGCATTATCTCTTATAGTTTCCGAGATATGGACTATCGACATCTAACAATATTGACTCTGCTTCTAACTTGGGCCAGAATTGTAAAATGGTCTTACGAATTAGCGATTTCGTTCCAATTCTCATTCCAAGTAATATTCGGCATGCTAATTACGTTGCCGATTGCCATATTGCATTATCTCTTATAGTTTCCGAGATATGGACTATCGACATCTAACAATATTGGCTCTGCTTCTAACTTGGGCCAGAATTGTAAAATGGTCTTATGAATTAGCGATTTCGCTCCAATTCACATTCTAAGTAATATTCGGCATGCTAATTACGCTGCCGGTTGCCAAATTGCATTATCTCTTATAGTTTCCGAGATATGGACTATCGACATCTAACAATATTTGCTCTGCTTCTAACTTGGGCCAGAATTGTAAAATGGTCTTATGAATTAGCGATTTCGCTCCAATTCACATTCTAAGTAATATTCGGCATGCTAATTACGTTGCCTATTGCCAAATTGCATTATCTCTTATAGTTTCCGAGATATGGACAATCGAAATTTTACACCTTAGAGTCTGTTTCTAACTGGGGTCAAAATTGTAAAATGGTCTTACGAATTAGCGATTTCGATCCAATTCACATTTCAAGTAATATTCGGCATGCTAATTACGTTGCCGATTGCCAAATTGCATTATCTCTTATAGTTTCCGAGATATGGACTATCGACATCTGAAAATATTGGCTCTGCTTATTACTTGGGCCAGAATTGTAAAATGGTCTTATGAATTAGCGATTTCGCTCCAATTCACATTCCAAGTAATATTCGGCATGCTAATTACGTTGCCGATTGCCAAATTGCATTATCTCTTATAGTTTCCGAGATATGGACAATCAAAATTTTACACCTTAGAGTCTGTTTCTAACTGGGGTCAAAATTGTAAAATGGTCTTACGAATTAGCGATTTCGTTCCAATTCACATTCCAAGTAATATTCGGCATGTTAATTACGCTGCCGATTGCCATATTGCATTATCTCTTATAGTTTCCGAGATATGGACTATCGACATCTAACAATATTGACTCTGCTTCTAACTTGGGCCAGAATTGTAAAATGGTCTTACGAATTAGCGATTTCGTTCCAATTCTCATTCCAAGTAATATTCGGCATGCTAATTACGTTGCCGATTGCCAAATTGCATTATCTCTTATAGCTTCCGAGATATGGACTATCGACATCTAACAATATTGGCTCTGCTTCTAACTTGGGCCAGAATTGTAAAATGGTCTTATGAATTAGCGATTTCGCTCCAATTCACATTCCAAGTAATATTCGGCATGCTAATTACGTTGCCCATTGCCAAATTGCATTATCTCTTATAGTTTCCGAGATATGGACTATCGACATCTAACAATATTGGCTCTGCTTCTAACTTGGGCCAGAATTGTAAAATGGTCTTATGAATTAGCGATTTCGCTCCAATTCACACTCCAAGTAATATTCGGCATGCTAATTACGTTGCCGATTGCCAAATTGCATTACTACTTATAGTTTCCGAGATATGGACTATCGACATCTGACAATATTTTCTCTGTTTCTAACTTGCGCCAGAATTGTAAAATGGTCTTATGAATTAGCGATTTGGCTCCAATTCACATTCCAAGTAATATTCGGCATGCTAATTACGTTGCCGATTGCCAAATTGCATTATCTCTTATAGTTTCCGAGATATGGACAATCGAAATTTTACACCTTAGAGTCTGTTTCTAACTGGGGTCAAAATTGTAAAATGGTCTTACGAATTAGCGATTTCGTTCCAATTCACATTCCAAGCAATATTCGGCATGCTAATTACGTTGCCGATTGCCAAATTGCATTATCTCTTATAGTTTCCGAGATATGGACTATCGACATCTGAAAATATTGGCTCTGCTCCTAACTTGGGCCAGAATTATAAAATGGTCTTATGAACTAGCGATTTCGCTCCAATTCACATTCTAAGTAATATTCGGCATGCTAATTACGTTGCCGATTGCCAAATTGCATTATCTCTTATAGTTTCCGAGATATGGACTATCGACATCTGAAAATATTGGCTCTGCTTATAACTTGGGCCAGAATTGTAAAATGGTCTTATGAATTAGCGATTTCGCTCCAATTCACATTCCAAGTAATATTCGGCATGCTAATTACGTTGCCGATTGCCAAATTGCATTATCTCTTATAGTTTCCGAGATATGGACAATCGAAATTTTACACCTTAGAGTCTGTTTCTAACTGGGGTCAAAATTGTAAAATGGTCTTACGAATTAGCGATTTCGTTCCAATTCACATTCCAAGTAATATTCGGCATGCTAATTACGTTGCCGATTGCCATATTGCATTATCTCTTATAGTTTCCGAGATATGGACTATCGACATCTAACAATATTGGCTCTGCTTCTAACTTGGGCCAGAATTGTAAAATGGTCTTATGAATTAGCGATTTCGCTCCAATTCACATTCCAAGTAATATTCGGCATGCTAATTACGCTGCCGATTGCCAAATTGCATTATCTCTTATAGTTTCCGAGATATGGACTATCGACATCTAACAATATTGGCTCTGCTTCTAACTTGGGCCAGAATTGTAAAATGGTTTTATGAATTAGCGATTTCGCTCCAATTCACATTCTAAGTAATATTCGGCATGCTAATTACGTTGCCGATTGCCAAATTGCATTATCTCTTATAGTTTCCGAGATATGGACAATCGAAATTTTACACCTTAGAGTCTGATTCTAACTGGGGTCAAAATTGTAAAATGGTCTTACGAATTAGCGATTTCGTTCCAATTCACATTCCAAGTAATATTCGGCATGCTAATTACGTCGCCGATTGCCAAATTGCATTATCTCTTATAGTTTCCGAGATATGGACTATCAACATCTGACAATATTGGCTCTGCTTCTAACTTGGGCCAGAATTGTAAAATGTTCTTATGAATTAGCGATTTCGTTCCAATTCACATTCCAAGTAATATTCGGCATGCTAATTACGTTGCCGATTGCCAAATTGCATTATCTCTTATAGTTTCCGAGATATGGACAATCGAAATTTTACACCTTAGAGTCTGTTTCTAACTGGGGTCAAAATTGTAAAATGGTCTTACGAATTAGCGATTTCGTTCCAATTCACATTACAAGTAATATTCGGCATGCTAATTACGTTGCCGATTGTCAAATTGCATTATCTCTTATAGTTTCCGAGATATGGACTATCGACATCTGAAAATATTGGCTCTGCTTCTAACTTGGGCCAGAATTGTAAAATGGTCTTATGAATTAGCGATTTCGCTCCAATTCACATTCCAAGTAATATTCGGCATGCTAATTACGTTGCCGATTGCCAAATTGCATTATCTCTTATAGTTTCCGAGATATGGACTATCGACATCTGAAAATATTGGCTCTGCTTATAACTTGGGCCAGAATTGTAAAATGGTTTTATGAATTAGCGATTTCGCTCCAATTCACATTCCAAGTAATATTCGGCATACTAATTACGTTGCCGATTGCCAAATTGCATTATCTCTTATAGTTTCCGAGATATGGACAATCGAAATCTTACACCTTAGAGTCTGTTTCTAACTGGGGTCAAAATTGTAAAATGGTCTTACGAATTAGCGATTTCGTTCCAATTCACATTCCAAGTAATATTCGGCATGCTAATTACGTTGCCGATTGCCATATTGCATTATCTCTTATAGTTTCCGAGATATGGACTATCGACATCTAACAGTATTGGCTCTGCTTCTAACTTGGGCCAGAATTGTAAAATGGTCTTATGAATTAGCGATTTCGCTCCAATTCACATTCTAAGTAATATTCGGCATGCTAATTACGCTGCCGATTGCCAAATTGCATTATCTCTTATAGTTTCCGAGATATGGACTGTCGACATCTAACAATATTGGCTCTGCTTCTAACTTGGGCCAGAATTGTAAAATGGTCTTATGAATTAGCGATTTCGCTCCAATTCACATTCTAAATAATATTCGGCATGCTAATTACGTTGCCGATTGCCAAATTGCATTATCTCTTATAGTTTCCGAGATATGGACAATCGAAATTTTACACCTTAGAGTCTGTTTCTAACTGGGGTCAAAATTGTAAAATGGTCTTACGAATTAGCGATTTCGTTCCAATTCACATTCCAAGTAATATTCGGCATGCTAATTACGTTGCCGATTGCCAAATTGCATTATCTCTTATAGTTTCCGAGATATGGACTATCGACATCTGAAAATATTGGCTCTGCTTATAACTTGGGCCAGAATTGTAAAATGGTCTTACGAATTAGCGATTTCGTTCCAATTCACATTCCAAGTAATATTCGGCATGCTAATTACGTTGCCGATTGCCAAATTGCGTTATCTCTTATAGTTTCTGAGATATGGACTATCGACATCTGACATTATTGGCTCTGCTTCTAACTTGGGCCAGAATTGTAAAATGGTCTTATGAATTAGCGATTTCGTTCCAATTCACATTCCAAGTAATATTCGGCATGCTAATTACGTTGCCGATTGCCATATTGCATTATCTCTTATAGTTTCGGAGATATGGACAATCGAAATTTTACACCTTAGTGTCTGTTTCTAACTGGGGTCAAAATTGTAAAATGGTCTTACGAATTAGCGATTTCGTTCCAATTCACATTCCAAGTAATATTCGGCATGCTAATTACGCTGCCGATTGCCATATTGCATTATCTCTTATAGTTTCCGAGATATGGACTATCGACATCTAACAATATTGACTCTGCTTCTAACTTGGGCTAGAATTGTAAAATGGTCTTACGAATTAGCGATTTCGTTCCAATTCACATTCCAAGTAATATTCGGCATGCTAGTTACGTTGCCGATTGCCAAATTGCATTATCTCTTATAGCTTCCGAGATATGGACTATCGACATCTGACAATATTGGCTCTGCTTCTAACTTGGGCCAGAATTGTAAAATGATCTTATGAATTAGCGATTTCGCTACAATTCACATTTCAAGTAATATTCGGCATGCTAATCACGTTGCCCATTGCCAAATTGCATTATCTCTTATAGTTTCCGAGATATGGACTATCGACATCTAACAATATTGGCTCTGCTTCTAACTTGGGCCAGAATTGTAAAATGGTCTTATGAATTAGCGATTTCGCTCCAATTCACATTCCAAGTAATATTCGGCATGCTAATTACGTTGCCGATTGCCAAATTGCATTATTACTTATAGTTTCCGAGATATGGACTATCGACATCTGACAATATTGGCTCTGCTTCTAACTTGCGCCAGAATTGTAAAATGGTCTTATGAATTAGCGATTTAGCTCCAATTCACATTCCAAGTAATATTCGGCATGCTAATTACGTTGCCGATTGCCAAATTGCATTATCTCTTATAGTTTCCGAGATATGGACAATCGAAATTTTACACCTTAGAGTCTGTTTCTAACTGGGGCAAAATTGTAAAATTGTCTTACGAATTAGCGATTTCGTTCCTATTCACATTCCAAGTAATATTCGGCATGTTAATTACGCTGCCGATTGCCAAATTGCATTATCTCTTATAGTTTCCGAGATATGGACTATCGACATCTGACAATATTGGCTCTGCTTCTAACTTGCGCCAGAATTGTAAAATGGTCTTATGAATTAGCGATTTCGCTCCAATTCACATTCCAAGTAATATTCGGCATGCTAATTACGTTGCCGATTGCCAAATTGCATTATCTCTTACAGTTTCCGAGATATGGACTATCGACATCTGACAATATTGGCTCTGCTTCTAACTTGCGCCAGAATTGTAAAATGGTCTTATGAATTAGCGATTTCGCTCCAATTCACATTCCAAGTAATATTCGGCATGCTAATTACGTTGCCGATTGCCAAATTGCATTATCTCTTACAGTTTCCGAGATATGGACTATCGACATCTGACAATATTGGCTCTGCTTCTAACTTGGGCCAGAATTGTAAAATGGTCTTATGAATTAGCGATTTCGTTTCAATTCCAAGTAATATTCTGCATGCTAATTACGCTGCCGATTGCCAAATTGCATTATCTCTTATAGTTTCCGAGATATGGACTATCGACATCTGACAATATTGGCTCTGCTTCTAACTTGCGCCAGAATTGTAAAATGGTCTTATGAATTAGCGATTTCGCTCCAATTCACATTCCAAGTAATATTCGGCATGCTAATTACGTTGCCGATTGCCAAATTGCATTATCTCTTACAGTTTCCGAGATATGGACTATCGACATCTGACAATATTGGCTCTGCTTCTAACTTGCGCCAGAATTGTAAAATGGTCTTATGAATTAGCGATTTCGCTCCAATTCACATTCCAAGTAATATTCGGCATGCTAATTACGTTGCCGATTGCCAAATTGCATTATCTCTTACAGTTTCCGAGATATGGACTATCGACATCTGACAATATTGGCTCTGCTTCTAACTTGGGCCAGAATTGTAAAATGGTCTTATGAATTAGCGATTTCGTTTCAATTCCAAGTAATATTCTGCATGCTAATTACGCTGCCGATTGCCAAATTGCATTATCTCTTATAGTTTCCGAGATATGGACTATCGACATCTGACAATATTGGCTCTGCTTCTAACTTGCGCCAGAATTGTAAAATGGTCTTATGAATTAGCGATTTCGCTCCAATTCACATTCCAAGTAATATTCGGCATGCTAATTACGTTGCCGATTGCCAAATTGCATTATCTCTTATGGTTTCCGAGATATGGACTATCGACATCTGACAATATTGGCTCTGCTTCTACTTGGGCCAGAATTGTAAAATGGTCTTAAGAATTAGCGATTCCGCTCCAATTCACATTCCAAGTAATATTCGGCATGCTAATTACGTTGCCGATTGCCAAATTGCATTATCTCTTATAGTTTCAGAGATATGAACAATCGAAATTTTACACCTTAGAGTCTCTTTCTAACTGGGGTCAAAATTGTAAAATGGTCTTACGAATTAGCGATTTCGTTCCAATTCACATTCCAAGTAATATTCGGCATGCTAATTACGCTGCCGATTGCCAAATTGCATTATCTCTTATAGTTTCCGAGATATGGACTATCGACATCTGACAATATAGGCTCTGCTTCTAACTTGGGCCAGAATTGTAAAATGGTCTTATGAATTAGCGATTTCGTTCCAATTCACATTCCAAGTAATATTCGGCATGCTAATTACGTTGCCGATTGCCATATTGCATTATCTCTTATAGTTTCCGAGATATGGACTATCGACATCTAACAATATTGGCTCTGCTTCTAACTTGGGCCAGAATTGTAAAATGGTCTTATGAATTAGCGATTTCGCTCCAATTCACATTCTAAGTAATATTCGGCATGCTAATTACGCTGCCGGTTGCCAAATTGCATTATCTCTAATAGTTTCCGAGATATGGACTATCGACATCTAACAATATTTGCTCTGCTTCTAACTTGGGCCAGAATTGTAAAATGGTCCTATGAATTAGCGATTTCGCTCCTATTCACATTCTAAGTAATATTCGGCATGCTAATTACGTTGCCTATTGCCAAATTGCATTATCTCTTATAGTTTCCGAGATATGGACAATCGAAATTTTACACCTTAGAGTCTGTTTCTAACTGGGGTCAAAATTGTAAAATGGTCTTACGAATTAGCGATTTCGATCCAATTCACATTTCAAGTAATATTCGGCATGCTAATTACGTTGCCGATTGCCAAATTGCATTATCTCTTATAGTTTCCGAGATATGGACTATCGACATCTGAAAATATTGGCTCTGCTTATAACTTGGGCCAGAATTGTAAAATGGTCTTATGAATTAGCGATTTCGCTCCAATTCACATTCCAAGTAATATTCGGCATGCTAATTACGTTGCCGATTGCCAAATTGCATTATCTCTTATAGTTTCCGAGATATGGACAATCAAAATTTTACACCTTAGAGTCTGTTTCTAACTGGGGTCAAAATTGTAAAATGGTCTTACGAATTAGCGATTTCGTTCCAATTCACATTCCAAGTAATATTCGGCATGTTAATTACGCTGCCGATTGCCATATTGCATTATCTCTTATAGTTTCCGAGATATGGACTATCGACATCTAACAATATTGACTCTGCTTCTAACTTGGGCCAGAATTGTAAAATGGTCTTACGAATTAGCGATTTCGTTCCAATTCTCATTCCAAGTAATATTCGGCATGCTAATTACGTTGCCGATTGCCAAATTGCATTATCTCTTATAGCTTCCGAGATATGGACTATCGACATCTAACAATATTGGCTCTGCTTCTAACTTGGGCCAGAATTGTAAAATGGTCTTATGAATTAGCGATTTCGCTCCAATTCACATTCCAAGTAATATTCGGCATGCTAATTACGTTGCCCATTGCCAAATTGCATTATCTCTTATAGTTTCCGAGATATGGACTATCGACATCTAACAATATTGGCTCTGCTTCTAACTTGGGCCAGAATTGTAAAATGGTCTTATGAATTAGCGATTTCGCTCCAATTCACACTCCAAGTAATATTCGGCATGCTAATTACGTTGCCGATTGCCAAATTGCATTACTACTTATAGTTTCCGAGATATGGACTATCGACACTTGACAATATTTTCTCTGTTTCTAACTTTCGCCAGAATTGTAAAATGGTCTTATGAATTAGCGATTTGGCTCCAATTCACATTCCAAGTAATATTCGGCATGCTAATTACGTTGCCGATTGCCAAATTGCATTATCTCTTATAGTTTCCGAGATATGGACAATCGAAATTTTACACCTTAGAGTCTGTTTCTAACAGGGGCAAAATTGTAAAATGGTCTTACGAATTAGCGATTTCGTTCCTATTCACATTCCAAGTAATATTCGGCATGTTAATTACGCTGCCGATTGCCAAATTGCATATCTCTTATAGTTTCCGAGATATGGACTATCGACATCTGACAATATTGGCTCTGCTTCTAACTTGCGCCAGAATTGTAAAATGGTCTTATGAATTAGCGATTTCGCTCCAATTCACTTTCCAAGTAATATTCGGCATGCTAATTACGTTGCCGATTGCCAAATTGCATTATCTCTTATAGTTTCCGAGATATGGACTATCGACATCTAACAATATTGGCTCTGCTTCTAACTTGGGCCAGAATTGTAAAATGGTCTTATGAATTAGCGATTTCGCTCCAATTCACACTCCAAGTAATATTCGGCATGCTAATTACGTTGCCGATTGCCAAATTGCATTATTACTTATAGTTTCCGAGATATGGACTATCGACATCTGACAATATTGGCTCTGCTTCTAACTTGCGCCAGAATTGTAAAATGGTCTTATGAATTAGCGATTTGGCTCCAATTCACATTCCAAGTAATATTCGGCATGCTAATTACGTTGCCGATTGCCAAATTGCATTATCTCTTATAGTTTCCGAGATATGGACAATCGAAATTTTACACCTTAGAGTCTGTTTCTAACTGGGGCAAAATTGTAAAATGGTCTTACGAATTAGCGATTTCGTTCCTATTCACATTCCAAGTAATATTCGGCATGTTAATTACGCTGCCGATTGCCAAATTGCATATCTCTTATAGTTTCCGAGATATGGACTATCGACATCTGACAATATTGGCTCTGCTTCTAACTTGCGCCAGAATTGTAAAATGGTCTTATGAATTAGCGATTTCGCTCCAATTCACATTCCAAGTAATATTCGGCATGCTAATTACGTTGCCGATTGCCAAATTGCATTATCTCTTATAGTTTCCGAGATATGGACTATCGACATCTGACAATATTGGCTCGGCTTCTAACTTGGGCCAGAATTGTGAAATGGTCTTATGAATTAGCGATTTCGTTTCAATTCCAAGTAATATTCGGCATGCTAATTACGCTGCCGATTGCCAAATTGCATTATCTCTTATAGTTTCCGAGATATGGACTATCGACATTTGACAATATTGGCTCTGCTTCTAACTTGCTCCAGAATTGTAAAATGGTCTTATGAATTAGCGATTTCGGTCCAATTCACATTCCAAGTAATATTCGACATGCTAATTACGTTGCCGATTGCCAAATTGCATTATCTCTTATGGTTTCCGAGATATGGACTATCGACATCTGACAATATTGGCTCTGCTTCTACTTGGGCCAGAATTGTAAAATGGTCTTAAGAATTAGCGATTTCGCTCCAATTCACATTCCAAGTAATATTCGGCATGCTAATTACGTTGCCGATTGCCAAAATGCATTATCTCTTATAGTTTCCGAGATATGGACTATCGACATCTGACAATATTGGCTCTGCTTCTAACTTGCGCCAGAATTGTAAAATGGTCTTATGAATTAGCGATTTCGTTTCAATTCATATTCCAACTAATATTCGGCATGCTAATTATGTTGCCGATTGCCAAATTGCATTATCTCTTATAGTTTCTGAGATATGGACAATCGAAATTTTACACCTTAGAGTCTGTTTCTAACTGGGGTCAAAATTGTAAAATGGTCTTATGAATTAGCGATTTCGCTCCAATTCACATTCCAAGTAATATTCGGCATGCTAATTACGTTGCCGATTGCCAAATTGCATTATCTCTTATGGTTTCCGAGATATGGACTATCGACATCTGACAATATTGGCTCTGCTCCTACTTGGGCCAGAATTGTGAAATGGTCTTATGAATTAGCGATTTCGTTTCAATTCCAAGTAATATTCGGCATGCTAATTACGCTGCCGATTGCCAAATTGCACTATCTCTTATAGTTTCCGAGATATGGACTATCGACATCTGACAATATTGGCTCTGCTTCTAACTTGCGCCAGAATTGTAAAATGGTCTTATGAATTAGCGATTTCGCTCCAATTCACATTCCAAGTAGTATTCGGCATGTTAATTACGTTGCCGATTGCCAAATTGCATTATCTCTTATGGTTTCCGAGATATGGACTATCGACATCTGACAATATTGGCTCTGCTTCTACTTGGGCCAGAACTGTAAAATGGTCTTAAGAATTAGCGATTTCGCTCCAATTCACATTCCAAGTAATATTCGGCATGCTAATTACGTTGCCGATTGCCAAATTGCATTATCTCTTATAGTTTCCGAGATATGGACAATCGAAATTTTACACCTTAGAGTCTGTTTCTAACTGGGGTCAAAATTGTAAAATGGTCTTACGAATTAGCGATTTCGCTCCAATTCACATTCTAAGTAATATTCGGCATCCTAATTACGTTTCCGATTGCCAAATTGCATTATCTCTTATAGTTTTCGAGATATGGACTATCGACATCTAACAATATTGGCTCTGCTTCTAACTTGGGCCAGAATTGTAAAATGGTCTTATGAGTTAGCGATTTCGCTCCAATTCACATTCTAAGCAATATTCGGCATGCTAATTACGTTGCCGATTGCCAAATTGCATTATCTCTTATAGTTTCCGAGATATGGACAATCGAAATTTTACACCTTAGAGTCTGTTTCTAACTGGGGTCAAAATTGTAAAATGGTCTTACGAATTAGCGATTTCGTTCCTATTCACATTATAAGTAATATTCGGCATGCTATTTACGCTGCCGATTGCCAAATTGCATTATCTCTTATAGTTTCCGAGATATGGACTATCGACATCTAACAATATAGGCTCTGCTTCTAACTTGGGCCAGAATTGTAAAATGGTCTTATGAATTAGCGATTTCGTTCCAATTCACATTCCAAGTAATATTCGGCATGCTAATTACGTTGCCGATTGCCAAATTGCATTATCTCTTATAGTTTCCGAGATATGGACAATCGAAATTTTACACCTTAGAGTCTGTTTCTAACTGGGGTCAAAATTGTAAAATGGTCTTACGAATTAGCGATTTCGTTCCAATTCACATTCCAAGTAATATTCGGCATGCTAATTACGTTGCCGATTGCCAAATTGCATTATCTCTTATAGTTTCCGAGATATGGACTATCGACATCTGACAATATTGGCTCTGCTTCTAACTTGGGCCAGAATTGTAAAATGGTCTTATGAATTAGCGATTTCGTTCCAATTCACATTCCAAGTAATATTCGGCATGCTAATTACGCTGCCGATTGCCAAATTGCATTATCTCTTATAGTTTCCGAGATATGGACTATCGACATCTAACAAAATTGGCTCTGCTTCTAACTTGGGCCAGAATTGTAAAATGGTCTTACGAATTAACGATTTCGTTCCAATTCACATTCCAAGTAATATTCGGCATGCTAATTACGTTGCCGATTGCCAAATTGCATTATCTCTTATAGTTTCCGAGATATGGACTATCGACATCTGACAATATTGGCTCTGCTTCTAACTTGGGCCAGAATTGTAAAATGGTCTTATGAATTAGCGATTTCGTTCCAATTCACATTCCAAGTAATATTCGGCATGCTAATTACGCTGCCGATTGCCAAATTGCATTATCTCTTATAGTTTCCGAGATATGGACAATCGAAATTTTACACCTTAGAGTCTGTTTCTAACTGGGGTCAAAATTGTAAAATGGTCTTACGAATTAGCGATTTCGTTCCAATTCACATTCCAAGTAATATTCGGCATGCTATTTACGCTGCCGATTGCCAAATTGCATTATCTCTTATAGTTTCCGAGATATGGATAATCGAAATTTTACACCTTAGAGTCTGTTTCTAACTGGGGTCAAAATTGTAAAATGGTCTTACGAATTAGCGATTTCGTTCCAATTCACATTCCAAGTAATATTCGGCATGCTATTTACGCTGCCGATTGCCAAATTGCATTATCTCTTATAGTTTCCGAGATATGGACTATCGACATCTAACAATATAGGCTCTGCTTCTAACTTGGGCCAGAATTGTAAAATGGTCTTATGAATTAGCGATTTCGTTCCAATTCACATTCCAAGTAATATTCGGCATGCTAATTACGTTGCCGATTGCCAAATTGCATTATCTCTTATAGTTTCCGAGATATGGACAATCGAAATTTTACACCTTAGAGTCTGTTTCTAACTGGGGTCAAAATTGTAAAATGGTCTTACGAATTAGCGATTTCGTTCCAATTCACATTCCAAGTAATATTCGGCATGCTATTTACGCTGCCGATTGCCAAATTGCATTATCTCTTATAGTTTCCGAGATATGGACTATCGACATCTAACAAAATTGGCTCTGCTTCTAACTTGGGCCAGAATTGTAAAATAGTCTTACGAATTAACGATTTCGTTCCAATTCACATTCTAAGTAATATTCGGCATGCTAATTACGTTGCCGATTGCCAAATTGCATTATCTCTTATAGTTTCCGAGATATGGACAATCGAAATTTTACACCTTAGAGTCTGTTTCTAACTGGGGTCAAAATTGTAAAATGGTCTTACGAATTAGCGATTTCGCTCCAATTCACATTCTAAGTAATATTCGGCATGCTAATTACGTTGCCGATTGCCAAATTGCATTATCTCTTATAGTTTCCGAGATATGGACTATCGACATCTAACAATATTGGCTCTGCTTCTAACTTGGGCCAGAATTGTAAAATGGTCTTACGAATTAGCGATTTCGCTCCAATTCACATTCTAAGTAATATTCGGCATCCTAATTACGTTTCCGATTGCCAAATTGCATTATCTCTTATAGTTTTCGAGATATGGACTATCGACATCTAACAATATTGGCTCTGCTTCTAACTTGGGCCAGAATTGTAAAATGGTCTTATGAGTTAGCGATTTCGCTCCAATTCACATTCTAAGTAATATTCGGCATGCTAATTACGTTGCCGATTGCCAAATTGCATTATCTCTTATAGTTTCCGAGATATGGACAATCGAAATTTTACACCTTAGAGTCTGTTTCTAACTGGGGTCAAAATTGTAAAATGGTCTTACGAATTAGCGATTTCGTTCCTATTCACATTATAAGTAATATTCGGCATGCTATTTACGCTGCCGATTGCCAAATTGCATTATCTCTTATAGTTTCCGAGATATGGACTATCGACATCTAACAATATAGGCTCTGCTTCTAACTTGGGCCAGAATTGTAAAATGGTCTTATGAATTAGCGATTTCGTTCCAATTCACATTCCAAGTAATATTCGGCATGCTAATTACGTTGCCGATTGCCAAATTGCATTATCTCTTATAGTTTCCGAGATATGGACAATCGAAATTTTACACCTTAGAGTCTGTTTCTAACTGGGGTCAAAATTGTAAAATGGTCTTACGAATTAGCGATTTCGTTCCAATTCACATTCCAAGTAATATTCGGCATGCTAATTACGTTGCCGATTGCCAAATTGCATTATCTCTTATAGTTTCCGAGATATGCACAATCGAAATTTTACACCTTAGAGTCTGTTTCTAACTGGGGTCAAAATTGTAAAATGGTCTTACGAATTAGCGATTTCGTTCCAATTCACATTCCAAGTAATATTCGGCATGCTAATTACGCTGCCGATTGCCAAATTGCATTATCTCTTATAGTTTCCGAGATATGGACTATCGACATCTAACAATATTGGCTCTGCTTCTAACTTGGGCCAGAATTGTAAAATGGTCTTATGAATTAGCGATTTCGCTACAATTCACATTCTAAGTAATATTCGGCATCCTAATTACGTTGCCGATTGCCAAATTGCATTATCTCTTATAGTTTCCGAGATATGGACTATCGACATCTAACAATATTGGCTCTGCTTCTAACTTGGGCCAGAATTGTAAAATGGTCTTATGAGTTAGCGATTTCGCTCCAATTCACATTCTAAGTAATATTCGGCATGCTAATTACGTTGCCGATTGCCAAATTGCATTATCTCTTATAGTTTCCGAGATATGGACAATCGAAATTTTACACCTTAGAGTCTGTTTCTAACTGGGGTCAAAATTGTAAAATGGTCTTACGAATTAGCGATTTCGTTCCAATTCACATTCCAAGTAATATTCGGCATGCTAATTACGTTGCCGATTGCCAAATTGCATTATCTCTTATAGTTTCCGAGATATGGACTATCGACATCTGACAATATTGGTTCTGCTTCTAACTTGGGCCAGAATTGTAAAATGGTCTTATGAATTAGCGATTTCGTTCCAATTCACATTCCAAGTAATATTCGGCATGCTAATTACGCTGCCGATTGCCAAATTGCATTATCTCTTATAGTTTCCGAGATATGGACTATCGACATCTGACAATATTGGCTCTGCTTCTAACTTGGGCCAGAATTGTAAAATGGTCTTATGAATTAGCGATTTCGTTCCAATTCACATTCCAAGTAATATTCGGCATGCTAATTACGTTGCCGATTGCCAAATTGCATTATCTCTTATAGTTTCCGAGATATGGACAATCGACATTTTACACCTTAGAGTCTGTTTCTAACTGGGGTCAAAATTGTAAAATGGTCTTACGAATTAGCGATTTCGTTCCAATTCACATTCCAAGTAATATTCGGCATGCTATTTACGCTGCCGATTGCCAAATTGCATTATCTCTTATAGTTTCCGAGATATGGACTATCGACATCTAACAATATAATCTCTGCTTCTAACTTGGGCCAGAATTGTAAAATGGTCTTACGAATTAGCGATTTCGTTCCAATTCACATTCCAAGTAATATTCGGCATGCTAATTACGTTGCCGATTGCCAAATTGCATTATCTCTTATAGTTTCCGAGATATGGACAATCGACATCTGACAATATTGGCTCTGCTTCTAACTTGGGCCAGAATTGTAAAATGGTCTTATGAATTAGCGATTTCGCTCCAATTCACATTCCAAGTGATATTCGGCATGCTAATTACGCTGCCGATTGCCAAATTGCATTATCTCTTATAGTTTCCGAGATATGGACTATCGACATCTAACAATATTGGCTCTGCTTCTAACTTGGGCCAGAATTGTAAAATGGTCTTATGAGTTAGCGATTTCGCTCCAATTCACATTCTAAGTAATATTCGGCATGCTAATTACGTTGCCGATTGCCAAATTGCATTATCTCTTATAGTTTCCGAGATATGGACAATCGAAATTTTACACCTTAGAGTCTGTTTCTAACTGGGGTCAAAATTGTAAAATGGTCTTACGAATTAGCGATTTCGTTCCAATTCACATTCCAAGTAATATTCGGCATGCTATTTACGCTGCCGATTGCCAAATTGCATTATCTCTTATAGTTTCTGAGATATGGACTATCGACATCTGACATTATTGGCTCTGCTTCTAACTTGGGCCAGAATTGTAAAATGGTCTTATGAATTAGCGATTTCGCTCCAATTCACATTCCAAGTAATATTCGGCATGCTAATTACGTTGCCGATTGCCAAATTGCATTATCTCTTATAGTTTCCGAGATATGGACAATCGAAATTTTACACCTTAGAGTCTGTTTCTAACTGGGGTCAAAATTGTTAAATGGTCTTACGAATTAGCGATTTCGTTCCAATTCACATTATAAGT
This sequence comes from Rhynchophorus ferrugineus, assembly GCF_030347505.1. Classification (NCBI taxonomy): domain Eukaryota; kingdom Metazoa; phylum Arthropoda; class Insecta; order Coleoptera; family Curculionidae; genus Rhynchophorus; species Rhynchophorus ferrugineus. The sequence continues at coordinate 991,803 of NW_027472597.1, forward strand.
AATATTCGGCATACTATTTACGCTGCCGATTGCCAAATTGCATTATCTCTTATAGTTTCCGAGATATGGACTATCGACATCTAACAATATAGGCTCTGCTTCTAACTTGGGCCAGAATTGTAAAATGGTCTTATGAATTAGCGATTTCGTTCCAATTCACATTCCAAGTAATATTCGGCATGCTAATTACGTTGCCGATTGCCAAATTGCATTATCTCTTATAGTTTCCGAGATATGGACAATCGAAATTTTACACCTTAGAGTCTGTTTCTAACTGGGGTCAAAATTGTAAAATGGTCTTACGAATTAGCGATTTCGTTCCAATTCACATTCCAAGTAATATTCGGCATGCTAATTACGTTGCCGATTGCCAAATTGCATTATCTCTTATAGTTTCCGAGATATGGACTCTCGACATCTGACAATATTGGCTCTGCTCTAACTTGGGCCAGAATTGTAAAATGGTCTTATGAATTAGCGATTTCGTTCCAATTCACATTCCAAGTAATATTCGGCATGCTAATTACGCTGCCGATTGCCAAATTGCATTATCTCTTATAGTTTCCGAGATATGGACTATCGACATCTAACAAAATTGGCTCTGCTTCTAACTTGGGCCAGAATTGTAAAATGGTCTTACGAATTAACGATTTCGTTCCAATTCACATTCCAAGTAATATTCGGCATGCTAATTACGTTGCCGATTGCCAAATTGCATTATCTCTTATAGTTTCCGAGATATGGACTATCGACATCTGACAATATTGGCTCTGCTTCTAACTTGGGCCAGAATTGTAAAATGGTCTTATGAATTAGCGATTTCGTTCCAATTCACATTCCAAGTAATATTCGGCATGCTAATTACGCTGCCGATTGCCAAATTGCATTATCTCTTATAGTTTCCGAGATATGGACAATCGAAATTTTACACCTTAGAGTCTGTTTCTAACTGGGGTCAAAATTGTAAAATGGTCTTACGAATTAGCGATTTCGTTCCAATTCACATTCCAAGTAATATTCGGCATGCTATTTACGCTGCCGATTGCCAAATTGCATTATCTCTTATAGTTTCCGAGATATGGACAATCGAAATTTTACACCTTAGAGTCTGTTTCTAACTGGGGTCAAAATTGTAAAATGGTCTTACGAATTAGCGATTTCGTTCCAATTCACATTCCAAGTAATATTCGGCATGCTATTTACGCTGCCGATTGCCAAATTGCATTATCTCTTATAGTTTCCGAGATATGGACTATCGACATCTAACAATATAGGCTCTGCTTCTAACTTGGGCCAGAATTGTAAAATGGTCTTACGAATTAGCGATTTCGTTCCAATTCACATTCCAAGTAATATTCGGCATGCTAATTACGTTGCCGATTGCCAAATTGCATTATCTCTTATAGTTTCCGAGATATGGACTATCGACATCTGACAATATTGGCTCTGCTTCTAACTTGGGCCAGAATTGTAAAATGGTCTTATGAATTAGCGATTTCGTTCCAATTCACATTCCAAGTAATATTCGGCATGCTAATTACGCTGCCGATTGCCAAATTGCATTATCTCTTATAGTTTCCGAGATATGGACTATCGACATCTAACAAAATTGGCTCTGCTTCTAACTTGGGCCAGAATTGTAAAATGGTCTTACGAATTAACGATTTCGTTCCAATTCACATTCCAAGTAATATTCGGCATGCTAATTACGTTGCCGATTGCCAAATTGCATTATCTCTTATAGTTTCCGAGATATGGACTATCGACATCTGACAATATTGGCTCTGCTTCTAACTTGGGCCAGAATTGTAAAATGGTCTTATGAATTAGCGATTTCGTTCCAATTCACATTCCAAGTAATATTCGGCATGCTAATTACGCTGCCGATTGCCAAATTGCATTATCTCTTATAGTTTCCGAGATATGGACAATCGAAATTTTACACCTTAGAGTCTGTTTCTAACTGGGGTCAAAATTGTAAAATGGTCTTACGAATTAGCGATTTCGTTCCAATTCACATTCCAAGTAATATTCGGCATGCTATTTACGCTGCCGATTGCCAAATTGCATTATCTCTTATAGTTTCCGAGATATGGACAATCGAAATTTTACACCTTAGAGTCTGTTTCTAACTGGGGTCAAAATTGTAAAATGGTCTTACGAATTAGCGATTTCGTTCCAATTCACATTCCAAGTAATATTCGGCATGCTATTTACGCTGCCGATTGCCAAATTGCATTATCTCTTATAGTTTCCGAGATATGGACTATCGACATCTAACAATATAGGCTCTGCTTCTAACTTGGGCCAGAATTGTAAAATGGTCTTATGAATTAGCGATTTCGTTCCAATTCACATTCCAAGTAATATTCGGCATGCTAATTACGTTGCCGATTGCCAAATTGCATTATCTCTTATAGTTTCCGAGATATGGACAATCGAAATTTTACACCTTAGAGTCTGTTTCTAACTGGGGTCAAAATTGTAAAATGGTCTTACGAATTAGCGATTTCGTTCCAATTCACATTCCAAGTAATATTCGGCATGCTATTTACGCTGCCGATTGCCAAATTGCATTATCTCTTATAGTTTCCGAGATATGGACTATCGACATCTAACAAAATTGGCTCTGCTTCTAACTTGGGCCAGAATTGTAAAATAGTCTTACGAATTAACGATTTCGTTCCAATTCACATTCTAAGTAATATTCGGCATGCTAATTACGTTGCCGATTGCCAAATTGCATTATCTCTTATAGTTTCCGAGATATGGACAATCGAAATTTTACACCTTAGAGTCTGTTTCTAACTGGGGTCAAAATTGTAAAATGGTCTTACGAATTAGCGATTTTGCTCCAATTCACATTCTAAGTAATATTCGGCATCCTAATTACGTTGCCGATTGCCAAATTGCATTATCTCTTATAGTTTCCGAGATATGCACAATCGAAATTTTACACCTTAGAGTCTGTTTCTAACTGGGGTCAAAATTGTAAAATGGTCTTACGAATTAGCGATTTCGTTCCAATTCACATTCCAAGTAATATTCGGCATGCTAATTACGCTGCCGATTGCCAAATTGCATTATCTCTTATAGTTTCCGAGATATGGACTATCGACATCTAACAATATTGGCTCTGCTTCTAACTTGGGCCAGAATTGTAAAATGGTCTTATGAATTAGCGATTTCGCTCCAATTCACATTCTAAGTAATATTCGGCATCCTAATTACGTTGCCGATTGCCAAATTGCATTATCTCTTATAGTTTCCGAGATATGGACTATCGACATCTAACAATATTGGCTCTGCTTCTAACTTGGGCCAGAATTGTAAAATGGTCTTATGAGTTAGCGATTTCGCTCCAATTCACATTCTAAGTAATATTCGGCATGCTAATTACGTTGCCGATTGCCAAATTGCATTATCTCTTATAGTTTCCGAGATATGGACAATCGAAATTTTACACCTTAGAGTCTGTTTCTAACTGGGGTCAAAATTGTAAAATGGTCTTACGAATTAGCGATTTCGTTCCAATTCACATTCCAAGTAATATTCGGCATGCTAATTACGTTGCCGATTGCCAAATTGCATTATCTCTTATAGTTTCCGAGATATGGACTATCGACATCTGACAATATTGGTTCTGCTTCTAACTTGGGCCAGAATTGTAAAATGGTCTTATGAATTAGCGATTTCGTTCCAATTCACATTCCAAGTAATATTCGGCATGCTAATTACGCTGCCGATTGCCAAATTGCATTATCTCTTATAGTTTCCGAGATATGGACTATCGACATCTGACAATATTGGCTCTGCTTCTAACTTGGGCCAGAATTGTAAAATGGTCTTATGAATTAGCGATTTCGTTCCAATTCACATTCCATGTAATATTCGGCATGCTAATTACGTTGCCGATTGCCAAATTGCATTATCTCTTATAGTTTCCGAGATATGGACAATCGAAATTTTACACCTTAGAGTCTGTTTCTAACTGGGGTCAAAATTGTAAAATGGTCTTACGAATTAGCGATTTCGTTCCAATTCACATTCCAAGTAATATTCGGCATGCTATTTACGCTGCCGATTGCCAAATTGCATTATCTCTTATAGTTTCCGAGATATGGACTATCGACATCTAACAATATAATCTCTGCTTCTAACTTGGGCCAAAATTGTAAAATGGTCTTACGAATTAGCGATTTCGTTCCAATTCACATTCCAAGTAATATTCGGCATGCTAATTACGTTGCCGATTGCCAAATTGCATTATCTCTTATAGTTTCCGAGATATGGACAATCGACATCTGACAATATTGGCTCTGCTTCTAACTTGGGCCAGAATTGTAAAATGGTCTTATGAATTAGCGATTTCGCTCCAATTCACATTCCAAGTGATATTCGGCATGCTAATTACGCTGCCGATTGCCAAATTGCATTATCTCTTATAGTTTCCGAGATATGGACTATCGACATCTAACAATATTGGCTCTGCTTCTAACTTGGGCCAGAATTGTAAAATGGTCTTATGAGTTAGCGATTTCGCTCCAATTCACATTCTAAGTAATATTCGGCATGCTAATTACGTTGCCGATTGCCAAATTGCATTATCTCTTATAGTTTCCGAGATATGGACAATCGAAATTTTACACCTTAGAGTCTGTTTCTAACTGGGGTCAAAATTGTAAAATGGTCTTACGAATTAGCGATTTCGTTCCAATTCACATTCCAAGTAATATTCGGCATGCTATTTACGCTGCCGATTGCCAAATTGCATTATCTCTTATAGTTTCTGAGATATGGACTATCGACATCTGACATTATTGGCTCTGCTTCTAACTTGGGCCAGAATTGTAAAATGGTCTTATGAATCAGCGATTTCGCTCCAATTCACATTCCAAGTAATATTCGGCATGCTAATTACGTTGCCGATTGCCAAATTGCATTATCTCTTATAGTTTCCGAGATATGGACAATCGAAATTTTACACCTTAGAGTCTGTTTCTAACTGGGGTCAAAATTGTAAAATGGTCTTACGAATTAGCGATTTCGTTCCAATTCACATTCCAAGTAATATTCGGCACGCTAATTACGTTGCCGATTGCCAAATTGCATTATCTCTTATAGTTTCCGAGATATGGACTATCGACATCTGACAATATTGGCTCTGCTCTAACTTGGGCCAGAATTGTAAAATGGCCTTATGAATTAGCGATTTCGTTCCAATTCACATTCCAAGTAATATTCGGCATGCTAATTACGCTGCCGATTGCCAAATTGCATTATCTCTTATAGTTTCCGAGATATGGACTATCGACATCTAACAAAATTGGCTCTGCTTCTAACTTGGGCCAGAATTGTAAAATGGTCTTACGAATTAACGATTTCGTTCCAATTCACATTCCAAGTAATATTCGGCATGCTAATTACGTTGCCGATTGCCAAATTGCATTATCTCTTATAGTTTCCGAGATATGGACTATCGACATCTGACAATATTGGCTCTGCTTCTAACTTGGGCCAGAATTGTAAAATGGTCTTATGAATTAGCGATTTCGTTCCAATTCACATTCCAAGTAATATTCGGCATGCTAATTACGCTGCCGATTGCCAAATTGCATTATCTCTTATAGTTTCCGAGATATGGACAATCGAAATTTTACACCTTAGAGTCTGTTTCTAACTGGGGTCAAAATTGTAAAATGGTCTTACGAATTAGCGATTTCGTTCCAATTCACATTCCAAGTAATATTCGGCATGCTATTTACGCTGCCGATTGCCAAATTGCATTATCTCTTATAGTTTCCGAGATATGGACAATCGAAATTTTACACCTTAGAGTCTGTTTCTAACTGGGGTCAAAATTGTAAAATGGTCTTACGAATTAGCGATTTCGTTCCAATTCACATTCCAAGTAATATTCGGCATGCTATTTACGCTGCCGATTGCCAAATTGCATTATCTCTTATAGTTTCCGAGATATGGACTATCGACATCTAACAATATAGGCTCTGCTTCTAACTTGGGCCAGAATTGTAAAATGGTCTTACGAATTAGCGATTTCGTTCCAATTCACATTCCAAGTAATATTCGGCATGCTAATTACGTTGCCGATTGCCAAATTGCATTATCTCTTATAGTTTCCGAGATATGGACTATCGACATCTGACAATATTGGCTCTGCTTCTAACTTGGGCCAGAATTGTAAAATGGTCTTATGAATTAGCGATTTCGTTCCAATTCACATTCCAAGTAATATTCGGCATGCTAATTACGCTGCCGATTGCCAAATTGCATTATCTCTTATAGTTTCCGAGATATGGACTATCGACATCTAACAAAATTGGCTCTGCTTCTAACTTGGGCCAGAATTGTAAAATGGTCTTACGAATTAACGATTTCGTTCCAATTCACATTCCAAGTAATATTCGGCATGCTAATTACGTTGCCGATTGCCAAATTGCATTATCTCTTATAGTTTCCGAGATATGGACTATCGACATCTGACAATATTGGCTCTGCTTCTAACTTGGGCCAGAATTGTAAAATGGTCTTATGAATTAGCGATTTCGTTCCAATTCACATTCCAAGTAATATTCGGCATGCTAATTACGCTGCCGATTGCCAAATTGCATTATCTCTTATAGTTTCCGAGATATGGACAATCGAAATTTTTCACCTTAGAGTCTGTTTCTAACTGGGGTCAAAATTGTAAAATGGTCTTACGAATTAGCGATTTCGTTCCAATTCACATTCCAAGTAATATTCGGCATGCTATTTACGCTGCCGATTGCCAAATTGCATTATCTCTTATAGTTTCCGAGATATGGACAATCGAAATTTTACACCTTAGAGTCTGTTTCTAACTGGGGTCAAAATTGTAAAATGGTCTTACGAATTAGCGATTTCGTTCCAATTCACATTCCAAGTAATATTCGGCATGCTATTTACGCTGCCGATTGCCAAATTGCATTATCTCTTATAGTTTCCGAGATATGGACTATCGACATCTAACAATATAGGCTCTGCTTCTAACTTGGGCCAGAATTGTAAAATGGTCTTATGAATTAGCGATTTCGTTCCAATTCACATTCCAAGTAATATTCGGCATGCTAATTACGTTGCCGATTGCCAAATTGCATTATCTCTTATAGTTTCCGAGATATGGACAATCGAAATTTTACACCTTAGAGTCTGTTTCTAACTGGGGTCAAAATTGTAAAATGGTCTTACGAATTAGCGATTTCGTTCCAATTCACATTCCAAGTAATATTCGGCATGCTATTTACGCTGCCGATTGCCAAATTGCATTATCTCTTATAGTTTCCGAGATATGGACTATCGACATCTAACAAAATTGGCTCTGCTTCTAACTTGGGCCAGAATTGTAAAATAGTCTTACGAATTAACGATTTCGTTCCAATTCACATTCTAAGTAATATTCGGCATGCTAATTACGTTGCCGATTGCCAAATTGCATTATCTCTTATAGTTTCCGAGATATGGACAATCGAAATTTTACACCTTAGAGTCTGTTTCTAACTGGGGTCAAAATTGTAAAATGGTCTTACGAATTAGCGACTACGCTCCAATTCACATTCTAAGTAATATTCGGCATGCTAATTACGTTGCCGATTGCCAAATTGCATTATCTCTTATAGTTTCCGAGATATGGACTATCGACATCTAACAATATTGGCTCTGCTTCTAACTTGGGCCAGAATTGTAAAATGGTCTTATGAATTAGCGATTTCGCTCCAATTCACATTCTAAGTAATATTCGGCATCCTAATTAGGTTGCCAATTGCCAAATTGCATTATCTCTTATAGTTTCCGAGATATGGACTATCGACTTCTAACAATATTGGCTCTGCTTCTAACTTGGGCCAGAATTGTAAAATGGTCTTATGAGTTAGCGATTTCGCTCCAAATCACATTCTAAGTAATATTCGGCATGCTAATTACGTTGCCGATTGCCAAATTGCATTATCTCTTATGGTTTCCGAGATATGGACAATCGAAATTTTACACCTTAGAGTCTGTTTCTAACTGGGGTCAAAATTGTAAAATGGTCTTACGAATTAGCGATTTCGTTCCAATTCACATTCCAAGTAATATTCGGCATCCTAATTAGGTTGCCAATTGCCAAATTGCATTATCTCTTATAGTTTCCGAGATATGGACTATCGACATCTAACAATATTGGCTCTGCTTCTAACTTGGGCCAGAATTGTAAAATGGTCTTATGAGTTAGCGATTTCGTTCCAATTCACATTCCAAGTGATATTCGGCATGCTAATTACGCTGCCGATTGCCAAATTGCATTATCTCTTATGGTTTCCGAGATATGGACAATCGAAATTTTACACCTTAGAGTCTGTTTCTAACTGGGGTCAAAATTGTAAAATGGTCCTACGAATTAGCGATTTCGTTCCAATTCACATTCCAAGTAATATTCGGCATGCTATTTACGCTGCCGATTGCCAAATTGCATTATCTCTTATAGTTTCCGAGATATGGACTATCGACATCTAACAAAATTGGCTCTGCTTCTAACTTGGGCCAGAATTGTAAAATAGTCTTACGAATTAACGATTTCGTTCCAATTCACAATCTAAGTAATATTCGGCATGCTAATTACGTTGCCGATTGCCAAATTGCATTATCTCTTATAGTTTCCGAGATATGCACAATCGAAATTTTACACCTTAGAGTCTGTTTCTAACTGGGGTCAAAATTGTAAAATGGTCTTACGAATTAGCGATTTCGTTCCAATTCACATTCCAAGTAATATTCGGCATGCTAATTACGCTGCCGATTGCCAAATTGCATTATCTCTTATAGTTTCCGAGATATGGACTATCGACATCTAACAATATTGGCTCTGCTTCTAACTTGGGCCAGAATTGTAAAATGGTCTTATGAATTAGCGATTTCGCTCCAATTCACATTCTAAGTAATATTCGGCATCCTAATTACGTTGCCGATTGCCAAATTGCATTATCTCTTATAGTTTCCGAGATATGGACTATCGACATCTAACAATATTGGCTCTGCTTCTAACTTGGGCCAGAAGTGTAAAATGGTCTTATGAGTTAGCGATTTCGCTCCAATTCACATTCTAAGTAATATTCGGCATGCTAATTACGTTGCCGATTGCCAAATTGCATTATCTCTTATAGTTTCCGAGATATGGACAATCGAAATTTTACACCTTAGAGTCTGTTTCTAACTGGGGTCAAAATTGTAAAATGGTCTTACGAATTAGCGATTTCGTTCCAATTCACATTCCAAGTAATATTCGGCATGCTAATTACGTTGCCGATTGCCAAATTGCATTATCTCTTATAGTTTCCGAGATATGGACTATCGACATCTGACAATATTGGTTCTGCTTCTAACTTGGGCCAGAATTGTAAAATGGTCTTATGAATTAGCGATTTCGTTCCAATTCACATTCCAAGTAATATTCGGCATGCTAATTACGCTGCCGATTGCCAAATTGCATTATCTCTTATAGTTTCCGAGATATGGATTATCGACATCTGACAATATTGGCTCTGCTTCTAACTTGGGCCAGAATTGTAAAATGGTCTTATGAATTAGCGATTTCGTTCCAATTCACATTCCATGTAATATTCGGCATGCTAATTACGTTGCCGATTGCCAAATTGCATTATCTCTTATAGTTTCCGAGATATGGACAATCGAAATTTTACACCTTAGAGTCTGTTTCTAACTGGGGTCAAAATTGTAAAATGGTCTTACGAATTAGCGATTTCGTTCCAATTCACATTCCAAGTAATATTCGGCATGCTATTTACGCTGCCGATTGCCAAATTGCATTATCTCTTATAGTTTCCGAGATATGGACTATCGACATCTAACAATATAATCTCTGCTTCTAACTTGGGCCAGAATTGTAAAATGGTCTTACGAATTAGCGATTTCGTTCCAATTCACATTCCAAGTAATATTCGGCATGCTAATTACGTTGCCGATTGCCAAATTGCATTATCTCTTATAGTTTCCGAGATATGGACTATCGACATCTGACAATATTGGCTCTGCTTCTAACTTGGGCCAGAATTGTAAAATGGTCTTATGAATTAGCGATTTCGCTCCAATTCACATTCCAAGTGATATTCGGCATGCTAATTACGCTGCCGATTGCCAAATTGCATTATCTCTTATAGTTTCCGAGATATGGACTATCGACATCTAACAATATTGGCTCTGCTTCTAACTTGGGCCAGAATTGTAAAATGGTCTTATGAGTTATCGATTTCGCTCCAATTCACATTCTAAGTAATATTCGGCATGCTAATTACGTTGCTGATTGCCAAATTGCATTATCTCTTATAGTTTCCGAGATATGGACAATCGAAATTTTACACCTTAGAGTCTGTTTCTAACTGGGGTCAAAATTGTAAAATGGTCTTACGAATTAGCGATTTCGTTCCAATTCACATTCCAAGTAATATTCGGCATGCTATTTACGCTGCCGATTGCCAAATTGCATTATCTCTTATAGTTTCTGAGATATGGACTATCGACATCTGACATTATTGGCTCTGCTTCTAACTTGGGCCAGAATTGTAAAATGGTCTTATGAATTAGCGATTTCGCTCCAATTCACATTCCAAGTAATATTCGGCATGCTAATTACGTTGCCGATTGCCAAATTGCATTATCTCTTATAGTTTCCGAGATATGGACAATCGAAATTTCACACCTTAGAGTCTGTTTCTAACTGGGGTCAAAATTGTAAAATGGTCTTACGAATTAGCGATTTCGTTCCAATTCACATTCCAAGTAATATTCGGCATGCTAATTACGTTGCCGATTGCCATATTGCATTATCTCTTATAGTTTCCGAGATATGGACAATCGAAATTTTACACCTTAGAGTCTGTTTCTAACTGGGGTCAAAATTGTAAAATGGTCTTACGAATTAGCGATTTCGTTCCAATTCACATTCCAAGTAATATTCGGCATGCTAATTACGTTGCCGATTGCCAAATTGCATTATCTCTTATAGTTTCCGAGATATGGACTATCGACATTTGAAAATATTGGCTCTGCTTATAACTTGGGCCAGAATTGTAAAATGGTCTTACGAATTAGCGATTTCGTTCCAATTCACATTTCAAGTAATATTCGGCATGCTATTTACGCTGCCGATTGCCAAATTGCATTATCTCTTATAGTTTCCGAGATATGGACTATCGACATCTAACAAAATTGGCTCTGCTTCTAACTTGGGCCAGAATTGTAAAATAGTCTTACGAATTAACGATTTCGTTCCAATTCACATTCTAAGTAATATTCGGCATGCTAATTACGTTGCCGATTGCCAAATTGCATTATCTCTTATAGTTTCCGAGATATGGACAATCGAAATTTTACACCTTAGAGTCTGTTTCTAACTGGGGTCAAAATTGTAAAATGGTCTTACGAATTAGCGATTTCGCTCCAATTCACATTCTAAGTAATATTCGGCATGCTAATTACGTTGCCGATTGCCAAATTGCATTATCTCTTATAGTTTCCGAGATATGGACTATCGACATCTAACAATATTGGCTCTGCTTCTAACTTGGGCCAGAATTGTAAAATGGTCTTATGAATTAGCGATTTCGCTCCAATTCACATTCTAAGTAATATTCGGCATCCTAATTAGGTTGCCAATTGCCAAATTGCATTATCTCTTATAGTTTCCGAGATATGGACTATCGACTTCTAACAATATTGGCTCTGCTTCTAACTTGGGCCAGAATTGTAAAATGGTCTTATGAGTTAGCGATTTCGCTCCAAATCACATTCTAAGTAATATTCGGCATGCTAATTACGTTGCCGATTGCCAAATTGCATTATCTCTTATGGTTTCCGAGATATGGACAATCGAAATTTTACACCTTAGAGTCTGTTTCTAACTGGGGTCAAAATTGTAAAATGGTCTTACGAATTAGCGATTTCGTTCCAATTCACATTCCAAGTAATATTCGGCATCCTAATTAGGTTGCCAATTGCCAAATTGCATTATCTCTTATAGTTTCCGAGATATGGACTATCGACATCTAACAATATTGGCTCTGCTTCTAACTTGGGCCAGAATTGTAAAATGGTCTTATGAGTTAGCGATTTCGTTCCAATTCACATTCCAAGTGATATTCGGCATGCTAATTACGCTGCCGATTGCCAAATTGCATTATCTCTTATGGTTTCCGAGATATGGACAATCGAAATTTTACACCTTAGAGTCTGTTTCTAACTGGGGTCAAAATTGTAAAATGGTCCTACGAATTAGCGATTTCGTTCCAATTCACATTCCAAGTAATATTCGGCATGCTATTTACGCTGCCGATTGCCAAATTGCATTATCTCTTATAGTTTCCGAGATATGGACTATCGACATCTAACAAAATTGGCTCTGCTTCTAACTTGGGCCAGAATTGTAAAATAGTCTTACGAATTAACGATTTCGTTCCAATTCACAATCTAAGTAATATTCGGCATGCTAATTACGTTGCCGATTGCCAAATTTCATTATCTCTTATAGTTTCCGAGATATGCACAATCGAAATTTTACACCTTAGAGTCTGTTTCTAACTGGGGTCAAAATTGTAAAATGGTCTTACGAATTAGCGATTTCGTTCCAATTCACATTCCAAGTAATATTCGGCATGCTAATTACGCTGCCGATTGCCAAATTGCATTATCTCTTATAGTTTCCGAGATATGGACTATCGACATCTAACAATATTGGCTCTGCTTCTAACTTGGGCCAGAATTGTAAAATGGTCTTATGAATTAGCGATTTCGCTCCAATTCACATTCTAAGTAATATTCGGCATCCTAATTACGTTGCCGATTGCCAAATTGCATTATCTCTTATAGTTTCCGAGATATGGACTATCGACATCTAACAATATTGGCTCTGCTTCTAACTTGGGCCAGAAGTGTAAAATGGTCTTATGAGTTAGCGATTTCGCTCCAATTCACATTCTAAGTAATATTCGGCATGCTAATTACGTTGCCGATTGCCAAATTGCATTATCTCTTATAGTTTCCGAGATATGGACAATCGAAATTTTACACCTTAGAGTCTGTTTCTAACTGGGGTCAAAATTGTAAAATGGTCTTACGAATTAGCGATTTCGTTCCAATTCACATTCCAAGTAATATTCGGCATGCTAATTACGTTGCCGATTGCCAAATTGCATTATCTCTTATAGTTTCCGAGATATGGACTATCGACATCTGACAATATTGGTTCTGCTTCTAACTTGGGCCAGAATTGTAAAATGGTCTTATGAATTAGCGATTTCGTTCCAATTCACATTCCAAGTAATATTCGGCATGCTAATTACGCTGCCGATTGCCAAATTGCATTATCTCTTATAGTTTCCGAGATATGGATTATCGACATCTGACAATATTGGCTCTGCTTCTAACTTGGGCCAGAATTGTAAAATGGTCTTATGAATTAGCGATTTCGTTCCAATTCACATTCCAAGTAATATTCGGCATGCTAATTACGTTGCCGATTGACAAATTGCATTATCTCTTATAATTTACAAGATATGGACAATCGAAATTTTACACCTTAGAGTCTGTTTCTAACTGGGGTCAAAATTGTAAAATGGTCTTACGAATTAGCGATTTCGTTCCAATTCACATTCCAAGTAATATTCGGCATGCTATTTACGCTGCCGATTGCCAAATTGCATTATCTCTTATAGTTTCCGAGATATGGACTATCGACCTCTAACAATATATTCTCTGCTTCTAACTTGGGCCAGAATTGTAAAATGGTCTTACGAATTAGCGATTTCGTTCCAATTCACATTCCAAGTAATATTCGGCATGCTAATTACGTTGCCGATTGCCAAATTGCATTATCTCTTATAGTTTCCGAGATATGGACTATCGACATCTGACAATATTGGCTCTGCTTCTAACTTGGGCCAGAATTGTAAAATGGTCTTATGAATTAGCGATTTCGCTCCAATTCACATTCCAAGTGATATTCGGCATGCTAATTACGCTGCCGATTGCCAAATTGCATTATCTCTTATAGTTTCCGAGATATGGACTATCGACATCTAACAATATTGGCTCTGCTTCTAACTTGGGCCAGAATTGTAAAATGGTCTTATGAGTTAGCGATTTCGCTCCAATTCACATTCTAAGTAATATTCGGCATGCTAATTACGTTGCTGATTGCCAAATTGCATTATCTCTTATAGTTTCCGAGATATGGACAATCGAAATTTTACACCTTAGAGTCTGTTTCTAACTGGGGTCAAAATTGTAAAATGGTCTTACGAATTAGCGATTTCGTTCCAATTCACATTCCAAGTAATATTCGGCATGCTATTTACGCTGCCGATTGCCAAATTGCATTATCTCTTATAGTTTCTGAGATATGGACTATCGACATCTGACATTATTGGCTCTGCTTCTAACTTGGGCCAGAATTGTAAAATGGTCTTATGAATTAGCGATTTCGCTCCAATTCACATTCCAAGTAATATTCGGCATGCTAATTACGTTGCCGATTGCCAAATTGCATTATCTCTTATAGTTTCCGAGATATGGACAATCGAAATTTCACACCTTAGAGTCTGTTTCTAACTGGGGTCAAAATTGTAAAATGGTCTTACGAATTAGCGATTTCGTTCCAATTCACATTCCAAGTAATATTCGGCATGCTAATTACGTTGCCGATTGCCATATTGCATTATCTCTTATAGTTTCCGAGATATGGACAATCGAAATTTTACACCTTAGAGTCTGTTTCTAACTGGGGTCAAAATTGTAAAATGGTCTTACGAATTAGCGATTTCGTTCCAATTCACATTCCAAGTAATATTCGGCATGCTAATTACGTTGCCGATTGCCAAATTGCATTATCTCTTATAGTTTCCGAGATATGGACTATCGACATTTGAAAATATTGGCTCTGCTTATAACTTGGGCCAGAATTGTAAAATGGTCTTACGAATTAGCGATTTCGTTCCAATTCACATTCCAAGTAATATTCGGCATGCTAATTACGTTGCCGATTGCCAAATTGCATTATCTCTTATAGTTTCTGAGATATGGACTATCGACATCTGACATTATTGGCTCTGCTTCTAACTTGGGCCAGAATTGTAAAATGGTCTTATGAATTAGCGATTTCACTCCAATTCACATTCCAAGTAATATTCGGCATGCTAATTACGTTGCCGATTGCCATATTGCATTATCTCTTATAGTTTCCGAGATATGGACAATCGAAATTTTACACCTTAGGGTCTGTTTCTAACTGGGGTCAAAATTGTAAAATGGTCTTACGAATTAGCGATTTTGTTCCAATTCACATTCCAAGTAATATTCGGCATGTTAATTACGCTGCCGATTGCCATATTGTATTATCTCTTATAGTTTCCGAGATATGGACTATCGACATCTAACAATATTGGCTCTGCTTATAACTTGGGCCAGAATTGTAAAATGGTCTTACGAATTAGCGATTTCATTCCAATTCACATTCCAAGTAATATTCGGCATGCTAATTACGTTGCCGATTGCCAAATTGCATTATCTCTTATAGTTTCTGAGATATGGACTATCGACATCTGACATTATTGGCTCTGCTTCTAACTTGGGCCAGAATTGTAAAATGGTCTTATGAATTAGCGATTTCGTTCCAATTCACATTCCAAGTAATATTCGGCATGCTAATTACGTTGCCGATTGCCATATTGCATTATCTCTTATAGTTTCCGAGATATGGACAATCGAAATTTTACACCTTAGGGTCTGTTTCTAACTGGGGTCAAAATTGTAAAATGGTCTTACGAATTAGCGATTTTGTTCCAATTCACATTCCAAGTAATATTCGGCATGTTAATTACGCTGCCGATTGCCATATTGTATTATCTCTTATAGTTTCCGAGATATGGACTATCGACATCTAACAATATTGACTCTGCTTCTAACTTGGGCCAGAATTGTAAAATGGTCTTACGAATTAGCGATTTCGTTCCAATTCACATTCCAACTAATATTCGGCATGCTAATTACGTTGCCGATTGCCAAATTGCATTATCTCTTATAGCTTCCGAGATATGGACTATCGACATCTGACAATATTGGCTCTGCTTCTAACTTGGGCCAGAATTGTAAAATGATCTTATGAATTAGCGATTTCGCTACAATTCACATTTCAAGTAATATTCGGCATGCTAATTACGTTGCCCATTGCCAAATTGCATTATCTCTTATAGTTTCCGAGATATGGACTATCGACATCTAACAATATTGGCTCTGCTTCTAACTTGGGCCAGAATTGTAAAATGGTCTTACGAATTAGCGATTTCGTTCCAATTCACATTCCAACTAATATTCGGCATGCTAATTACGTTGCCGATTGCCAAATTGCATTATCTCTTATAGCTTCCGAGATATGGACTATCGACATCTGACAATATTGGCTCTGCTTCTAACTTGGGCCAGAATTGTAAAATGGTCTTATGAATTAGCGATTTCGCTCCAATTCACATTCCAAGTAATATTCGGCATGCTAATTACGTTGCCCATTGCCAAATTGCATTATCTCTTATAGTTTCCGAGATATGGACTATCGACATCTAACAATATTGGCTCTGCTTCTAACTTGGGCCAGAATTGTAAAATGGTCTTATGAATTAGCGATTTCGCTCCAATTCACATTCCAAGTTATATTCGGCATGCTAATTACGTTGCCGATTGCCAAATTGCATTATCTCTTATAGTTTCCGAGATATGGACAATCGAAGTTTTACACCTTAGAGTCTGTTTCTAACTGGGGCAAAATTGTAAAATGGTCTTACGAACTAGCGATTTCGTTCCTATTCACATTCCAAGTAATATTCGGCATGTTAATTACGCTGCCGATTGCCAAATTGCATTATCTCTTATAGTTTCCGAGATATGGACTATCGACATCTGACAATATTGGCTCTGCTTCTAACTTGCGCCAGAATTGTAAAATGGTCTTATGAATTAGCGATTTCGCTCCAATTCACATTCCAAGTAATATTCGGCATGCTAATTACGTTGCCGATTGCCAAATTGCATTATCTCTTATAGTTTCCGAGATATGGACTATCGACATCTGACAATATTGGCTCTGCTTCTAACTTGGGCCAGAATTGTAAAATGGTCTTATGAATTAGCGATTTCGTTTCAATTCCAAGTAATATTCGGCATGCTAATTACGCTGCCGATTGCCAAATTGCATTATCTCTTATAGTTTCCGAGATATGGACTATCGACATCTGACAATATTGGCTCTGCTTCTAACTTGCGCCAGAATTGTAAAATGGTCTTATGAATCAGCGATTTCGCTCCAATTCACATTCCAAGTAATATTCGGCATGCTAATTACGTTGCCGATTGTCAAATTGCATTATCTCTTATGGTTTCCGAGATATGGACTATCGACATCTGACAATATTGGCTCTGCTTCTACTTGGGCCAGAATTTTAAATGGTCTTATGAATTTTCGATTTGGCTCCAATTCACATTCCAAGTAATATTCGGCATGTTAATTACGCTGCCGATTGCCATATTGCATTATCTCTTATAGTTTCCGAGATATGGACTATCGACATCTAACAATATTGACTCTGCTTCTAACTTGGGTCAGAATTGTAAAATGGTCTTACGAATTAGCGATTTCGTTCCAATTCACATTCCAAGTAATATTCGGCATGCTAATTACGTTGCCGATTGCCAAATTGCATTATTACTTATAGTTTCCGAGATATGGACTATCGACATCTGACAATATTGGCTCTGCTTCTAACTTGGGCCAGAATTGTAAAATGGTCTTATGAATTAGCGATTTGGCTCCAATTCACATTCCAAGTAATATTCGGCATGCTAATTACGTTGCCGATTGCCAAATTGCATTATCTCTTATAGTTTCCGAGATATGGACAATCGAAGTTTTACACCTTAGAGTCTGTTTCTAACTGGGGCAAAATTGTAAAATGGTCTTACGAATTAGCGATTTCGTTCCTATTCACATACCAAGTAATATTCGGCATGTTAATTACGCTGCCGATTGCCAAATTGCATTATCTCTTATAGTTTCCGAGATATGGACTATCGACATCTGACAATATTGGCTCTGCTTCTAACTTGCTCCAGAATTGTAAAATGGTCTTATGAATTAGCGATTTCGCTCCAATTCACATTCCAAGTAATATTCGGCATGCTAATTACGTTGCCCATTGCCAAATTGCATTATCTCTTATAGTTTCCGAGATATGGACTATCGACATCTGACAATATTGGCTCTGCTTCTAACTTGGGCCAGAATTGTAAAATGGTCTTATGAATTAGCGATTTCGTTTCAATTCCAAGTAATATTCGGCATGCTAATTACGCTGCCGATTGCCAAATTGCATTATCTCTTATAGTTTCTGAGATATGGACAATCGACATCTGACAATATTGGCTCTGTTTCTAACTGGGGTCAAAATTGTAAAATGGTTTTACGAATTAGCGATTTCGTTCCAATTCACATTCCAAGCAATATTCGGCATGTTAATTAGGCTGCCGATTGCCAAATTGCATTATCTCTTATAGTTTCCGAGATATGGACTATCGACATCTAACAATATTGACTCTGCTTCTAACTTGGGCCAGAATTGTAAAATGGTCTTACGAATTAGCGATTTCGCTCCAATTCACATTCCAAGTAATATTCGGCATGCTAATTACGTTGCCGATTGCCAAATTGCATTATCTCTTATAGTTTCCGAGATATGGACTATCGACATCTGACAATATTGGCTCTGCTTCTAACTTGGGCCAGAATTGTAAAATGGTCTTATGAATTAGCGATTTCGTTTCAATTCATATTCCAACTAATATTCGGCATGCTAATTACGTTGCCGATTGCCAAATTGCATTATCTCTTATAGTTTCTGAGATATGGACAATCGAAATTTTATACCTTAGAGTCTGTTTCTAACTGGGGTCAAAATTGTAAAATGGTCTTACGAATTAGCGATTTCGTTCCAATTCACATTCCAAGTAATATTCGGCATGCTAGTTACGTTGTCGATTGCCAAATTGCATTATCTCTTATAGTTTCCGAGATATGGACTATCGACATCTATCAATATTGGCTCTGCTTCTAACTTGGGCCAGAATTGTAAAATGGTCTTATGAATTAGCGATTTCGCTCCAATTCACATTCTAAGTAATATTCGGCATGCTAATTACGTTGCCGATTGCCAAATTGCATTATCTCTTATAGTTTCCGAGATATGGACAATCGAAATTTTACACCTTAGACTCTGTTTCTAACTGGGGTCAAAATTGTAAAATGGTCTTACGAATTAGCGATTTCGTTCCAATTCGCATTCCAAGTAATATTCGGCATGCTAATTACGTTGCCGACTGCCAAATTGCATTATCTCTTATAGTTTCCGAGATATGGACAATCGAAATTTTACACCTTAGAGTCTGTTTCTAACTGGGGTCAAAATTGTAAAATGGTCTTACGAATTAGCGATTTCGTTCCAATTCACATTCCAAGTAATATTCTTCATGCTAATTACGTTGCCGATTGCCATATTGCATTATCTCTTATAGTTTCCGAGATATGGACTATCGACACCTGAAAATATTGGCTCTGCTTATAACCTGGGCCAGAATTGTAAAATGGTCTTACGAATTAGCGATTTCGTTCCAATTCACATTCCAAGTAATATTCGGCATGCTAATTACGATGCCGATTGCCAAATTGCATTATCTCTTATAGTTTCTGAGATATGGACTATCGACATCTGACAATTTTGGCTCTGCTTCTAGCTAGGGCCAGAATTGTAAAATGGTCTTATGAATTAGCGATTTCGTTCCAATTCACATTCCAAGTAATATTCGGCATGCTAATTACGTTGCCGATTGCCATATTGCATTATCTCTTATAGTTTCCGAGATATGGACAATCGAAATTTTACACCTTAGAGTCTGTTTCTAACTGGGGTCAAAATTGTAAAATGGTCTTACGAATTAGCGATTTCGTTCCAATTCACATTCCAAGTAATATTCGGCATGTTAATTACGCTGCCGATTGCCAAACTGCATTATCTCTTATAGTTTCCGAGATATGGAATATCGACATCTAACAATATTGACTCTGCTTCTAACTTGGGCCAGAATTGTAAAATGGTCTTACGAATTAGCGATTTCGTTCCAATTCACATTCCAAGTAATATTCGGCATGCTAATTACGTTGCCGATTGCCAAATTGCATTATCTCTTATAGCTTCCGAGATATGGACTATCGACATCTGACAATATTGGCTCTGCTTCTAACTTGGGCCAGAATTGTAAAATGATCTTATGAATTAGCGATTTCGCTACAATTCACATTTCAAGTAATATTCGGCATGCTAATTACGTTGCCCATTGCCAAATTGCATTATCTCTTATAGTTTCCGAGATATGGACTATCGACATCTAACAATATTGGCTCTGCTTCTAACTTGGGCCAGAATTGTAAAATGGTCTTATGAATTAGCGATTTCGCTCCAATTCACATTCCAAGTAATATTCGGCATGCTAATTACGTTGCTGATTGCCAAATTGCATTATTACTTATAGTTTCCGAGATATGGACTATCGACATCTGACAATATTGGCTCTGCTTCTAACTTGCGCCAGAATTGTAAAATGGTCTTATGAATTAGCGATTTGGCTCCAATTCACATTCCAAGTAATATTCGGCATGCTAATTACGTTGCCGATTGCCAAATTGCATTATCTCTTATAGTTTCCGAGATATGGACAATCGAAATTTTACACCTTAGAGTCTGTTTCTAACTGGGGCAAAATTGTAAAATGGTCTTACGAATTAGCGATTTCGTTCCTATTCACATTCCAAGTAATATTCGGCATGTTAATTACGCTGCCGATTGCCAAATTGCATTATCTCTTATAGTTTCCGAGATATGGACTATCGACATCTGACAATATTGGCTCTGCTTCTAACTTGCGCCAGAATTGTAAAATGGTCTTATGAATTAGCGATTTTGCTCCAATTCACATTCCAAGTAATATTCGGCATGCTAATTACGTTGCCGATTGCCAAATTGCATTATCTCTTATAGTTTCCGAGATATGGACTATCGACATCTGACAATATTGGCTCTGCTTCTAACTTGGGCCAGAATTGTAAAATGGTCTTATGAATTAGCGATTTCGTTTCAATTCACATTCCAACTAATATTCGGCATGCTAATTACGTTGCCGATTGCCAAATTGCATTATCTCTTATAGTTTCCGAGATATGGACAATCGAAATTTTACACTTTAGACTCTGTTTCTAACTGGGGTCAAAATTGTAAAATGGTCTTACGAATTAGCGATTTCGTTCCAATTCACATTCCAAGTAATATTCGGCATGCTAATTACGCTGCCGATTGCCAAATTGCATTATCTCTTATAGTTTCCGAGATATGGACTATCGACATCTAACAATATTGGCTCTGCTTCTAACTTGGGCCAGAATTGTTAAATGGTCTTATGAATTAGCGATTTCGCTCCAATTCACATTCTAAGTAATATTCGGCATGCTAATTACGTTGCCGATTGCCAAATTGCATTATCTCTTATAGTTTCCGAGATATGGACAATCGAAATTTTACACCTTAGACTCTGTTTCTAACTGGGGTCAAAATTGTAAAATGGTCTTACGAATTAGCGATTTCGTTCCAATTCACATTCCAAGTAATATTCGGCATGCTAATTACGTTGCCGACTGCCAAATTGCATTATCTCTTATAGTTTCCGAGATATGGACAATCGAAATTTTACACCTTAGAGTCTGTTTCTAACTGGGGTCAAAATTGTAAAATGGTCTTACGAATTAGCGATTTCGTTCCAATTCACATTCCAAGTAATATTCTTCATGCTAATTACGTTGCCGATTGCCATATTGCATTATCTCTTATAGTTTCCGAGATATGGACTATCGACATCTGAAAATATTGGCTCTGCTTATAACCTGGGCCAGAATTGTAAAATGGTCTTACAAATTAGCGATTTCGTTCCAATTCACATTCCAAGTAATATTCGGCATGCTAATTACGTTGCCGATTGCCATATTGCATTATCTCTTATAGTTTCTGAGATATGGACTATCGACATCTGACAATTTTGGCTCTGCTTCTAACTAGGGCCAGAATTGTAAAATGGTCTTATGAATTAGCGATTTCGTTCCAATTCACATTCCAAGTAATATTCGGCATGCTAATTACGTTGCCGATTGCCATATTGCATTATCTCTTATAGTTTCCGAGATATGGACAATCGAAATTTTACACCATAGAGTCTGTTTCTAACTGGGGTCAAAATTGTAAAATGGTTTTACGAATTAGCGATTTCGTTCCAATTCACATTCCAAGTAATATTCGGCATGTTAATTAAGCTGCCGATTGCCAAATTGCATTATCTCTTATAGTTTCCGAGATATGGACAATCGAAATTTTACACCTTAGAGTCTGTTTCTAACTGGGGTCAAAATTGTAAAATGGTCTTACGAATTAGCGATTTCGTTCCAATTCACATTCCAAGTAATATTCGGCATGCTAATTACGTTGCCCATTGCCAAATTGCATTATCTCTTATAGTTTCCGAGATATGGACTATCGACATCTAACAATATTGGCTCTGCTTCTAACTTGGGCCAGAATTGTAAAATGGTCTTATGAATTAGCGATTTCGCTCCAATTCACATTCCAAGTAATATTCGGCATGCTAATTACGTTGCTGATTGCCAAATTGCATTATTACTTATAGTTTCCGAGATATGGACTATCGACATCTGACAATATTGGCTCTGCTTCTAACTTGCGCCAGAATTGTAAAATGGTCTTATGAATTAGCGATTTGGCTCCAATTCACATTCCAAGTAATATTTGGCATGCTAATTACGTTGCCGATTGCCAAATTGCATTATCTCTTATAGTTTCCGAGATATGGACAATCGAAATTTTACACCTTAGAGTCTGTTTCTAACTGGGGCAAAATTGTAAAATGGTCTTACGAATTAGCGATTTCGTTAATATTCACATTCCAAGTAATATTCGGCATGTTAATTACGCTGCCGATTGCCAAATTGCATTATCTCTTATAGTTTCCGAGATATGGACTATCGACATCTGACAATATTGGCTCTGCTTCTAACTTGCGCCAGAATTGTAAAATGGTCTTATGAATTAGCGATTTCGCTCCAATTCACATTCCAAGTAATATTCGGCATGCTAATTACGTTGCCGATTGCCAAATTGCATTATCTCTTATAGTTTCCGAGATATGGACTATCGACATCTGACAATATTGGCTCTGCTTCTAACTTGGGCCAGAATTGTAAAATGGTCTTATGAATTAGCGATTTCGTTTCAATTCACATTCCAACTAATATTCGGCATGCTAATTACGTTGCCGATTGCCAAATTGCATTATCTCTTATAGTTTCCGAGATATGGACAATCGAAATTTTACACTTTAGAGTCTCTTTCTAACTGGGGTCAAAATTGTAAAATGGTCTTACGAATTAGCGATTTCGTTCCAATTCACATTCCAAGTAATATTCGGCATGCTAATTACGCTGCCGATTGCCAAATTGCATTATCTCTTATAGTTTCCGAGATATGGACTATCGACATCTGACAATATTGGCTCTGCTTCTAACTTGGGCCAGAATTGTAAAATGGTCTTATGAATTAGCGATTTCGCTCCAATTCACATTCCAAGTAATATTCGGCATGCTAATTACGTTGCTGATTGCCAAATTGCATTATCTCTTATAGTTTCCGAGATATGGACTATCGACATCTGACAATATTGGCTCTGCTTCTAACTTGGGCCAGAATTGTAAAATGTTCTTATGAATTAGCGATTTCGTTCCAATTCACATTCCAAGTAATATTCGGCATGCTAATTACGTTGCCGATTTCCAAATTGCATTATCTCTTATAGTTTCCGAGATATGGACAATCGAAATTTTACACCTTAGAGTCTGATTCTAACTGGGGTCAAAATTGTAAAATGGTCTTACGAATTAGCGATTTCGTTCCAATTCACATTCCAAGTAATATTCGGCATGTTAATTACGTTGCCGATTGCCAAATTGCATTATCTCTTATAGTTTCCGAGATATGGACTATCGACATCTGACAATATTGGCTCTGCTTCTAACTTGGGCCAGAATTGTAAAATTGTCTTATGAATTAGCGATTTCTCTCCAATTCACATTCTAAGTAATATTCGGCATGCTAATTACGTTGCCGATTGCCAAATTGCAATATCTCTTATAGTTTCCGAGATATGGACAATCGAAATTTTACACCTTAGAGTCTGTTTCTAACTGGGGTCAAAATTGTAAAATGGACTTACGAATTAGCGATTTCGTTCCAATTCACATTCCAAGTAATATTCGGCATGCTATTTACGCTGCCGATTGCCAAATTGCATTATCTCTTATAGTTTCCGAGATATGGACTATCGACATCTAACAACATTGGCTCTGCTTCTAACTTGGGCCAGAATTGTAAAATGGTCTTACGAATTAGCGATTTCGTTCCAATTCACATTCCAAGTAATATTCGGCATGCTAATTACGTTGCCGATTGACAAATTGCATTATCTCTTATGGTTTCCGAGATATGGACTATCGACATCTGACAATATTGGCTCTGCTTCTAACTTGGGCCGGAATTGTAAAATGGTTTATGAATTAGCGATTTCGCTCCAATTCACATTCCAAGTAATATTCGGCATGCTAATTACGTTGCCGATTGCCAAATTGCATTATCTCTTATAGTTACCGAGATATGGACTATCGACATCTAACAATATTGGCTCTGCTTCTAACTTGGGCCAGAATTGTAAAATGGTCTTATGAATTAGCGATTTCGCTCCAATTCACATTCCAAGTAATATTCGGCATGCTAATTACGTTGCCGATTGCCTAATTGCATTGTCTCTTATAGTTTCCGAGATATGGACTATCGACATCTGACAATATTGGCTCTGCTTCTAACTTGCGCCAGAATTGTAAAATGGTCTAATGAATTAGCGATTTGGCTCCAATTCACATTCCAAGTAATATTCGGCATACTAATTACGTTGCCGATTGCCAAATTGCATTATCTCTTATAGTTTCCGAGATATGGACAATCGAAATTTTACACCTTAGAGTCTGTTTCTAACTGGGGTCAAAATTGTAAAATGGTCTTACGAATTAGCGATCTCGTTCCAATTCACATTCCAAGTAATATTCGGCATGCTAATTACGCTGCCGATTGCCAAATTGCATTATCTCTTATAGTTTCCGAGATATGGACTATCGACATCTGACAATAATGGCTCTGCTTCTAACTTGGGCCAGAATTGTAAAATGGTCTTATAAATTAGCGATTTCGCTCCAATTCACATTCCAAGTAATATTCGGCATGCTAATTACGTTGCCGATTGCCAAATTGCATTATCTCTTATAGTTTCCGAGATATGGACTATCGACATCTGACAATATTGGCTCTGCTTCTAACTTGCGCCAGAATTGTAAAATGGTCTTATGAATTAGCGATTTCGCTCCAATTCACATTCCAAGTAATATTCGGCATGCTAATTACGTTGCCGATTGCCAAATTGCATTATCTCTTATAGTTTCCGAGATATGGACTATCGACATCTGACAATATTGGCTCTGCTTCTAACTTGGGCCAGAATTGTAAAATGGTCTTATGAATTAGCGATTTCGTTTCAATTCACATTCCAACTAATATTCGGCATGCTAATTACGTTGCCGATTGCCAAATTGCATTATCTCTTATAGTTTCCGAGATATGGACAATCGAAATTTTACACCTTAGAGTCTCTTTCTAACTGGGGTCAAATTTGTAAAATGGTCTTACGAATTAGCGATTTCGTTCCAATTCACATTCCAAGTAATATTCGGCATGCTAATTACGCTGCCGATTGCCAAATTGCATTATCTCTTATAGTTTCCGAGATATGGACTATCGACATCTGACAATATTGGCTCTGCTTCTAACTTGGGCCAGAATTGTAATATGGTCTTATGAATTAGCGATTTCGTTCCAATTCACATTCCAAGTAATATTCGGCATGCTAATTACGTTGCCGATTGCCATATTGCATTATCTCTTATAGTTTCCGAGATATGGACAATCGAAATTTTACACCTTAGGGTCTGTTTCTAACTGGGGTCAAAATTGTAAAATGGTCTTACGAATTAGCGATTTTGTTCCAATTCACATTCCAAGTAATATTCGGCATGTTAATTACGCTGCCGATTGCCATATTGTATTATCTCTTATAGTTTCCGAGATATGGACTATCGACATCTAACAATATTGACTCTGCTTCTAACTTGGGCCAGAATTGTAAAATGGTCTTACGAATTAGCGATTTCGTTCCAATTCACATTCCAACTAATATTCGGCATGCTAATTACGTTGCCGATTGCCAAATTGCATTATCTCTTATAGCTTCCGAGATATGGACTATCGACATCTGACAATATTGGCTCTGCTTCTAACTTGGGCCAGAATTGTAAAATAATCTTATGAATTAGCGATTTCGCTACAATTCACATTTCAAGTAATATTCGGCATGCTAATTACGTTGCCCATTGCCAAATTGCATTATCTCTTATAGTTTCCGAGATATGGACTATCGACATCTAACAATATTGGCTCTGCTTCTAACTTGGGCCAGAATTGTAAAATGGTCTTATGAATTAGCGATTTCGCTCCAATTCACATTCCAAGTAATATTCGGCATGCTAATTACGTTGCCGATTGCCAAATAGCATTATTACTTATAGTTTCCGAGATATGGACTATCGACATCTGACAATATTGGCTCTGCTTCTAACTTGCGCCAGAATTGTAAAATGGTCTTATGAATTAGCGATTTGGCTCCAATTCACATTCCAAGTAATATTCGGCATGCTAATTACGTTGCCGATTGCCAAATTGCATTATCTCTTATAGTTTCCGAGATATGGACAATCGAAGTTTTACACCTTAGAGTCTGTTTCTAACTGGGGCAAAATTGTAAAATGGTCTTACGAACTAGCGATTTCGTTCCTATTCACATTCCAAGTAATATTCGGCATGTTAATTACGCTGCCGATTGCCAAATTGCATTATCTCTTATAGTTTCCGAGATATGGACTATCGACATCTGACAATATTGGCTCTGCTTCTAACTTGCGCCAGAATTGTAAAATGGTCTTATGAATTAGCGATTTCGCTCCAATTCACATTCCAAGTAATATTCGGCATGCTAATTACGTTGCCGATTGCCAAATTGCATTATCTCTTATAGTTTCCGAGATATGGACTATCGACATCTGACAATATTGGCTGTGCTTCTAACTTGGGCCAGAATTGTAAAATGGTCTTATGAATTAGCGATTTCGTTTCAATTCCAAGTAATATTCGGCATGCTAATTACGTTGCCGATTGCCAAATTGCATTATCTCTTATGGTTTCCGAGATATGGACTATCGACATCTGACAATATTGGCTCTGCTTCTACTTGGGCCAGAATTTTAAATGGTCTTATGAATTAGCGATTTGGCTCCAATTCACATTCCAAGTAATATTCGGCATGTTAATTACGCTGCCGATTGCCATATTGCATTATCTCTTATAGTTTCCAAGATATGGACTATCGACATCTAACAATATTGACTCTGCTTCTAACTTGGGCCAGAATTGTAAAATGGTCTTACGAATTAGCGATTTCGTTCCAATTCACATTCCAAGTAATATTCGGCATGCTAATTACGTTGCCGATTGCCAAATTGCATTATTACTTATAGTTTCCGAGATATGGACTATCGACATCTGACAATATTGGCTCTGCTTCTAACTTGGGCCAGAATTGTAAAATGGTCTTATGAATTAGCGATTTGGCTCCAATTCACATTCCAAGTAATATTCGGCATGCTAATTACGTTGCCGATTGCCAAATTGCATTATCTCTTATAGTTTCCGAGATATGGACAATCGAAGTTTTACACCTTAGAGTCTGTTTCTAACTGGGGCAAAATTGTAAAATGGTCTTACGAATTAGCGATTTCGTTCCTATTCACATACCAAGTAATATTCGGCATGTTAATTACGCTGCCGATTGCCAAATTGCATTATCTCTTATAGTTTCCGAGATATGGACTATCGACATCTGACAATATTGGCTCTGCTTCTAACTTGCTCCAGAATTGTAAAATGGTCTTATGAATTAGCGATTTCGCTCCAATTCACATTCCAAGTAATATTCGGCATGCTAATTACGTTGCCCATTGCCAAATTGCATTATCTCTTATAGTTTCCGAGATATGGACTATCGACATCTGACAATATTGGCTCTGCTTCTAACTTGGGCCAGAATTGTAAAATGGTCTTATGAATTAGCGATTTCGTTTCAATTCCAAGTAATATTCGGCATGCTAATTACGCTGCCGATTGCCAAATTGCATTATCTCTTATAGTTTCCGAGATATGGACTATCGACATCTGACAATATTGGCTCTGCTTCTAACTTGCGCCAGAATTGTAAAATGGTCTTATGAATCAGCGATTTCGCTCCAATTCACATTCCAAGTAATATTCGGCATGCTAATTACGTTGCCGATTGCCAAATTGCATTATCTCTTATGGTTTCCGAGATATGGACTATCGACATCTGACAATATTGGCTCTGCTTCTACTTGGGCCAGAATTTTAAATGGTCTTATGAATTAGCGATTTGGTTCCAATTCACATTCCAAGTAATATTCGGCATGCTAATTACGTTGCCGATTGCCAAATTGCATTATCTCTTATAGTTTCCGAGATATGGACTATTGACATCTGACAATATTGGCTCTGCTTCTAACTTGCGCCAGAATTGTAAAATGGTCTTATGAATTAGCGATTTGGCTCCAATTCACATTCCAAGTAATATTCGGCATACTAATTACGTTGCCAATTGCCAAATTGCATTATCTCTTATAGTTTCCGAGATATGGACAATCGAAATTTTACACCTTAGAGTCTGATTCTAACTGGGGTCAAAATTGTAAAATGATCTTACGAATTAGCGATTTCGTTCCAATTCACATTCCAAGTAATATTCGGCATGCTAATTACGCTGCCGATTGCCAAATTGCATTATCTCTTATAGTTTCTGAGATATGGACAATCGACATCTGACAATATTGGCTCTGTTTCTAACTGGGGTCAAAATTGTAAAATGGTTTTACGAATTAGCGATTTTGTTCCAATTCACATTCCAAGCAATATTCGGCATGTTAATTAGGCTGCCGATTGCCAAATTGCATTATCTCTTATAGTTTCCGAGATATGGACTATCGACATCTAACAATATTGACTCTGCTTCTAACTTGGGCCAGAATTGTAAAATGGTCTTACGAATTAGCGATTTCGCTCCAATTCACATTCCAAGTAATATTCGGCATGCTAATTACGTTGCCGATTGCCAAATTGCATTATCTCTTATAGTTTCCGAGATATGGACTATCGACATCTGACAATATTGGCTCTGCTTCTAACTTGGGCCAGAATTGTAAAATGGTCTTATGAATTAGCGATTTCGTTTCAATTCATATTCCAACTAATATTCGGCATGCTAATTACGTTGCCGATTGCCAAATTGCATTATCTCTTATAGTTTCTGAGATATGGACAATCGAAATTTTATACCTTAGAGTCTGTTTCTAACTGGGGTCAAAATTGTAAAATGGTCTTACGAATTAGCGATTTCGTTCCAATTCACATTCCAAGTAATATTCGGCATGCTAGTTACGTTGTCGATTGCCAAATTGCATTATCTCTTATAGTTTCCGAGATATGGACTATCGACATCTATCAATATTGGCTCTGCTTCTAACTTGGGCCAGAATTGTAAAATGGTCTTATGAATTAGCGATTTCGCTCCAATTCACATTCTAAGTAATATTCGGCATGCTAATTACGTTGCCGATTGCCAAATTGCATTATCTCTTATAGTTTCCGAGATACGGACAATCGAAATTTTACACCTTAGACTCTGTTTCTAACTGGGGTCAAAATTGTAAAATGGTCTTACGAATTAGCGATTTCGTTCCAATTCGCATTCCAAGTAATATTCGGCATGCTAATTACGTTGCCGACTGCCAAATTGCATTATCTCTTATAGTTTCCGAGATACGGACAATCGAAATTTTACACCTTAGAGTCTGTTTCTAACTGGGGTCAAAATTGTAAAATGGTCTTACGAATTAGCGATTTCGTTCCAATTCACATTCCAAGTAATATTCTTCATGCTAATTACGTTGCCGATTGCCATATTGCATTATCTCTTATAGTTTACGAGATATGGACTATCGACATCTGAAAATATTGGCTCTGCTTATAACCTGGGCCAGAATTGTAAAATGGTCTTACGAATTAGCGATTTCGTTCCAATTCACATTCCAAGTAATATTCGGCATGCTAATTACGATGCCGATTGCCAAATTGCATTATCTCTTATACTTTCTGAGATATGGACTATCGACATCTGACAATTTTGGCTCTGCTTCTAGCTAGGGCCAGAATTGTAAAATGGTCTTATGAATTAGCGATTTCGTTCCAATTCACATTCCAAGTAATATTCGGCATGCTAATTACGTTGCCGATTGCCATATTGCATTATCTCTTATAGTTTCCGAGATATGGACAATCGAAATTTTACACCTTAGAGTCTGTTTCTAACTGGGGTCAAAATTGTAAAATGGTCTTACGAATTAGCGATTTCGTTCCAATTCACATGTCAAGTAATATTCGGCATGTTAATTACGCTGCCGATTGCCAAATTGCATTATCTCTTATAGTTTCCGAGATATGGACTATCGACATCTAACAATATTGACTCTGCTTCTAACTTGGGCCAGAATTGTAAAATGGTCTTACGAATTAGCGATTTCGTTCCAATTCACATTCCAAGTAATATTCGGCATGCTAATTACGTTGCCGATTGCCAAATTGCATTATCTCTTATAGCTTCCGAGATATGGACTATCGACATCTGACAATATTGGCTCTGCTTCTAACTTGGGCCAGAATTGTAAAATGATCTTATGAATTAGCGATTTCGCTACAATTCACATTTCAAGTAATATTCGGCATGCTAATTACGTTGCCCATTGCCAAATTGCATTATCTCTTATAGTTTCCGAGATATGGACTATCGACATCTAACAATATTGGCTCTGCTTCTAACTTGGGCCAGAATTGTAAAATGGTCTTATGAATTAGCGATTTCGCTCCAATTCACATTCCAAGTAATATTCGGCATGCTAATTACGTTGCTGATTGCCAAATTGCATTATTACTTATAGTTTCCGAGATATGGACTATCGACATCTGACAATATTGGCTCTGCTTCTAACTTGCGCCAGAATTGTAAAATGGTCTTATGAATTAGCGATTTGGCTCCAATTCACATTCCAAGTAATATTCGGCATGCTAATTACGTTGCCGATTGCCAAATTGCATTATCTCTTATAGTTTCCGAGATATGGACAATCGAAATTTTACACCTTAGAGTCTGTTTCTAACTGGGGCAAAATTGTAAAATGGTCTTACGAATTAGCGATTTCGTTCCTATTCACATTCCAAGTAATATTCGGCATGTTAATTACGCTGCCGATTGCCAAATTGCATTATCTCTTATAGTTTCCGAGATATGGACTATCGACATCTGACAATATTGGCTCTGCTTCTAACTTGCGCCAGAATTGTAAAATGGTCTTATGAATTAGCGATTTCGCTCCAATTCACATTCCAAGTAATATTCGGCATGCTAATTACGTTGCCGATTGCCAAATTGCATTATCTCTTATAGTTTCCGAGATATGGACTATCGACATCTGACAATATTGGCTCTGCTTCTAACTTGGGCCAGAATTGTAAAATGGTCTTATGAATTAGCGATTTCGTTTCAATTCACATTCCAACTAATATTCGGCATGCTAATTACGTTGCCGATTGCCAAATTGCATTATCTCTTATAGTTTCCGAGATATGGACAATCGAAATTTTACACTTTAGACTCTGCTTCTAACTGGGGTCAAAATTGTAAAATGGTCTTACGAATTAGCGATTTCGTTCCAATTCACATTCCAAGTAATATTCGGCATGCTAATTACGCTGCCGATTGCCAAATTGCATTATCTCTTATAGTTTCCGAGATATGGACTATCGACATCTAACAATATTGGCTCTGCTTCTAACTTGGGCCAGAATTGTTAAATGGTCTTATGAATTAGCGATTTCGCTCCAATTCACATTCTAAGTAATATTCGGCATGCTAATTACGTTGCCGATTGCCAAATTGCATTATCTCTTATAGTTTCCGAGATATGGACAATCGAAATTTTACACCTTAGACTCTGTTTCTAACTGGGGTCAAAATTGTAAAATGGTCTTACGAATTAGCGATTTCGTTCCAATTCACATTCCAAGTAATATTCGGCACGCTAATTACGTTGCCGACTGCCAAATTGCATTATCTCTTATAGTTTCCGAGATATGGACAATCGAAATTTTACACCTTAGTGTCTGTTTCTAACTGGGGTCAAAATTGTAAATTGGTCTTACGAATTAGCGATTTCGTTCCAATTCACATTCCAAGTAATATTCTTCATGCTAATTACGTTGCCGATTGCCATATTGCATTATCTCTTATAGTTTCCGAGATATGGACTATCGACATCTGAAAATATTGGCTCTGCTTATAACCTGGGCCAGAATTGTAAAATGGTCTTACTAATTAGCGATTTCGTTCCAATTCACATTCCAAGTAATATTCGGCATGCTAATTACGTTGCCGATTGCCATATTGCATTATCTCTTATAGTTTCTGAGATATGGACTATCGACATCTGACAATTTTGGCTCTGCTTCTAACTAGGGCCAGAATTGTAAAATGGTCTTATGAATTAGCGATTTCGTTCCAATTCACATTCCAAGTAATATTCGGCATGCTAATTACGTTGCCGATTGCCATATTGCATTATCTCTTATAGTTTCCGAGATATGGACAATCGAAATTTTACACCTTAGAGTCTGTTTCTAACTGGGGTCAAAATTGTAAAATGGTTTTACGAATTAGCGATTTCGTTCCAATTCACATTCCAAGTAATATTCGGCATGTTAATTAAGCTGCCGATTGCCAAATTGCATTATCTCTTATAGTTTCCGAGATATGGACAATCGAAATTTTACACCTTAGAGTCTGTTTCTAACTGGGGTCAAAATTGTAAAATGGTCTTACGAATTAGCGATTTCGTTCCAATTCACATTCCAAGTAATATTCGGCATGCTAATTACGTTGCCCATTGCCAAATTGCATTATCTCTTATAGTTTCCGAGATATGGACTATCGACATCTAACAATATTGGCTCTGCTTCTAACTTGGGCCAGAATTGTAAAATGGTCTTATGAATTAGCGATTTCGCTCCAATTCACATTCCAAGTAATATTCGGCATGCTAATTACGTTGCTGATTGCCAAATTGCATTATTACTTATAGTTTCCGAGATATGGACTATCGACATCTGACAATATTGGCTCTGCTTCTAACTTGCGCCAGAATTGTAAAATGGTCTTATGAATTAGCGATTTGGCTCCAATTCACATTCCAAGTAATATTTGGCATGCTAATTACGTTGCCGATTGCCAAATTGCATTATCTCTTATAGTTTCCGAGATATGGACAATCGAAATTTTACACCTTAGAGTCTGTTTCTAACTGGGGCAAAATTGTAAAATGGTCTTACGAATTAGCGATTTCGTTCCTATTCACATTCCAAGTAATATTCGGCATGTTAATTACGCTGCCGATTGCCAAATTGCATTATCTCTTATAGTTTCCGAGATATGGACTATCGACATCTGACAATATTGGCTCTGCTTCTAACTTGCGCCAGAATTGTAAAATGGTCTTATGAATTAGCGATTTCGCTCCAATTCACATTCCAAGTAATATTCGGCATGCTAATTACGTTGCCGATTGCCAAATTGCATTATCTCTTATAGTTTCCGAGATATGGACTATCGACATCTGACAATATTGGCTCTGCTTCTAACTTGGGCCAGAATTGTAAAATGGTCTTATGAATTAGCGATTTCGTTTCAATTCACATTCCAACTAATATTCGGCATGCTAATTACGTTGCCGATTGCCAAATTGCATTATCTCTTATAGTTTCCGAGATATGGACAATCGAAATTTTACACTTTAGAGTCTCTTTCTAACTGGGGTCAAAATTGTAAAATGGTCTTACGAATTAGCGATTTCGTTCCAATTCACATTCCAAGTAATATTCGGCATGCTAATTACGCTGCCGATTGTCAAATTGCATTATCTCTTATAGTTTCCGAGATATGGACTATCGACATCTGACAATATTGGCTCTGCTTCTAACTTGGGCCAGAATTGTAAAATGGTCTTATGAATTAGCGATTTCGCTCCAATTCACATTCCAAGTAATATTCGGCATGCTAATTACGTTGCTGATTGCCAAATTGCATTATCTTTTATAGTTTCCGAGATATGGACTATCGACATCTGACAATATTGGCTCTGCTTCTAACTTGGGCCAGAATTGTAAAATGTTCTTATGAATTAGCGATTTCGTTCCAATTCACATTCCAAGTAATATTCGGCATGCTAATTACGTTGCCGATTTCCAAATTGCATTATCTCTTATAGTTTCCGAGATATGGACAATCGAAATTTTACACCTTAGAGTCTGATTCTAACTGGGGTCAAAATTGTAAAATGGTCTTACGAATTAGCGATTTCGTTCCAATTCACATTCCAAGTAATATTCGGCATGTTAATTACGTTGCCGATTGCCAAATTGCATTATCTCTTATAGTTTCCGAGATATGGACTATCGACATCTGATAATATTGGCTCTGCTTCTAACTTGGGCCAGAATTGTAAAATTGTCTTATGAATTAGCGATTTCTCTCCAATTCACATTCTAAGTAATATTCGGCATGCTAATTACGTTGCCGATTGCCAAATTGCATTATCTCTTATAGTTTCCGAGATATGGACAATCGAAATTTTACACCTTAGAGTCTGTTTCTAACTGGGGTCAAAATTGTAAAATGGACTTACGAATTAGCGATTTCGTTCCAATTCACATTCCAAGTAATATTCGGCATGCTATTTACGCTGCCGATTGCCAAATTGCATTATCTCTTATAGTTTCCGAGATATGGACTATCGACATCTAACAACATTGGCTCTGCTTCTAACTTGGGCCAGAATTGTAAAATGGTCTTACGAATTAGCGATTTCGTTCCAATTCACATTCCAAGTAATATTCGGCATGCTAATTACGTTGCCGATTGACAAATTGCATTATCTCTTATGGTTTCCGAGATATGGACTATCGACATCTGACAATATTGGCTCTGCTTCTAACTTGGGCCAGAATTGTAAAATGGTCTTACGAATTAGCGATTTCGTTCCAATTCACATTCCAAGTAATATTCGGCATGCTAATTACGTTGCCGATTGCCAAATTGCATTATCTCTTATAGTTTCCGAGATATGGACTATCGACATCTGACAATATTGGCTCTGCTTCTAACTTGGGCCAGAATTGTAAAATGGTCTTATGAATTAGCGATTTCGTTTCAATTCACATTCCAACTAATATTCGGCATGCTAATTACGTTGCCGATTGCCAAATTGCATTATCTCTTATAGTTTCCGAGATATGGACAATCGAAATTTTACACTTTAGAGTCTCTTTCTAACTGGGGTCAAAATTGTAAAATGGTCTTACGAATTAGCGATTTCGTTCCAATTCACATTCCAAGTAATATTCGGCATGCTAATTACGCTGCCGATTGTCAAATTGCATTATCTCTTATAGTTTCCGAGATATGGACTATCGACATCTGACAATATTGGCTCTGCTTCTAACTTGGGCCAGAATTGTAAAATGGTCTTATGAATTAGCGATTTCGCTCCAATTCACATTCCAAGTAATATTCGGCATGCTAATTACGTTGCTGATTGCCAAATTGCATTATCTCTTATAGTTTCCGAGATATGGACTATCGACATCTGACAATATTGGCTCTGCTTCTAACTTGTCCAGAATTGTAAAATGTTCTTATGAATTAGCGATTTCGTCCCAATTCACATTCCAAGTAATATTCGGCATGCTAATTACGTTGCCGATTTCCAAATTGCATTATCTCTTATAGTTTCCGAGATATGGACAATCGAAATTTTACACCTTAGAGTCTGATTCTAACTGGGGTCAAAATTGTAAAATGGTCTTACGAATTAGCGATTTCGTTCCAATTCACATTCCAAGTAATATTCGGCATGTTAATTACGTTGCCGATTGCCAAATTGCATTATCTCTTATAGTTTCCGAGATATGGACTATCGACATCTGATAATATTGGCTCTGCTTCTAACTTGGGCCAGAATTGTAAAATTGTCTTATGAATTAGCGATTTCTCTCCAATTCACATTCTAAGTAATATTCGGCATGCTAATTACGTTGCCGATTGCCAAATTGCATTATCTCTTATAGTTTCCGAGATATGGACAATCGAAATTTTACACCTTAGAGTCTGTTTCTAACTGGGGTCAAAATTGTAAAATGGACTTACGAATTAGCGATTTCGTTCCAATTCACATTCCAAGTAATATTCGGCATGCTATTTACGCTGCCGATTGCCAAATTGCATTATCTCTTATAGTTTCCGAGATATGGACTATCGACATCTAACAACATTGGCTCTGCTTCTAACTTGGGCCAGAATTGTAAAATGGTCTTATGAATTAGCGATTTCGCTCCAATTCACATTCCAAGTAATATTCGGCATGCTAATTACGTTGCTGATTGCCAAATTGCATTATCTCTTATAGTTTCCGAGATATGGACTATCGACATCTGACAATATTGGCTCTGCTTCTAACTTGGGCCAGAATTGTAAAATGTTCTTATGAATTAGCGATTTCGTTCCAATTCACATTCCAAGTAATATTCGGCATGCTAATTACGTTGCCGATTTCCAAATTGCATTATCTCTTATAGTTTCCGAGATATGGACAATCGAAATTTTACACCTTAGAGTCTGATTCTAACTGGGGTCAAAATTGTAAAATGGTCTTACGAATTAGCGATTTCGTTCCAATTCACATTCCAAGTAATATTCGGCATGTTAATTACGTTGCCGATTGCCAAATTGCATTATCTCTTATAGTTTCCGAGATATGGACTATCGACATCTGATAATATTGGCTCTGCTTCTAACTTGGGCCAGAATTGTAAAATTGTCTTATGAATTTGCGATTTCTCTCCAATTCACATTCTAAGTAATATTCGGCATGCTAATTACGTTGCCGATTGCCAAATTGCATTATCTCTTATAGTTTCCGAGATATGGACAATCGAAATTTTACACCTTAGAGTCTGTTTCTAACTGGGGTCAAAATTGTAAAATGGACTTACGAATTAGCGATTTCGTTCCAATTCACATTCCAAGTAATATTCGGCATGCTATTTACGCTGCCGATTGCCAAATTGCATTATCTCTTATAGTTTCCGAGATATGGACTATCGACATCTAACAACATTGGCTCTGCTTCTAACTTGGGCCAGAATTGTAAAATGGTCTTACGAATTAGCGATTTCGTTCCAATTCACATTCCAAGTAATATTCGGCATGCTAATTACGTTGCCGATTGACAAATTGCATTATCTCTTATGGTTTCCGAGATATGGACTATCGACATCTGACAATATTGGCTCTGCTTCTAACTTGGGCCAGAATTGTAAAATGGTCTTACGAATTAGCGATTTCGTTCCAATTCACATTCCAAGTAATATTCGGCATGCTAATTACGTTGCCGATTGCCAAATTGCATTATCTCTTATAGTTTCCGAGATATGGACTATCGACATCTGACAATATTGGCTCTGCTTCTAACTTGGGCCAGAATTGTAAAATGGTCTTATGAATTAGCGATTTCGTTTCAATTCACATTCCAACTAATATTCGGCATGCTAATTACGTTGCCGATTGCCAAATTGCATTATCTCTTATAGTTTCCGAGATATGGACAATCGAAATTTTACACTTTAGAGTCTCTTTCTAACTGGGGTCAAAATTGTAAAATGGTCTTACGAATTAGCGATTTCGTTCCAATTCACATTCCAAGTAATATTCGGCATGCTAATTACGCTGCCGATTGTCAAATTGCATTATCTCTTATAGTTTCCGAGATATGGACTATCGACATCTGACAATATTGGCTCTGCTTCTAACTTGGGCCAGAATTGTAAAATGGTCTTATGAATTAGCGATTTCGCTCCAATTCACATTCCAAGTAATATTCGGCATGCTAATTACGTTGCCGATTTCCAAATTGCATTATCTCTTATAGTTTCCGAGATATGGACAATCGAAATTTTACACCTTAGAGTCTGATTCTAACTGGGGTCAAAATTGTAAAATGGTCTTACGAATTAGCGATTTCGTTCCAATTCACATTCCAAGTAATATTCGGCATGTTAATTACGTTGCCGATTGCCAAATTGCATTATCTCTTATAGTTTCCGAGATATGGACTATCGACATCTGATAATATTGGCTCTGCTTCTAACTTGGGCCAGAATTGTAAAATTGTCTTATGAATTAGCGATTTCTCTCCAATTCACATTCTAAGTAATATTCGGCATGCTAATTACGTTGCCGATTGCCAAATTGCATTATCTCTTATAGTTTCCGAGATATGGACAATCGAAATTTTACACCTTAGAGTCTGTTTCTAACTGGGGTCAAAATTGTAAAATGGACTTACGAATTAGCGATTTCGTTCCAATTCACATTCCAAGTAATATTCGGCATGCTATTTACGCTGCCGATTGCCAAATTGCATTATCTCTTATAGTTTCCGAGATATGGACTATCGACATCTAACAACATTGGCTCTGCTTCTAACTTGGGCCAGAATTGTAAAATGGTCTTATGAATTAGCGATTTCGCTCCAATTCACATTCCAAGTAATATTCGGCATGCTAATTACGTTGCTGATTGCCAAATTGCATTATCTCTTATAGTTTCCGAGATATGGACTATCGACATCTGACAATATTGGCTCTGCTTCTAACTTGGGCCAGAATTGTAAAATGTTCTTATGAATTAGCGATTTCGTTCCAATTCACATTCCAAGTAATATTCGGCATGCTAATTACGTTGCCGATTTCCAAATTGCATTATCTCTTATAGTTTCCGAGATATGGACAATCGAAATTTTACACCTTAGAGTCTGATTCTAACTGGGGTCAAAATTGTAAAATGGTCTTACGAATTAGCGATTTCGTTCCAATTCACATTCCAAGTAATATTCGGCATGTTAATTACGTTGCCGATTGCCAAATTGCATTATCTCTTATAGTTTCCGAGATATGGACTATCGACATCTGATAATATTGGCTCTGCTTCTAACTTGGGCCAGAATTGTAAAATTGTCTTATGAATTTGCGATTTCTCTCCAATTCACATTCTAAGTAA
The DNA here is from genome assembly GCF_030347505.1 of Rhynchophorus ferrugineus. Taxonomy (NCBI): domain Eukaryota; kingdom Metazoa; phylum Arthropoda; class Insecta; order Coleoptera; family Curculionidae; genus Rhynchophorus; species Rhynchophorus ferrugineus. Next base: position 1,031,478 of record NW_027472597.1, read on the forward strand.
TATTCGGCATGCTAATTACGTTGCCGATTGCCAAATTGCATTATCTCTTATAGTTTCCGAGATATGGACAATCGAAATTTTACACCTTAGAGTCTGTTTCTAACTGGGGTCAAAATTGTAAAATGGACTTACGAATTAGCGATTTCGTTCCAATTCACATTCCAAGTAATATTCGGCATGCTATTTACGCTGCCGATTGCCAAATTGCATTATCTCTTATAGTTTCCGAGATATGGACTATCGACATCTAACAACATTGGCTCTGCTTCTAACTTGGGCCAGAATTGTAAAATGGTCTTACGAATTAGCGATTTCGTTCCAATTCACATTCCAAGTAATATTCGGCATGCTAATTACGTTGCCGATTGACAAATTGCATTATCTCTTATGGTTTCCGAGATATGGACTATCGACATCTGACAATATTGGCTCTGCTTCTAACTTGGGCCAGAATTGTAAAATGGTCTTACGAATTAGCGATTTCGTTCCAATTCACATTCCAAGTAATATTCGGCATGCTAATTACGTTGCCGATTGCCAAATTGCATTATCTCTTATAGTTTCCGAGATATGGACTATCGACATCTGACAATATTGGCTCTGCTTCTAACTTGGGCCAGAATTGTAAAATGGTCTTATGAATTAGCGATTTCGTTTCAATTCACATTCCAACTAATATTCGGCATGCTAATTACGTTGCCGATTGCCAAATTGCATTATCTCTTATAGTTTCCGAGATATGGACAATCGAAATTTTACACTTTAGAGTCTCTTTCTAACTGGGGTCAAAATTGTAAAATGGTCTTACGAATTAGCGATTTCGTTCCAATTCACATTCCAAGTAATATTCGGCATGCTAATTACGCTGCCGATTGTCAAATTGCATTATCTCTTATAGTTTCCGAGATATGGACTATCGACATCTGACAATATTGGCTCTGCTTCTAACTTGGGCCAGAATTGTAAAATGGTCTTATGAATTAGCGATTTCGCTCCAATTCACATTCCAAGTAATATTCGGCATGCTAATTACGTTGCTGATTGCCAAATTGCATTATCTCTTATAGTTTCCGAGATATGGACTATCGACATCTGACAATATTGGCTCTGCTTCTAACTTGTCCAGAATTGTAAAATGTTCTTATGAATTAGCGATTTCGTCCCAATTCACATTCCAAGTAATATTCGGCATGCTAATTACGTTGCCGATTTCCAAATTGCATTATCTCTTATAGTTTCCGAGATATGGACAATCGAAATTTTACACCTTAGAGTCTGATTCTAACTGGGGTCAAAATTGTAAAATGGTCTTACGAATTAGCGATTTCGTTCCAATTCACATTCCAAGTAATATTCGGCATGTTAATTACGTTGCCGATTGCCAAATTGCATTATCTCTTATAGTTTCCGAGATATGGACTATCGACATCTGATAATATTGGCTCTGCTTCTAACTTGGGCCAGAATTGTAAAATTGTCTTATGAATTAGCGATTTCTCTCCAATTCACATTCTAAGTAATATTCGGCATGCTAATTACGTTGCCGATTGCCAAATTGCATTATCTCTTATAGTTTCCGAGATATGGACAATCGAAATTTTACACCTTAGAGTCTGTTTCTAACTGGGGTCAAAATTGTAAAATGGACTTACGAATTAGCGATTTCGTTCCAATTCACATTCCAAGTAATATTCGGCATGCTATTTACGCTGCCGATTGCCAAATTGCATTATCTCTTATAGTTTCCGAGATATGGACTATCGACATCTAACAACATTGGCTCTGCTTCTAACTTGGGCCAGAATTGTAAAATGGTCTTACGAATTAGCGATTTCGTTCCAATTCACATTCCAAGTAATATTCGGCATGCTAATTACGTTGCCGATTGACAAATTGCATTATCTCTTATGGTTTCCGAGATATGGACTATCGACATCTGACAATATTGGCTCTGCTTCTAACTTGGGCCAGAATTGTAAAATGGTCTTACGAATTAGCGATTTCGTTCCAATTCACATTCCAAGTAATATTCGGCATGCTAATTACGTTGCCGATTGCCAAATTGCATTATCTCTTATAGTTTCCGAGATATGGACAATCGAAATTTTACACCTTAGACTCTGTTTCTAACTGGGGTCAAAATTGTAAAATGGTCTTACGAATTAGCGATTTCGTTCCAATTCGCATTCCAAGTAATATTCGGCATGCTAATTACGTTGCCGACTGCCAAATTGCATTATCTCTTATAGTTTCCGAGATATGGACAATCGAAATTTTACACCTTAGAGTCTGATTCTAACTGGGGTCAAAATTGTAAAATGGTCTTACGAATTAGCGATTTCGTTCCAATTCACATTCCAAGTAATATTCGGCATGTTAATTACGTTGCCGATTGCCAAATTGCATTATCTCTTATAGTTTCCGAGATATGGACTATCGACATCTGATAATATTGGCTCTGCTTCTAACTTGGGCCAGAATTGTAAAATTGTCTTATGAATTAGCGATTTCTCTCCAATTCACATTCTAAGTAATATTCGGCATGCTAATTACGTTGCCGATTGCCAAATTGCATTATCTCTTATAGTTTCCGAGATATGGACAATCGAAATTTTACACCTTAGAGTCTGTTTCTAACTGGGGTCAAAATTGTAAAATGGACTTACGAATTAGCGATTTCGTTCCAATTCACATTCCAAGTAATATTCGGCATGCTAATTACGTTGCTGATTGCCAAATTGCATTATCTCTTATAGTTTCCGAGATATGGACTATCGACATCTGACAATATTGGCTCTGCTTCTAACTTGGGCCAGAATTGTAAAATGTTCTTATGAATTAGCGATTTCGTTCCAATTCACATTCCAAGTAATATTCTTCATGCTAATTACGTTGCCGATTGCCATATTGCATTATCTCTTATAGTTTCCGAGATATGGACTATCGACATCTGAAAATATTGGCTCTGCTTATAACCTGGGCCAGAATTGTAAAATGGTCTTACGAATTAGCGATTTCGTTCCAATTCACATTCCAAGTAATATTCGGCATGCTAATTACGATGCCGATTGCCAAATTGCATTATCTCTTATAGTTTCTGAGATATGGACTATCGACATCTGACAATTTTGGCTCTGCTTCTAGCTAGGGCCAGAATTGTAAAATGGTCTTATGAATTAGCGATGTCGTTCCAATTCACATTCCAAGTAATATTCGGCATGCTAATTACGTTGCCGATTGCCATATTGCATTATCTCTTATAGTTTCCGAGATATGGACAATCGAAATTTTACACCTTAGAGTCTGTTTCTAACTGGGGTCAAAATTGTAAAATGGTCTTACGAATTAGCGATTTCGTTCCAATTCACATTCCAAGTAATATTCGGCATGCTAATTACGATGCCGATTGCCAAATTGCATTATCTCTTATAGTTTCCGAGATATGGACTATCGACATCTAACAATATTGACTCTGCTTCTAACTTGGGCCAGAATTGTAAAATGGTCTTACGAATTAGCGATTTCGTTCCAATTCACATTCCAAGTAATATTCGGCATGCTAATTACGTTGCCGATTGCCAAATTGCATTATCTCTTAAGCTTCCGAGATATGGACTATCGACATCTGACAATATTGGCTCTGCTTCTAACTTGGGCCAGAATTGTAAAATGATCTTATGAATTAGCGATTTCGCTACAATTCACATTTCAAGTAATATTCGGCATGCTAATTACGTTGCCCATTGCCAAATTGCATTATCTCTTATAGTTTCCGAGATATGGACTATCGACATCTGAAAATATTGGCTCTGCTTATAACCTGGGCCAGAATTGTAAAATGGTCTTACAAATTAGCGATTTCGTTCCAATTCACATTCCAAGTAATATTCGGCATGCTAATTACGTTGCCGATTGCCATATTGCATTATCTCTTATAGTTTCTGAGATATGGACTATCGACATCTGACAATTTTGGCTCTGCTTCTAACTAGGGCCAGAATTGTAAAATGGTCTTATGAATTAGCGATTTCGTTCCAATTCACATTCCAAGTAATATTCGGCATGCTAATTACGTTGCCGATTGCCATATTGCATTATCTCTTATAGTTTCCGAGATATGGACAATCGAAATTTTACACCTTAGAGTCTGTTTCTAACTGGGGTCAAAATTGTAAAATGGTTTTACGAATTAGCGATTTCGTTCCAATTCACATTCCAAGTAATATTCGGCATGTTAATTAAGCTGCCGATTGCCAAATTGCATTATCTCTTATAGTTTCCGAGATATGGACAATCGAAATTTTACACCTTAGAGTCTGTTTCTAACTGGGGTCAAAATTGTAAAATGGTCTTACGAATTAGCGATTTCGTTCCAATTCACATTCCAAGTAATATTCGGCATGCTAATTACGTTGCCCATTGCCAAATTGCATTATCTCTTATAGTTTCCGAGATATGGACTATCGACATCTAACAATATTGGCTCTGCTTCTAACTTGGGCCAGAATTGTAAAATGGTCTTATGAATTAGCGATTTCGCTCCAATTCACATTCCAAGTAATATTCGGCATGCTAATTACGTTGCTGATTGCCAAATTGCATTATTACTTATAGTTTCCGAGATATGGACTATCGACATCTGACAATATTGGCTCTGCTTCTAACTTGCGCCAGAATTGTAAAATGGTCTTATGAATTAGCGATTTGGCTCCAATTCACATTCCAAGTAATATTTGGCATGCTAATTACGTTGCCGATTGCCAAATTGCATTATCTCTTATAGTTTCCGAGATATGGACAATCGAAATTTTACAACTTAGAGTCTGTTTCTAACTGGGGCAAAATTGTAAAATGGTCTTACGAATTAGCGATTTCGTTAATATTCACATTCCAAGTAATATTCGGCATGTTAATTACGCTGCCGATTGCCAAATTGCATTATCTCTTATAGTTTCCGAGATATGGACTATCGACATCTGACAATATTGGCTCTGCTTCTAACTTGCGCCAGAATTGTAAAATGGTCTTATGAATTAGCGATTTCGCTCCAATTCACATTCCAAGTAATATTCGGCATGCTAATTACGTTGCCGATTGCCAAATTGCATTATCTCTTATAGTTTCCGAGATATGGACTATCGACATCTGACAATATTGGCTCTGCTTCTAACTTGGGCCAGAATTGTAAAATGGTCTTATGAATTAGCGATTTCGTTTCAATTCACATTCCAACTAATATTCGGCATGCTAATTACGTTGCCGATTGCCAAATTGCATTATCTCTTATAGTTTCCGAGATATGGACAATCGAAATTTTACACTTTAGAGTCTCTTTCTAACTGGGGTCAAAATTGTAAAATGGTCTTACGAATTAGCGATTTCGTTCCAATTCACATTCCAAGTAATATTCGGCATGCTAATTACGCTGCCGATTGCCAAATTGCATTATCTCTTATAGTTTCCGAGATATGGACTATCGACATCTGACAATATTGGCTCTGCTTCTAACTTGGGCCAGAATTGTAAAATGGTCTTATGAATTAGCGATTTCGCTCCAATTCACATTCCAAGTAATATTCGGCATGCTAATTACGTTGCTGATTGCCAAATTGCATTATCTCTTATAGTTTCCGAGATATGGACTATCGACATCTTACAATATTGGCTCTGCTTCTAACTTGGGCCAGAATTGTAAAATGTTCTTATGAATTAGCGATTTCGTTCCAATTCACATTCCAAGTAATATTCGGCATGCTAATTACGTTGCCGATTTCCAAATTGCATTATCTCTTATAGTTTCCGAGATATGGACAATCGAAATTTTACACCTTAGAGTCTGATTCTAACTGGGGTCAAAATTGTAAAATGGTCTTACGAATTAGCGATTTCGTTCCAATTCACATTCCAAGTAATATTCGGCATGTTAATTACGTTGCCGATTGCCAAATTGCATTATCTCTTATAGTTTCCGAGATATGGACTATCGACATCTGACAATATTGGCTCTGCTTCTAACTTGGGCCAGAATTGTAAAATTGTCTTATGAATTAGCGATTTCTTTCCAATTCACATTCTAAGTAATATTCGGCATGCTAATTACGTTGCCGATTGCCAAATTGCATTATCTCTTATAGTTTCCGAGATATGGACAATCGAAATTTTACACCTTAGAGTCTGTTTCTAACTGGGGTCAAAATTGTAAAATGGACTTACAAATTAGCGATTTCGTTCCAATTCACATTCCAAGTAATATTCGGCATGCTATTTACGCTGCCGATTGCCAAATTGCATTATCTCTTATAGTTTCCGAGATATGGACTATCGACATCTAACAACATTGGCTCTGCTTCTAACTTGGGCCAGAATTGTAAAATGGTCTTACGAATTAGCGATTTCGTTCCAATTCACATTCCAAGTAATATTCGGCATGCTAATTACGTTGCCGATTGACAAATTGCATTATCTCTTATGGTTTCCGAGATATGGACTATCGACATCTGACAATATTGGCTCTGCTTCTAACTTGGGCCGGAATTGTAAAATGGTTTATGAATTAGCGATTTCGCTCCAATTCACATTCCAAGTAATATTCGGCATGCTAATTACGTTGCCGATTGCCAAATTGCATTATCTCTTATAGTTACCGAGATATGGACTATCGACATCTAACAATATTGGCTCTGCTTCTAACTTGGGCCAGAATTGTAAAATGGTCTTATGAATTAGCGATTTCGCTCCAATTCACATTCCAAGTAATATTCGGCATGCTAATTACGTTGCCGATTGCCTAATTGCATTGTCTCTTATAGTTTCCGAGATATGGACTATCGACATCTGACAATATTGGCTCTGCTTCTAACTTGCGCCAGAATTGTAAAATGGTCTAATGAATTAGCGATTTGGCTCCAATTCACATTCCAAGTAATATTCGGCATACTAATTACGTTGCCGATTGCCAAATTGCATTATCTCTTATAGTTTCCGAGATATGGACAATCGAAATTTTACACCTTAGAGTCTGTTTCTAACTGGGGTCAAAATTGTAAAATGGTCTTACGAATTAGCGATCTCGTTCCAATTCACATTCCAAGTAATATTCGGCATGCTAATTACGCTGCCGATTGCCAAATTGCATTATCTCTTATAGTTTCCGAGATATGGACTATCGACATCTGACAATATTGGCTCTGCTTCTAACTTGGGCCAGAATTGTAAAATGGACTTATGAATTAGCGATTTCGTTTCAATTCACATTCCAACTAATATTCGGCATGCTAATTACGTTGCCGATTGCCAAATTGCATTATCTCTTATAGTTTCCGAGATATGGACAATCGAAATTTTACACCTTAGAGTCTCTTTCTAACTGGGGTCAAATTTGTAAAATGGTCTTACGAATTAGCGATTTCGTTCCAATTCACATTCCAAGTAATATTCGGCATGCTAATTACGCTGCCGATTGCCAAATTGCATTATCTCTTATAGTTTCCGAGATATGGACTATCGACATCTGACAATATTGGCTCTGCTTCTAACTTGGGCCAGAATTGTAATATGGTCTTATGAATTAGCGATTTCGTTCCAATTCACATTCCAAGTAATATTCGGCATGCTAATTACGTTGCCGATTGCCATATTGCATTATCTCTTATAGTTTCCGAGATATGGACAATCGAAATTTTACACCTTAGGGTCTGTTTCTAACTGGGGTCAAAATTGTAAAATGGTCTTACGAATTAGCGATTTTGTTCCAATTCACATTCCAAGTAATATTCGGCATGTTAATTACGCTGCCGATTGCCATATTGTATTATCTCTTATAGTTTCCAAGATATGGACTATCGACATCTAACAATATTGACTCTGCTTCTAACTTGGGCCAGAATTGTAAAATGGTCTTACGAATTAGCGATTTCGTTCCAATTCACATTCCAACTAATATTCGGCATGCTAATTACGTTGCCGATTGCCAAATTGCATTATCTCTTATAGCTTCCGAGATATGGACTATCGACATCTGACAATATTGGCTCTGCTTCTAACTTGGGCCAGAATTGTAAAATAATCTTATGAATTAGCGATTTCGCTACAATTCACATTTCAAGTAATATTCGGCATGCTAATTACGTTGCCCATTGCCAAATTGCATTATCTCTTATAGTTTCCGAGATATGGACTATCGACATCTCTCAATATTGGCTCTGCTTCTAACTTGGGCCAGAATTGTAAAATGGTCTTATGAATTAGCGATTTCGCTCCAATTCACATTCCAAGTAATAATCGGCATGCTAATTACGTTGCCGATTGCCAAATTGCATTATTACTTATAGTTTCCGAGATATGGACTATCGACATCTGACAATATTGGCTCTGCTTCTAACTTGCGCCAGAATTGTAAAATGGTCTTATGAATTAGCGATTTGGCTCCAATTCACATTCCAAGTAATATTCGGCATGCTAATTACGTTGCCGATTGCCAAATTGCATTATCTCTTATAGTTTCCGAGATATGGACAATCGAAGTTTTACACCTTAGAGTCTGTTTCTAACTGGGGCAAAATTGTAAAATGGTCTTACGAACTAGCGATTTCGTTCCTATTCACATTCCAAGTAATATTCGGCATGTTAATTACGCTGCCGATTGCCAAATTGCATTATCTCTTATAGTTTCCGAGATATGGACTATCGACATCTGACAATATTGGCTCTGCTTCTAACTTGCGCCAGAATTGTAAAATGGTCTTATGAATTAGCGATTTCGCTCCAATTCACATTCCAAGTAATATTCGGCATGCTAATTACGTTGCCGATTGCCAAATTGCATTATCTCTTATAGTTTCCGAGATATGGACTATCGACATCTGACAATATTGGCTCTGCTTTTAACTTGGGCCAGAATTGTAAAATGGTCTTATGAATTAGCGATTTCGTTTCAATTCCAAGTAATATTCGGCATGCTAATTACGCTGCCGATTGCCAAATTGCATTATCTCTTATAGTTTCCGAGATATGGACTATCGACATCTGACAATATTGGCTCTGCTTCTAACTTGCGCCAGAATTGTAAAATGGCCTTATGAATCAGCGATTTCGCTCCAATTCACATTCCAAGTAATATTCGGCATGCTAATTACGTTGCCGATTGCCAAATTGCATTATCTCTTATGGTTTCCGAGATATGGACTATCGACATCTGACAATATTGGCTCTGCTTCTACTTGGGCCAGAATTTTAAATGGTCTTATGAATTAGCGATTTGGCTCCAATTCACATTCCAAGTAATATTCGGCATGTTAATTACGCTGCCGATTGCCATATTGCATTATCTCTTATAGTTTCCGAGATATGGACTATCGACATCTAACAATATTGACTCTGCTTCTAACTTGTTCCAGAATTGTAAAATGGTCTTACGAATTAGCGATTTCGTTCCAATTCACATTCCAAGTAATATTCGGCATGCTAATTACGTTGCCGATTGCCAAATTGCATTATTACTTATAGTTTCCGAGATATGGACTATCGACATCTGACAATATTGGCTCTGCTTCTAACTTGGGCCAGAATTGTAAAATGGTCTTATGAATTAGCGATTTGGCTCCAATTCACATTCCAAGTAATATTCGGCATGCTAATTACGTTGCCGATTGCCAAATTGCATTATCTCTTATAGTTTCCGAGATATGGACAATCGAAGTTTTACACCTTAGAGTCTGTTTCTAACTGGGGCAAAATTGTAAAATGGTCTTACGAATTAGCGATTTCGTTCCTATTCACATACCAAGTAATATTCGGCATGTTAATTACGCTGCCGATTGCCAAATTGCATTATCTCTTATAGTTTCCGAGATATGGACTATCGACATCTGACAATATTGGCTCTGCTTCTAACTTGCTCCAGAATTGTAAAATGGTCTTATGAATTAGCGATTTCGCTCCAATTCACATTCCAAGTAATATTCGGCATGCTAATTACGTTGCCCATTGCCAAATTGCATTATCTCTTATAGTTTCCGAGATATGGACTATCGACATCTGACAATATTGGCTCTGCTTCTAACTTGGGCCAGAATTGTAAAATGGTCTTATGAATTAGCGATTTCGTTTCAATTCCAAGTAATATTCGGCATGCTAATTACGCTGCCGATTGCCAAATTGCATTATTTCTTATAGTTTCCGAGATATGGACTATCGACATCTGACAATATTGGCTCTGCTTCTAACTTGCGCCAGAATTGTAAAATGGTCTTATGAATCAGCGATTTCGCTCCAATTCACATTCCAAGTAATATTCGGCATGCTAATTACGTTGCCGATTGCCAAATTGCATTATCTCTTATGGTTTCCGAGATATGGACTATCGACATCTGACAATATTGGCTCTGCTTCTACTTGGGCCAGAATTTTAAATGGTCTTATGAATTAGCGATTTGGTTCCAATTCACATTCCAAGTAATATTCGGCATGCTAATTACGTTGCCGATTGCCAAATTGCATTATCTCTTATAGTTTCCGAGATATGGACTATTGACATCTGACAATATTGGCTCTGCTTCTAACTTGCGCCAGAATTGTAAAATGGTCTTATGAATTAGCGATTTGGCTCCAATTCACATTCCAAGTAATATTCGGCATACTAATTACGTTGCCAATTGCCAAATTGCATTATCTCTTATAGTTTCCGAGATATGGACAATCGAAATTTTACACCTTAGAGTCTGATTCTAACTGGGGTCAAAATTGTAAAATGATCTTACGAATTAGCGATTTCGTTCCAATTCACATTCCAAGTAATATTCGGCATGCTAATTACGCTGCCGATTGCCAAATTGCATTATCTCTTATAGTTTCTGAGATATGGACAATCGACATCTGACAATATTGGCTCTGTTTCTAACTGGGGTCAAAATTGTAAAATGGTTTTACGAATTAGCGATTTCGTTCCAATTCACATTCCAAGCAATATTCGGCATGTTAATTAGGCTGCCGATTGCCAAATTGCATTATCTCTTATAGTTTCCGAGATATGGACTATCGACATCTAACAATATTGACTCTGCTTCTAACTTGGGCCAGAATTGTAAAATGGTCTTACGAATTAGCGATTTCGCTCCAATTCACATTCCAAGTAATATTCGGCATGCTAATTACGTTGCCGATTGCCAAATTGCATTATCTCTTATAGTTTCTGAGATATGGACAATCGAAATTTTATACCTTAGAGTCTGTTTCTAACTGGGGTCAAAATTGTAAAATGGTCTTACGAATTAGCGATTTCGTTCCAATTCACATTCCAAGTAATATTCGGCATGCTAGTTACGTTGTCGATTGCCAAATTGCATTATCTCTTATAGTTTCCGAGATATGGACTATCGACATCTATCAATATTGGCTCTGCTTCTAACTTGGGCCAGAATTGTAAAATGGTCTTATGAATTAGCGATTTCGCTCCAATTCACATTCTAAGTAATATTCGGCATGCTAATTACGTTGCCGATTGCCAAATTGCATTATCTCTTATAGTTTCCGAGATATGGACAATCGAAATTTTACACCTTAGACTCTGTTTCTAACTGGGGTCAAAATTGTAAAATGGTCTTACGAATTAGCGATTTCGTTCCAATTCGCATTCCAAGTAATATTCGGCATGCTAATTACGTTGCCGACTGCCAAATTGCATTATCTCTTATAGTTTCCGAGATATGGACAATCGAAATTTTACACCTTAGAGTCTGTTTCTAACTGGGGTCAAAATTGTAAAATGGTCTTACGAATTAGCGATTTCGTTCCAATTCACATTCCAAGTAATATTCTTCATGCTAATTACGTTGCCGATTGCCATATTGCATTATCTCTTATAGTTTCCGAGATATGGACTATCGACATCTGAAAATATTGGCTCTGCTTATAACCTGGGCCAGAATTGTAAAATGGTCTTACGAATTAGCGATTTCGTTCCAATTCACATTCCAAGTAATATTCGGCATGCTAATTACGATGCCGATTGCCAAATTGCATTATCTCTTATAGTTTCTGAGATATGGACTATCGACATCTGACAATTTTGGCTCTGCTTCTAGCTAGGGCCAGAATTGTAAAATGGTCTTATGAATTAGCGATTTCGTTCCAATTCACATTCCAAGTAATATTCGGCATGCTAATTACGTTGCCGATTGCCATATTGCATTATCTCTTATAGTTTCCGAGATATGGACAATCGAAATTTTACACCTTAGAGTCTGTTTCTAACTGGGGTCAAAATTGTAAAATGGTCTTACGAATTAGCGATTTCGTTCCAATTCACATTCCAAGTAATATTCGGCATGTTAATTACGCTGCCGATTGCCAAATTGCATTATCTCTTATAGTTTCCGAGATATGGACTATCGACATCTAACAATATTGACTCTGCTTCTAACTTGGGCCAGAATTGTAAAATGGTCTTACGAATTAGCGATTTCGTTCCAATTCACATTCCAAGTAATATTCGGCATGCTAATTACGTTGCCGATTGCCAAATTGCATTATCTCTTATAGCTTCCGAGATATGGACTATCGACATCTGACAATATTGGCTCTGCTTCTAACTTGGGCCAGAATTGTAAAATGATCTTATGAATTAGCGATTTCGCTACAATTCACATTTCAAGTAATATTCGGCATGCTAATTACGTTGCCCATTGCCAAATTGCATTATCTCTTATAGTTTCCGAGATATGGACTATCGACATCTAATAATATTGGCTCTGCTTCTAACTTGGGCCAGAATTGTAAAATGGTCTTATGAATTAGCGATTTCGCTCCAATTCACATTCCAAGTAATATTCGGCATGCTAATTACGTTGCTGATTGCCAAATTGCATTATTACTTATAGTTTCCGAGATATGGACTATCGACATCTGACAATATTGGCTCTGCTTCTAACTTGCGCCAGAATTGTAAAATGGTCTTATGAATTAGCGATTTGGCTCCAATTCACATTCCAAGTAATATTCGGCATGCTAATTACGTTGCCGATTGCCAAATTGCATTATCTCTTATAGTTTCCGAGATATGGACAATCGAAATTTTACACCTTAGAGTCTGTTTCTAACTGGGGCAAAATTGTAAAATGGTCTTACGAATTAGCGATTTCGTTCCTATTCACATTCCAAGTAATATTCGGCATGTTAATTACGCTGCCGATTGCCAAATTGCATTATCTCTTATAGTTTCCGAGATATGGACTATCGACATCTGACAATATTGGCTCTGCTTCTAACTTGCGCCAGAATTGTAAAATGGTCTTATGAATTAGCGATTTCGCTCCAATTCACATTCCAAGTAATATTCGGCATGCTAATTACGTTGCCGATTGCCAAATTGCATTATCTCTTATAGTTTCCGAGATATGGACTATCGACATCTGACAATATTGGCTCTGCTTCTAACTTGGGCCAGAATTGTAAAATGGTCTTATGAATTAGCGATTTCGTTTCAATTCACATTCCAACTAATATTCGGCATGCTAATTACGTTGCCGATTGCCAAATTGCATTATCTCTTATAGTTTCCGAGATATGGACAATCGAAATTTTACACTTTAGTCTCTGTTTCTAACTGGGGTCAAAATTGTAAAATGGTCTTACGAATTAGCGATTTCGTTCCAATTCACATTCCAAGTAATATTCGGCATGCTAATTACGCTGCCGATTGCCAAATTGCATTATCTCTTATAGTTTCCGAGATATGGACTATCGACATCTAACAATATTGGCTCTGCTTCTAACTTGGGCCAGAATTGTTAAATGGTCTTATGAATTAGCGATTTCGCTCCAATTCACATTCTAAGTAATATTCGGCATGCTAATTACGTTGCCGATTGCCAAATTGCATTATCTCTTATAGTTTCTGAGATATGGACAATCGAAATTTTACACCTTAGACTCTGTTTCTAACTGGGGTCAAAATTGTAAAATGGTCTTACGAATTAGCGATTTCGTTCCAATTCACATTCCAAGTAATATTCGGCACGCTAATTACGTTGCCGACTTCCAAATTGCATTATCTCTTATAGTTTCCGAGATATGGACAATCGAAATTTTACACCTTAGTGTCTGTTTCTAACTGGGGTCAAAATTGTAAAATGGTCTTACGAATTAGCGATTTCGTTCCAATTCACATTCCAAGTAATATTCTTCATGCTAATTACGTTGCCGATTGCCATATTGCATTATCTCTTATAGTTTCCGAGATATGGACTATCGACATCTGAAAATATTGGCTCTGCTTATAACCTGGGCCAGAATTGTAAAATGGTCTTACTAATTAGCGATTTCGTTCCAATTCACATTCCAAGTAATATTCGGCATGCTAATTACGTTGCCGATTGCCATATTGCATTATCTCTTATAGTTTCTGAGATATGGACTATCGACATCTGACAATTTTGGCTCTGCTTCTAACTAGGGCCAGAATTGTAAAATGGTCTTATGAATTAGCGATTTCGTTCCAATTCACATTCCAAGTAATATTCGGCATGCTAATTACGTTGCCGATTGCCATATTGCATTATCTCTTATAGTTTCTGAGATATGGACTATCGACATCTAACAATATTGGCTCTGCTTCTAACTTGGGCCAGAATTGTAAAATGGTCTTATGAATTAGCGATTTCGCTCCAATTCACATTCCAAGTAATATTCGGCATGCTAATTACGTTGCTGATTGCCAAATTGCATTATTACTCATAGTTTCCGAGATATGGACTATCGACATCTGACAATATTGGCTCTGCTTCTAACTTGCGCCAGAATTGTAAAATGGTCTTATGAATTAGCGATTTGGCTCCAATTCACATTCCAAGTAATATTTGGCATGCTAATTACGTTGCCGATTGCCAAATTGCATTATCTCTTATATTTTCCGAGATATGGACAATCGAAATTTTACACCTTAGAGTCTGTTTCTAACTGGGGCAAAATTGTAAAATGGTCTTACGAATTAGCGATTTCGTTCCTATTCACATTCCAAGTAATATTCGGCATGTTAATTACGCTGCCGATTGCCAAATTGCATTATCTCTTATAGTTTCCGAGATATGGACTATCGACATCTGACAATATTGGCTCTGCTTCTAACTTGCGCCAGAATTGTAAAATGGTCTTATGAATTAGCGATTTCGCTCCAATTCACATTCCAAGTAATATTCGGCATGCTAATTACGTTGCCGATTGCCAAATTGCATTATCTCTTATAGTTTTCGAGATATGGACTATCGACATCTGACAATATTGGCTCTGCTTCTAACTTGGGCCAGAATTGTAAAATGGTCTTATGAATTAGCGATTTCGTTTCAATTCACATTCCAACTAATATTCGGCATGCTAATTACGTTGCCGATTGCCAAATTGCATTATCTCTTATAGTTTCCGAGATATGGACAATCGAAATTTTACACTTTAGAGTCTCTTTCTAACTGGGGTCAAAATTGTAAAATGGTCTTACGAATTAGCGATTTCGTTCCAATTCACATTCCAAGTAATATTCGGCATGCTAATTACGCTGCCGATTGTCAAATTGCATTATCTCTTATAGTTTCCGAGATATGGACTATCGACATCTGACAATATTGGCTCTGCTTCTAACTTGGGCCAGAATTGTAAAATGGTCTTATGAATTAGCGATTTCGCTCCAGTTCACATTCCAAGTAATAATGGGCATGCTAGTTACGTTGCTGATTGCCAAATTGCATTATCTCTTATAGTTTCCGAGATATGGACTATCGACATCTTACAATATTGGCTCTGCTTCTAACTTGGGCCAGAATTGTAAAATGTTCTTATGAATTAGCGATTTCGTTCCAATTCACATTCCAAGTAATATTCGGCATGCTAATTACATTGCCGATTTCCAAATTGCATTATCTCTTATAGTTTCCGAGATATGGACAATCGAAATTTTACACCTTAGAGTCTGATTCTAACTGGGGTCAAAATTGTAAAATGGTCTTACGAATTAGCGATTTCGTTCCAATTCACATTCCAAGTAATATTCGGCATGTTAATTACGTTGCCGATTGCCAAATTGCATTATCTCTTATAGTTTCCGGAGATATGGACTATCGACATCTGACAATATTGGCTCTGCTTCTAACTTGGGCCAGAATTGTAAAATTGTCTTATGAATTAGCGATTTCTCTCCAATTCACATTCTAAGTAATATTCGGCATGCTAATTACGTTGCCGATTGCCAAATTGCATTATCTCTTATAGTTTCCGAGATATGGACAATCGAAATTTTACACCTTAGAGTCTGTTTCTAACTGGGGTCAAAATTGTAAAATGGACTTACGAATTAGCGATTTCGTTCCAATTCACATTCCAAGTAATATTCGGCATGCTATTTACGCTGCCGATTGCCAAATTGCATTATCTCTTATAGTTTCCGAGATATGGACTATCGACATCTAACAACATTGGCTCTGCTTCTAACTTGGGCCAGAATTGTAAAATGGTCTTACGAATTAGCGATTTCGTTCCAATTCACATTCCAAGTAATATTCGGCATGCTAATTACGTTGCCGATTGACAAATTGCATTATCTCTTATGGTTTCCGAGATATGGACTATCGACATCTGACAATATTGGCTCTGCTTCTAACTTGGGCCAGAATTGTAAAATGGTCTTACGAATTAGCGATTTCGTTCCAATTCACATTCCAAGTAATATTCGGCATGCTAATTACGTTGCCGATTGCCAAATTGCATTATCTCTTATAGTTTCCGAGATATGGACAATCGAAATTTTACACCTTAGACTCTGTTTCTAACTGGGGTCAAAATTGTAAAATGGTCTTACGAATTAGCGATTTCGTTCCAATTCGCATTCCAAGTAATATTCGGCATGCTAATTACGTTGCCGACTGCCAAATTGCATTATCTCTTATAGTTTCCGAGATATGGACAATCGAAATTTTACACCTTAGAGTCTGTTTCTAACTGGGGTCAAAATTGTAAAATGGTCTTACGAATTAGCGATTTCGTTCCAATTCACATTCCAAGTAATATTCTTCATGCTAATTACGTTGCCGATTGCCATATTGCATTATCTCTTATAGTATCCGAGATATGGACTATCGACATCTGAAAATATTGGCTCTGCTTATAACCTGGGCCAGAATTGTAAAATGGTCTTACGAATTAGCGATTTCGTTCCAATTCACAATCCAAGTAATATTCGGCATGCTAATTACGATGCCGATTGCCAAATTGCATTATCTCTTATAGTTTCTGAGATATGGACTATCGACATCTGACAATTTTGGCTCTGCTTCTAGCTAGGGCCAGAATTGTAAAATGGTCTTATGAATTAGCGATTTCGTTCCAATTCACATTCCAAGTAATATTCGGCATGCTAATTACGTTGCCGATTGCCATATTGCATTATCTCTTATAGTTTCCGAGATATGGACAATCGAAATTTTACACCTTAGAGTCTGTTTCTAACTGGGGTCAAAATTGTAAAATGGTCTTACGAATTAGCGATTTCGTTCCAATTCACATTCCAAGTAATATTCGGCATGCTAATTACGATGCCGAATGCCAAATTGCATTATCTCTTATAGTTTCCGAGATATGGACTATCGACATCTAACAATATTGACTCTGCTTCTAACTTGGGCCAGAATTGTAAAATGGTCTTACGAATTAGCGATTTCGTTCCAATTCACATTCCAAGTAATATTCGGCATGCTAATTACGTTGCCGATTGCCAAATTGCATTATCTCTTAAGCTTCCGAGATATGGACTATCGACATCTGACAATATTGGCTCTGCTTCTAACTTGGGCCAGAATTGTAAAATGATCTTATGAATTAGCGATTTCGCTACAATTCACATTTCAAGTAATATTCGGCATGCTAATTACGTTGCCCATTGCCAAATTGCATTATCTCTTATAGTTTCCGAGATATGGACTATCGACATCTAACAATATTGGCTCTGCTTCTAACTTGGGCCAGAATTGTAAAATGGTCTTATGAATTAGCGATTTCGCTCCAATTCACATTCCAAGTAATATTCGGCATGCTAATTACGTTGCTGATTGCCAAATTGCATTATTACTTATAATTTCCGAGATATGGACTATCGACATCTGACAATATTGGCTCTGCTTCTAACTTGCGCCAGAATTGTAAAATGGTCTTATGAATTAGCGATTTGGCTCCAATTCACATTCCAAGTAATATTCGGCATGCTAATTACGTTGCCGATTGCCAAATTGCATTATCTCTTATAGTTTCCGAGATATGGACAATCGAAATTTTACACCTTAGAGTCTGTTTCTAACTGGGGCAAAATTGTAAAATGGTCTTACGAATTAGCGATTTCGTTCCTATTCACATTCCAAGTAATATTCGGCATGTTAATTACGCTGCCGATTGCCAAATTGCATTATCTCTTATAGTTTCCGAGATATGGACAATCGAAATTTTACACTTTAGACTCTGTTTCTAACTGGGGTCAAAATTGTAAAATGGTCTTACGAATTAGCGATTTCGTTCCAATTCACATTCCAAGTAATATTCGGCATGCTAATTACGCTGCCGATTGCCAAATTGCATTATCTCTTATAGTTTCCGAGATATGGACTATCGACATCTAACAATATTGGCTCTGCTTCTAACTTGGGCCAGAATTGTTAAATGGTCTTATGAATTAGCGATTTCGCTCCAATTCACATTCTAAGTAATATTCGGCATGCTAATTACGTTGCCGATTGCCAAATTGCATTATCTCTTATAGTTTCCGAGATATGGACAATCGAAAATTTACACCTTAGACTCTGTTTCTAACTGGGGTCAAAATTGTAAAATGGTCTTACGAATTAGCGATTTCGTTCCAATTCACATTCCAAGTAATATTCGGCATGCTAATTACGTTGCCGACTGCCAAATTGCATTATCTCTTATAGTTTCCGAGATATGGACAATCGAAATTTTACACCTTAGAGTCTGTTTCTAACTGGGGTCAAAATTGTAAAATGGTCTTACGAATTAGCGATTTCGTTCCAATTCACATTCCAAGTAATATTCTTCATGCTAATTACGTTGCCGATTGCCATATTGCATTATCTCTTATAGTTTCCGAGATATGGACTATCGACATCTGAAAATATTGGCTCTGCTTATAACCTGGGCCAGAATTGTAAAATGGTCTTACGAATTAGCGATTTCGTTCCAATTCACATTCCAAGTAATATTCGGCATGCTAATTACGTTGCCGATTGCCATATTGCATTATCTCTTATAGTTTCTGAGATATGGACTATCGACATCTGACAATTTTGGCTCTGCTTCTAACTAGGGCCAGAATTGTAAAATGGTCTTATTAATTAGCGATTTCGTTCCAATTCACATTCCAAGTAATATTCAGCATGCTAATTACGTTGCCGATTGCCATATTGCATTATCTCTTATAGTTTCCGAGATATGGACAATCGAAGTTTTACACCTTAGAGTCTGCTTCTAACTGGGGTCAAAATTGTAAAATGGTTTTACGAATTAGCGATTTCGTTCCAATTCACATTCCAAGTAATATTCGGCATGTTAATTAAGCTGCCGATTGCCAAATTGCATTATCTCTTATAGTTTCCGAGATATGGACAATCGAAATTTTACACCTTAGAGTCTGTTTCTAACTGGGGTCAAAATTGTAAAATGGTCTTACGAATTAGCGATTTCGTTCCAATTCACATTCCAAGTAATATTCGGCATGCTAATTACGTTGCCCATTGCCAAATTGCATTATCTCTTATAGTTTCCGAGATATGGACTATCGACATCTAACAATATTGGCTCTGCTTCTAACTTGGGCCAGAATTGTAAAATGGTCTTATGAATTAGCGATTTCGCTCCAATTCACATTCCAAGTAATATTCGGCATGCTAATTACGTTGCTGATTGCCAAATTGCATTATTACTTATAGTTTCCGAGATATGGACTATCGACATCTGACAATATTGGCTCTGCTCCTAACTTGCGCCAGAATTGTAAAATGGTCTTATGAATTAGCGATTTGGCTCCAATTCACATTCCAAGTAATATTTGGCATGCTAATTACGTTGCCGATTGCCAAATTGCATTATCTCTTATAGTTTCCGAGATATGGACAATCGAAATTTTACACCTTAGAGTCTGTTTCTAACTGGGGCAAAATTGTAAAATGGTCTTACGAATTAGCGATTTCGTTCCTATTCACATTCCAAGTAATATTCGGCATGTTAATTACGCTGCCGATTGCCAAATTGCATTATCTCTTATAGTTTCCGAGATATGGACTATCGACATCTGACAATATTGGCTCTGCTTCTAACTTGCGCCAGAATTGTAAAATGGTCTTATGAATTAGCGATTTCGCTCCAATTCACATTCCAAGTAATATTCGGCATGCTAATTACGTTGCCGATTGCCAAATTGCATTATCTCTTATAGTTTCCGGGATATGGACTATCGACATCTGACAATATTGGCTCTGCTTCTAACTTGGGCCAGAATTGTAAAATGGTCTTATGAATTAGCGATTTCGTTTCAATTCACATTCCAACTAATATTCGGCATGCTAATTACGTTGCCGATTGCCAAATTGCATTATCTCTTATAGTTTCCGAGATATGGACAATCGAAATTTTACACTTTAGAGTCTCTTTCTAACTGGGGTCAAAATTGTAAAATGGGCTTACGAATTAGCGATTTCGTTCCAATTCACATTCCAAGTAATATTCGGCATGCTAATTACGCTGCCGATTGCCAAATTGCATTATCTCTTATAGTTTCCGAGATATGGACTATCGACATCTGACAATATTGGCTCTGCTTCTAACCTGGGCCAGAATTGTAAAATGGTCTTATGAATTAGCGATTTCGCTCCAATTCACATTCCAAGTAATATTCGGCATGCTAATTACGTTGCTGATTGCCAAATTGCATTATCTCTTATAGTTTCCGAGATATGGACTATCGACATCTGACAATATTGGCTCTGCTTCTAACTTGGGCCAGAATTGTAAAATGTTCTTATGAATTAGCGATTTCGTTCCAATTCACATTCCAAGTAATATTCGGCATGCTAATTACGTTGCCGATTTCCAAATTGCATTATCTCTTATAGTTTCCGAGATATGGACAATCGAAATTTTACACCTTAGAGTCTGATTCTAACTGGGGTCAAAATTGTAAAATGGTCTTACGAATTAGCGATTTCGTTCCAATTCACATTCCAAGTAATATTCGGCATGTTAATTACGTTGCCGATTGCCAAATTGCATTATCTCTTATAGTTTCCGAGATATGGACTATCGACATCTGACAATATTGGCTCTGCTTCTAACTTGGGCCAGAATTGTAAAATTGTCTTATGAATTAGCGATTTCTCTCCAATTCACATTATATGTAATATTCGGCATGCTAATTACGTTGCCGATTGCCAAATTGCATTATCTCTTATAGTTTCCGAGATATGGACAATCGAAATTTTACACCTTAGAGTCCGTTTCTAACTGGGGTCAAAATTGTAAAATGGACTTACGAATTAGCGATTTCGTTCCAATTCACATTCCAAGTAATATTCGGCATGCTATTTACGCTGCCGATTGCCAAATTGCATTATCTCTTATAGTTTCCGAGATATGGACTATCGACATCTAACAACATTGGCTCTGCTTCTAACTTGGGCCAGAATTGTAAAATGGTCTTACGAATTAGCGATTTCGTTCCAATTCACATTCCAAGTAATATTCGGCATGCTAATTACGTTGCCGATTGACAAATTGCATTATCTCTTATGGTTTCCGAGATATGGACTATCGACATCTGACAATATTGGCTCTGCTTCTAACTTGGGCCAGAATTGTAAAATGGTTTATGAATTAGCGATTTCGCTCCAATTCACATTCCAAGTAATATTCGGCATGCTAATTACGTTGCCGATTGCCAAATTGCATTATCTCTTATAGTTACCGAGATATGGACTATCGACATCTAACAATATTGGCTCTGCTTCTAACTTGGGCCAGAATTGTAAAATGGTCTTATGAATTAGCGATTTCGCTCCAATTCACATTCCAAGTGATATTCGGCATACTAATTACGTTGCCGATTGCCAAATTGCATTATCTCTTATAGTTTCCGAGATATGGACAATCGAAATTTTACACCTTAGAGTCTGTTTCTAACTGGGGTTAAAATTGTAAAATGGTCTTACGAATTAGCGATTTCGTTCCAATTCACATTCCAAGTAATATTCTTCATGCTAATTACGTTGCCGATTGCCATATTGCATTATCTCTTATAGTTTCCGAGATATGGACTATCGACATCTGAAAATATTGGCTCTGCTTATAACCTGGGCCAGAATTGTAAAATGGTCTTACGAATTAGCGATTTCGTTCCAATTCACATTCCAAGTAATATTCGGCATGCTAATTACGATGCCGATTGCCAAATTGCATTATCTCTTATAGTTTCTGAGATATGGACTATCGACATCTGACAATTTTGGCTCTGCTTCTAGCTAGGGCCAGAATTGTAAAATGGTCTTATGAATTAGCGATTTCGTTCCAATTCACATTCCAAGTAATATTCGGCATGCTAATTACGTTGCCGATTGCCATATTGCATTATCTCTTATAGTTTCCGAGATATGGACAATCGAAATTTTACACCTTAGAGTCTGTTTCTAACTGGGGTCAAAATTGTAAAATGGTCTTACGAATTAGCGATTTCGTTCCAATTCACATTCCAAGTAATATTCGGCATGCTAATTACGATGCCGATTGCCAAATTGCATTATCTCTTATAGTTTCCGAGATATGGACTATCGACATCTAACAATATTGACTCTGCTTCTAACTTGGGCCAGAATTGTAAAATGGTCTTACGAATTAGCGATTTCGTTCCAATTCACATTCCAAGTAATATTCGGCATGCTAATTACGTTGCCTATTGCCAAATTGCATTATCTCTTAAGCTTCCGAGATATGGACTATCGACATCTGACAATATTGGCTCTGCTTCTAACTTGGGCCAGAATTGTAAAATGATCTTATGAATTAGCGATTTCGCTACAATTCACATTTCAAGTAATATTCGGCATGCTAATTACGTTGCCCATTGCCAAATTGCATTATCTCTTATAGTTTCCGAGATATGGACTATCGACATCTAACAATATTGGCTCTGCTTCTAACTTGGGCCAGAATTGTAAAATGGTCTTATGAAATAGCGATTTCGCTCCAATTCACATTCCAAGTAATATTCGGCATGCTAATTACGTTGCTGATTGCCAAATTGCATTATTACTTATAATTTCCGAGATATGGACTATCGACATCTGACAATATTGGCTCTGCTTCTAACTTGCGCCAGAATTGTAAAATGGTCTTATGAATTAGCGATTTGGCTCCAATTCACATTCCAAGTAATATTCGGCATGCTAATTACGTTGCCGATTGCCAAATTGCATTATCTCTTATAGTTTCCGAGATATGGACAATCGAAATTTTACACCTTAGAGTCTGTTTCTAACTGGGGCAAAATTGTAAAATGGTCTTACGAATTAGCGATTTCGTTCCTATTCACATTCCAAGTAATATTCGGCATGTTAATTACGCTGCCGATTGCCAAATTGCATTATCTCTTATAGTTTCCGAGATATGGACTATCGACATCTGACAATATTGGCTCTGCTTCTAACTTGCGCCAGAATTGTAAAATGGTCTTATGAATTAGCGATTTCGCTCCAATTCACATTCCAAGTAATATTCGGCATGCTAATTACGTTGCCGATTGCCAAATTGCATTATCTATTATAGTTTCCGAGATATGGACTATCGACATCTGACAATATTGGCTCTGCTTCTAACTTGGGCCAGAATTGTAAAATGGTCTTATGAATTAGCGATTTCGTTTCAATTCACATTCCAACTAATATTCGGCATGCTAATTACGTTGCCGATTGCCAAATTGCATTATCTCTTATAGTTTCCGAGATATGGACAATCGAAATTTTACACTTTAGACTCTGTTTCTAACTGGGGTCAAAATTGTAAAATGGTCTTACGAATTAGCGATTTCGTTCCAATTCACATTCCAAGTAATATTCGGCATGCTAATTACGCTGCCGATTGCCAAATTGCATTATCTCTTATAGTTTCCGAGATATGGACTATCGACATCTAACAATATTGGCTCTGCTTCTAACTTGGGCCAGAATTGTTAAATGGTCTTATGAATTAGCGATTTCGCTCCAATTCACATTCTAAGTAATATTCGGCATGCTAATTACGTTGCCGATTGCCAAATTGCATTATCTCTTATAGTTTCCGAGATATGGACAATCGAAATTTTACACCTTAGACTCTGTTTCTAACTGGGGTCAAAATTGTAAAATGGTCTTACGAATTAGCGATTTCGTTCCAATTCACATTCCAAATAATATTCGGCATGCTAATTACGTTGCCGACTGCCAAATTGCATTATCTCTTATAGTTTCCGAGATATGGACAATCGAAATTTTACAATTTAGAGTCTGTTTCTAACTGGGGTCAAAATTGTAAAATGGTCTTACGAATTAGCGATTTCGTTCCAATTCACATTCCAAGTAATATTCTTCATGCTAATTACGTTGCCGATTGCCATATTGCATTATCTCTTATAGTTTCCGAGATATGGACTATCGACATCTGAAAATATTGGCTCTGCTTATAACCTGGGCCAGAATTGTAAAATGGTCTTACGAATTAGCGATTTCGTTCCAATTCACATTCCAAGTAATATTCGGCATGTTAATTACGTTGCCGATTGCCATATTGCATTATCTCTTATAGTTTCTGAGATATGGACTATCGACATCTGACAATTTTGGCTCTGCTTCTAACTAGGGCCAGAATTGTAAAATGGTCTTATGAATTAGCGATTTCGTTCCAATTCACATTCCAAGTAATATTCGGCATGCTAATTACGTTGCCGATTGCCATATTGCATTATCTCTTATAGTTTCCGAGATATGGACAATCGAAGTTTTACACCTTAGAGTCTGCTTCTAACTGGGGTCAAAATTGTAAAATGGTTTTACGAATTAGCGATTTCGTTCCAATTCACATTCCAAGTAATATTCGGCATGTTAATTAAGCTGCCGATTGCCAAATTGCATTATCTCTTATAGTTTCCGAGATATGGACAATCGAAATTTTACACCTTAGAGTCTGTTTCTAACTGGGGTCAAAATTGTAAAATGGTCTTACGAATTAGCGATTTCGTTCCAATTCACATTCCAAGTAATATTCGGCATGCTAATTACGTTGCCCATTGCCAAATTGCATTATCTCTTATAGTTTCCGAGATATGGACTATCGACATCTAACAATATTGGCTCTGCTTCTAACTTGGGCCAGAATTGTAAAATGGTCTTATGAATTAGCGATTTCGCTCCAATTCACATTCCAAGTAATATTCGGCATGCTAATTACGTTGCTGATTGCCAAATTGCATTATTACTTATAGTTTCCGAGATATGGACTATCGACATCTGACAATATTGGCTCTGCTTCTAACTTGGGCCAGAATTGTAAAATGTTCTTATGAATTAGCGATTTCGTTCCAATTCACATTCCAAGTAATATTCGGCATGCTAATTACGTTGCCGATTTCCAAATTGCATTATCTCTTATAGTTTCCGAGATATGGACAATCGAAATTTTACACCTTAGAGTCTGATTCTAACTGGGGTCAAAATTGTAAAATGGTCTTACGAATTAGCGATTTCGTTCCAATTCACATTCCAAGTAATATTCGGCATGTTAATTACGTTGCCGATTGCCAAATTGCATTATCTCTTATAGTTTCCGAGATATGGACTATCGACATCTGACAATATTGGCTCTGCTTCTAACTTGGGCCAGAATTGTAAAATTGTCTTATGAATTAGCGATTTCTCTCCAATTCACATTCTATGTAATATTCGGCATGCTAATTACGTTGCCGATTGCCAAATTGCATTATCTCTTATAGTTTCCGAGATATGGACAATCGAAATTTTACACCTTAGAGTCCGTTTCTAACTGGGGTCAAAATTGTAAAATGGACTTACGAATTAGCGATTTCGTTCCAATTCACATTCCAAGTAATATTCGGCATGCTATTTACGCTGCCGATTGCCAAATTGCATTATCTCTTATAGTTTCCGAGATATGGACTATCGACATCTAACAACATTGGCTCTGCTTCTAACTTGGGCCAGAATTGTAAAATGGTCTTACGAATTAGCGATTTCGTTCCAATTCACATTCCAAGTAATATTCGGCATGCTAATTACGTTGCCGATTGACAAATTGCATTATCTCTTATGGTTTCCGAGATATGGACTATCGACATCTGACAATATTGGCTCTGCTTCTAACTTGGGCCAGAATTGTAAAATGGTTTATGAATTAGCGATTTCGCTCCAATTCACATTCCAAGTAATATTCGGCATGCTAATTACGTTGCCGATTGCCAAATTGCATTATCTCTTATAGTTTCCGAGATATGGACTATCGACATCTAACAACATTGGCTCTGCTTCTAACTTGGGCCAGAATTGTAAAATGGTCTTACGAATTAGCGATTTCGTTCCAATTCACATTCCAAGTAATATTCGGCATGCTAATTACGTTGCCGATTGACAAATTGCATTATCTCTTATGGTTTCCGAGATATGGACTATCGACATCTGACAATATTGGCTCTGCTTCTAACTTGGGCCAGAATTGTAAAATGGTTTATGAATTAGCGATTTCGCTCCAATTCACATTCCAAGTAATATTCGGCATGCTAATTACGTTGCCGATTGCCAAATTGCATTATCTCTTATAGTTTCCGAGATATGGACAATCGAAATTTTACACCTTAGAGTCTGTTTCTAACTGGGGTCAAAATTGTAAAATGGTCTTACGTATTAGCGATCTCGTTCCAATTCACATTCCAAGTAATATTCGGCATGCTAATTACGCTGCCGATTGCCAAATTGCATTATCTCTTATAGTTTCCGAGATATGGAATATCGACATCTAACAATATTGGCTCTGCTTCTAACTTGGGCCAGAATTGTAAAATGGTCTTACGAGATAACGATTTCGTTCCAATTCACATTCCAAGTAATATTCGGCATGCTAATTACGTTGCCGATTGCCAAATTGCATTATCTCTTATAGTTTCCGAGATATGGACTATCGACATCTGACAATAATGGCTCTGCTTCTAACTTGGGCCAGAATTGTAAAATGGTCTTATAAATTAGCGATTTCGCTCCAATTCACATTCCATGTAATATTCGGCATGCTAATTACGTTGCCGATTGCCAAATTGCATTATCTCTTATAGTTTCCGAGATATGGACTATCGACATCTGACAATATTGGCTCTGCTTCTAACTTGCGCCAGAATTGTAAAATGGTCTTATGAATTAGCGATTTCGCTCCAATTCACATTCCAAGTAATATTCGGCATGCTAATTACGTTGCCGATTGCCAAATTGCATTATCTCTTATAGTTTCCGAGATATGGACTATCGACATCTGACAATATTGGCTCTGCTTCTAACTTGGGCCAGAATTGTAAAATGGTCTTATGAATTAGCGATTTCGTTTCAATTCACATTCCAACTAATATTCGGCATGCTAATTACGTTGCCGATTGCCAAATTGCATTATCTCTTATAGTTTCCGAGATATGGACAATCGAAATTTTACACCTTAGAGTCTCTTTCTAACTGGGGTCAAATTTGTAAAATGGTCTTACGAATTAGCGATTTCGTTCCAATTCACATTCCAAGTAATATTCGGCATGCTAATTACGCTGCCGATTGCCAAATTGCATTATCTCTTATAGTTTCCGAGATATGGACTATCGACATCTGACAATATTGGCTCTGCTTCTAACTTGGGCCAGAATTGTAATATGGTCTTATGAATTAGCGATTTCGCTCCAATTCACATTCCAAGTAATATTCGGCATGCTAATTACGTTGCTGATTGCCAAATTGCATTATCTCTTATAGTTTCCGAGATATGGACTATCGACATCTGACAATATTGGCTCTGCTTCTAACTTGGGCCAGAATTGTAAAATTGTCTTATGAATTAGCGATTTCTCTCCAATTCACATTCTATGTAATATTCGGCATGCTAATTACGTTGCCGATTGCCAAATTGCATTATCTCTTATAGTTTCCGAGATATGGACAATCGAAATTTTACACCTTAGAGTCCGTTTCTAACTGGGGTCAAAATTGTAAAATGGACTTACGAATTAGCGATTTCGTTCCAATTCACATTCAAAGTAATATTCGGCATGCTATTTACGCTGCCGATTGCCAAATTGCATTATCTCTTATAGTTTCCGAGATATGGACTATCGACATCTAACAACATTGGCTCTGCTTCTAACTTGGGCCAGAATTGTAAAATGGTCTTACGAATTAGCGATTTCGTTCCAATTCACATTCCAAGTAATATTCGGCATGCTAATTACGTTGCCGATTGACAAATTGCATTATCTCTTATGGTTTCCGAGATATGGACTATCGACATCTGACAATATTGGCTCTGCTTCTAACTTGGGCCAGAATTGTAAAATGGTTTATGAATTAGCGATTTCGCTCCAATTCACATTCCAAGTAATATTCGGCATGCTAATTACGTTGCCGATTGCCAAATTGCATTATCTCTTATAGTTACCGAGATATGGACTATCGACATCTAACAATATTGGCTCTGCTTCTAACTTGGGCCAGAATTGTAAAATGGTCTTATGAATTAGCGATTTCGCTCCAATTCACATTCCAAGTGATATTCGGCATACTAATTACGTTGCCGATTGCCAAATTGCATTATCTCTTATAGTTTCCGAGATATGGACAATCGAAATTTTACACCTTAGAGTCTGTTTCTAACTGGGGTCAAAATTGTAAAATGGTCTTACGAATTAGCGATTTCGTTCCAATTCACATTCCAAGTAATACTCTTCATGCTAATTACGTTGCCGATTGCCATATTGCATTATCTCTTATAGTTTCCGAGATATGGACTATCAACATCTGAAAATATTGGCTCTGCTTATAACCTGGGCCAGAATTGTAAAATGGTCTTACGAATTAGCGATTTCGTTCCAATTCACATTCCAAGTAATATTCGGCATGCTAATTACGATGCCGATTGCCAAATTGCATTATCTCTTATAGTTTCTGAGATATGGACTATCGACATCTGACAATTTTGGCTCTGCTTCTAGCTAGGGCCAGAATTGTAAAATGGTCTTATGAATTAGCGATTTCGTTCCAATTCACATTCCAAGTAATATTCGGCATGCTAATTACGTTGCCGATTGCCATATTGCATTATCTCTTATAGTTTCCGAGATATGGACAATCGAAATTTTACACCTTAGAGTCTGTTTCTAACTGGGGTCAAAATTGTAAAATGGTCTTACGAATTAGCGATTTCGTTCCAATTCACATTCCAAGTAATATTCGGCATGCTAATTACGATGCCGATTGCCAAATTGCATTATCTCTTATAGTTTCCGAGATATGGACTATCGACATCTAACAATATTGACTCTGCTTCTAACTTGGGCCAGAATTGTAAAATGGTCTTACGAATTAGCGATTTCGTTCCAATTCACATTCCAAGTAATATTCGGCATGCTAATTACGTTGCCGATTGCCAAATTGCATTATCTCTTAAGCTTCCGAGATATGGACTATCGACATCTGACAATATTGGCTCTGCTTCTAACTTGGGCCAGAATTGTAAAATGATCTTATGAATTAGCGATTTCGCTACAATTCACATTTCAAGTAATATTCGGCATGCTAATTACGTTGCCCATTGCCAAATTGCATTATCTCTTATAGTTTCCGAGATATGGACTATCGACATCTAACAATATTGGCTCTGCTTCTAACTTGGGCCAGAATTGTAAAATGGTCTTATGAATTAGCGATTTCGCTCCAATTCACATTCCAAGTAATATTCGGCATGCTAATTACGTTGCTGATTGCCAAATTGCATTATTACTTATAATTTCCGAGATATGGACTATCGACATCTGACAATATTGGCTCTGCTTCTAACTTGCGCCAGAATTGTAAAATGGTCTTATGAATTAGCGATTTGGCTCCAATTCACATTCCAAGTAATATTCGGCATGCTAATTACGTTGCCGATTGCCAAATTGCATTATCTCTTATAGTTTCCGAGATATGGACAATCGAAATTTTACACCTTAAAGTCTGTTTCTAACTGGGGCAAAATTGTAAAATGGTCTTACGAATTAGCGATTTCGTTCCTATTCACATTCCAAGTAATATTCGGCATGTTAATTACGCTGCCAATTGCCAAATTGCATTATCTCTTATAGTTTCCGAGATATGGACTATCGACATCTGACAATATTGGCTCTGCTTCTAACTTGCGCCAGAATTGTAAAATGGTCTTATGAATTAGCGATTTCGCTCCAATTCACATTCCAAGTAATATTCGGCATGCTAATTACGTTGCCGATTGCCAAATTGCATTATCTCTTATAGTTTCCGAGATATGGACTATCGACATCTGACAATATTAGCTCTGCTTCTAACTTGGGCCAGAATTGTAAAATGGTCTTATGAATTAGCGATTTCGTTTCAATTCACATTCCAACTAATATTCGGCATGCTAATTACGTTGCCGATTGCCAAATTGCATTATCTCTTATAGTTTCCGAGATATGGACAATCGAAATTTTACACTTTAGACTCTGTTTCTAACTGGGGTCAAAATTGTAAAATGGTCTTACGAATTAGCGATTTCGTTCCAATTCACATTCCAAGTAATATTCGGCATGCTAATTACGCTGCCGATTGCCAAATTGCATTATCTCTTATAGTTTCCGAGATATGGACTATCGACATCTAACAATATTGGCTCTGCTTCTAACTTGGGCCAGAATTGTTAAATGGTCTTATGAATTAGCGATTTCGCTCCAATTCACATTCTAAGTAATATTCGGCATGCTAATTACGTTGCCGATTGCCAAATTGCATTATCTCTTATAGTTTCCGAGATATGGACAATCGAAATTTTACACCTTAGACTCTGTTTCTAACTGGGGTCAAAATTGTAAAATGGTCTTACGAATTAGCGATTTCGTTCCAATTCACATTCCAAGTAATATTCGGCATGCCAATTACGTTGCCAACTGCCAAATTGCATTATTTCTTACAGTTTCCGAGATATGGTCAATCGAAATTTTACAATTTAGAGTCTGTTTCTAACTGGGGTCAAAATTGTAAAATGGTCTTACGAATTAGCGATTTCGTTCCAATTCACATTCCAAGTAATATTCTTCATGCTAATTACGTTGCCGATTGCCATATTGCATTATCTCTTATAGTTTCCGAGATATGGACTATCGACATCTGAAAATATTGGCTCTGCTTATAACCTGGGCCAGAATTGTAAAATGGTCTTACGAATTAGCGATTTCGTTCCAATTCACATTCCAAGTAATATTCGGCATGCTAATTACGTTGCCGATTGCCAAATTGCATTATCTCTTATAGTTTCCGAGATATGGACAATCGAAATTTTACACCTTAGAGTCTGTTTCTAACTGGGGCAAAATTGTAAAATGGTCTTACGAATTAGCGATTTCGTTCCTATTCACATTCCAAGTAATATTCGGCATGTTAATTACGCTGCCGATTGCCAAATTGCATTATCTCTTATAGTTTCCGAGATATGGACTATCGACATCTGACAATATTGGCTCTGCTTCTAACTTGCGCCAGAATTGTAAAATGGTCTTATGAATTAGCGATTTCGCTCCAATTCACATTCCAAGTAATATTCGGCATGCTAATTACGTTGCCGATTGCCAAATTGCATTATCTCTTATAGTTTCCGGGATATGGACTATCGACATCTGACAATATTGGCTCTGCTTCTAACTTGGGCCAGAATTGTAAAATGGTCTTATGAATTAGCGATTTCGTTTCAATTCACATTCCAACTAATATTCGGCATGCTAATTACGTTGCCGATTGCCAAATTGCATTATCTCTTATAGTTTCCGAGATATGGACAATCGAAATTTTACACTTTAGAGTCTCTTTCTAACTGGGGTCAAAATTGTAAAATGGGCTTACGAATTAGCGATTTCGTTCCAATTCACATTCCAAGTAATATTCGGCATGCTAATTACGCTGCCGATTGCCAAATTGCATTATCTCTTATAGTTTCCGAGATATGGACTATCGACATCTGACAATATTGGCTCTGCTTCTAACTTGGGCCAGAATTGTAAAATGGTCTTATGAATTAGCGATTTCGCTCCAATTCACATTCCAAGTAATATTCGGCATGCTAATTACGTTGCTGATTGCCAAATTGCATTATCTCTTATAGTTTCCGAGATATGGACTATCGACATCTGACAATATTGGCTCTGCTTCTAACTTGGGCCAGAATTGTAAAATGTTCTTATGAATTAGCGATTTCGTTCCAATTCACATTCCAAGTAATATTCGGCATGCTAATTACGTTGCCGATTTCCAAATTGCATTATCTCTTATAGTTTCCGAGATATGGACAATCGAAATTTTACACCTTAGAGTCTGATTCTAACGGGGGTCAAAATTGTAAAATGGTCTTACGAATTAGCGATTTCGTTCCAATTCACATTCCAAGTAATATTCGGCATGTTAATTACGTTGCCGATTGCCAAAT
Organism: Rhynchophorus ferrugineus; assembly: GCF_030347505.1. NCBI lineage: Eukaryota > Metazoa > Arthropoda > Insecta > Coleoptera > Curculionidae > Rhynchophorus > Rhynchophorus ferrugineus. The sequence goes on from NW_027472597.1 coordinate 1,064,265, forward strand.
TGCATTATCTCTTATAGTTTCCGAGATATGGACTATCGACATCTGACAATATTGGCTCTGCTTCTAACTTGGGCCAGAATTGTAAAATTGTCTTATGAATTAGCGATTTCTCTCCAATTCACATTCTATGTAATATTCGGCATGCTAATTACGTTGCCGATTGCCAAATTGCATTATCTCTTATAGTTTCCGAGATATGGACAATCGAAATTTTACACCTTAGAGTCCGTTTCTAACTGGGGTCAAAATTGTAAAATGGACTTACGAATTAGCGATTTCGTTCCAATTCACATTCCAAGTAATATTCGGCATGCTATTTACGCTGCCGATTGCCAAATTGCATTATCTCTTATAGTTTCCGAGATATGGACTATCGACATCTAACAACATTGGCTCTGCTTCTAACTTGGGCCAGAATTGTAAAATGGTCTTATGAATTAGCGATTTCGTTCCAATTCACATTCCAAGTAATATTCGGCATGCTAATTACGTTGCCGATTGACAAATTGCATTATCTCTTATGGTTTCCGAGATATGGACTATCGACATCTGACAATATTGGCTCTGCTTCTAACTTGGGCCAGAATTGTAAAATGGTTTATGAATTAGCGATTTCGCTCCAATTCACATTCCAAGTAATATTCGGCATGCTAATTACGTTGCCGATTGCCAAATTGCATTATCTCTTATAGTTTCCGAGATATGGACTATCGACATCTGACAATAATGGCTCTGCTTCTAACTTGGGCCAGAATTGTAAAATGGTCTTATAAATTAGCGATTTCGCTCCAATTCACATTCCAAGTAATATTCGGCATGCTAATTACGTTGCCGATTGCCAAATTACATTATCTCTTATAGTTTCCGAGATATGGACTATCGACATCTGACAATATTGGCTCTGCTTCTAACTTGCGCCAGAATTGTAAAATGGTCTTATGAATTAGCGATTTCGCTCCAATTCACATTCCAAGTAATATTCGGCATGCTAATTACGTTGCCGATTGCCAAATTGCATTATCTCTTATAGTTTCCGAGATATGGACTATCGACATCTGACAATATTGGCTCTGCTTCTAACTTGGGCCAGAATTGTAAAATGGTCTTATGAATTAGCGATTTCGTTTCAATTCACATTCCAACTAATATTCGGCATGCTAATTACGTTGCCGATTGCCAAATTGCATTATCTCTTATAGTTTCCGAGATATGGACAATCGAAATTTTACACCTTAGAGTCTCTTTCTAACTGGGGTCAAATTTGTAAAATGGTCTTACGAATTAGCGATTTCGTTCCAATTCACATTCCAAGTAATATTCGGCATGCTAATTACGCTGCCGATTGCCAAATTGCATTATCTCTTATAGTTTCCGAGATATGGACTATCGACATCTGACAATATTGGCTCTGCTTCTAACTTGGGCCAGAATTGTAATATGGTCTTATGAATTAGCGATTTCGCTCCAATTCACATTCCAAGTAATATTCGGCATGCTAATTACGTTGCTGATTGCCAAATTGCATTATCTCTTATAGTTTCCGAGATATGGACTATCGACATCTGACAATATTGGCTCTGCTTCTAACTTGGGCCAGAATTGTAAAATGGTCTTATGAATTAGCGATTTCGTTTTAATTCACATTCCAACTAATATTCGGCATGCTAATTACGTTGCCGATTGCCAAATTTCATTATCTCTTATAGTTTCCGAGATATGGACAATCGAAATTTTACACCTTAGAGTCTCTTTCTAACTGGGGTCAAAATTGTAAAATGGTCTTACGAATTAGCGATTTCGTTCCAAATCACATTCCAAGTAATATTCGGCATGCTAATTACGCTGCCGATTGCCAAATTGCATTATCTCTTATAGTTTCCGAGATATGGACTATCGACATCTGACAATATTGGCTCTGCTTCTAACTTGGGCCAGAATTGTAAAATGGTCTTATGAATTAGCGATTTCGTTCCAATTCACATTCCAAGTAATATTCGGCATGCTAATTACGTTGCTGATTGCCAAATTGCATTATCTCTTATAGTTTTCGAGATATGGACTATCGACATCTGACAATATTGGCTCTGCTTCTAACTTGGGCCAGAATTGTAAAATGGTCTTATGAATTAGCGATTTCGCTCCAATTCACATTCCAAGTAATATTCGGCATGCTAATTACGCTGCCGATTGCCAAATTGCATTATCTCTTATAGTTTCCGAGATATGGACTATCGACATCTGACAATATTGGCTCTGCTTCTAACTTGGGCCAGAATTGTAAAATGGTCTTATGAATTAGCGATATCGCTCCAATTCACATTCCAAGTAATATTCGGCATGCTAATTACGTTGCCGATTGCCAAATTGCATTGTCTCTTATAGTTTCCGAGATATGGACTATCGACATCTAACAATATTGGCTCTGCTTCTAACTTGGGCCAGAATTGTAAAATGGTCTTATGAATTAGCGATTTCGCTCCAATTCACATTCCAAGTAATATTCGGCATGCTAATTACGTTGCCGATTGCCAAATTGCATTGTCTCTTATAGTTTCCGAGATATGGACTATCGACATCTGACAATATTGGCTCTGCTTCTAACTTGGGCCAGAATTGTAAAATGGTCTTATGAATTAGCGATTTCGCTCCAATTCACATTCCAAGTAATATTCGGCATGCTAATTACGTGGCCGATTGCCAAATTGCATTGTCTCTTATAGTTTCCGAGATATGGACTATCGACATCTGACAATATTGGCTCTGCTTCTAACTTGCGCCAGAATTGTAAAATGGTCTTATGAATTAGCGATTTGGCTCCAATTCACATTCCAAGTAATATTCGGCATACTAATTATGTTGCCGATTGCCAAATTGCATTATCTCTTATAGTTTCCGAGATATGGACAATCGAAATTTTACACCTTTGAGTCTGTTTCTAACTGGGGTCAAAATTGTAAAATGGTCTTACGAATTAGCGATTTCGTTCCAATTCACATTCCAAGTAATATTCGGCATGCAAATTACGCTCCCGATTGCCAAATTGCATTATCTCTTATAGTTTCCGAGATATGGAATATCGACCTCTAACAATATTGGCTCTGCTTCTAACTTGGGCCAGAATTGTAAAATGGTCTTACGAGATAACGATTTCGTTCCAATTCACATTCCAAGTAATATTCGGCATGCTAATTACGTTGCCGATTGCCAAATTGCATTATCTCTTATAGTTTCCGAGATATGGGCTATCGACATCTGACAATATTGGCTCTGCTTCTAACTTGGGCCAGAATTGTAAAATGGTCTTATAAATTAGCGATTTCGCTCCAATTCACATTCCAAGTAATATTCGGCATGCTAATTACGTTGCCGATTGCCAAATTGCATTATCTCTTATAGTTTCCGAGATATGGACTATCGACATCTGACAATATTGGCTCTGCTTCTAACTTGCGCCAGAATTGTAAAATGGTCTTATGAATTAGCGATTTGGCTCCAATTCACATTCCAAGTAATATTCGGCATGCTAATTACGCTGCCGATTGCCAAATTGCTTTATCTCTTATAGTTTCCGAGATATGGGCAATCGAAATTTTACACCTTAGAGTCTGTTTCTAACTGGGGTCAAAATTGTAAAATGGTCTTATGAATTAGCGATTTCGTTCCAATTCACATTCCAAGTAATATTCGGCATGCTAATTACGTTGCCGATTGCCAAATAGCATTATCTCTTATAGTTTCCGAGATATGGACAATCGAAATTTTACACCTTAGAGTCTGTTTCTAACTGGGGTCAAAATTGTAAAATGGTCTTACGAATTAGCGATTTCGTTCCAATTCACATTCCAAGTAATATTCGGCATGCTAATTACGCTGCCGATTGCCAAATTGCATTATCTCTTATAGTTTCCGAGATATGGACTATCGACATCTAACAATATTGGCTCAGCTTCTAACTTGGGCCAGAATTGTAAAATGGTCTTACGTATTAGCGATTTCGTTCCAATTCACATTCCAAGTAATATTCGGCATGCTAATTACGTTGCCGATTGCCAAATTGCATTATCTCTTATAGTTTCCGAGATATGGACTATCGACATGTGACAATATTGGCTCTGCTTCTAACTTGGGCCAGAATTGTAAAATGGTCTTATAAATTAGCGATTTCGCTCCAATTCACATTCCAGGTAATATTCGGCATGCTTATTACGTTGCCGATAGCCAAATTGCATTATCTCTTATAGTTTCCGAGATATGGACTATCGACATCTGACAATATTGGCTCTGCTTCTAACTTGCGCCAGAATTGTAAAATGGCCTTATGAATTAGCGATATGGCTCCAATTCACATTCCAAGTAATATTCGGCATGCTAATTACGTTGCCGATTGCCAAATTGCATTATCTCTTATAGTTTCCGAGATATGGGCAATCGAAATTTTACACCTTAGAGTCTGTTTCTAACTGGGGTCAAAATTGTAAAATGGTCTTATGAATTAGCGATTTCGCTCCAATTCACATTCCAAGTAATATTTGGCATGCTAATTACGTTGCCGATTGCCAAATTACATTATCTCTTATAGTTTCCGAGATATGGACTATCGACATCTGACAATATTGGCTCTGCATCTAAATTGGGCCAGAATGGTAAAATGGTCTTACGAATTGGCGATTTCGTTCCAATTCACATTCCAAGTAATATTCGGCATGCTAATTACGTTGCCGATTGCTAAATTGCATTATCTCCTTTAGTTTCCGAGATATGGACAATCGAAATTTTACACCTTAGAGTCTGTTTCTAACTGGGGTCAAAATTGTAAAATGGTCTTACGAATTAGCGATTTCGTTCCAATTCACATTCCAAGTAATATTCGGCATGCTAAATACGTTGCCGATTGCCAAATTGCATTATCTCTTATAGTTTCCGAGATATGGACTATCGACATCTGACAATATTGGCTTTGCTTCTAACTTGGGCCAGAATTGTAAAATGGTCTTATGAATTAGCGATTTCGTTCCAATTCACATTCCAAGTAATATTCGGCATGCTAATTACGTTGCCGATTGCCAAATTGCATTATCTCCTATAGTTTCCGAGATATGGACAATCGAAATTTTACACCTTAGAGTCTGTTTCTAACTGGGGTCAAAATTGTAAAATGGTCTTACGAATTAGCGATTTCGTTCCAATTCACATTCCAAGTAATATTCGGCATGCTAATTACGCTGCCGATTGCCAAATTGCATTATCTCTTATAGTTTCCGAGATATGGAATATCGACATCTAACAATATTGGCTCTGCTTCTAACTTGGGCCAGAATTGTAAAATGGTCTTACGAGATAAAGATTTCGTTCCAATTCACATTCCAAGTAATATTCGGCATGCTAATTACGTTGCCGATTGCCAAATTGCATTATCGCTTATAGTTTCCGAGATATGGGCTATCGACATCTGACAATATTGGCTCTGCTTCTAACTTGGGCCAGAATTGTAAAATGGTCTTATAAATTAGCGATTTCGCTCCAATTCACATTCCAAGTAATATTCGGCATGCTAATTACGTTGCCGATTGCCAAATTGCATTATCTCTTATAGTTTCCGAGATATGGACTATCGACATCTGACAATATTGGCTCTGCTTCTAACTTGCGCCAGAATTGTAAAATGGTCTTATGAATTAGCGATTTGGCTCCAATTCACATTCTAAGTAATATTCGGCATGCTAATTACGCTGCCGATTGCCAAATTGCATTATCTCTTATAGTTTCCGAGATATGGACTATCGACATGTGACAATATTGGCTCTGCTTCTAACTTGGGCCAGAATTGTAAAATGGTCTTATAAATTAGCGATTTCGCTCCAATTCACATTCCAGGTAATATTCGGCATGCTTATTACGTTGCCGATAGCCAAATTGCATTATCTCTTATAGTTTCCGAGATATGGACTATCGACATCTGACAATATTGGCTCTGCTTCTAACTTGCGCCAGAATTGTAAAATGGCCTTATGAATTAGCGATATGGCTCCAATTCACATTCCAAGTAATATTCGGCATGCTAATTACCTTGCCGATTGCCAAATTGCATTATCTCTTATAGTTTCCGAGATATGGGCAATCGAAATTTTACACCTTAGAGTCTGTTTCTAACTGGGGTCAAAATTGTAAAATGGTCTTATGAATTAGCGATTTCGCTCCAATTCACATTCCAAGTAATATTTGGCATGCTAATTACGTTGCCGATTGCCAAATTACATTATCTCTTATAGTTTCCGAGATATGGACTATCGACATCTGACAATATTGGCTCTGCATCTAAATTGGGCCAGAATGGTAAAATGGTCTTACGAATTAGCGATTTCGTTCCAATTCACATTCCAAGTAATATTCGGCATGCTAATTACGCTGCCGATTGCCAAATTGCATTATCTCTTATAGTTTCCGAGATATGGACTATCGACATCTAACAATATTGGCTCTGCTTCTAACTTGGGCCAGAATTGTAAAATGGTCTTATAAATTAGCGATTTCGCTCCAATTCACATTCCAAGTAATATTCGGCATGCTAATTACGTTGCCGATTGCCAAATTGCATTATCTCTTATAGTTTCCGAGATATGGACTATCGACATCTGACAATATTGGCTCTGCTTCTAACTTGCGCCAGAATTGTAAAATGGTCTTATGAATTAGCGATTTGGCTCCAATTCACATTCTAAGTAATATTCGGCATGCTAATTACGCTGCCGATTGCCAAATTGCTTTATCTCTTATAGTTTCCGAGATATGGGCAATCGAAATTTTACACCTTAGAGTTTGTTTCTAACTGGGGTCAAAATTGTAAAATGGTCTTATGAATTAGCGATTTCGTTCCAATTCATATTCCAAGTAATATTCGGCATGCTAATTACGTTGCCGATTGCCAAATTGCATTATCTCTTATAGTTTCCGAGATATGGGCAATCGAAATTTTACACCTTAGAGTCTGTTTCTAACTGGGGTCAAAATTGTAAAATGGTCTTACGAATTAGCGATTTCGTTCCAATTCACATTCCAAGTAATATTCGGCATGCTGATTACGCTGCCGATTGCCAAATTGCATTATCTCTTATAGTTTCCGAGATATGGACTATCGACATCTAACAATATTGGCTCAGCTTCTAACTTTGGCCAGAATTGTAAAATGGTCTTACGTATTAGCGATTTCGTTCCAATTCACATTCCAAGTAATATTCGGCATGCTAATTACGTTGCCGATTGCCAAATTGCATTATCTCTTATAGTTTCCGAGATATGGACTATCGACATCTGACAATATTGGCTCTGCTTCTAACTTGGGCCAGAATTGTAAAATGGTCTTATAAATTAGCGATTTCGCTCCAATTCACATTCCAAGTAATATTCGGCATGCTTATTACGTTGCCTTTTGCCAAATTGCATTATCTCTTATAGTTTCCGAGATATGGACTATCGACATCTGACAATATTGGCTCTGCTTCTAACTTGCGCCAGAATTGTAAAATGGCCTTATGAATTAGCGATATGGCTCCAATTCACATTCCAAGTAATATTCGGCATGCTAATTACGTTGCCGATTGCCAAATTGCATTATCTCTTATAGTTTCCGAGATATGGGCAATCGAAATTTTACACCTTAGAGTCTGTTTCTAACTGGGGTCAAAATTGTAAAATGGTCTTATGAATTAGCGATTTCGCTCCAATTCACATTCCAAGTAATATTTGGCATGCTAATTACGTTGCCGATTGCCAAATTACATTATCTCTTATAGTTTCCGAGATATGGACTATCGACATCTGACAATATTGGCTCTGCATCTAAATTGGGCCAGAATGGTAAAATTGTCTTACGAATTAGCGATTTCGTTCCAATTCACATTCCTAGTAATATTCGGCATGCTAATTACGCTGCCGATTGCCAAATTGCATTATCTCTTATAGTTTCCGAGATATGGACTATCGACATCTAACAATATTGGCTCTGCTTCTAACTTGGGCCAGAATTGTAAAATGGTCTTACGAATTAGCGATTTCGTTCCAATTCACATTCCAAGTAATATTCGGTATGCTAATTACGTTGCCGATTGCCAAATTGCATTATCTCTTATAGTTTCCGAGATATGGACTATCGACATCTGACAATATTGGCTCTGCTTCTAACTTGGGCCAGAATTGTAAAATGGTCTTATGAATTAGCGATTTCGTTCCAATTCACATTCCAAGTAATATTCGGCATGCTAATTACGTTGCCGATTGCTAAATTGCATTATCTCCTTTAGTTTCCGAGATATGGACAATCGAAGTTTTACACCTTAGAGTCTGTTTCTAACTGGGGTCAAAATTGTAAAATGGTCTTACGAATTAGCGATTTCGTTCCAATTCACATTCCAAGTAATATTCTTCATGCTAAATACGTTGCCGATTGCCAAATTGCATTATCTCTTATAGTTTCCGAGATATGGACTATCGACATCTGACAATATTGGCTCTGCTTCTAACTTGCGAAAGAATTGTAAAATGGTCTTATGAATTAGCGATTTCGCTCCAATTCACATTCCAAGTAATATTCGGCATGCTAATTACGTTGCCGATTGCCAAATTGCATTATCTCTTATAGTTCCCGAGATATGGACAATCGAAATTTTACACCTTAGAGTGTGTTTCTAACTGGGGTCAAAATTGTAAAATGGTCTTACGAATTAGCGATTTCGCTCCAATTCACATTCCAAGTAATATTCGGCATGCTAATTACGCTGCCGATTGCCAAATTGCATTATCTCTTATAGTTTCCGAGATATGGACTATCGACATCTAACAATATTGGCTCTGCTTCTAACTTGGGCCAGAATTGTAAAATGGTCTTACGAATTAGCGATTTCGTTCCAATTCACATTCCAAGTAATATTCGGCATGCTAATTACGTTGCCGATTGCCAAATTTCATTATCTCTTATGGTTTCCGAGATATGGACTATCGACATCTGACAATATTGGCTCTGCTTCTAACTTGGGCCAGAATTGTAAGATGGTCTTATGAATTAGCGATTTCGCTCCAATTCACATTCCAAGTAATATTCGGCATGCTAATTACGTTGCCGATTGCCAAATTGCATTATCTCTTATAGTTACCGAGATATGGACTATCGACATCTAACAATATTGGTTCTGCTTCTAACTTCCAAGTAATGGTAATGGACCACATTCCAAGTAATATTTGGCATGCTAATTACGCTGCCGATCGCCAAATTGCATTATCTCTTATAGTTTCCGAGATATGGAATATCGACATCTAACAATATTGGCTCTGCTTCTAACTTGGGCCAGAATTGTAAAATGGTCTTACGAGATAACGATTTCGTTCCAATTCACATTCCAAGTAATATTCGGCATGCTAATTACGTTGCCGATTGCCAAATTGCATTATCTCTTATAGTTTCCGAGATATGGACTATCGACATCTGACAATATTGGCTCTGCTTCTAACTTGGGCCAGAATTGTAAAATGGTCTTATGAATTAGCGATTTCGCTCCAATTCACATTCCAAGTAATATTCGGCATGCTAATTACGTTGCCGATTGCCAAATTGCATTATCTCTTATAGTTACCGAGATATGGACTATCGACATCTAACAATATTGGTTCTGCTTCTAACTTGGGCCAGAATTGTAAAATGGTCTTATGAATTAGCGATTTCGCTCCAATTCACATTCCAAGTAATATTCGGCATGCTAATTACGTTGCCGATTGCCAAATTGCATTATCCCTTATAGTTTCCGAGATATGGACAATCGAAATTTTACACCTTAGAGTCTGTTTCTAACTGGGGTCAAAATTGTAAAATGGTCTTACGAATTAGCGATTTCGTTCCAATTCACATTCCAAGTAATATTCGGCATGCTAATTACGTTGCCGATTGCCAAATTGCATTATCTCTTATAGTTTCCGAGATATGGACAATCGAAATTTTACACCTTAGAGTCTGTTTCTAAATGGGGTCAAAATTGTAAAATGTTCTTACGAATTAGCGATTTCGTTCCAATTCACATTCCAAGTAATATTCGGCATGCTAATTACGCTGCCGATTGCCAAATTGCATTATCTCTTATAGCTTCCGAGATATGGACTATCGACATCTGACAATATTGGCTCTGCTTCTAACTTGGACCAGAATTGTAAAATGGTTTTATGAATTAGCGATTTCGTTCCAATTCACATTCCAAGTAATATTCGGCATGCTAATTACGCTGCCGATTGCCAAATTGCATTATCTCTTATAGTTTCCGAGATATGGACAATCGAAATTTTACACCTTAGAGTCTGTTTCTAACTGGGGTCAAAATTGTAAAATGGTCTTACGAATTAGCGATTTCGTTCCAATTCACATTCCAAGTAATATTCGGCATGCTAATTACGCTGCCGATTGCCAAATTGCATTATCTCTTATAGTTTCCGAGATATGGAATATCGACATCTAACAATATTGGCTCTGCTTCTAACTTGGGCCAGAATTGTAAAATGGTCTTACGAGATAAAGATTTCGTTCCAATTCACATTGCAAGTAATATTCGGCATGCTAATTACGTTGCCGATTGCCAAATTGCATTATCTCTTATAGTTTCCGAGATATGGACTATCGACATCTGACAATATTGGCTCTGCTTCTATCTTGCGCCAGAATTGTAAAATGGTCTTATGAATTAGCGATTTGGCTCCAATTCACATTCTAAGCAATATTCGGCATGCTAATTACGTTGCCGATTGCCAAATTGCATTATCTCTTATAGTTTCCGAGATATGGACTATCGACATCTGACAATATTGGCTCTGCTTCTATCTTGCGCCAGAATTGTAAAATGGTCTTATGAATTAGCGATTTGGCTCCAATTCACATTCTAAGCAATATTCGGCATGCTAATTACGCTGCCGATTGCCAAATTGCTTTATCTCTTATAGTTTCCGAGATATGGGCAATCGAAATTTTACACCTTAGAGTCTGTTTCTAACTGGGGTCAAAATTGTAAAATGGTCTTATGAATTAGCGATTTCGTTCCAATTCACATTCCAAGTAATATTCGGCATGCTAATTACGTTGCCGATTGCCAAATTGCATTATCTCTTATAGTTTCCGAGATATGGACAATCGAAATTTTACACCTTAGAGTCTGTTTCTAACTAGTAAGTTTCCGAGATATGGACTATCGACATCTAACAATATTGGCTCTGCTTCTAACTTGGGCCAGAATTGTAAAATGGTCTTACGAATTAGCGATTTCGTTCCAATTCACGTTCCAATTAATATTCGGTATGCTAATTACAATGCCGATTGCCAAATTGCATTATCTCTTATAGTTTCCGAGATATGGACTATCGACATCTGACAATATTTGCTCTGCTTCTAACTTGGGCCAGAATTGTAAAATGGTCTTATGAATTAGCGATTTCGTTCCAATTCACATTCCAAGTAATATTCGGCATGCTAATTACGTTGCCGATTGCTAAATTGCATTATCTCCTTTAGTTTCCGAGATATGGACTATCGACATCTGACAATATTGGCTCTGCTTCTAACTTGGGCCAGAATTGTAAAATGGTTTTATGAATTAGCGATTTCGTTCCAATTCACATTCCAAGTAAAATTCGGCATGCTAATTACGCTGCCGATTGCCAAATTGCATTATCTCTTATAGTTTCCGAGATATGGACAATCGAAATTTTACACCTTAGAGTCTGTTTCTAACTGGGGTCAAAATTGTAAAATTGTCTTACGAATTAGCGATTTCGTTCCAATTCACATTCCAAGTAATATTCGGCATGCTAATTACGCTGCCGATTGCCAAATTGCATTATCTCTTATAGTTTCCGAGATATGGAATATCGACATCTAACAATATTGGCTCTGCTTCTAACTTGGGCCAGAATTGTAAAATGGTCTTACGAGATAAAGATTTCGTTCCAATTCACATTCCAAGTAATATTCGGCATGCTAATTACGTTGCCGATTGCCAAATTGCATTATCTCTTATAGTTTCCGAGATATGGGCTATCGACATCTGACAATATTGGCTCTGCTTCTAACTTGGGCCAGAATTGTAAAATGGTCTTATAAATTAGCGATTTCGCTCCAATTCACATTCCAAGTAATATTCGGCATGCTAATTACGTTGCCGATTGCCAAATTGCATTATCTCTTATAGTTTCCGAGATATGGACTATCGACATCTGACAATATTGGCTCTGCTTCTAACTTGCGCCAGAATTGTAAAATGGTCTTATGAATTAGCGATTTGGCTCCAATTCACATTCTAAGTAATATTCGGCATGTTAATTACGCTGCCGATTGCCAAATTACTTTATCTCTTATAGTTTCCGAGATATGGGCAATCGAAATTTTACACCTTAGAGTCTGTTTCTAACTGGGGTCAAAATTGTAAAATGGTCTTATGAATTAGCGATTTCGTTCCAATTCACATTCCAAGTAATATTCGGCATGCTAATTACGTTGCCGATTGCCAAATTGCATTATCTCTTATAGTTTCCGAGATATGGACAATCGAAATTTTACACCTTAGAGTCTGTTTCTAACTGGGGTCAAAATTGTAAAATGGTCTTACGAATTAGCGATTTCGTTCCAATTCACATTCCAAGTAATATTCGGCATGCTGATTACGCTGCCGATTGCCAAATTGCATTATCTCTTATAGTTTCCGAGATATGGACTATCGACATCTAACAATATTGGCTCAGCTTCTAACTTGGGCCAGAATTGTAAAATGGTCTTACGTATTAGCGATTTCGTTCCAATTCACATTCCAAGTAATATTCGGCATGCTAATTACGTTGCCGATTGCCAAATTGCATTATCTCTTATAGTTTCCGAGATATGGACTATCGACATCTGACAATATTGGCTCTGCTTCTAACTTGGGCCAGAATTGTAAAATGGTCTTATAAATTAGCGATTTCGCTCCAATTCACATTCCAAGTAATATTCGGCATGCTTATTACGTTGCCGATTGCCAAATTGCATTATCTCTTATAGTTTCCGAGATATGGACTATCGACATCTGACAATATTGGCTCTGCTTCTAACTTGCGCCAGAATTGTAAAATGGCCTTATGAATTAGCGATATGGCTCCAATTCACATTCCAAGTAATATTCGGCATGCTAATTACGTTGCCGATTGCCAAATTGCATTATCTCTTATAGTTTCCGAGATATGGGCAATCGAAATTTTACACCTTAGAGTCTGTTTCTAACTGGGGTCAAAATTGTAAAATGGTCTTATGAATTAGCGATTTCGCTCCAATTCACATTCCAAGTAATATTTGGCATGCTAATTACGTTGCCGATTGCCAAATTACATTATCTCTTATAGTTTCCGAGATATGGACTATCGACATCTGACAATATTGGCTCTGCATCTAAATTGGGCCAGAATGGTAAAATTGTCTTACGAATTAGCAATTTCGTTCCAATTCACATTCCTAGTAATATTCGGCATGCTAATTACGCTGCCGATTGCCAAATTGCATTATCTCTTATAGTTTCCGAGATATGGACTATCGACATCTAACAATATTGGCTCTGCTTCTAACTTGGGCCAGAATTGTAAAATGGTCTTACGAATTAGCGATTTCGTTCCAATTCACATTCCAAGTAATATTCGGTATGCTAATTACGTTGCCGATTGCCAAATTGCATTATCTCTTATAGTTTCCGAGATATGGACTATCGACATCTGACAATATTGGCTCTGCTTCTAACTTGGGCCAGAATTGTAAAATGGTCTTACGAATTAGCGATTTCGTTCCAATTCACATTCCAAGTAATATTCGGCATGCTAATTACGATGCCGATTGCCAAATTGCATTATCTCTTATAGTTTCCGAGATATGGACAATCGAAATTTTACACCTTAGCGTCTGTTTCTAACTGGGGTTAAAATTGTAAAATGGTCTTACGAATTGGCGATTTCGTTCCAATTCACATTCCAAGTAATATTCGGCATGCTAATTACGTTGCCGATTGCCAAATTGCATTATCTCTTATAGTTTCCGAGATATGGACTATCGACATCTGACAATATTGGCTCTGCTTTTAACTTGGGCCAGAATGTAAAATGGTCTTATGAATTAGCGATTTCGTTTCAATTCACATTCCAACTAATATTCGGCATGCTAATTACGTTGCCGATTGCCAAATTGCATTATCTCTTATAGTTTCCGAGATATGGACAATCGAAATTTTACACCTTAGAGTCTGTTTCTAACTGGGGTCAAAATTGTAAAATGGTCTTACGAATTAGCGATTTCGTTCCAATTCACATTCCAAGTAATATGCGGCATGCTAATTACGTTGCCGATTGCCAAATTGCATTATCTCTTATAGTTTCCGAGATATGGACTATCGACATCTGACAATATTGGCTCTGCTTCTAACTTGGGCCAGAATTGTAAAATGGTCTTACGAATTAGCGATTTCGTCCCAATTCACATTCCAAGTAATATTCATTCGGCATGCTAAGTACGTTGCCGATTGCCAAATTACATTATCTCTTATAGTTTCCGAGATATGGACTATCGACATCTGACAATATTGGCTCTGCTTTTAACTTGGGCCAGAATTGTAAAATGGTCTTATGAATTAGCGATTTCGTTTCAATTCACATTCCAACTAATATTCGGCATGCTAATTACGTTGCCGATTGCCAAATTGCATTATCTCTTATAGTTTCCGAGATATGGACTATCGACATCTGACAATATTGGCTCTGCTTCTAATTTGGGCCAGAATAGTAAAATGGTCTTATGAATTAGCGATTTTGTTCCAATTCACATTCCAAGTAATAATCGGCATGCTAATTACGTTGCCGATTGCCAAATTGCATTATCTCTTATAGTTTTCGAGATATGGATAATCGAAATTTTACACCTTAGAGTCTGTTTCTAACTGGGGTCAAAATTGTAAAATGGTCTTACTAATTAGCGATTTCGTTCCAATTCACATTCCAAGTAATATTCGGCATGCTAATTACGTTGCCGATTGCCAAATTGCATTATCTCTTATAGTTTCCCAGATATGGACTATCGACATCTGACAATATTGGCTCTGCTTCTAACTTGGGCCAGAATTGTAAAATGGTCTTACGAATTAGCGATTTCGTCCCAATTCACATTCCAAGTAATATTCGGCATGCTAATTACGTTGCCGATTGCCAAATTGCATTATCCCTTATAGTTTCCGAGTTATGGACTATCGACATCTGACAATATTGGCTCTGCTTTTAACTTGGGCCAGAATTGTAAAATGGTCTTATGAATTAGCGATTTCGTTTCAATTCACATTCCAACTAATATTCGGCATGCTAATTACGTTGCCGATTGCCAAATTGCATTATCTCTTATAGTTTCCGAGATATGGACAATCGAAATTTTACACCTTAGAGTCTGTTTCTAACTGGGGTCAAAATTGTAAAATGGTCTTACGAATTAGCGATTTCGTTCCAATTCACATTAAAAGTAATATTCGGCATGCTAATTACGTTGCCGATTGCCAAATTGCATTATCTCTTATAGTTTCCGAGATATGGACAATCGAAATTTTACACCTTAGAGTCTGTTTCTAACTTGGGTCAAAATTGTAAAATGGTCTTACGAATTAGCGATTTCGTTCAAATTCACATTCCAAGTAATATTCGGCATGCTAATTACGCTGCCGATTGCCAAATTGCATTATCTCTTATAGTTTCCGAGATATGGACTATCGACATCTAACAATATTGGTTCTGCTTCTAACTTGGGCCATAATTGTAAAATGGTCTTACGAATTAGCGATTTCGTTCCAATTCACATTCCAAGTAATATTCAGCATGCTAATTACGTTGCCGATTGCCAAATTGCATTATCTCTTATAGTTTCCGAGTTATGGACTATCGACATCTGACAATATTGGCTCTATTTCTAACTTGCGCCAGAATTATAAAATGGTCTTATGAAATAGCGATTTCGCTCCAATTCACATTCCAAGTAATATTCGGCATGCTAATTACATTGCCGATTGCCAAATTGCATTATCTCTTATAGTTTCCGAGATATGGACTATCGACATCTGACAATATTGGCTCTGCTTCTAACTTGCGCCAGAATTGTAAAATTGTCTTATGAATTAGCGATTTCGCTCCAATTCACATTCCAAGTAATATTCGGCATGCTAATTACGTTGCCGATTGCCAAATTGCATTATCTCTTATAGTTTCCGAGATATGGACAATCGAAATTTTACACCTTAGAGTCTGTTTCTAACTGGGGTCAAAATTGTAAAATGGTCTTACGAATTAGCGATTTCGTTCCAATTCACATTCCAAGTAATATTCGGCATGCTAATTACGCTGCCGATTGCCAAATTGCATTATCTCTTATGGTTTCCGAGATATGGACTATCGACATCTGACAATATTGGCTCTGCTTCTAACTTGGGCCAGAATTGTAAAATGGTCTTATGAATTAGCGATTTCGCTCCAATTCACATTCCAAGTAATATTCGGCATGCTAATTACGTTGCCGATTGCCAAATTGCATTATCTCTTATAGTTTCCGAGATATGGACAATCGAAATTTTACACCTTAGAGTCTGTTGCTAACTGGGGTCAAAATTGTAAAATGGTCTTACGAATTAGCGATTTCGTTCCAATTCACATTCCGAGTAATAGTCGGCATGCTAATTACGTTGCCGATTGCCAAATTGCATTATCTCTTATAGTTTCCGAGATATGGACTATCGAAATTTTACACCTTAGAGTCTGTTTCTAACTTGGGTCAAAATTGTAAAATGGTCTTACGCATTAGCGATTTCGTTCAAATTCACATTCCAAGTAATATTCGGCATGCTAATTACGCTGCCGATTGCCAAATTGCATTATCTCTTATAGTTTCCGAGATATGGACTATCGACATCTAACAATATTGGCTCTGCTTCTAACTTGGGCCATAATTGTAAAATGGTCTTACGAATTAGCGATTTCGTTCCAATTCACATTCCAAGTAATATTCAGCATGCTAATTACGTTGCCGATTGCCAAATTGCATTATCTCTTATAGTTTCCGAGTTATGGACTATCGACATCTGACAATATTGGCTCTATTTCTAATTTGCGCCAGAATTGTAAAATGGTCTTATGAAATAGCGATTTCGCTCCAATTCACATTCCAAGTAATATTCGGCATGCTAATTACATTGCCGATTGCCAAATTGCATTATCTCTTATAGTTTCCGAGATATGGACTATCGACATCTGACAATATTGGCTCTGCTTCTAACTTGCGCCAGAATTGTAAAATTGTCTTATGAATTAGCGATTTCGCTCCAATTCACATTCCAAGTAATATTCGGCATGCTAATTACGTTGCCGATTGCCAAATTGCATTATCTCTTATAGTTTCCGAGATATGGACAATCGAAATTTTACACCTTAGAGTCTGTTTCTAACTGGGGACAAAATTGTAAAATGGTCTTACGAATTAGCGATTTCGTTCCAATTCACATTCCAAGTAATATTCGGCATGCTAATTACGCTGCCGATTGCCAAATTGCATTATCTCTTATGGTTTCCGAGATATGGACTATCGACATCTGACAATATTGGCTCTGCTTCTAACTTGGGCCAGAATTGTAAAATGGTCTTATGAATTAGCGATTTCGCTCCAATTCACATTCCAAGTAATATTCGGCATGCTAAATACGTTGCCGATTGCCAAATTGCATTATCTCTTATAGTTTCCGAGATATGGACTATCGACATCTAACAATATTGGCTCAGCTTCTAACTTGGGCCAGAATTGTAAAATGGTCTTACGTATTAGCGATTTCGTTCCAATTCACATTCCTAGTAATATTCGGCATGCTAATTACGTTGCCGATTGCCAAATTGCATTATCTCTTATAGTTTCCGAGATATGGACTATCGACATCTGACAATATTGGCTCTGCTTCTAACTTGGGCCAGAATTGTAAAATGGTCTTATAAATTAGCGATTTCGCTCCAATTCACATTCCAAGTAATATTCGGCATGCTTATTACGTTGCCGATTGCCAAATTGCATTATCTCTTATAGTTTCCGAGATATGGACTATCGACATCTGACAATATTGGCTCTGCTTCTAACTTGCGCCAGAATTGTAAAATGGCCTTATGAATTAGCGATATGGCTCCAATTCACATTCCAAGTAATATTCGGCATGCTAATTACGTTGCCGATTGCCAAATTGCATTATCTCTTATAGTTTCCGAGATATGGGCAATCGAAACTTTACACCTTAGAGTCTGTTTCTAACTGGGGTCAAAATTGTAAAATTGTCTTACGAATTAGCGATTTCGTTCCAATTCACATTCCTAGTAATATTCGGCATGCTAATGACGCTGCCGATTGCCAAATTGCATTATCTCTTATAGTTTCCGAGATATGGACTATCGACATCTGACAATATTGGCTCTGCTTCTAACTTGGGCCAGAATTGTAAAATGGTCTTATGAATTAGCGATTTCGTTCCAATTCACATTCCAAGTAATATTCGGCATGCTAATTACGTTGCCGATTGCTAAATTGCATTATCTCCTTTAGTTTCCGAGATATGGACAATCGAAATTTTACACCTTAGAGTCTGTTTCTAACTGGGGTCAAAATTGTAAAATGGTCTTACGAATTAGCGATTTCGTTCCAATTCACATTCCAAGTAATATTCTTCATGCTAAATACGTTGCCGATTGCCAAATTGCATTATCTCTTATAGTTTCCGAGATATGGACTATCGACATCTGACAATATTGGCTCTGCTTCTAACTTGCGAAAGAATTGTAAAATGGTCTTATGAATTAGCGATTTCGCTCCAATTCACATTCCAAGTAATATTCGGCATGCTAATTACGTTGCCGATTGCCAAATTGCATTATCTCTTATAGTTCCCGAGATATGGATAATCGAAATTTTACACCTTAGAGTGTGTTTCTAACTGGGGTCAAAATTGTAAAATGGTCTTACGAATTAGCGATTTCGCTCCAATTCACATTCCAAGTAATATTCGGCATGCTAATTACGCTGCCGATTGCCAAATTGCATTATCTCTTATAGTTTACGAGATATGGACTATCGACATCTAACAATATTGGCTCTGCTTCTAACTTGGGCCAGAATTGTAAAATGGTCTTACGAATTAGCGATTTCGTTCCAATTCACATTCCAAGTAATATTCGGCATGCTAATTACGTTGCCGATTGCCAAATTTCATTATCTCTTATGGTTTCCGAGATATGGACTATCGACATCTGACAATATTGGCTCTGCTTCTAACTTGGGCCAGAATTGTAAAATGGTCTTATGAATTAGCGATTTCGCTCCAATTCACATTCCAAGTAATATTCGGCATGCTAATTACGTTGCCGATTGCCAAATTGCATTATCTCTTATAGTTTCCGAGATATGGACAATCGAAATTTTACACCTTAGAGTCTGTTTCTAACTGGGGTCAAAATTGTAAAATGGTCTTACGAATTAGCGATTTCGTTCCAATTCACATTCCAAGTAATATGCGGCATGCTAATTACGTTGCCGATTGCCAAATTGCATTATCTCTTATAGTTTCCGAGATATGGACTATCGACATCTGACAATATTGGCTCTGCTTCTAACTTGGGCCAGAATTGTAAAATGGTCTTACGAATTAGCGATTTCGTCCCAATTCACATTCCAAGTAATATTCATTCGGCATGCTAAGTACGTTGCCGATTGCCAAATTACATTATCTCTTATAGTTTCCGAGATATGGACTATCGACATCTGACAATATTGGCTCTGCTTTTAACTTGGGCCAGAATTGTAAAATGGTCTTATGAATTAGCGATTTCGTTTCAATTCACATTCCAACTAATATTCGGCATGCTAATTACGTTGCCGATTGCCAAATTGCATTATCTCTTATAGTTTCCGAGATATGGACTATCGACATCTGACAATATTGGCTCTGCTTCTAATTTGGGCCAGAATAGTAAAATGGTCTTATGAATTAGCGATTTTGTTCCAATTCACATTCCAAGTAATAATCGGCATGCTAATTACGTTGCCGATTGCCAAATTGCATTATCTCTTATAGTTTTCGAGATATGGATAATCGAAATTTTACACCTTAGAGTCTGTTTCTAACTGGGGTCAAAATTGTAAAATGGTCTTACTAATTAGCGATTTCGTTCCAATTCACATTCCAAGTAATATTCGGCATGCTAATTACGTTGCCGATTGCCAAATTGCATTATCTCTTATAGTTTCCCAGATATGGACTATCGACATCTGACAATATTGGCTCTGCTTCTAACTTGGGCCAGAATTGTAAAATGGTCTTACGAATTAGCGATTTCGTCCCAATTCACATTCCAAGTAATATTCGGCATGCTAATTACGTTGCCGATTGCCAAATTGCATTATCCCTTATAGTTTCCGAGTTATGGACTATCGACATCTGACAATATTGGCTCTGCTTTTAACTTGGGCCAGAATTGTAAAATGGTCTTATGAATTAGCGATTTCGTTTCAATTCACATTCCAACTAATATTCGGCATGCTAATTACGTTGCCGATTGCCAAATTGCATTATCTCTTATAGTTTCCGAGATATGGACAATCGAAATTTTACACCTTAGAGTCTGTTTCTAACTGGGGTCAAAATTGTAAAATGGTCTTACGAATTAGCGATTTCGTTCCAATTCACATTAAAAGTAATATTCGGCATGCTAATTACGTTGCCGATTGCCAAATTGCATTATCTCTTATAGTTTCCGAGATATGGACAATCGAAATTTTACACCTTAGAGTCTGTTTCTAACTTGGGTCAAAATTGTAAAATGGTCTTACGAATTAGCGATTTCGTTCAAATTCACATTCCAAGTAATATTCGGCATGCTAATTACGCTGCCGATTGCCAAATTGCATTATCTCTTATAGTTTCCGAGATATGGACTATCGACATCTAACAATATTGGTTCTGCTTCTAACTTGGGCCATAATTGTAAAATGGTCTTACGAATTAGCGATTTCGTTCCAATTCACATTCCAAGTAATATTCAGCATGCTAATTACGTTGCCGATTGCCAAATTGCATTATCTCTTATAGTTTCCGAGTTATGGACTATCGACATCTGACAATATTGGCTCTATTTCTAACTTGCGCCAGAATTATAAAATGGTCTTATGAAATAGCGATTTCGCTCCAATTCACATTCCAAGTAATATTCGGCATGCTAATTACATTGCCGATTGCCAAATTGCATTATCTCTTATAGTTTCCGAGATATGGACTATCGACATCTGACAATATTGGCTCTGCTTCTAACTTGCGCCAGAATTGTAAAATTGTCTTATGAATTAGCGATTTCGCTCCAATTCACATTCCAAGTAATATTCGGCATGCTAATTACGTTGCCGATTGCCAAATTGCATTATCTCTTATAGTTTCCGAGATATGGACAATCGAAATTTTACACCTTAGAGTCTGTTTCTAACTGGGGTCAAAATTGTAAAATGGTCTTACGAATTAGCGATTTCGTTCCAATTCACATTCCAAGTAATATTCGGCATGCTAATTACGCTGCCGATTGCCAAATTGCATTATCTCTTATGGTTTCCGAGATATGGACTATCGACATCTGACAATATTGGCTCTGCTTCTAACTTGGGCCAGAATTGTAAAATGGTCTTATGAATTAGCGATTTCGCTCCAATTCACATTCCAAGTAATATTCGGCATGCTAATTACGTTGCCGATTGCCAAATTGCATTATCTCTTATAGTTTCCGAGATATGGACAATCGAAATTTTACACCTTAGAGTCTGTTGCTAACTGGGGTCAAAATTGTAAAATGGTCTTACGAATTAGCGATTTCGTTCCAATTCACATTCCGAGTAATAGTCGGCATGCTAATTACGTTGCCGATTGCCAAATTGCATTATCTCTTATAGTTTCCGAGATATGGACTATCGAAATTTTACACCTTAGAGTCTGTTTCTAACTTGGGTCAAAATTGTAAAATGGTCTTACGCATTAGCGATTTCGTTCAAATTCACATTCCAAGTAATATTCGGCATGCTAATTACGCTGCCGATTGCCAAATTGCATTATCTCTTATAGTTTCCGAGATATGGACTATCGACATCTAACAATATTGGCTCTGCTTCTAACTTGGGCCATAATTGTAAAATGGTCTTACGAATTAGCGATTTCGTTCCAATTCACATTCCAAGTAATATTCAGCATGCTAATTACGTTGCCGATTGCCAAATTGCATTATCTCTTATAGTTTCCGAGTTATGGACTATCGACATCTGACAATATTGGCTCTATTTCTAATTTGCGCCAGAATTGTAAAATGGTCTTATGAAATAGCGATTTCGCTCCAATTCACATTCCAAGTAATATTCGGCATGCTAATTACATTGCCGATTGCCAAATTGCATTATCTCTTATAGTTTCCGAGATATGGACTATCGACATCTGACAATATTGGCTCTGCTTCTAACTTGCGCCAGAATTGTAAAATTGTCTTATGAATTAGCGATTTCGCTCCAATTCACATTCCAAGTAATATTCGGCATGCTAATTACGTTGCCGATTGCCAAATTGCATTATCTCTTATAGTTTCCGAGATATGGACAATCGAAATTTTACACCTTAGAGTCTGTTTCTAACTGGGGACAAAATTGTAAAATGGTCTTACGAATTAGCGATTTCGTTCCAATTCACATTCCAAGTAATATTCGGCATGCTAATTACGCTGCCGATTGCCAAATTGCATTATCTCTTATGGTTTCCGAGATATGGACTATCGACATCTGACAATATTGGCTCTGCTTCTAACTTGGGCCAGAATTGTAAAATGGTCTTATGAATTAGCGATTTCGCTCCAATTCACATTCCAAGTAATATTCGGCATGCTAAATACGTTGCCGATTGCCAAATTGCATTATCTCTTATAGTTTCCGAGATATGGACTATCGACATCTAACAATATTGGCTCAGCTTCTAACTTGGGCCAGAATTGTAAAATGGTCTTACGTATTAGCGATTTCGTTCCAATTCACATTCCTAGTAATATTCGGCATGCTAATTACGTTGCCGATTGCCAAATTGCATTATCTCTTATAGTTTCCGAGATATGGACTATCGACATCTGACAATATTGGCTCTGCTTCTAACTTGGGCCAGAATTGTAAAATGGTCTTATAAATTAGCGATTTCGCTCCAATTCACATTCCAAGTAATATTCGGCATGCTTATTACGTTGCCGATTGCCAAATTGCATTATCTCTTATAGTTTCCGAGATATGGACTATCGACATCTGACAATATTGGCTCTGCTTCTAACTTGCGCCAGAATTGTAAAATGGCCTTATGAATTAGCGATATGGCTCCAATTCACATTCCAAGTAATATTCGGCATGCTAATTACGTTGCCGATTGCCAAATTGCATTATCTCTTATAGTTTCCGAGATATGGGCAATCGAAACTTTACACCTTAGAGTCTGTTTCTAACTGGGGTCAAAATTGTAAAATTGTCTTACGAATTAGCGATTTCGTTCCAATTCACATTCCTAGTAATATTCGGCATGCTAATGACGCTGCCGATTGCCAAATTGCATTATCTCTTATAGTTTCCGAGATATGGACTATCGACATCTGACAATATTGGCTCTGCTTCTAACTTGGGCCAGAATTGTAAAATGGTCTTATGAATTAGCGATTTCGTTCCAATTCACATTCCAAGTAATATTCGGCATGCTAATTACGTTGCCGATTGCTAAATTGCATTATCTCCTTTAGTTTCCGAGATATGGACAATCGAAATTTTACACCTTAGAGTCTGTTTCTAACTGGGGTCAAAATTGTAAAATGGTCTTACGAATTAGCGATTTCGTTCCAATTCACATTCCAAGTAATATTCTTCATGCTAAATACGTTGCCGATTGCCAAATTGCATTATCTCTTATAGTTTCCGAGATATGGACTATCGACATCTGACAATATTGGCTCTGCTTCTAACTTGCGAAAGAATTGTAAAATGGTCTTATGAATTAGCGATTTCGCTCCAATTCACATTCCAAGTAATATTCGGCATGCTAATTACGTTGCCGATTGCCAAATTGCATTATCTCTTATAGTTCCCGAGATATGGATAATCGAAATTTTACACCTTAGAGTGTGTTTCTAACTGGGGTCAAAATTGTAAAATGGTCTTACGAATTAGCGATTTCGCTCCAATTCACATTCCAAGTAATATTCGGCATGCTAATTACGCTGCCGATTGCCAAATTGCATTATCTCTTATAGTTTACGAGATATGGACTATCGACATCTAACAATATTGGCTCTGCTTCTAACTTGGGCCAGAATTGTAAAATGGTCTTACGAATTAGCGATTTCGTTCCAATTCACATTCCAAGTAATATTCGGCATGCTAATTACGTTGCCGATTGCCAAATTTCATTATCTCTTATGGTTTCCGAGATATGGACTATCGACATCTGACAATATTGGCTCTGCTTCTAACTTGGGCCAGAATTGTAAAATGGTCTTATGAATTAGCGATTTCGCTCCAATTCACATTCCAAGTAATATTCGGCATGCTAATTACGTTGCCGATTGCCAAATTGCATTATCTCTTATAGTTACCGAGATATGGACTATCGACATCTAACAATATTGGTTCTGCTTCTAACTTCCAAGTAATGGTAATGGACCACATTCCAAGTAATATTTGGCATGCTAATTACGCTGCCGATCGCCAAATTATCTCTTATAGTTCATTATCTCATTATCTCTTATAGTTTCCGAGATATGGAATATCGACATCTAACAATATTGGCTCTGCTTCTAACTTGGGCCAGAATTGTAAAATGGTCTTACGAGATAACGATTTCGTTCCAATTCACATTCCAAGTAATATTCGGCATGCTAATTACGTTGCCGATTGCCAAATTGCATTATCTCTTATAGTTTCCGAGATATGGATTATCGACATCTGACAATATTGGCTCTGCTTCTAACTTGGGCCAGAATTGTAAAATGGTCTTATGAATTAGCGATTTCGCTCCAATTCACATTCCAAGTAATATTCGGCATGCTAATTACGTTGCCGATTGCCAAATTGCATTATCTCTTATAGTTACCGAGATATGGACTATCGACATCTAACAATATTGGTTCTGCTTCTAACTTGGGCCAGAATTGTAAAATGGTCTTATGAATTAGCGATTTCGCTCTAATTCACATTCCAAGTAATATTCGGCATGCTAATTACGTTGCCGATTGCCAAATTGCATTATCTCTTATAGTTTCCGAGATATGGACAATCGAAATTTTACACCTTAGAGTCTGTTTCTAACTGGGGTCAAAATTGTAAAATGGTCTTACGAATTAGCGATTTCGTTCCAATTCACATTCCAAGTAATATTCGGCATGCTAATTACGTTGCCGATTGCCAAATTGCATTATCTCTTATAGTTTCCGAGATATGGACAATCGAAATTTTACACCTTAGAGTCTGTTTCTAACTGGGGTCAAAATTGTAAAATGGTCTTACGAATTAGCGATTTCGTTCCAATTCACATTCCAAGTAATATTCGGCATGCTAATTACGCTGCCGATTGCCAAATTGCATTATCTCTTATAGCTTCCGAGATATGGACTATCGACATCTGACAATATTGGCTCTGCTTCTAACTTGGACCAGAATTGTAAAATGGTTTTATGAATTAGCGATTTCGTTCCAATTCACATTCCAAGTAATATTCGGCATGCTAATTACGCTGCCGATTGCCAAATTGCATTATCTCTTATAGTTTCCGAGATATGGACAATCGAAATTTTACACCTTAGAGTCTGTTTCTAACTGGGGTCAAAATTGTAAAATGGTCTTACGAATTAGCGATTTCGTTCCAATTCACATTCCAAGTAATATTCGGCATGCTAATTACGCTGCCGATTGCCAAATTGCATTATCTCTTATAGTTTCCGAGATATGGAATATCGACATCTAACAATATTGGCTCTGCTTCTAACTTGGGCCAGAATTGTAAAATGGTCTTACGAGATAAAGATTTCGTTCCAATTCACATTGCAAGTAATATTCGGCATGCTAATTACGTTGCCGATTGCCAAATTGCATTATCTCTTATAGTTTCCGAGATATGGGCTATCGACATCTGACAATATTGGCTCTGCTTCTAACTTGGGCCAGAATTGTAAAATGGTCTTATAAATTAGCGATTTCGCTCCAATTCACATTCCAAGTAATATTCGGCATGCTAATTACGTTGCCGATTGCCAAATTGCATTATCTCTTATAGTTTCCGAGATATGGACTATCGACATCTGACAATATTGGCTCTGCTTCTATCTTGCACCAGAATTGTAAAATGGCCTTATGAATTAGCGATTTGGCTCCAATTCACATTCTAAGTAATATTCGGCATGCTAATTACGCTGCCGATTGCCAAATTGCTTTATCTCTTATAGTTTCCGAGATATGGGCAATCGAAATTTTACACCTTAGAGTCTGTTTCTAACTGGGGTCAAAATTGTAAAATGGTCTTATGAATTAGCGATTTCGTTCCAATTCACATTCCAAGTAATATTCGGCATGCTAATTACGTTGCCGATTGCCAAATTGCATTATCTCTTATAGTTTCCGAGATATGGACAATCGAAATTTTACACCTTAGAGTCTGTTTCTAACTAGTAAGTTTCCGAGATATGGACTATCGACATCTAACAATATTGGCTCTGCTTCTAACTTGGGCCAGAATTGTAAAATGGTCTTACGAATTAGCGATTTCGTTCCAATTCACGTTCCAATTAATATTCGGTATGCTAATTACAATGCCGATTGCCAAATTGCATTATCTCTTATAGTTTCCGAGATATGGACTATCGACATCTGACAATATTTGCTCTGCTTCTAACTTGGGCCAGAATTGTAAAATGTTCTTATGAAATAGCGATTTCGTTCCAATTCACATTCCAAGTAATATTCGGCATGCTAATTACGTTGCCGATTGCTAAATTGCATTATCTCCTTTAGTTTCCGAGATATGGACTATCGACATCTGACAATATTGGCTCTGCTTCTAACTTGGGCCAGAATTGTAAAATGGTTTTATGAATTAGCGATTTCGTTCCAATTCACATTCCAAGTAAAATTCGGCATGCTAATTACGCTGCCGATTGCCAAATTGCATTATCTCTTATAGTTTCCGAGATATGGACAATCGAAATTTTACACCTTAGAGTCTGTTTCTAACTGGGGTCAAAATTGTAAAATTGTCTTACGAATTAGCGATTTCGTTCCAATTCACATTCCAAGTAATATTCGGCATGCTAATTACGCTGCCGATTGCCAAATTGCATTATCTCTTATAGTTTCCGAGATATGGAATATCGACATCTAACAATATTGGCTCTGCTTCTAACTTGGGCCAGAATTGTAAAATGGTCTTACGAGATAAAGATTTCGTTCCAATTCACATTCCAAGTAATATTCGGCATGCTAATTACGTTGCCGATTGCCAAATTGCATTATCTCTTATAGTTTCCGAGATATGGGCTATCGACATCTGACAATATTGGCTCTGCTTCTAACTTGGGCCAGAATTGTAAAATGGTCTTATAAATTAGCGATTTCGCTCCAATTCACATTCCAAGTTATATTCGGCATGCTAATTACGTTGCCGATTGCCAAATTGCATTATCTCTTATAGTTTCCGAGATATGGACTATCGACATCTGACAATATTGGCTCTGCTTCTAACTTGCGCCAGAATTGTAAAATGGTCTTATGAATTAGCGATTTGGCTCCAATTCACATTCTAAGTAATATTCGGCATGCTAATTACGCTGCCGATTGCCAAATTGCTTTATCTCTTATAGTTTCCGAGATATGGGCAATCGAAATTTTACACCTTAGAGTCTGTTTCTAACTGGGGTCAAAATTGTAAAATGGTCTTATGAATTAGCGATTTCGTTCCAATTCACATTCCAAGTAATATTCGGCATGCTAATTACGTTGCCGATTGCCAAATTGCATTATCTCTTATAGTTTCCGAGATATGGACAATCGAAATTTTACACCTTAGAGTCTGTTTCTAACTGGGGTCAAAATTGTAAAATGGTCTTACGAATTAGCGATTTCGTTCCAATTCACATTCCAAGTAATATTCGGCATGCTGATTACGCTGCCGATTGCCAAATTGCATTATCTCTTATAGTTTCCGAGATATGGACTATCGACATCTAACAATATTGGCTCAGCTTCTAACTTGGGCCAGAATTGTAAAATGGTCTTACGTATTAGCGATTTCGTTCCAATTCACATTCCAAGTAATATTCGGCATGCTAATTACGTTGCCGATTGCCAAATTGCATTATCTCTTATAGTTTCCGAGATATGGACTATCGACATCTGACAATATTGGCTCTGCTTCTAACTTGGGCCAGAATTGTAAAATGGTCTTATAAATTAGCGATTTCGCTCCAATTCACATTCCAAGTAATATTCGGCATGCTTATTACGTTGCCGATTGCCAAATTGCATTATCTCTTATAGTTTCCGAGATATGGACTATCGACATCTGACAATATTGGCTCTGCTTCTAACTTGCGCCAGAATTGTAAAATGGCCTTATGAATTAGCGATATGGCTCCAATTCACATTCCAAGTAATATTCGGCATGCTAATTACGTTGCCGATTGCCAAATTGCATTATCTCTTATAGTTTCCGAGATATGGGCAATCGAAATTTTACACCTTAGAGTCTGTTTCTAACTGGGGTCAAAATTGTAAAATGGTCTTATGAATTAGCGATTTCGCTCCAATTCACATTCCAAGTAATATTTGGCATGCTAATTACGTTGCCGATTGTCAAATTACATTATCTCTTATAGTTTCCGAGATATGGACTATCGACATCTGACAATATTGGCTCTGCATCTAAATTGGGCCAGAATGGTAAAATTGTCTTACGAATTAGCGATTTCGTTCCAATTCACATTCCTAGTAATATTCGGCATGCTAATTACGCTGCCGATTGCCAAATTGCATTATCTCTTATAGTTTCCGAGATATGGACTATCGTCATCTAACAATATTGGCTCTGCTTCTAACTTGGGCCAGAATTGTAAAATGGTCTTACGAATTAGCGATTTTGTTCCAATTCACATTCCAAGTAATATTCGGCATGCTAATTACGTTGCCGATTGCCAAATTTCATTATCTCTTATGGTTTCCGAGATATGGACTATCGACATCTGACAATATTGGCTCTGCTTCTAACTTGGGCCAGAATTGTAAAATGGTCTTATGAATTAGCGATTTCGCTCCAATTCACATTCCAAGTAATATTCGGCATGCTAATTACGTTGCCGATTGCCAAATTGCATTATCTCTTATAGTTACCGAGATATGGACTATCGACATCTAACAATATTGGTTCTGCTTCTAACTTCCAAGTAATGGTAATGGACCACATTCCAAGTAATATTTGGCATGCTAATTACGCTGCCGATCGCCAAATTGCATTATCTCTTATAGTTTCCGAGATATGGAATATCGACATCTAACAATATTGGCTCTGCTTCTAACTTGGGCCAGAATTGTAAAATGGTCTTACGAGATAACGATTTCGTTCCAATTCACATTCCAAGTAATATTCGGCATGCTAATTACGTTGCCGATTGCCAAATTGCATTATCTCTTATAGTTTCCGAGATATGGACTATCGACATCTGACAATATTGGCTCTGCTTCTAACTTGGGCCAGAATTGTAAAATGGTCTTATGAATTAGCGATTTCGCTCCAATTCACATTCCAAGTAATATTCGGCATGCTAATTACGTTGCCGATTGCCAAATTGCATTATCTCTTATAGTTACCGAGATATGGACTATCGACATCTAACAATATTGGTTCTGCTTCTAACTTGGGCCAGAATTGTAAAATGGTCTTATGAATTAGCGATTTCGCTCCAATTCACAATCCAAGTAATATTCGGCATGCTAATTACGTTGCCGATTGCCAAATTGCATTATCTCTTATAGTTTCCGAGATATGGACAATCGAAATTTTACACCTTAGAGTCTGTTTCTAACTGGGGTCAAAATTGTAAAATGGTCTTACGAATTAGCGATTTCGTTCCAATTCACATTCCAAGTAATATTCGGCATGCTAATTACGTTGCCGATTGCCAAATTGCATTATCTCTTATAGTTTCCGAGATATGGACAATCGAAATTTTACACCTTAGAGTCTGTTTCTAACTGGGGTCAAAATTGTAAAATGGTCTTACGAATTAGCGATTTCGTTCCAATTCACATTCCAAGTAATATTCGGCATGCTAATTACGCTGCCGATTGCCAAATTGCATTATCTCTTATAGCTTCCGAGATATGGACTATCGACATCTGACAATATTGGCTCTGCTTCTAACTTGGACCAGAATTGTAAAATGGTTTTATGAATTAGCGATTTCGTTCCAATTCACATTCCAAGTAATATTCGGCATGCTAATTACGCTGCCGATTGCCAAATTGCATTATCTCTTATAGTTTCCGAGATATGGACAATCGAAATTTTACACCTTAGAGTCTGTTTCTAACTGGGGTCAAAATTGTAAAATGGTCTTACGAATTAGCGATTTCGTTCCAATTCACATTCCAAGTAATATTCGGCATGCTAATTACGCTGCCGATTGCCAAATTGCATTATCTCTTATAGTTTCCGAGATATGGAATATCGACATCTAACAATATTGGCTCTGCTTCTAACTTGGGCCAGAATTGTAAAATGGTCTTACGAGATAAAGATTTCGTTCCAATTCACATTCCAAGTAATATTCGGCATGCTAATTACGTTGCCGATTGCCAAATTGCATTATCTCTTATAGTTTCCGAGATATGGGCTATCGACATCTGACAATATTGGCTCTGCTTCTAACTTGGGCCAGAATTGTAAAATGGTCTTATAAATTAGCGATTTCGCTCCAATTCACATTCCAAGTTATATTCGGCATGCTAATTACGTTGCCGATTGCCAAATTGCATTATCTCTTATAGTTTCCGAGATATGGACTATCGACATCTGACAATATTGGCTCTGCTTCTAACTTGCGCCAGAATTGTAAAATGGTCTTATGAATTAGCGATTTGGCTCCAATTCACATTCTAAGTAATATTCGGCATGCTAATTACGCTGCCGATTGCCAAATTGCTTTATCTCTTATAGTTTCCGAGATATGGGCAATCGAAATTTTACACCTTAGAGTCTGTTTCTAACTGGGGTCAAAATTGTAAAATGGTCTTATGAATTAGCGATTTCGTTCCAATTCACATTCCAAGTAATATTCGGCATGCTAATTACGTTGCCGATTGCCAAATTGCATTATCTCTTATAGTTTCCGAGATATGGACAATCGAAATTTTACACCTTAGAGTCTGTTTCTAACTGGGGTCAAAATTGTAAAATGGTCTTACGAATTAGCGATTTCGTTCCAATTCACATTCCAAGTAATATTCGGCATGCTGATTACGCTGCCGATTGCCAAATTGCATTATCTCTTATAGTTTCCGAGATATGGACTATCGACATCTAACAATATTGGCTCAGCTTCTAACTTGGGCCAGAATTGTAAAATGGTCTTACGTATTAGCGATTTCGTTCCAATTCACATTCCAAGTAATATTCGGCATGCTAATTACGTTGCCGATTGCCAAATTGCATTATCTCTTATAGTTTCCGAGATATGGACTATCGACATCTGACAATATTGGCTCTGCTTCTAACTTGGGCCAGAATTGTAAAATGGTCTTATAAATTAGCGATTTCGCTCCAATTCACATTCCAAGTAATATTCGGCATGCTTATTACGTTGCCGATTGCCAAATTGCATTATCTCTTATAGTTTCCGAGATATGGACTATCGACATCTGACAATATTGGCTCTGCTTCTAACTTGCGCCAGAATTGTAAAATGGCCTTATGAATTAGCGATATGGCTCCAATTCACATTCCAAGTAATATTCGGCATGCTAATTACGTTGCCGATTGCCAAATTGCATTATCTCTTATAGTTTCCGAGATATGGGCAATCGAAATTTTACACCTTAGAGTCTGTTTCTAACTGGGGTCAAAATTGTAAAATGGTCTTATGAATTAGCGATTTCGCTCCAATTCACATTCCAAGTAATATTTGGCATGCTAATTACGTTGCCGATTGTCAAATTACATTATCTCTTATAGTTTCCGAGATATGGACTATCGACATCTGACAATATTGGCTCTGCATCTAAATTGGGCCAGAATGGTAAAATTGTCTTACGAATTAGCGATTTCGTTCCAATTCACATTCCTAGTAATATTCGGCATGCTAATTACGCTGCCGATTGCCAAATTGCATTATCTCTTATAGTTTCCGAGATATGGACTATCGACATCTAACAATATTGGCTCTGCTTCTAACTTGGGCCAGAATTGTAAAATGGTCTTACGAATTAGCGATTTTGTTCCAATTCACATTCCAAGTAATATTCGGCATGCTAATTACATTGCCGATTGCCAAATTTCATTATCTCTTATGGTTTCCGAGATATGGACTATCGACATCTGACAATATTGGCTCTGCTTCTAACTTGGGCCAGAATTGTAAAATGGTCTTATGAATTAGCGATTTCGCTCCAATTCACATTCCAAGTAATATTCGGCATGCTAATTACGTTGCCGATTGCCAAATTGCATTATCTCTTATAGTTACCGAGATATGGACTATCGACATCTAACAATATTGGTTCTGCTTCTAACTTCCAAGTAATGGTAATGGACCACATTCCAAGTAATATTTGGCATGCTAATTACGCTGCCGATCGCCAAATTGCATTATCTCTTATAGTTTCCGAGATATGGAATATCGACATCTAACAATATTGGCTCTGCTTCTAACTTGGGCCAGAATTGTAAAATGGTCTTACGAGATAACGATTTCGTTCCAATTCACATTCCAAGTAATATTCGGCATGCTAATTACGTTGCCGATTGCCAAATTGCATTATCTCTTATAGTTTCCGAGATATGGACTATCGACATCTGACAATATTGGCTCTGCTTCTAACTTGGGCCAGAATTGTAAAATGGTCTTATGAATTAGCGATTTCGCTCCAATTCACATTCCAAGTAATATTCGGCATGCTAATTACGTTGCCGATTGCCAAATTGCATTATCTCTTATAGTTACCGAGATATGGACTATCGACATCTAACAATATTGGTTCTGCTTCTAACTTGGGCCAGAATTGTAAAATGGTCTTATGAATTAGCGATTTCGCTCCAATTCACAATCCAAGTAATATTCGGCATGCTAATTACGTTGCCGATTGCCAAATTGCATTATCTCTTATAGTTTCCGAGATATGGACAATCGAAATTTTACACCTTAGAGTCTGTTTCTAACTGGGGTCAAAATTGTAAAATGGTCTTACGAATTAGCGATTTCGTTCCAATTCACATTCCAAGTAATATTCGGCATGCTAATTACGTTGCCGATTGCCAAATTGCATTATCTCTTATAGTTTCCGAGATATGGACAATCGAAATTTTACACCTTAGAGTCTGTTTCTAACTGGGGTCAAAATTGTAAAATGGTCTTACGAATTAGCGATTTCGTTCCAATTCACATTCCAAGTAATATTCGGCATGCTAATTACGCTGCCGATTGCCAAATTGCATTATCTCTTATAGCTTCCGAGATATGGACTATCGACATCTGACAATATTGGCTCTGCTTCTAACTTGGACCAGAATTGTAAAATGGTTTTATGAATTAGCGATTTCGTTCCAATTCACATTCCAAGTAATATTCGGCATGCTAATTACGCTGCCGATTGCCAAATTGCATTATCTCTTATAGTTTCCGAGATATGGACAATCGAAATTTTACACCTTAGAGTCTGTTTCTAACTGGGGTCAAAATTGTAAAATGGTCTTACGAATTAGCGATTTCGTTCCAATTCACATTCCAAATAATATTCGGCATGCTAATTACGCTGCCGATTGCCAAATTGCATTATCTCTTATAGTTTCCGGGATATGGAATATCGACATCTAACAATATTGGCTCTGCTTCTAACTTGGGCCAGAATTGTAAAATGGTCTTACGAGATAAAGATTTCGTTCCAATTCACATTGCAAGTAATATTCGGCATGCTAATTACGTTGCCGATTGCCAAATTGCATTATCTCTTATAGTTTCCGAGATATGGGCTATCGACATCTGACAATATTGGCTCTGCTTCTAACTTGGGCCAGAATTGTAAAATGGTCTTATAAATTAGCGATTTCGCTCCAATTCACATTCCAAGTAATATTCGGCATGCTAATTACGTTGCCGATTGCCAAATTGCATTATCTCTTATAGTTTCCGAGATATGGACTATCGACATCTGACAATATTGGCTCTGCTTCTATCTTGCGCCAGAATTGTAAAATGGTCTTATGAATTAGCGATTTGGCTCCAATTCACATTCTAAGTAATATTCGGCATGCTAATTACGCTGCCGATTGCCAAATTGCTTTATCTCTTATAGTTTCCGAGATATGGGCAATCGAAATTTTACACCTTAGAGTCTGTTTCTAACTGGGGTCAAAATTGTAAAATGGTCTTATGAATTAGCGATTTCGTTCCAATTCACATTCCAAGTAATATTCGGCATGCTAATTACGTTGCCGATTGCCAAATTGCATTATCTCTTATAGTTTCCGAGATATGGACAATCGAAATTTTACACCTTAGAGTCTGTTTCTAACTAGTAAGTTTCCGAGATATGGACTATCGACATCTAACAATATTGGCTCTGCTTCTAACTTGGGCCAGAATTGTAAAATGGTCTTACGAATTAGCGATTTCGTTCCAATTCACGTTCCAATTAATATTCGGTATGCTAATTACAATGCCGATTGCCAAATTGCATTATCTCTTATAGTTTCCGAGATATGGACTATCGACATCTGACAATATTTGCTCTGCTTCTAACTTGGGCCAGAATTGTAAAATGGTCTTATGAATTAGCGATTTCGTTCCAATTCACATTCCAAGTAATATTCGGCATGCTAATTACGTTGCCGATTGCTAAATTGCATTATCTCCTTTAGTTTCCGAGATATGGACTATCGACATCTGACAATATTGGCTCTGCTTCTAACTTGGGCCAGAATTGTAAAATGGTTTTATGAATTAGCGATTTCGTTCCAATTCACATTCCAAGTAAAATTCGGCATGCTAATTACGCTGCCGATTGCCAAATTGCATTATCTCTTATAGTTTCCGAGATATGGACAATCGAAATTTTACACCTTAGAGTCTGTTTCTAACTGGGGTCAAAATTGTAAAATTGTCTTACGAATTAGCGATTTCGTTCCAATTCACATTCCAAGTAATATTCGGCATGCTAATTACGCTGCCGATTGCCAAATTGCATTATCTCTTATAGTTTCCGAGATATGGAATATCGACATCTAACAATATTGGCTCTGCTTCTAACTTGGGCCAGAATTGTAAAATGGTCTTACGAGATAAAGATTTCGTTCCAATTCACATTCCAAGTAATATTCGGCATGCTAATTACGTTGCCGATTGCCAAATTGCATTATCTCTTATAGTTTCCGAGATATGGGCTATCGACATCTGACAATATTGGCTCTGCTTCTAACTTGGGCCAGAATTGTAAAATGGTCTTATAAATTAGCGATTTCGCTCCAATTCACATTCCAAGTAATATTCGGCATGCTAATTACGTTGCCGATTGCCAAATTGCATTATCTCTTATAGTTTCCGAGATATGGACTATCGACATCTGACAATATTGGCTCTGCTTCTAACTTGCGCCAGAATTGTAAAATGGTCTTATGAATTAGCGATTTGGCTCCAATTCACATTCTAAGTAATATTCGGCATGCTAATTACGCTGCCGATTGCCAAATTGCTTTATCTCTTATAGTTTCCGAGATATGGGCAATCGAAATTTTACACCTTAGAGTCTGTTTCTAACTGGGGTCAAAATTGTAAAATGGTCTTATGAATTAGCGATTTCGTTCCAATTCACATTCCAAGTAATATTCGGCATGCTAATTACGTTGCCGATTGCCAAATTGCATTATCTCTTATAGTTTCCGAGATATGGACAATCGAAATTTTACACCTTAGAGTCTGTTTCTAACTGGGGTCAAAATTGTAAAATGGTCTTACGAATTAGCGATTTCGTTCCAATTCACATTCCAAGTAATATTCGGCATGCTAATTACGTTGCCGATTGCCAAATTGCATTATCTCTTATAGTTTCCGAGATATGGGCAATCGAAACTTTACACCTTAGAGTCTGTTTCTAACTGGGGTCAAAATTGTAAAATTGTCTTACGAATTAGCGATTTCGTTCCAATTCACATTCCTAGTAATATTCGGCATGCTAATGACGCTGCCGATTGCCAAATTGCATTATCTCTTATAGTTTCCGAGATATGGACTATCGACATCTAACAATATTGGCTCTGCTTCTAACTGGGGCCAGAATTGCAAAATGGTCTTACGAATTAGCGATTTCGTTCCAATTCACATTCCAAGTAATATT
The DNA here is from genome assembly GCF_030347505.1 of Rhynchophorus ferrugineus. Classification (NCBI taxonomy): domain Eukaryota; kingdom Metazoa; phylum Arthropoda; class Insecta; order Coleoptera; family Curculionidae; genus Rhynchophorus; species Rhynchophorus ferrugineus. The sequence continues at coordinate 1,100,986 of NW_027472597.1, forward strand.
CGGTATGCTAATTACGTTGCCGATTGCCAAATTGCATTATCTCTTATAGTTTCCGAGATATGGACTATCGACATCTGACAATATTGGCTCTGCTTCTAACTTGGGCCAGAATTGTAAAATGGTCTTATGAATTAGCGATTTCGTTCCAATTCACATTCCAAGTAATATTCGGCATGCTAATTACGTTGCCGATTGCTAAATTGCATTATCTCCTTTAGTTTCCGAGATATGGACAATCGAAATTTTACACCTTAGAGTCTGTTTCTAACTGGGGTCAAAATTGTAAAATGGTCTTACGAATTAGCGATTTCGTTCCAATTCACATTCCAAGTAATATTCTTCATGCTAAATACGTTGCCGATTGCCAAATTGCATTATCTCTTATAGTTTCCGAGATATGGACTATCGACATCTGACAATATTGGCTCTGCTTCTAACTTGCGAAAGAATTGTAAAATGGTCTTATGAATTAGCGATTTCGCTCCAATTCACATTCCAAGTAATATTCGGCATGCTAATTACGTTGCCGATTGCCAAATTGCATTATCTCTTATAGTTCCCGAGATATGGATAATCGAAATTTTACACCTTAGAGTGTGTTTCTAACTGGGGTCAAAATTGTAAAATGGTCTTACGAATTAGCGATTTCGCTCCAATTCACATTCCAAGTAATATTCGGCATGCTAATTACGCTGCCGATTGCCAAATTGCATTATCTCTTATAGTTTACGAGATATGGACTATCGACATCTAACAATATTGGCTCTGCTTCTAACTTGGGCCAGAATTGTAAAATGGTCTTACGAATTAGCGATTTCGTTCCAATTCACATTCCAAGTAATATTCGGCATGCTAATTACGTTGCCGATTGCCAAATTTCATTATCTCTTATGGTTTCCGAGATATGGACTATCGACATCTGACAATATTGGCTCTGCTTCTAACTTGGGCCAGAATTGTAAAATGGTCTTATGAATTAGCGATTTCGCTCCAATTCACATTCCAAGTAATATTCGGCATGCTAATTACGTTGCCGATTGCCAAATTGCATTATCTCTTATAGTTACCGAGATATGGACTATCGACATCTAACAATATTGGTTCTGCTTCTAACTTCCAAGTAATGGTAATGGACCACATTCCAAGTAATATTTGGCATGCTAATTACGCTGCCGATCGCCAAATTATCTCTTATAGTTCATTATCTCATTATCTCTTATAGTTTCCGAGATATGGAATATCGACATCTAACAATATTGGCTCTGCTTCTAACTTGGGCCAGAATTGTAAAATGGTCTTACGAGATAACGATTTCGTTCCAATTCACATTCCAAGTAATATTCGGCATGCTAATTACGTTGCCGATTGCCAAATTGCATTATCTCTTATAGTTTCCGAGATATGGACTATCGACATCTGACAATATTGGCTCTGCTTCTAACTTGGGCCAGAATTGTAAAATGGTCTTATGAATTAGCGATTTCGCTCCAATTCACATTCCAAGTAATATTCGGCATGCTAATTACGTTGCCGATTGCCAAATTGCATTATCTCTTATAGTTACCGAGATATGGACTATCGACATCTAACAATATTGGTTCTGCTTCTAACTTGGGCCAGAATTGTAAAATGGTCTTATGAATTAGCGATTTCGCTCCAATTCACATTCCAAGTAATATTCGGCATGCTAATTACGTTGCCGATTGCCAAATTGCATTATCTCTTATAGTTTCCGAGATATGGACAATCGAAATTTTACACCTTAGAGTCTGTTTCTAACTGGGGTCAAAATTGTAAAATGGTCTTACGAATTAGCGATTTCGTTCCAATTCACATTCCAAGTAATATTCGGCATGCTAATTACGTTGCCGATTGCCAAATTGCATTATCTCTTATAGTTTCCGAGATATGGACAATCGAAATTTTACACCTTAGAGTCTGTTTCTAACTGGGGTCAAAATTGTAAAATGGTCTTACGAATTAGCGATTTCGTTCCAATTCACATTCCAAGTAATATTCGGCATGCTAATTACGCTGCCGATTGCCAAATTGCATTATCTCTTATAGCTTCCGAGATATGGACTATCGACATCTGACAATATTGGCTCTGCTTCTAACTTGGACCAGAATTGTAAAATGGTTTTATGAATTAGCGATTTCGTTCCAATTCACATTCCAAGTAATATTCGGCATGCTAATTACGCTGCCGATTGCCAAATTGCATTATCTCTTATAGTTTCCGAGATATGGACAATCGAAATTTTACACCTTAGAGTCTGTTTCTAACTGGGGTCAAAATTGTAAAATGGTCTTACGAATTAGCGATTTCGTTCCAATTCACATTCCAAGTAATATTCGGCATGCTAATTACGCTGCCGATTGCCAAATTGCATTATCTCTTATAGTTTCCGAGATATGGAATATCGACATCTAACAATATTGGCTCTGCTTCTAACTTGGGCCAGAATTGTAAAATGGTCTTACGAGATAAAGATTTCGTTCCAATTCACATTGCAAGTAATATTCGGCATGCTAATTACGTTGCCGATTGCCAAATTGCATTATCTCTTATAGTTTCCGAGATATGGGCTATCGACATCTGACAATATTGGCTCTGCTTCTAACTTGGGCCAGAATTGTAAAATGGTCTTATAAATTAGCGATTTCGCTCCAATTCACATTCCAAGTAATATTCGGCATGCTAATTACGTTGCCGATTGCCAAATTGCATTATCTCTTATAGTTTCCGAGATATGGACTATCGACATCTGACAATATTGGCTCTGCTTCTATCTTGCACCAGAATTGTAAAATGGCCTTATGAATTAGCGATTTGGCTCCAATTCACATTCTAAGTAATATTCGGCATGCTAATTACGCTGCCGATTGCCAAATTGCTTTATCTCTTATAGTTTCCGAGATATGGGCAATCGAAATTTTACACCTTAGAGTCTGTTTCTAACTGGGGTCAAAATTGTAAAATGGTCTTATGAATTAGCGATTTCGTTCCAATTCACATTCCAAGTAATATTCGGCATGCTAATTACGTTGCCGATTGCCAAATTGCATTATCTCTTATAGTTTCCGAGATATGGACAATCGAAATTTTACACCTTAGAGTCTGTTTCTAACTAGTAAGTTTCCGAGATATGGACTATCGACATCTAACAATATTGGCTCTGCTTCTAACTTGGGCCAGAATTGTAAAATGGTCTTACGAATTAGCGATTTCGTTCCAATTCACGTTCCAATTAATATTCGGTATGCTAATTACAATGCCGATTGCCAAATTGCATTATCTCTTATAGTTTCCGAGATATGGACTATCGACATCTGACAATATTTGCTCTGCTTCTAACTTGGGCCAGAATTGTAAAATGTTCTTATGAAATAGCGATTTCGTTCCAATTCACATTCCAAGTAATATTCGGCATGCTAATTACGTTGCCGATTGCTAAATTGCATTATCTCCTTTAGTTTCCGAGATATGGACTATCGACATCTGACAATATTGGCTCTGCTTCTAACTTGGGCCAGAATTGTAAAATGGTTTTATGAATTAGCGATTTCGTTCCAATTCACATTCCAAGTAAAATTCGGCATGCTAATTACGCTGCCGATTGCCAAATTGCATTATCTCTTATAGTTTCCGAGATATGGACAATCGAAATTTTACACCTTAGAGTCTGTTTCTAACTGGGGTCAAAATTGTAAAATTGTCTTACGAATTAGCGATTTCGTTCCAATTCACATTCCAAGTAATATTCGGCATGCTAATTACGCTGCCGATTGCCAAATTGCATTATCTCTTATAGTTTCCGAGATATGGAATATCGACATCTAACAATATTGGCTCTGCTTCTAACTTGGGCCAGAATTGTAAAATGGTCTTACGAGATAAAGATTTCGTTCCAATTCACATTCCAAGTAATATTCGGCATGCTAATTACGTTGCCGATTGCCAAATTGCATTATCTCTTATAGTTTCCGAGATATGGGCTATCGACATCTGACAATATTGGCTCTGCTTCTAACTTGGGCCAGAATTGTAAAATGGTCTTATAAATTAGCGATTTCGCTCCAATTCACATTCCAAGTTATATTCGGCATGCTAATTACGTTGCCGATTGCCAAATTGCATTATCTCTTATAGTTTCCGAGATATGGACTATCGACATCTGACAATATTGGCTCTGCTTCTAACTTGCGCCAGAATTGTAAAATGGTCTTATGAATTAGCGATTTGGCTCCAATTCACATTCTAAGTAATATTCGGCATGCTAATTACGCTGCCGATTGCCAAATTGCTTTATCTCTTATAGTTTCCGAGATATGGGCAATCGAAATTTTACACCTTAGAGTCTGTTTCTAACTGGGGTCAAAATTGTAAAATGGTCTTATGAATTAGCGATTTCGTTCCAATTCACATTCCAAGTAATATTCGGCATGCTAATTACGTTGCCGATTGCCAAATTGCATTATCTCTTATAGTTTCCGAGATATGGACAATCGAAATTTTACACCTTAGAGTCTGTTTCTAACTGGGGTCAAAATTGTAAAATGGTCTTACGAATTAGCGATTTCGTTCCAATTCACATTCCAAGTAATATTCGGCATGCTGATTACGCTGCCGATTGCCAAATTGCATTATCTCTTATAGTTTCCGAGATATGGACTATCGACATCTAACAATATTGGCTCAGCTTCTAACTTGGGCCAGAATAGTAAAATGGTCTTACGTATTAGCGATTTCGTTCCAATTCACATTCCAAGTAATATTCGGCATGCTAATTACGTTGCCGATTGCCAAATTGCATTATCTCTTATAGTTTCCGAGATATGGACTATCGACATCTGACAATATTGGCTCTGCTTCTAACTTGGGCCAGAATTGTAAAATGGTCTTATAAATTAGCGATTTCGCTCCAATTCACATTCCAAGTAATATTCGGCATGCTTATTACGTTGCCGATTGCCAAATTGCATTATCTCTTATAGTTTCCGAGATATGGACTATCGACATCTGACAATATTGGCTCTGCTTCTAACTTGCGCCAGAATTGTAAAATGGCCTTATGAATTAGCGATATGGCTCCAATTCACATTCCAAGTAATATTCGGCATGCTAATTACGTTGCCGATTGCCAAATTGCATTATCTCTTATAGTTTCCGAGATATGGGCAATCGAAATTTTACACCTTAGAGTCTGTTTCTAACTGGGGTCAAAATTGTAAAATGGTCTTATGAATTAGCGATTTCGCTCCAATTCACATTCCAAGTAATATTTGGCATGCTAATTACGTTGCCGATTGTCAAATTACATTATCTCTTATAGTTTCCGAGATATGGACTATCGACATCTGACAATATTGGCTCTGCATCTAAATTGGGCCAGAATGGTAAAATTGTCTTACGAATTAGCGATTTCGTTCCAATTCACATTCCTAGTAATATTCGGCATGCTAATTACGCTGCCGATTGCCAAATTGCATTATCTCTTATAGTTTCCGAGATATGGACTATCGACATCTAACAATATTGGCTCTGCTTCTAACTTGGGCCAGAATTGTAAAATGGTCTTACGAATTAGCGATTTTGTTCCAATTCACATTCCAAGTAATATTCGGCATGCTAATTACGTTGCCGATTGCCAAATTTCATTATCTCTTATGGTTTCCGAGATATGGACTATCGACATCTGACAATATTGGCTCTGCTTCTAACTTGGGCCAGAATTGTAAAATGGTCTTATGAATTAGCGATTTCGCTCCAATTCACATTCCAAGTAATATTCGGCATGCTAATTACGTTGCCGATTGCCAAATTGCATTATCTCTTATAGTTACCGAGATATGGACTATCGACATCTAACAATATTGATTCTGCTTCTAACTTCCAAGTAATGGTAATGGACCACATTCCAAGTAATATTTGGCATGCTAATTACGCTGCCGATCGCCAAATTGCATTATCTCTTATAGTTTCCGAGATATGGAATATCGACATCTAACAATATTGGCTCTGCTTCTAACTTGGGCCAGAATTGTAAAATGGTCTTACGAGATAACGATTTCGTTCCAATTCACATTCCAAGTAATATTCGGCATGCTAATTACGTTGCCGATTGCCAAATTGCATTATCTCTTATAGTTTCCGAGATATGGACTATCGACATCTGACAATATTGGCTCTGCTTCTAACTTGGGCCAGAATTGTAAAATGGTCTTATGAATTAGCGATTTCGCTCCAATTCACATTCCAAGTAATATTCGGCATGCTAATTACGTTGCCGATTGCCAAATTGCATTATCTCTTATAGTTACCGAGATATGGACTATCGACATCTAACAATATTGGTTCTGCTTCTAACTTGGGCCAGAATTGTAAAATGGTCTTATGAATTAGCGATTTCGCTCCAATTCACAATCCAAGTAATATTCGGCATGCTAATTACGTTGCCGATTGCCAAATTGCATTATCTCTTATAGTTTCCGAGATATGGACAATCGAAATTTTACACCTTAGAGTCTGTTTCTAACTGGGGTCAAAATTGTAAAATGGTCTTACGAATTAGCGATTTCGTTCCAATTCACATTCCAAGTAATATTCGGCATGCTAATTACGTTGCCGATTGCCAAATTGCATTATCTCTTATAGTTTCCGAGATATGGACAATCGAAATTTTACACCTTAGAGTCTGTTTCTAACTGGGGTCAAAATTGTAAAATGGTCTTACGAATTAGCGATTTCGTTCCAATTCACATTCCAAGTAATATTCGGCATGCTAATTACGCTGCCGATTGCCAAATTGCATTATCTCTTATAGCTTCCGAGATATGGACTATCGACATCTGACAATATTGGCTCTGCTTCTAACTTGGACCAGAATTGTAAAATGGTTTTATGAATTAGCGATTTCGTTCCAATTCACATTCCAAGTAATATTCGGCATGCTAATTACGCTGCCGATTGCCAAATTGCATTATCTCTTATAGTTTCCGAGATATGGACAATCGAAATTTTACACCTTAGAGTCTGTTTCTAACTGGGGTCAAAATTGTAAAATGGTCTTACGAATTAGCGATTTCGTTCCAATTCACATTCCAAATAATATTCGGCATGCTAATTACGCTGCCGATTGCCAAATTGCATTATCTCTTATAGTTTCCGGGATATGGAATATCGACATCTAACAATATTGGCTCTGCTTCTAACTTGGGCCAGAATTGTAAAATGGTCTTACGAGATAAAGATTTCGTTCCAATTCACATTGCAAGTAATATTCGGCATGCTAATTACGTTGCCGATTGCCAAATTGCATTATCTCTTATAGTTTCCGAGATATGGGCTATCGACATCTGACAATATTGGCTCTGCTTCTAACTTGGGCCAGAATTGTAAAATGGTCTTATAAATTAGCGATTTCGCTCCAATTCACATTCCAAGTAATATTCGGCATGCTAATTACGTTGCCGATTGCCAAATTGCATTATCTCTTATAGTTTCCGAGATATGGACTATCGACATCTGACAATATTGGCTCTGCTTCTATCTTGCGCCAGAATTGTAAAATGGTCTTATGAATTAGCGATTTGGCTCCAATTCACATTCTAAGTAATATTCGGCATGCTAATTACGCTGCCGATTGCCAAATTGCTTTATCTCTTATAGTTTCCGAGATATGGGCAATCGAAATTTTACACCTTAGAGTCTGTTTCTAACTGGGGTCAAAATTGTAAAATGGTCTTATGAATTAGCGATTTCGTTCCAATTCACATTCCAAGTAATATTCGGCATGCTAATTACGTTGCCGATTGCCAAATTGCATTATCTCTTATAGTTTCCGAGATATGGACAATCGAAATTTTACACCTTAGAGTCTGTTTCTAACTAGTAAGTTTCCGAGATATGGACTATCGACATCTAACAATATTGGCTCTGCTTCTAACTTGGGCCAGAATTGTAAAATGGTCTTACGAATTAGCGATTTCGTTCCAATTCACGTTCCAATTAATATTCGGTATGCTAATTACAATGCCGATTGCCAAATTGCATTATCTCTTATAGTTTCCGAGATATGGACTATCGACATCTGACAATATTTGCTCTGCTTCTAACTTGGGCCAGAATTGTAAAATGGTCTTATGAATTAGCGATTTCGTTCCAATTCACATTCCAAGTAATATTCGGCATGCTAATTACGTTGCCGATTGCTAAATTGCATTATCTCCTTTAGTTTCCGAGATATGGACTATCGACATCTGACAATATTGGCTCTGCTTCTAACTTGGGCCAGAATTGTAAAATGGTTTTATGAATTAGCGATTTCGTTCCAATTCACATTCCAAGTAAAATTCGGCATGCTAATTACGCTGCCGATTGCCAAATTGCATTATCTCTTATAGTTTCCGAGATATGGACAATCGAAATTTTACACCTTAGAGTCTGTTTCTAACTGGGGTCAAAATTGTAAAATTGTCTTACGAATTAGCGATTTCGTTCCAATTCACATTCCAAGTAATATTCGGCATGCTAATTACGCTGCCGATTGCCAAATTGCATTATCTCTTATAGTTTCCGAGATATGGAATATCGACATCTAACAATATTGGCTCTGCTTCTAACTTGGGCCAGAATTGTAAAATGGTCTTACGAGATAAAGATTTCGTTCCAATTCACATTCCAAGTAATATTCGGCATGCTAATTACGTTGCCGATTGCCAAATTGCATTATCTCTTATAGTTTCCGAGATATGGGCTATCGACATCTGACAATATTGGCTCTGCTTCTAACTTGGGCCAGAATTGTAAAATGGTCTTATAAATTAGCGATTTCGCTCCAATTCACATTCCAAGTAATATTCGGCATGCTAATTACGTTGCCGATTGCCAAATTGCATTATCTCTTATAGTTTCCGAGATATGGACTATCGACATCTGACAATATTGGCTCTGCTTCTAACTTGCGCCAGAATTGTAAAATGGTCTTATGAATTAGCGATTTGGCTCCAATTCACATTCTAAGTAATATTCGGCATGCTAATTACGCTGCCGATTGCCAAATTGCTTTATCTCTTATAGTTTCCGAGATATGGGCAATCGAAATTTTACACCTTAGAGTCTGTTTCTAACTGGGGTCAAAATTGTAAAATGGTCTTATGAATTAGCGATTTCGTTCCAATTCACATTCCAAGTAATATTCGGCATGCTAATTACGTTGCCGATTGCCAAATTGCATTATCTCTTATAGTTTCCGAGATATGGACAATCGAAATTTTACACCTTAGAGTCTGTTTCTAACTGGGGTCAAAATTGTAAAATGGTCTTACGAATTAGCGATTTCGTTCCAATTCACATTCCAAGTAATATTCGGCATGCTGATTACGCTGCCGATTGCCAAATTGCATTATCTCTTATAGTTTCCGAGATATGGACTATCGACATCTAACAATATTGGCTCAGCTTCTAACTTGGGCCAGAATTGTAAAATGGTCTTACGTATTAGCGATTTCGTTCCAATTCACATTCCAAGTAATATTCGGCATGCTAATTACGTTGCCGATTGCCAAATTGCATTATCTCTTATAGTTTCCGAGATATGGACTATCGACATCTGACAATATTGGCTCTGCTTCTAACTTGCGCCAGAATTGTAAAATGGCCTTATGAATTAGCGATATGGCTCCAATTCACATTCCAAGTAATATTCGGCATGCTAATTACGTTGCCGATTGCCAAATTGCATTATCTCTTATAGTTTCCGAGATATGGGCAATCGAAATTTTACACCTTAGAGTCTGTTTCTAACTGGGGTCAAAATTGTAAAATGGTCTTATGAATTAGCGATTTCGCTCCAATTCACATTCCAAGTAATATTTGGCATGCTAATTACGTTGCCGATTGCCAAATTACATTATCTCTTATAGTTTCCGAGATATGGACTATGGACATCTGACAATATTGGCTCTGCATCTAAATTGGGCCAGAATGGTAAAATTGTCTTACGAATTAGCGATTTCGTTCCAATTCACATTCCTAGTAATATTCGGCTTGCTAATTACGCTGCCGATTGCCAAATTGCATTATCTCTTATAGTTTCCGAGATATGGACTATCGACATCTAACAATATTGGCTCTGCTTCTAACTTGGGCCAGAATTGTAAAATGGTCTTACGAATTAGCGATTTCGTTCCAATTCACATTCCAAGTAATATTCGGTATGCTAATTACGTTGCCGATTGCCAAATTGCATTATCTCTTATAGTTTCCGAGATATGGACTATCGACATCTGACAATATTGGCTCTGCTTCTAACTTGGGCCAGAATTGTAAAATGGTCTTATGAATTAGCGATTTCGTTCCAATTCACATTCCAAGTAATATTCGGCATGCTAATTACGTTGCCGATTGCCAAATTGCATTATCTCTTATAGTTTCCGAGATATGGACAATCGAAATTTTACACCTTAGAGTCTGTTTCTAACTGGGGTTAAAATTGTAAAATGGTCTTACGAATTGGCGATTTCGTTCCAATTCACATTCCAAGTAATATTCGGCATGCTAATTACGTTGCCGATTGCCAAATTGCATTATCTCTTATAGTTTCCGAGATATGGACTATCGACATCTGACAATATTGGCTCTGCTTTTAACTTGGGCCAGAATGTAAAATGGTCTTATGAATTAGCGATTTCGTTTCAATTCACATTCCAACTAATATTCGGCATGCTAATTACGTTGCCGATTGCCAAATTGCATTATCTCTTATAGTTTCCGAGATATGGACAATCGAAATTTTACACCTTAGAGTCTGTTTCTAACTGGGGTCAAAATTGTAAAATGGTCTTACGAATTAGCGATTTCGTTCCAATTCACATTCCAAGTAATATTCGGCATGCTAATTACGTTGCCGATTGCCAAATTGCATTATCTCTTATAGTTTCCGAGATATGGACTATCGACATCTGACAATATTGGCTCTGCTTCTAACTTGGGCCAGAATTGTAAAATGGTCTTACGAATTAGCGATTTCGTCCCAATTCACATTCCAAGTAATATTCATTCGGCATGCTAATTACGTTGCCGATTGCCAAATTGCATTATCTCTTATAGTTTCCGAGATATGGACTATCGACATCTGACAATATTGGCTCTGCTTTTAACTTGGGCCAGAATTGTAAAATGGTCTTATGAATTAGCGATTTCGTTTCAATTCACATTCCAACTAATATTCGGCATGCTAATTACGTTGCCGATTGCCAAATTGCAATATCTCTTATAGTTTCCGAGATATGGACTATCGACATCTGACAATATTGGCTCTGCTTCTAATTTGGGCCAGAATAGTAAAATGGTCTTATGAATTAGCGATTTTGTTCCAATTCACATTCCAAGTAATAATCGGCATGCTAATTACGTTGCCGATTGCCAAATTGCATTATCTCTTATAGTTTTCGAGATATGGATAATCGAAATTTTACACCTTAGAGTCAGTTTCTAACTGGGGTCAAAATTGTAAAATGGTCTTACGAATTAGCGATTTCGTTCCAATTCACATTCCAAGTAATATTCGGCATGCTAATTACGTTGCCGATTGCCAAATTGCATTATCTCTTATAGTTTCCCAGATATGGACTATCGACATCTGACAATATTGGCTCTGCTTCTAACTTGGGCCAGAATTGTAAAATGGTCTTACGAATTAGCGATTTCGTCCCAATTCACATTCCAAGTAATATTCGGCATGCTAATTACGTTGCCGATTGCCAAATTGCATTATCTCTTATAGTTTCCGAGTTATGGACTATCGACATCTGACAATATTGGCTCTGCTTTTAACTTGGGCCAGAATTGTAAAATGGTCTTATGAATTAGCGATTTCGTTTCAATTCACATTCCAACTAATATTCGGCATGCTAATTACGTTGCCGATTGCCAAATTGCATTATCTCTTATAGTTTCCGAGATATGGACAATCGAAATTTTACACCTTAGAGTCTGTTTCTAACTGGGGTCAAAATTGTAAAATGGTCTTACGAATTAGCGATTTCGTTCCAATTCACATTAAAAGTAATATTCGGCATGCTAATTACGTTGCCGATTGCCAAATTGCATTATCTCTTATAGTTTCCGAGATATGGACAATCGAAATTTTACACCTTAGAGTCTGTTTCTAACTTGGGTCAAAATTGTAAAATGGTCTTACGAATTAGCGATTTCGTTCCAATTCACATTAAAAGTAATATTCGGCATGCTAATTACGTTGCCGATTGCCAAATTGCATTATCTCTTATAGTTTCCGAGTTATGGACTATCGACATCTGACAATATTGGCTCTGCTTTTAACTTGGGCCAGAATTGTAAAATGGTCTTATGAATTAGCGATTTCGTTTCAATTCACATTCCAACTAATATTCGGCATGCTAATTACGTTGCCGATTGCCAAATTGCATTATCTCTTATAGTTTCCGAGATATGGACAATCGAAATTTTACACCTTAGAGTCTGTTTCTAACTGGGGTCAAAATTGTAAAATGGTCTTACGAATTAGCGATTTCGTTCCAATTCACATTAAAAGTAATATTCGGCATGCTAATTACGTTGCCGATTGCCAAATTGCATTATCTCTTATAGTTTCCGAGATATGGACAATCGAAATTTTACACCTTAGAGTCTGTTTCTAACTGGGGTCAAAATTGTAAAATGGTCTTACGAATTAGCGATTTCGTTCCAATTCACATTAAAAGTAATATTCGGCATGCTAATTACGTTGCCGATTGCCAAATTGCATTATCTCTTATAGTTTCCCAGATATGGACTATCGACATCTGACAATATTGGCTCTGCTTCTAACTTGGGCCAGAATTGTAAAATGGTCTTACGAATTAGCGATTTCGTTCAAATTCACATTCCTAGTAATATTCGGCATGCTAATTACGCTGCCGATTGCTAAATTGCATTATCTCTTATAGTTTCCGAGATATGGACTATCGACATCTAACAATATTGGCTCTGCTTCTAACTTGGGCCATAATTGTAAAATGGTCTTACGAATTAGCGATTTCGTTCCAATTCACATTCCAAGTAATATTCAGCATGCTAATTACGTTGCCGATTGCCAAATTGCATTATCTCTTATAGTTTCCGAGTTATGAACTATCGACATCTGACAATATTGGCTCTATTTCTAACTTGCGCCAGAATTGTAAAATGGTCTTATGAAATAGCGATTTCGCTCCAATTCACATTCCAAGTAATATTCGGCATGCTAATTACATTGCCGATTGCCAAATTGCATTATCTCTTATAGTTTCCGAGATATGGACTATCGACATCTGACAATATTGGCTCTGCTTCTAACTTGCGCCAGAATTGTAAAATTGTCTTATGAATTAGCGATTTCGCTCCAATTCACATTCCAAGTAATATTCGGCATGCTAATTACGTTGCCGATTGCCAAATTGCATTATCTCTTATAGTTTCCGAGATATGGACAATCGAAATTTTACACCTTAGAGTCTGTTTCTAACTGGGGTCAAAATTGTAAAATGGTCTTACGAATTAGCGATTTCGTTCCAATTTACATTCCAAGTAATATTCGGCATGCTAATTACGCTGCCGATTGCCAAATTGCATTATCTCTTATGGTTTCCGAGATATGGACTATCGACATCTGACAATATTGGCTCTGCTTCTAACTTGGGCCAGAATTGTAAAATGGTCTTATGAATTAGCGATTTCGCTCCAATTCACATTCCAAGTAATATTCGGCATGCTAATTACGTTGCCGATTGCCAAATTGCATTATCTCTTATAGTTTCCGAGATATGGACTATCGAAATTTTACACCTTAGAGTCTGTTTCTAACTTGGGTCAAAATTGTAAAATGGTCTTACGAATTAGCGATTTCGTTCAAATTCACATTCCAAGTAATATTCGGCATGCTAATTACGCTGCCGATTGCCAAATTGCATTATCTCTTATAGTTTCCGAGATATGGACTATCGACATCTAACAATATTGGCTCTGCTTCTAACTTGGGCCATAATTGTAAAATGGTCTTACGAATTAGCGATTTCGTTCCAATTCACATTCCAAGTAATATTCAGCATGCTAATTACGTTGCCGATTGCCAAATTGCATTATCTCTTATAGTTTCCGAGTTATGGACTATCGACATCTGACAATATTGGCTCTATTTCTAACTTGCGCCAGAATTGTAAAATTGTCTTATGAATTAGCGATTTCGCTCCAATTCACATTCCGAGTAATAGTCGGCATGCTAATTACGTTGCCGATTGCCAAATTGCATTATCTCTTATAGTTTCCGAGATATGGACTATCGAAATTTTACACCTTAGAGTCTGTTTCTAACTTGGGTCAAAATTGTAAAATGGTCTTACGAATTAGCGATTTCGTTCAAATTCACATTCCAAGTAATATTCGGCATGCTAATTACGCTGCCGATTGCCAAATTGCATTATCTCTTATAGTTTCCGAGATATGGACTATCGACATCTAACAATATTGGCTCTGCTTCTAACTTGGGCCATAATTGTAAAATGGTCTTACGAATTAGCGATTTCGTTCCAATTCACATTCCAAGTAATATTCAGCATACTAATTACATTGCCGATTGCCAAATTGCATTATCTCTTATAGTTTCCGAGATATGGACTATCGACATCTGACAATATTGGCTCTGCTTCTAACTTGCGCCAGAATTGTAAAATTGTCTTATGAATTAGCGATTTCGCTCCAATTCACATTCCAAGTAATATTCGGCATGCTAATTACGTTGCCGATTGCCAAATTGCATTATCTCTTATAGTTTCCGAGATATGGACAATCGAAATTTTACACCTTAGAGTCTGTTTCTAACTGGGGTCAAAATTGTAAAATGGTCTTACGAATTAGCGATTTCGTTCCAATTCACATTCCAAGTAATATTCGGCATGCTAATTACGCTGCCGATTGCCAAATTGCATTATCTCTTATGGTTTCCGAGATATGGACTATCGACATCTGACAATATTGGCTCTGCTTCTAACTTGGGCCAGAATTGTAAAATGGTCTTATGAATTAGCGATTTCGCTCCAATTCACATTCCAAGTAATATTCGGCATGCTAATTACGTTGCCGATTGCCAAATTGCATTATCTCTTATAGTTTCCGAGATATGGACTATCGAAATTTTACACCTTAGAGTCTGTTTCTAACTTGGGTCAAAATTGTAAAATGGTCTTACGAATTAGCGATTTCGTTCATATTCACATTCCAAGTAATATTCGGCATGCTAATTACGCTGCCGATTGCCAAATTGCATTATCTCTTATAGTTTCCGAGATATGGACTATCGACATCTAACAATATTGGCTCTGCTTCTAACTTGGGCCAGAATTGTAAAATGGTCTTACGAATTAGCGATTTCGTTCAAATTCACATTCCTAGTAATATTCGGCATGCTAATTAAGCTGCCGATTGCCAAATTGCATTATCTCTTATAGTTTCCGAGATATGGACAATCGAAATTTTACACCTTAGAGTCTGTTTCTAACTGGGGTCAAAATTGTAAAATGGTCTTACGAATTAGCGATTTCCTTCCAATTCACATTAAAAGTAATATTCGGCATGCTAATTACGTTGCCGATTGCCAAATTGCATTATCTCTTATAGTTTCCCAGATATGGACTATCGACATCTGACAATATTGGCTCTGCTTCTAACTTGGGCCAGAATTGTAAAATGGTCTTACGAATTAGCGATTTCGTTCAAATTCACATTCCTAGTAATATTCGGCATGCTAATTACGCTGCCGATTGCCAAATTGCATTATCTCTTATAGTTTCCGAGATATGGACTATCGACATCTAACAATATTGGCTCTGCTTCTAACTTGGGCCATAATTGTAAAATGGTCTTACGAATTAGCGATTTCGTTCCAATTCACATTCCAAGTAATATTCAGCATGCTAATTACGTTGCCGATTGCCAAATTGCATTATCTCTTATAGTTTCCGAGTTATGAACTATCGACATCTGACAATATTGGCTCTATTTCTAACTTGCGCCAGAATTGTAAAATGGTCTTATGAAATAGCGATTTCGCTCCAATTCACATTCCAAGTAATATTCGGCATGCTAATTACATTGCCGATTGCCAAATTGCATTATCTCTTATAGTTTCCGAGATATGGACTATCGACATCTGACAATATTGGCTCTGCTTCTAACTTGCGCCAGAATTGTAAAATTGTCTTATGAATTAGCGATTTCGCTCCAATTCACATTCCAAGTAATATTCGGCATGCTAATTACGTTGCCGATTGCCAAATTGCATTATCTCTTATAGTTTCCGAGATATGGACAATCGAAATTTTACACCTTAGAGTCTGTTTCTAACTGGGGTCAAAATTGTAAAATGGTCTTACGAATTAGCGATTTCGTTCCAATTTACATTCCAAGTAATATTCGGCATGCTAATTACGCTGCCGATTGCCAAATTGCATTATCTCTTATGGTTTCCGAGATATGGACTATCGACATCTGACAATATTGGCTCTGCTTCTAACTTGGGCCAGAATTGTAAAATGGTCTTATGAATTAGCGATTTCGCTCCAATTCACATTCCAAGTAATATTCGGCATGCTAATTACGTTGCCGATTGCCAAATTGCATTATCTCTTATAGTTTCCGAGATATGGACTATCGAAATTTTACACCTTAGAGTCTGTTTCTAACTTGGGTCAAAATTGTAAAATGGTCTTACGAATTAGCGATTTCGTTCAAATTCACATTCCAAGTAATATTCGGCATGCTAATTACGCTGCCGATTGCCAAATTGCATTATCTCTTATAGTTTCCGAGATATGGACTATCGACATCTAACAATATTGGCTCTGCTTCTAACTTGGGCCATAATTGTAAAATGGTCTTACGAATTAGCGATTTCGTTCCAATTCACATTCCAAGTAATATTCAGCATGCTAATTACGTTGCCGATTGCCAAATTGCATTATCTCTTATAGTTTCCGAGTTATGGACTATCGACATCTGACAATATTGGCTCTATTTCTAACTTGCGCCAGAATTGTAAAATTGTCTTATGAATTAGCGATTTCGCTCCAATTCACATTCCGAGTAATAGTCGGCATGCTAATTACGTTGCCGATTGCCAAATTGCATTATCTCTTATAGTTTCCGAGATATGGACTATCGAAATTTTACACCTTAGAGTCTGTTTCTAACTTGGGTCAAAATTGTAAAATGGTCTTACGAATTAGCGATTTCGTTCAAATTCACATTCCAAGTAATATTCGGCATGCTAATTACGCTGCCGATTGCCAAATTGCATTATCTCTTATAGTTTCCGAGATATGGACTATCGACATCTAACAATATTGGCTCTGCTTCTAACTTGGGCCATAATTGTAAAATGGTCTTACGAATTAGCGATTTCGTTCCAATTCACATTCCAAGTAATATTCAGCATACTAATTACATTGCCGATTGCCAAATTGCATTATCTCTTATAGTTTCCGAGATATGGACTATCGACATCTGACAATATTGGCTCTGCTTCTAACTTGCGCCAGAATTGTAAAATTGTCTTATGAATTAGCGATTTCGCTCCAATTCACATTCCAAGTAATATTCGGCATGCTAATTACGTTGCCGATTGCCAAATTGCATTATCTCTTATAGTTTCCGAGATATGGACAATCGAAATTTTACACCTTAGAGTCTGTTTCTAACTGGGGTCAAAATTGTAAAATGGTCTTACGAATTAGCGATTTCGTTCCAATTCACATTCCAAGTAATATTCGGCATGCTAATTACGCTGCCGATTGCCAAATTGCATTATCTCTTATGGTTTCCGAGATATGGACTATCGACATCTGACAATATTGGCTCTGCTTCTAACTTGGGCCAGAATTGTAAAATGGTCTTATGAATTAGCGATTTCGCTCCAATTCACATTCCAAGTAATATTCGGCATGCTAATTACGTTGCCGATTGCCAAATTGCATTATCTCTTATAGTTTCCGAGATATGGACTATCGAAATTTTACACCTTAGAGTCTGTTTCTAACTTGGGTCAAAATTGTAAAATGGTCTTACGAATTAGCGATTTCGTTCAAATTCACATTCCAAGTAATATTCGGCATGCTAATTACGCTGCCGATTGCCAAATTGCATTATCTCTTATAGTTTCCGAGATATGGACTATCGACATCTAACAATATTGGCTCTGCTTCTAACTTGGGCCATAATTGTAAAATGGTCTTACGAATTAGCGATTTCGTTCCAATTCACATTCCAAGTAATATTCAGCATGCTAATTACGTTGCCGATTGCCAAATTGCATTATCTCTTATAGTTTCCGAGTTATGGACTATCGACATCTGACAATATTGGCTCTATTTCTAACTTGCGCCAGAATTGTAAAATGGTCTTATGAAATAGCGATTTCGCTCCAATTCACATTCCAAGTAATATTCGGCATGCTAATTACATTGCCGATTGCCAAATTGCATTATCTCTTATAGTTTCCGAGATATGGACTATCGACATCTGACAATATTGGCTCTGCTTCTAACTTGCGCCAGAATTGTAAAATTGTCTTATGAATTAGCGATTTCGCTCCAATTCACATTCCAAGTAATATTCGGCATGCTAATTACGTTGCCGATTGCCAAATTGCATTATCTCTTATAGTTTCCGAGATATGGACAATCGAAATTTTACACCTTAGAGTCTGTTTCTAACTGGGGTCAAAATTGTAAAATGGTCTTACGAATTAGCGATTTCGTTCCAATTCACATTCCAAGTAATATTCGGCATGCTTATTACGCTGCCGATTGCCAAATTGCATTATCTCTTATGGTTTCCGAGATATGGACTATCGACATCTGACAATATTGGCTCTGCTTCTAACTTGGGCCAGAATTGTAAAATGGTCTTATGAATTAGCGATTTCGCTCCAATTCACATTCCAAGTAATATTCGGCATGCTAATTACGTTGCCGATTGCCAAATTGCATTATCTCTTATAGTTTCCGAGATATGGACAATCGAAATTTTACACCTTAGAGTCTGTTGCTAACTGGGGTCAAAATTGTAAAATGGTCTTACGAATTAGCGATTTCGTTCCAATTCACATTCCGAGTAATAGTCGGCATGCTAATTACGTTGCCGATTGCCAAATTGCATTATCTCTTATAGTTTCCGAGATATGGACTATCGACATCTGAAAATATTGGCTCTGCTTCTAACTTGGGCCAGAATTGTAAAATGGTCTTATGAATTAGCGATTTGGTTCCAATTCACATTCCAAGTAATATTCGGCATGCTAATTACGGTGCCGATTGCCAAATTGCATTATCTCTTATAGTTTCCGAGATATGGACTATCGACATCATACAATATTGGCTCTGTTTCTAACTTGGCCCAGAATTGTAAAATGGTCTTATGAATTAGCGATTTCGCTCCAATTCACATTCCAAGTAATATTCGGCATGCTAATTACGTTGCCGATTGCCAAATTGCATTATCTCTTATAGTTTCTGAGATATGGACAATCGAAATTTTACACCTTAGAGTCTGTTTCTAACTGGGGTCAAAATTGTAAAATGGTCTTACGAATTAGCGATTTCGTTCCAATTCACATTCCAAGTAATATTTGGCATGCTAATTACGTTGCCGATTGCCAAATTGCATTATATCTTATAGTTTCCGAGATATGGACTATCGACATCTGACAATATTGGCTCTGCTTCTAACTTGGGCCAGAATTGTAAAATGGTCTTATGAATTAGCGATTTCGTTCCAATTCACATTCCAAGTAATATTCGGCATGCTAATTACGTTGCCGATAGCCAAATTTCATTATCTCTTATAGTTTCCGAGATATGGACAATCGAAATTTTACACCTTAGAGTCTGTTTCTAACTTGGGTCAAAATTGTAAAATGGTCTTACGAATTAGCGATTTCGTTCAAATTCACATTCCAAGTAATATTCGGCATGCTAATAACGCTGCCGATTGCCAAATTGCATTATCTCTTATAGTTTCCGAGATATGGACTATCGACATCTAACAATATTGGCTCTGCTTCTAACTTGGGCCATAATTGTAAAATGGTCTTACGAATTAGCGATTTCGTTCCAATTCACATTCCAAGTAATATTCAGCATGCTAATTACGTTGCCGATTGCCAAATTGCATTATCTCTTATAGTTTCCGAGTTATGGACTATCGACATCTGACAATTTTGGCTCTACTTCTAACTTGCGCCAGAATTGTAAAATGGTCTTATGAAATAGCGATTTCGCTCCAATTCACATTCCAAGTAATATTCGGCATGCTAATTACATTGCCGGTTGCCAAATTGCATTATCTCTTATAGTTTCCGAGATATGGACTATCGACATCTGACAATATTGGCTCTGCTTCTAACTTGCGCCAGAATTGTAAAATTGTCTTATGAATTAGCGATTTCGCTCCAATTCACATTCCAAGTAATATTCGGCATGCTAATTACGTTGCCGATTCCCAAATTGCATTATCTCTTATAGTTTCCGAGATATGGACAATCGAAATTTTACACCTTAGAGTCTGTTTCTAACTGGGGTCAAAATTGTAAAATGGTCTTACGAATTAGCGATTTCGTTCCAATTCACATTCCAAGTAATATTCGGCATGCTAATTACGCTGCCGATTGCCAAATTGCATTATCTCTTATGGTTTCCGAGATATGGACTATCGACATCTGACAATATTGGCTCTGCTTCTAACTTGGGCCAGAATTGTAAAATGGTCTTATGAATTAGCGATTTCGCTCCAATTCACATTCCAAGTAATATTCGGCATGCTAATTACGTTGCCGATTGCCAAATTGCATTATCTCTTATAGTTTCCGAGATATGGACAATCGAAATTTTACACCTTAGAGTCTGTTGCTAACTGGGGTCAAAATTGTAAAATGGTCTTACGAATTAGCGATTTCGTTCCAATTCACATTCCGAGTAATAGTCGGCATGCTAATTACGTTGCCGATTGCCAAATTGCATTATCTCTTATAGTTTCCGAGATATGGACTATCGACATCTGAAAATATTGGCTCTGCTTCTAACTTGGGCCAGAAGTGTAAAATGGTCTTATGAATTAGCGATTTGGTTCCAATTCACATTCCAAGTAATATTCGGCATGCTAATTACGGTGCCGATTGCCAAATTGCATTATCTCTTATAGTTTCCGAGATATGGACTATCGACATCATACAATATTGGCTCTGTTTCTAACTTGGCCCAGAATTGTAAAATGGTCTTATGAATTAGCGATTTCGCTCCAATTCACATTCCAAGTAATATTCGGCATGCTAATTACGTTGCCGATTGCCAAATTGCATTATCTCTTATAGTTTCTGAGATATGGACAATCGAAATTTTACAACTTAGAGTCTGTTTCTAACTGGGGTCAAAATTGTAAAATGGTCTTACGAATTAGCGATTTCGTTCCAATTCACATTCCAAGTAATATTTGGCATGCTAATTACGTTGCCGATTGCCAAATTGCATTATCTCTTATAGTTTCCGAGATATGGACTATCGACATCTGACAATATTGGCTCTGCTTCTAACTTGGGCCAGAATTGTAAAATGGTCTTATGAATTAGCGATTTCGTTCCAATTCACATTCCAAGTAATATTCGGCATGCTAATTACGTTGCCGATTGCCAAATTTCATTATCTCTTATAGTTTCCGAGATATGGACAATCGAAATTTTACACCTTAGAGTCTGTTTCTAACTTGGGTCAAAATTGTAAAATGGTCTTACGAATTAGCGATTTCGTTCCAATTCACATTCCAAGTAATATTCGGCATGCTAATTACGCTGCCAATTGCCAAATTGCATTATCTCTTATGGTTTCCGAGATATGGACTATCGACATCTGACAATATTGGCTCTGCTTCTAACTTGGGCCAGAATTGTAAAATGGTCTTATGAATTAGCGATTTCGCTCCAATTCACATTCCAAGTAATATTCGGCATGCTAATTACGTTGCCGATTGCCAAATTGCATTATCTCTTATAGTTTCCGAGATATGGACTATCGACATCTGAAAATATTGGCTCTGCTTCTAACTTGGGCCAGAATTGTAAAATGGTCTTATGAATTAGCGATTTGGTTCCAATTCACATTCCAAGTAATATTCGGCATGCTAATTACGTTGCCGATTGCCAAATTGCATTATCTCTTATAGTTTCCGAGATATGGACTATCGACATCTGACAATATTGGCTCTGCTTCTAACTTGGGCCAAAATTGTAAAATGGTCTTATGAATTAGCGATTTCGCTCCAATTCACATTCCAAGTAATATTCGGCATGATAATTACGTTGCCGATTGCCAAATTGCATTATCTCTTATAGTTTCCGAGATATGGACAATCGAAATTTTACACCTTAGAGTCTGTTGCTAACTGGGGTCAAAATTGTAAAATGGTCTTACGAATTAGCGATTTCGTTCCAATTCACATTCCGAGTAATATTCGGCATGCTAATTACGTTGCCGTTTGCCAAATTGCATTATCTCTTATAGTTTCCGAGATATGGACTATCGACATATGACAATATTGGCTCTGCTTTTAACTTGGGCCAGAATTGTAAAATGGTCTTATGAATTAGCGATTTCGTTTCAATTCACATTCCAACTAATATTCGGCATGCTAATTACGTTGCCGATTGCCAAATTGCATTATCTCTTATAGTTTCCGAGATATGGACTATCGACATCTGACAATATTGGCTCTGCTTCTAATTTGGGCCAGAATAGTAAAATGGTCTTATGAATTAGCGATTTTGTTCCAATTCACATTCCAAGTAATAATCGGCATGCTAATTACGTTGCCGATTGCCAAATTGCATTATCTCTTATAGTTTTCGAGATATGGATAATCGAAATTTTACACCTTAGAGTCTGTTTCTAACTGGGGTCAAAATTGTAAAATGGTCTTACGAATTAGCGATTTCGTTCCAATTCACATTCCAAGTAATATTCGGCATGCTAATTACGTTGCCGATTGCCAAATTGCATTATCTCTTATAGTTTCCCAGATATGGACTATCGACATCTGACAATATTGGCTCTGCTTCTAACTTGGGCCAGAATTGTAAAATGGTCTTACGAATTAGCGATTTCGTCCCAATTCACATTCCAAGTAATATTCGGCATGCTAATTACGTTGCCGATTGCCAAATTGCATTATCTCTTATAGTTTCCGAGTTATGGACTATCGATATCTGACAATATTGGCTCTGCTTTTAACTTGGGCCAGAATTGTAAAATGGTCTTATGAATTAGCGATTTCGTTTCAATTCACATTCCAACTAATATTCGGCATGCTAATTACGTTGCCGATTGCCAAATTGCATTATCTCTTATAGTTTCCGAGATATGGACAATCGAAATTTTACACCTTAGAGTCTGTTTCTAACTGGGGTCAAAATTGTAAAATGGTCTTACGAATTAGCGATTTCGTTCTAATTCACATTAAAAGTAATATTCGGCATGCTAATTACGTTGCCGATTGTCAAATTGCATTATCTCTTGTAGTTTCCGAGATATGGACTATCGACATATGACAATATTGGCTCTGCTTCTAACTTGCGCCAGAATTGTAAAATGGTCTTATGAATTAGCGATTTCGCTCCAATTCACATTCCAAGTAATATTCGGCACGCTAATTACGTTGCCGATTGCCAAATTGCATTATCTCTTATAGTTTCCGAGTTATGGACTATCGATATCTGACAATATTGGCTCTGCTTTTAACTTGGGCCAGAATTGTAAAATGGTCTTATGAATTAGCGATTTCGTTTCAATTCACATTCCAACTAATATTCGGCATGCTCATTACGTTGCCGATTGCCAAATTGCATTATCTCTTATAGTTTCCGAGATATGGACAATCGAAATTTTACACCTTAGAGTCTGTTTCTAACTGGGGTCAAAATTGTAAAATGGTCTTACGAATTAGCGATTTCGTTCCAATTCACATTCCAAGTAATATTCGGCATGCTAATTACGTTGCCGATTGCCAAATTGCATTATCTCTTTTAGTTTCGGAGATATGGACTATCGACATCTGAAAATATTGGCTCTGCTTCTAACTTGGGCCAGAATTGTAAAATGGTCTTATGAATTAGCGATTTCGCTCCAATTCACATTCTAAGTAATATTCGGCATGCTAATTACGTTGCCGAATGCCAAATTGCATTATTTCTTATAGTTTCCGAGATATGGACTATCGACATCTGAAAATATTAGGTCTGCTTCTAACTTGGGCCAGAATTGTAAAATGGTCTTATGAATTAGCGATTTCGCTCCAATTCACATTCCAAGTAATATTCGGCATGCTAATTACGTTGCCGATTGCCAAATTGCATTATCTCTTATAGTTTCTGAGATATGGACAATCGAAATTTTACACCTTAGAGTCTGTTTCTAACTGGGGTCAAAATTGTAAAATGGCCTTACGAATTAGCGATTTCGTTCCAATTCACATTCCAAGTAATATTCGGCATGCTAATTACGTTGCCGATTGCCAAATTGCATTATCTCTTATAGTTTCCGAGATATGGACTATCGACATCTGACAATATTGGCTCTGCTTCTAATTTGGGACAGAATTGTAAAATGGTCTTATGAATTAGCGATTTCGTTCCAATTCACATTCCAAGTAATATTCGGCATGCTAATTACGTTGCCGATTGCCAAATTGCATTATCTCTTATAGCTTCCGAGATATGGACTATCGACATCTGACAATATTGGCTCTGCTTCTAACTTGCGCCAGAATTGTAAAATGGTCTTATGAATTAGCGATTTCGCTCCAATTCACATTCCAAGTAATATTCGGCATGCTAATTACGTTGCCGATTGCCAAATTGCATTATCTCTTATAGTTTCCGAGATATGGACTATCGGCATATGACAATATTGGCTCTGCTTCTAACTTGGGCCAGAATTGTAAAATGGTCTTATGAATTAGCGATTTCGCTCCAATTCACATTCCAAGTAATATTCGGCATGCTAATTACGTTGCCGATTGCCAAATTGGATTATCCCTTATAGTTTCCGAGATATGGACTATCGACATCTGACAATATTGTCTCTGCTTCTAACTTGGGCCAGAATTGTAAAATGGTCTTATGAATTAGCGATTTCGTTGTAATTCACATTCCAAGTAATATTCGGCATGCTAATTACGTTGCCGATTGCATTATCTCTTATAGTTTCCGAGATATGGACAATCGAAATTTTACACCTTAGAGTCTGTTGCTAACTGGGGCAAAATTGTAAAATGGTCTTACGAATTAGCGATTTCGTTCCAATTCACATTCCGAGTAATATTCGGCATGCTAATTACGTTGCCGATTGCCAAATTGCATTATCTCTTATAGTATCCGAGATATGGACTATCGACATCTGAAAATATTGGCTCTGCTTCTAACTTGGGCCAGAATTGTAAAATGGTCTTATGAATTAGCGATTTCGCTCCAATTCACATTCTAAGTAATATTCGGCATGCTAATTACGTTGCCGATTGCCAAATTGCATTATTCTCTTATAGTTTCCGAGATATGGACTATCGACATCTGAAAATATTGGGTCTGCTTCTAACTTGGGCCAGAATTGTAAAATGGTCTTATGAATTAGCGATTTCGCTCCAATTCACATTCCAAGTAATATTCGGCATGCTAATTACGTTGCCGATTGCCAAATTGCATTATCTCTTATAGTTTCTGAGATATGGACAATCGAAATTTTACACCTTAGAGTCTGTTTCTAACTGGGGTCAAAATTGTAAAATGGTCTTACGAATTAGCGATTTCGTTCCAATTCACATTCCAAGTAATATTTGGCATGCTAATTACGTTGCCGATTGCCAAATTGCATTATCTCTTATAGTTTCCGAGATATGGACTATCGACATCTGACAATATTGGCTCTGCTTCTAACTTGGGCCAGAATTGTAAAATGGTCTTATGAATTAGCGATTTCGTTCCAATTCACATTCCAAGTAATATTCGGCATGCTAATTACGTTGTCGATTGCCAAATTGCATTATCTCTTATAGTTTCCGAGATATGGACAATCGAAATTTTACACCTTAGAGTCTGTTTCTAACTGGGGTCAAAATTGTAAAATGGTCTTACGAATTAGCGATTTCGTTCAAATTCACATTCCAAGTAATATTCGGCATGCTAATTACGTTGCCGATTGCCAAATTGCATTATCTCTTATAGTTTCCGAGATATGGACTATCGACATCTGACAATATTGGCTCTGCTTCTAACTTGCGCCAGAATTGTAAAATGGTCTTATGAATTAGCGATTTCGCTCCAATTCACATTCCAAGTAATATTCGGCATGCTAATTACGTTGCCGATTGCCAAATTGCATTATCTCTTATAGTTTCCGAGATATGGACTATCGACATCTGACAATATTGGCTCTGCTTTTAACTTGGGCCAGAATTGTAAAATGGTCTTATGAATTAGCGATTTCGTTCCAATTCACATTCCAACTAATATTCGGCATGCTAATTACGTTGCCGATTCCCAAATTGCATTATCTCTTATAGTTTCCGAGATATGGACTATCGACATCTGACAATATTGGCTCTGCTTCTAATTTGGGCCAGAATAGTAAAATGGTCTTATGAATTAGCGATTTGGTTCCAATTCACATTCCAAGTAATATTCGGCATGCTAATTACGTTGCCGATTGCCAAATTGCATTATCTCTTATAGTTTCCGAGATATGGACTATCGACATCATACAATATTGGCTCTGTTTCTAACTTGGCCCAGAATTGTAAAATGGTCTTATGAATTAGCGATTTCGCTCCAATTCACATTCCAAGTAATATTCGGCATGCTAATTACGTTGCCGATTGCCAAATTGCATTATCTCTTATAGTTTCCGAGATATGGACAATCGAAATTTTACACCTTAGAGTCTGTTGCTAGCTGGGGCCAAAATTGTAAAATGGTCTTACGAATTAGCGATTTCGTTCCAATTCACATTCCGAGTAATATTCGGCATGCTAATTACGTTGCCGATTGCCAAATTGCATTATCTCTTATAGTTTCCGAGATATGGACTATCGACATCATACAATATTGGCTCTGTTTCTAACTTGGCCCAGAATTGTAAAATGGTCTTATGAATTAGCGATTTCGTTTCAATTCACATTCCAACTAATATTCGGCATGCTAATTACGTTGCCGATTCCCAAATTGCATTATCTCTTATAGTTTCCGAGATATGGACTATCGACATCTGACAATATTGGCTCTGCTTCTAATTTGGGCCAGAATAGTAAAATGGTCTTATGAATTAGCGATTTCGTTCCAATTCACATTCCAAGTAATATTCGGCATGCTAATTACGTTGCCGATTGCCAAATTGCATTATCTCTTATAGTTTCCGAGATATGGACAATCGAAATTTTACACCTTAGAGTCTGTTTCTAACTGGGGTCAAAATTGTAAAATGGTCTTACGAATTAGCGATTTCGTTCCAATTCACATTCCAAGTAATATTCGGCATGCTAATTACGTTGCCGATTGCCAAATTGCATTATCTCTTATAGTTTCCGAGATATGGACTATCGACATCTGACAATATTGGCTCTGCTTCTAACTTGGGCCAGAATTGTAAAATGGTCTTACGAATTAGCGATTTCGTCCCAATTCACATTCCAAGTAATATTCATTCGGCATGCTAATTACGTTGCCGATTGCCAAATTGCATTATCTCTTATAGTTTCCGAGATATGGACTATCGACATCTGACAATATTGGCTCTGCTTTTAACTTGGGCCAGAATTGTAAAATGGTCTTATGAATTGGCGATTTCGTTTCAATTCACATTCCAACTAATATTCGGCATGCTAATTACGTTGCCGATTGCCAAATTGCATTATCTCTTATAGTTTCCGAGATATGGACTATCGACATCTGACAATATTGGCTCTGCTTCTAATTTGGGCCAGAATAGTAAAATGGTCTTATGAATTAGCGATTTCGTTCCAATTCACATTCCAAGTAATATTCGGCATGCTAATTACGTTGCCGATTGCCAAATTGCATTATCTCTTATAGTTTCCGAGATATGGACAATCGAAATTTTACACCTTAGAGTCTGTTTCTAACTGGGGTTAAAATTGTAAAATGGTCTTACGAATTGGCGATTTCGTTCCAATTCACATTCCAAGTAATATTCGGCATGCTAATTACGTTGCCGATTGCCAAATTGCATTATCTCTTATAGTTTCCGAGATATGGACTATCGACATCTGACAATATTGGCTCTGCTTCTAACTTGGGCCAGAATTGTAAAATGGTCTTACGAATTAGCGATTTCGTCCCAATTTACATTCCAAGTAATATTCGGCATGCTAATTACGTTGCCGATTGCCAAATTGCATTATCTCTTATAGTTTCCGAGATATGGACTATCGACATCTGACAATATTGGCTCTGCTTTTAACTTGGGCCAGAATGTAAAATGGTCTTACGAATTAGCGATTTCGTCCCAATTCACATTCCAAGTAATATTCGGCATGCTAATTACGTTGCCGATTGCCAAATTGCATTATCTCTTATAGTTTCCGAGATATGGACTATCGACATCTGACAATATTGGCTCTGCTTCTAACTTGGGCCAGAATTGTAAAATGGTCTTACGAATTAGCGATTTCGTCCCAATTCACATTCCAAGTAATATTCATTCGGCATGCTAATTACGTTGCCGATTGCCAAATTGCATTATCTCTTATAGTTTCCGAGATATGGACTATCGACATCTGACAATATTGGCTCTGCTTTTAACTTGGGCCAGAATTGTAAAATGGTCTTATGAATTAGCGATTTCGTTTCAATTCACATTCCAACTAATATTCGGCATGCTAATTACGTTGCCGATTGCCAAATTGCATTATCTCTTATAGTTTCCGAGATATGGACTATCGACATCTGACAAT
The DNA here is from genome assembly GCF_030347505.1 of Rhynchophorus ferrugineus. Lineage (NCBI taxonomy): Eukaryota > Metazoa > Arthropoda > Insecta > Coleoptera > Curculionidae > Rhynchophorus > Rhynchophorus ferrugineus. Next base: position 1,130,045 of record NW_027472597.1, read on the forward strand.
ATTGGCTCTGCTTCTAATTTGGGCCAGAATAGTAAAATGGTCTTATGAATTAGCGATTTTGTTCCAATTCACATTCCAAGTAATAATCGGCATGCTAATTACGTTGCCGATTGCCAAATTGCATTATCTCTTACAGTTTTCGAGATATGGACAATCGAAATTTTACACCTTAGAGTCTGTTTCTAACTGGGGTCAAAATTGTAAAATGGTCTTACGAATTAGCGATTTCGTTCCAATTCACATTCCAAGTAATATTCGGCATGCTAATTACGTTGCCGATTGCCAAATTGCATTATCTCTTATAGTTTCCCAGATATGGACTATCGACATCTGACAATATTGGCTCTGCTTCTAACTTGGGCCAGAATTGTAAAATGGTCTTACGAATTAGCGATTTCGTCCCAATTCACATTCCAAGTAATATTCGGCATGCTAATTACGTTGCCGATTGCCAAATTGCATTATCTCTTATAGTTTCCGAGTTATGGACTATCGACATCTGACAATATTGGCTCTGCTTTTAACTTGGGCCAGAATTGTAAAATGGTCTTATGAATTAGCGATTTCGTTTCAATTCACATTCCAACTAATATTCGGCATGCTAATTACGTTGCCGATTGCCAAATTGCATTATCTCTTGTAGTTTCCGAGATATGGACTATCGACATCTGAAAATATTGGCTCTGCTTCTAACTTGGGCCAGAATTGTAAAATGGTCTTATGAATTAGCGATTTCGCTCCAATTCACATTCTAAGTAATATTCGGCATGCTAATTACGTTGCCGATTGCCAAATTGCATTATTTCTTATAGTTTCCGAGATATGGACTATCGACATCTGAAAATATTAGGTCTGCTTCTAACTTGGACCAGAATTGTAAAATGGTCTTATGAATTAGCGATTTCGCTCCAGTTCACATTCCAAGTAATATTCGGCATGCTAATTATGTTGCCGATTGCCAAATTGCATTATCTCTTGTAGTTTCCGAGATATGGACTATCGACATCTGAAAATATTGGCTCTGCTTCTAACTTGGGCCAGAATTGTAAAATGGTCTTATGAATTAGCGATTTCGCTCCAATTCACATTCTAAGTAACATTCGGCATGCTAATTACGTTGCCGATTGCCAAATTGCATTATTTCTTATAGTTTCCGAGATATGGACTATCGACATCTGAAAATATTAGGTCTGCTTCTAACTTGGGCCAGAATTGTAAAATGGTCTTATGAATTAGCGATTTCGTTCCAATTCACATTCCAAGTAATATTTGGCATGCTAATTACGTTGCTGATTGCCAAATTGCATTATCTCTTGTAGTTTCCGAGATATGGACTATCGACATCTGAAAATATTGGCTCTGCTTCTAACTTGGGCCAGAATTGTAAAATGGTCTTATGAATTAGCGATTTCGCTCCAATTCACATTCTAAGTAATATTCGGCATGCTAATTACGTTGCCGATTGCCAAATTGCATTATTTCTTATAGTTTCCGAGATATGGACTATCGACATCTGAAAATATTAGGTCTGCTTCTAACTTGGGCCAGAATTGTAAAATGGTCTTATGAAATAGCGATTTCGCTCCAGTTCACATTCCAAGTAATATTCGGCATGCTAATTATGTTGCCGATTGCCAAATTGCATTATCTCTTATAGTTTCCGAGATATGGACTATCGACATCTGACAATATTGGCTCTGCTTCTAATTTGGGCCAGAATTGTAAAATGGTCTTATGAATTAGCGATTTCGTTCCAATTCACATTCCAAGTAATATTCGGCATGCTAATTACGTTGCCGATGGCCAAATTGCATTATCTCTTATCGTTTCCGAGATATGGACTATCGACATCTGACAATATTGGCTCTGCTTCTAACTTGCGCCAGAATTGTAAAATGGTCTTATGAATTAGCGATTTCGCTCCAATTCACATTCCAAGTAATATTCGGCATGCTAATTACGTTGCCGATTGCCAAATTGCATTATCTCTTATAGTTTCCGAGATATGAACTATCGACATCTGACAATATTGGCTCTGCTTCTAACTTGCGCCAGAATTGTAAAATTGTCTTATGAATTAGCGATTTCGCTCCAATTCACATTCCAAGTAATATTCGGCATGCTAATTACGTTGCCGGTTGCCAAATTGCATTATTTCTTATAGTTTCCGAGATATGGGCAATCGAAATATTACACCTTAGAATCTGTTTCTAACTGGGGTCAAAATTGTAAAATGGTCTTATGAATTAGCGACTTCGCTCCAATTCACATTCCAAGTAATATTTGTCATGCTAATTACGTTGCCGATTGCCAAATTGCATTATCTCTTATAGTTTCCGAGATATGAACTATCGACATCTGACAATATTGGCTCTGCTTCTAACTTGCGCCAGAATTGTAAAATGGTCTTATGAATTAGCGATTTCGCTCCAATTCACATTCCAAGTAATATTCGGCATGCTAATTACGTTGACGATTGCCAAATTGCATTATCTCTTATAGTTTCCGAGATATGGACTATCGACATCTGATAATATTGGCTCTGCTTCTAACTTGGGCCAGAATTGTAAAATGGTCTTATGAATTAGCGATTTGGCTCCAATTCACATTCCAAGTAATATTCGGCATGCTAATTACGTTGCCGATTGCCAAATTGCATTATCTCTTATAGTTTCCGAGATATGGGCAATCGAAATTTTACACCTTAGAGTCTGTTTCTAACTGGGGTCAAAATTGTAAAATGGTCTTATGAATTAGCGATTTCGTTCCAATTCACATTCCAAGTAATATTCGGCATGCTAATTACGTTGCCGATTGCCAAATTGCATTATCTCTTATAGTTTTCGAGATATGGACAATCGAAATTTTACACCTTAGAGTCTGTTTCTAACTGGAGTCAAAATTGTAAAATGGTCTTAAGAATTAGCGATTTCGTTCCTATTCACATTATAAGTAATATTCGGCATGCTAATTACGCTGCCGATTGCCAAATTGCATTATCTCTTATAGTTTCCGAGATATGGACTATCGACATCTGACAATATTGGCTCTGCTTCTAACTTGCGCCAGAATTGTAAAATGGTCTTATGAATTAGCGATTTCGCTCCAATTCACATTCCAAGTAATATTCGGCATGCTAATTACTTTGCCGATTGCCAAATTGCATTATCTCTTATAGTTTCCGAGATATGGACTATCGACATCTGATAATATTGGCTCTGCTTCTAACTTGGGCCAGAATTGTAAAATGGTCTTATGAATTAGCGATTTCGTTCCAATTCACATTCCAAGTAATATTCGGCATGCTAATTACGTTGCCGATTGCCAAATTGCATTATCTCTTATAGTTTTCGAGATATGGATAATCGAAATTTTACACCTTAGAGTCTGTTTCTAACTGGAGTCAAAATTGTAAAATGGTCTTAAGAATTAGCGATTTCGTTCCTATTCACATCATAAGTAATATTCGGCATGCTAATTACGCTGCCGATTACCAAATTGCATTATCTCTTATAGTTTCCGAGATATGGACAATCGAAATTTTACACCTTAGAGTCTGTTTCTAACTGGGGTTAAAATTGTAAAATGGTCTTACGAATTAGCGATTTCGTTCCAATTCACATTGCAAGTAATATTCGGCTTGCTAATTACGCTGCCGATTGCCAAATTGCATTATCTCTTATAGTTTCTGAGATATGGACTATCGACATCTAACAATATTGGCTCAGCTTCTAACTTGGGCCAGAATTGTAAAATGGTCTTACGAATTAGCGATTTCGTTCCAATTCACATTCCAAGTAATATTCGGCATGCTAATTACGTTGCCGATTGCCAAATTGCATTATCTCTTATAGTTTCCGAGATATGGACTATCGACATCTGACAATATTGTCTCTGCTTCTAACTTGGACCAGAATTGTAAAATGGTCTTATAAATTAGCGATTTCGCTCCAATTCACATTCCAAGTAATATTCGGCATGTTAATTACGTTGCCGATTGCCAAATTGCATTATCTCTTATAGTTTCCGAGATATGGACTATCGACATCTGACAACATTGGCTCTGCTTCTAACTTGCGCCAGAATTGTAAAATGGCCTTATGAATTAGCGATTTGGCTCCAATTCACATTCGAAGTAATATTTGGCATGCTAATTACGTTGCCGTTTGCCAAATTGCATTATCTCTTATAGTTTCCGAGATATGGGCAATCGAAATTTTACACCTTAGAGTCTGTTTCTAACTGGAGTCAAAATTGTAAAATGGTCTTAAGAATTAGCGATTTCGTTCCAATTCACATTATAAGTAATATTCGGCATGCTAATTACGCTGCCGATTGCCAAATTGCATTATCTCTTATAGTTTCCGAGATATGGACTATCGACATCTGACAATATTGGCTCTGCTTCTAACTTGCGCCAGAATTGTAAAATGGTCTTATGAATTAGCGATTTCGCTCCAATTCACATTCCAAGTAATATTCAGCATGCTAATTACGCTGCCGATTGCCAAATTGCATTATCTCTTATAGTTTCCGAGATATGGACTATCGACATCTAACAATATTGGCTCTGCTTCTAACTTGGGCCAGAATTGTAAAATGGTCTTATGAATTAGCGATTTCGTTCCAATTCACATTCCAAGTCATATTCGGCATGCTAATTACGTTGCCGATTACCAAATTGCATTATCTCTTATAGTTTCCGAGATATGGACAATCGAAATTTTACACCTTAGAGTCTGTTTCTAACTGGGGTCAAAATTGTAAAATGGTCTTACGAATTAGCGATTTCGTTCCAATTCACATTGCAAGTAATATTCGGCTTGCTAATTACGCTGCCGATTACCAAATTGCATTATCTCTTATAGTTTCCGAGATATGGACTATCGACATCTAACAATATTGGCTCAGCTTCTAACTTGGGCCAGAATTGTAAAATGGTCTTACGAATTAGCGATTTCGTTCCAATTCACATTCCAAGTAATATTCGGAATGCTAATTACGTTGCCGATTGCCAAATTGCATTATCTCTTATAGTTTCCGAGATATGGACTATCGACATCTGACAATATTGTCTCTGCTTCTAACTTGGGCCAGAATTGTAAAATGGTCTTATAAATTAGCGATTTCGCTCCAATTCACATTCCAAGTAATATTCGGCATGTTAATTACGTTGCCGATTGCCAAATTGCATTATCTCTTATAGTTTCCGAGATATGGACTATCGACATCTGACAATATTGGCTCTGCTTCTAACTTGCGCCAGAATTGTAAAATGGCCTTATGAATTAGCGATTTGGCTCCAATTCACATTCGAAGTAATATTCGGCATGCTAATTACGTTGCCGATTGCCAAATTGCATTATCTCTTATAGTTTCCGAGATATGGGCAATCGAAATTTTACACCTTAGAGTCTGTTTCTAACTGGGGTCAAAATTGTAAAATGGTCTTATGAATTAGCGATTTCGCTCCAATTCACATTCCAAGTAATATTTGGCATGCTAATTACGTTGCCGATTGCCAAATTACATTATCTCTTATAGTTTCCGAGATATGGACTATCGACATCTGACAATATTGGCTCTGCATCTAAATTGGGCCAGAATTGTAAAATGGTCTTACGAATTGGCGATTTCGTTCCAATTCACATTCCAAGTAATATTCGGCATGCTAATTACGCTGCCGATTGCCAAATTGCATTATCTCTTATAGTTTCCGAGATATGGACTATCGACATCTAACAATATTGGCTCTGCTTCTAACTTGGGCCAGAATTGTAAAATGGTCTTACGAATTAGCGATTTCGTTCCAATTCACATTTCAAGTAATATTCGGCATGCTAATTACGTTGCCGATTGCCAAATTGCATTATCTCTTATAGTTTCCGAGATATGGACTATCGACATCTGACAATATTGGCTCTGCTTCTAACTTGGGCCAGAATTGTAAAATGGTCTTATGAATTAGCGATTTCGTTCCAATTCACATTACAAGTAATATTCGGCATGCTAATTACGTTGCCGATTGCCAAATTGCATTATTTCCTATAGCTTCCGAGATATGGACAATCGAAATTTTACACCTTAGAGTCTGTTTCTAACTGGGGTCAAAATTGTAAAATGGTCTTACGAATTAGCGATTTCGTTCCAATTCACATTCCAAGTAATATTCGGCATGCTAATTACGTTGCCGATTGCCAAATTGCATTATCTCTTATAGTTTCCGAGATATGGACTATCGACATCTGACAATATTGGCTCTGCTTCTAACTTGGGCCAGAATTGTAAAATGGTCTTATGAATTAGCGATTTCGTTCCAATTCACATTACAAGTAATATTCGGCATGCTAATTACGTTGCCGATTGCCAAATTGCATTATTTCCTATAGCTTCCGAGATATGGACAATCGAAATTTTACACCTTAGAGTCTGTTTCTAACTGGGGTCAAAATTGTAAAATGGTCTTACGAATTAGCGATTTCGTTCCAATTCAAATTCCAAGTAATATTCGGCATGCTAATTACGTTGCCGATTGCCAAATTGCATTATCTCTTATAGTTTCCGAGATATGGACTATCGACATCTGACAATATTGGCTCTGCTTCTAACTTGCGCCAGAATTGTAAAATGGTCTTATGAAATAGCGATTTTGCTCCAATTCACATTCCAAGTAATATTCGGCATGCTAATTACGTTGCCGATTGCCAAATTGCATTATCTCTTATAGTTTCCGAGATATGGACAATCAAAATTTTACACCTTAAAGTCTGTTTCTAACTGGGGTCAAAATTGTAAAATGGTCTTATGAATTAGCGATTTCGTTCCAATTCACATTCCAAGTAATATTCGGCATGCTAATTACGCTGCCGATTGCCAAATTGCATTATCTCTTATGGTTTCCGAGATATGGACTATCGACATCTGACAATATTGGCTCTGCTTCTAACTTGGGCCAGAATTGTAAAATGGTCTTACGAATTAGCGATTTCGTTCCAATTCACATTCCAAGTAATATTCGGCATGCTAATTACGTTGCCGATTGCCAAATTGCATTATCTCTTATGGTTTCCGAGATATGGACTATCGACATCTGACAATATTGGCTCTGCTTCTAACTTGGGCCAGAATTGTAAAATGGTCTTATGAATTAGCGATTTCGCTCCAATTCACATTCCAAGTAATATTCGGCATGCTAATTACGTTGCCGATTGCCAAATTGCATTATCTCTTATAGTTTCCGAGATATGGACTATCGACATCTGACAATATTGGCTCTGCTTCTAACTTGCGCCAGAATTGTAAAATGGTCTTATGAATTAGCGATTTGGTTCCAATTCACATTCCAAGTAATATTCGGCATGCTAATTACGCTGCCGATTGCCAAATTGCATTATCTCTTATAGTTTCCGAGATATGGAATATCGACATCTAACAATACTGGCTCTGCTTCTAACTTGGGCCAGAATTGTAAAATGGTCTTACGAGATAACGATTTCGTTCCAATTCACATTCCAAGTAATATTCGGCATGCTAATTACGTTGCCGATTGCCAAATTGCATTATCTCTTATAGTTTCCGAGATATGGACTATCGACATCTGACAATATTTGCTCTGCCAACTTGGGCCAGAATTGTAAAATGGCCTTATAAATTAGCGATTTCGCTCCAATTCACATTCCAAGTAATATTCGGCATGCTAATTACGTTGCCGATTGCCAAATTGCATTATCTCTTATAGTTTCCGAGATATGGACTATCGACATCTGACAATATTGGCTCTGCTTCTAACTTGCGCCAGAATTGTAAAATGGTCTTATGAATTAGCGATTTGGCTCCAATTCACATTCCAAGTAATATTCGGCATGCTAATTACGTTGCCGATTGCCAAATTGCATTATCTCTTATAGTTTCCGAGATATGGACAATCGAAATTTTACACCTTAGAGTCTGTTTCTAACTGGGGTCAAAATTGTAAAATGGTCTTACGAATTAGCGATTTCGTTTCAAATCACATTCCAACTAATATTCGGCATGCTAATTACGTTGCCGATTGCCAAATTGCATTATCTCTTATAGTTTCCGAGATATGGACTATCGACATCTGAAAATATTGGCTCTGCTTCTAATTTGGGCCAGAATAGTTAAATGGTCTTATGAATTAGCGATTTTGTTCCAATTCACATTCCAAGTAATATTCGGCATGCTAATTACGTTGCCGATTGCCAAATTGCATTATCTCTTATAGTTTCCGAGATATGGACTATCGACATCTGACAATATTGGCTCTGCTTCTAACATGGGCCAGAATTGTAAAATGGTCTTACGAATTAGCGATTTCGTCCCAATTCACATTGCAAGTAATATTCATTCGGCATGCTAATTACGTTGCCGATTGCCAAATTGCATTATCTCTTATAGTTTCCGAGATATGGACTATCGACATCTGACAATATTGGCTCTGCTTTTAACTTGGGCCAGAATTGTAAAATGGTCTTATGAATTAGCGATTTCGCTCCAATTCACATTCCAAGTAATATTCGGCATGCTAATTACGTTGCCGATTGCCAAATTGCATTATCTCTTATAGTTTCCGAGATATGGATAATCGAAATTTTACACCTTAGAGTCTGTTTCTAACTGGGGTCAAAATTGTAAAATGGTCTTACGAATTAGCGATTTCGTTCCAATTCACATTCCAAGTAATATTTGGCATGCTAATTACGTTGCCGATTGCCAAAATGCATTATCTCTTATAGTTTCCGAGATATGGACTATCGACATATGACAATATTGGCTCTGCTTCTAACTTGCGCCAGAATTGTAAAATGGTCTTATGAATTAGCGATTTCGTTCCAATTCACATTCCAAGTAATATTCGGCATGCTAATTACGTTGCCGATTACCAAATTGCATTATCTCTTATAGTTTCCGAGATATGGACAATCGAAATTTTACACCTTAGAGTCTGTTTCTAACTGGGGTCAAAATTGTAAAATGGTCTTACGAATTAGCGATTTCGTTCCAATTCACATTGCAAGTAATATTCGGCTTGCTAATTACGCTGCCGATTGCCAAATTGCATTATCTCTTATAGTTTCCGAGATATGGACTATCGACATCTAACAATATTGGCTCAGCTTCTAACTTGGGCCAGAATTGTAAAATGGTCTTACGAATTAGCGATTTCGTTCCAATTCACATTCCAAGTAATATTCGGAATGCTAATTACGTTGCCGATTGCCAAATTGCATTATCTCTTATAGTTTCCGAGATATGGACTATCGACATCTGACAATATTGTCTCTGCTTCTAACTTGGGCCAGAATTGTAAAATGGTCTTATAAATTAGCGATTTCGCTCCAATTCACATTCCAAGTAATATTCGGCATGTTAATTACGTTGCCGATTGCCAAATTGCATTATCTCTTATAGTTTCCGAGATATGGACTATCGACATCTGACAATATTGGCTCTGCTTCTAACTTGCGCCAGAATTGTAAAATGGCCTTATGAATTAGCGATTTGGCTCCAATTCACATTCGAAGTAATATTCGGCATGCTAATTACGTTGCCGATTGCCAAATTGCATTATCTCTTATAGTTTCCGAGATATGGGCAATCGAAATTTTACACCTTAGAGTCTGTTTCTAACTGGGGTCAAAATTGTAAAATGGTCTTATGAATTAGCGATTTCGCTCCAATTCACATTCCAAGTAATATTTGGCATGCTAATTACGTTGCCGATTGCCAAATTACATTATCTCTTATAGTTTCCGAGATATGGACTATCGACATCTGACAATATTGGCTCTGCATCTAAATTGGGCCAGAATTGTAAAATGGTCTTACGAATTGGCGGTTTCGTTCCAATTCACAATCCAAGTAATATTCGGCATGCTAATTACGCTGCCGATTGCCAAATTGCATTATCTCTTATAGTTTCCGAGATATGGACTATCGACATCTAACAATATTGGCTCTGCTTCTAACTTGGGCCAGAATTGTAAAATGGTCTTACGAATTAGCGATTTCGTTCCAATTCACATTTCAAGTAATATTCGGCATGCTAATTACGTTGCCGATTGCCAAATTGCATTATCTCTTATAGTTTCCGAGATATGGACTATCGACATCTGACAATATTGGCTCTGCTTCTAACTTGGGCCAGAATTGTAAAATGGTCTTATGAATTAGCGATTTCGTTCCAATTCACATTACAAGTAATATTCGGCATGCTAATTACGTTGCCGATTGCCAAATTGCATTATTTCCTATAGCTTCCGAGATATGGACAATCGAAATTTTACACCTTAGAGTCTGTTTCTAACTGGGGTCAAAATTGTAAAATGGTCTTACGAATTAGCGATTTCGTTCCAATTCACATTCCAAGTAATATTCGGCATGCTAATTACGTTGCCGATTGCCAAATTGCATTATCTCTTATAGTTTCCGAGATATGGACTATCGACATCTGACAATATTGGCTCTGCTTCTAACTTGGGCCAGAATTGTAAAATGGTCTTATGAATTAGCGATTTCGTTCCAATTCACATTCCAAGTAATATTCGGCATTCTAATTACGTTGCCGATTGCCAAATTGCATTATCTCCTATAGTTTCCGAGATATGGACAATCGAAATTTTACACCTTAGAGTCTGTTTCTAACTGGGGTCAAAATTGTAAAATGGTCTTACGAATTAGCGATTTCGTTCCAATTCAAATTCCAAGTAATATTCGGCATGCTAATTACGTTGCCGATTGCCAAATTGCATTATCTCTTATAGTTTCCGAGATATGGACTATCGACATCTGACAATATTGGCTCTGCTTCTAACTTGCGCCAGAATTGTAAAATGGTCTTATGAAATAGCGATTTTGCTCCAATTCACATTCCAAGTAATATTCGGCATGCTAATTACGTTGCCGATTGCCAAATTGCATTATCTCTTATAGTTTCCGAGATATGGACAATCAAAATTTTACACCTTAAAGTCTGTTTCTAACTGGGGTCAAAATTGTAAAATGGTCTTATGAATTAGCGATTTCGTTCCAATTCACATTCCAAGTAATATTCGGCATGCTAATTACGCTGCCGATTGCCAAATTGCATTATCTCTTATGGTTTCCGAGATATGGACTATCGACATCTGACAATATTGGCTCTGCTTCTAACTTGGGCCAGAATTGTAAAATGGTCTTACGAATTAGCGATTTCGTTCCAATTCACATTCCAAGTAATATTCGGCATGCTAATTACGTTGCCGATTGCCAAATTGCATTATCTCTTATGGTTTCCGAGATATGGACTATCGACATCTGACAATATTGGCTCTGCTTCTAACTTGGGCCAGAATTGTAAAATGGTCTTATGAATTAGCGATTTCGCTCCAATTCACATTCCAAGTAAAATTCGGCATGCTAATTACGTTGCCGATTGCCAAATTGCATTATCTCTTATAGTTACCGAGATATGGACTATCGACATCTAACAATATTGGCTCTGCTTCTAACTTGGGCCAGAATTGTAAAATGGTCTTATGAATTAGCGATTTGGTTCCAATTCACATTCCAAGTAATATTCGGCATGCTAATTACGTTGCCGATTGCCAAATTGCATTATCTCTTATAGTTTCCGAGATATGGACTATCGACATCTGACAATATTGGCTCTGCTTCTAACTTGCGCCAGAATTGTAAAATGGTCTTATGAATTAGCGATTTGGTTCCAATTCACATTCCAAGTAATATTCGGCATGCTAATTACGCTGCCGATTGCCAAATTGCATTATCTCTTATAGTTTCCGAGATATGGAATATCGACATCTAACAATACTGGCTCTGCTTCTAACTTGGGCCAGAATTGTAAAATGGTCTTACGAGATAACGATTTCGTTCCAATTCACATTCCAAGTAATATTCGGCATGCTAATTACGTTGCCGATTGCCAAATTGCATTATCTCTTATAGTTTCGGAGATATGGACTATCGACATCTGACAATATTTGCTCTGCCAACTTGGGCCAGAATTGTAAAATGGCCTTATAAATTAGCGATTTCGCTCCAATTCACATTCCAAGTAATATTCGGCATGCTAATTACGTTGCCGATTGCCAAATTGCATTATCTCTTATAGTTTCCGAGATATGGACTATCGACATCTGACAATATTGGCTCTGCTTCTAACTTGCGCCAGAATTGTAAAATGGTCTTATGAATTAGCGATTTTGCTCCAATTCACATTCCAAGTAATATTCGGCATGCTAATTACGTTGCCGATTGCCAAATTGCATTATCTCTTATAGTTTCCGAGATATGGACAATCGAAATTTTACACCTTAGAGTCTGTTTCTAACTGGGGTCAAAATTGTAAAATGGTCTTACGAATTAGCGATTTCGTTTCAAATCACATTCCAACTAATATTCGGCATGCTAATTACGTTGCCGATTGCCAAATTGCATTATCTCTTATAGTTTCCGAGATATGGACTATCGACATCTGAAAATATTGGCTCTGCTTCTAATTTGGGCCAGAATAGTTAAATGGTCTTATGAATTAGCGATTTTGTTCCAATTCACATTCCAAGTAATATTCGGCATGCTAATTACGTTGCCGATTGCCAAATTGCATTATCTCTTATAGTTTCCGAGATATGGACTATCGACATCTGACAATATTGGCTCTGCTTCTAACATGGGCCAGAATTGTAAAATGGTCTTACGAATTAGCGATTTCGTCCCAATTCACATTGCAAGTAATATTCATTCGGCATGCTAATTACGTTGCCGATTGCCAAATTGCATTATCTCTTATAGTTTCCGAGATATGGACTATCGACATCTGACAATATTGGCTCTGCTTTTAACTTGGGCCAGAATTGTAAAATGGTCTTATGAATTAGCGATTTCGCTCCAATTCACATTCCAAGTAATATTCGGCATGCTAATTACGTTGCCGATTGCCAAATTGCATTATCTCTTATAGTTTCCGAGATATGGATAATCGAAATTTTACACCTTAGAGTCTGTTTCTAACTGGGGTCAAAATTGTAAAATGGTCTTACGAATTAGCGATTTCGTTCCAATTCACATTCCAAGTAATATTTGGCATGCTAATTACGTTGCCGATTGCCAAAATGCATTATCTCTTATAGTTTCCGAGATATGGACTATCGACATATGACAATATTGGCTCTGCTTCTAACTTGCGCCAGAATTGTAAAATGGTCTTATGAATTAGCGATTTCGCTCCAATTCACATTCCAAGTAATATTCGGCATGCTAATTATGTTGCCGATTGCCAAATTGCATTATCCCTTATAGTTTCCGAGATATGGACTATCGACATCTGACAATATTGGCTCTGCTTCTAACTTGGGCCAGAATTGTAAAATGGTCTTATGAATTAGCGATTTCGTTCCAATTCACATTCCAAGTAATATTCGGCATGCTAATTACGTTGCCGATTGCCAAATTGCATTATCTCTTATAGTTTCCGAGATATGGACAATCGAAATTTTACACCTTAGAGTCTGTTGCTAACTGGGGTCAAAATTGTAAAATGGTCTTACGAATTAGCGATTTCGTTCCAATTCACATTCCGAGTAATATTCGGCATGCTAATTACGTTGCCGATTGCCAAATTGCATTATCTCTTATAGTTTCCGAGATATGGACTATCGACATCTGACAATATTGGCTCTGCTTCTAACTTGCGCCAGAATTGTAAAATGGTCTTATGAAATAGCGATTTTGCTCCAATTCACATTCCAAGTAATATTCGGCATGCTAATTACGTTGCCGATTGCCAAATTGCATTATCTCTTATAGTTTCCGAGATATGGACTATCGACATCTGACAATATTGGCTCTGCTTCTAACTTGCGCCAGAATTGTAAAATGGTCTTATGAATTAGCGATTTGGCTCCAATTCACATTCCAAGTAATATTCGGCATACTAATTACGTTGCCGATTGCCAAATTGCATTATCTCTTATAGTTTCCGAGATATGGACAATCGAAATTTTACACCTTAGAGTCTGTTTCTAACTGGGGTCAAAATTGTAAAATGGTCTTACGAATTAGCGATTTCGTTCCAATTCACATTCCAAGTAATATTCGGCATGCTAATTACGCTGCCGATTGCCAAATTGCATTATCTCTTATAGTTTCCGAGATATGGAATATCGACATCTAACAATATTGGCTCTGCTTCTAACTTGGGCCAGAATTGTAAAATGGTCTTACGAGATAACGATTTCGTTCCAATTCACATTCCAAGTAATATTCGGCATGCTAATTACGTTGCCGATTGCCAAATTGCATTATCTCTTATAGTTTCCGAGATATGGACTATCGACATCTGACAATATTGGCTCTGCCAACTTGGGCCAGAATTGTAAAATGGCCTTATAAATTAGCGATTTCGCTCCAATTCACATTCCAAGTAATATTCGGCATGCTAATTACGTTGCCGATTGCCAAATTGCATTATCTCTTATAGTTTCCGAGATATGGACAATCGAAATTTTACACCTTAGAGTCTGTTGCTAACTGGGGTCAAAATTGTAAAATGGTCTTACGAATTAGCGATTTCGTTCCAATTCACATTCCGAGTAATATTCGGCATGCTAATTACGTTGCCGATTGCCAAATTGCATTATCTCTTATAGTTTCCGAGATATGGACTATCGACATCTGACAATATTGGCTCTGCTTCTAACTTGGGCCAGAATTGTAAAATGGTCTTATGAATTAGCGATTTCGCTCCAATTCACATTCCAAGTAATATTCGGCATGCTAATTACGTTGCCGATTGCCAAATTGCATTATCTCTTATAGTTACCGAGATATGGACTATCGACATCTAACAATATTGGCTCTGCTTCTAACTTGGGCCAGAATTGTAAAATGGTCTTATGAATTAGCGATTTGGTTCCAATTCACATTCCAAGTAATATTCGGCATGCTAATTACGTTGCCGATTGCCAAATTGCATTATCTCTTATAGTTTCCGAGATATGGACTATCGACATCTGACAATATTGGCTCTGCTTCTAACTTGCGCCAGAATTGTAAAATGGTCTTATGAATTAGCGATTTGGCTCCAATTCACATTCCAAGTAATATTCGGCATACTAATTACGTTGCCGATTGCCAAATTGCATTATCTCTTATAGTTTCCGAGATATGGACAATCGAAATTTTACACCTTAGAGTCTGTTTCTAACTGGGGTCAAAATTGTAAAATGGTCTTACGAATTAGCGATTTCGTTCCAATTCACATTCCAAGTAATATTCGGCATGCTAATTACGCTGCCGATTGCCAAATTGCATTATCTCTTATAGTTTCCGAGATATGGAATATCGACATCTAACAATATTGGCTCTGCTTCTAACTTGGGCCAGAATTGTAAAATGGTCTTACGAGATAACGATTTCGTTCCAATTCACATTCCAAGTAATATTGGGCATGCTAATTACGTTGCCGATTGCCAAATTGCATTATCTCTTATAGTTTCCGAGATATGGACTATCGACATCTGACAATATTGGCTCTGCCAACTTGGGCCAGAATTGTAAAATGGCCTTATAAATTAGCGATTTCGCTCCAATTCACATTCCAAGTAATATTCGGCATGCTAATTACGTTGCCGATTGCCAAATTGCATTATCTCTTATAGTTTCCGAGATATGGACTATCGACATCTGACAATATTGGCTCTCCTTCTAACTTGCGCCAGAATTGTAAAATGGTCTTAAGAATTAGCGATTTGGCTCCAATTCACATTCCAAGTAATATTCGGCATGCTAATTACGTTGCTGATTGCCAAATTGCATTATCTCTTATAGTTTCCGAGATATGGGCAATCGAAATTTTACACCTTAGAGTCTGTTTCTAACTGGGGTCAAAATTGTAAAATGGTTTTAAGAATTACCGATTTCGTTCCAATTCACATTCCAAGTAATATTCGGCATGCTAATTACGCTGCCGATTGCCAAATTACATTATCTCTTATAGTTTCCGAGATATGGACTATCGACATCTGAAAATATTGGCTCTGCTTCTAATTTGGGCCAGAATAGTTAAATGGTCTTATGAATTAGCGATTTCGTTCCAATTCACATTCCAAGTAATATTCGGCATGCTAATTACGTCGCCGATTGCCAAATTGCATTATCTCTTATAGTTTCCGAGATATGGACTATCGACATCTGACAATATTGGCTCTGCTTCTAACTTGCGCCAGAATTGTAAAATGGTCTTATGAATTAGCGATTTCGTTCCAATTCACATTCCAAGTAATATTCGGCATGCTAATTACGTTGCCGATTGCCAAATTGCATTATCTCTTATAGTTTCCGAGATATGGACAATCGAAATTTTACACCTTAGAGTCTGTTTCTAACTGGGGTCAAAATTGTAAAATGGTCTTACGAATTAGCGATTTCGTTTCAATTCACATTCCAACTAATATTCGGCATGCTAATTACGTTGCCGATTGCCAAATTGCATTATCTCTTATAGTTTCCGAGATATGGACTATCGACATCTGAAAATATTGGCTCTGCTTCTAATTTGGGCCAGAATAGTTAAATGGTCTTATGAATTAGCGATTTCGTTCCAATTCACATTCCAAGTAATATTCGGCATGCTAATTACGTTGCCGATTGCCAAATTGCATTATCTCTTATAGTTTCCGAGATATGGACTATCGACATCTGACAATATTGGCTCTGCTTCTAACTTGGGCCAGAATTGTAAAATGGTCTTACAAATTAGCGATTTCGTCCCAATTCACATTCCAAGTAATATTCATTCGGCATGCTAATTACGTTGCCGATTGCCAAATTGCATTATCTCTTATAGTTTCCGAGATATGGATAATCGAAATTTTACACCTTAGAGTCTGTTTCTAACTGGGGTCAAAATTGTAAAATGGTCTTACGAATTAGAGATTTCGTTCCAATTCACATTCCAAGTAATATTCGGCATGCTAATTACGTTGCCGATTGCCAAATTGCATTATCTCTTATAGTTTCCGAGATATGGACTATCGACATATGACAATATTGGCTCTGCTTCTAACTTGCGCCAGAATTGTAAAATGGTCTTATGAATTAGCGATTTCGCTCCAATTCACATTCCAAGTAATATTCGGCATGCTAATTACGTTGCCGATTGCCAAATTGCATTATCCCTTATAGTTTCCGAGATATGGACTATCGACATCTGACAATATTGGCTCTGCTTCTAACTTGGGCCAGAATTGTAAAATGGTCTTATGAATTAGCGATTTCGTTCCAATTCACATTCCAAGTAATATTCGGCATGCTAATTACGTTGCCGATTGCCAAATTGCATTATCTCTTATAGTTTCCGAGATATGGACAATCGAAATTTTACACCTTAGAGTCTGTTGCTAACTGGGGTCAAAATTGTAAAATGGTCTTACGAATTAGCGATTTCGTTCCAATTCACATTCCGAGTAATATTCGGCATGCTAATTACGTTGCCGATTGCCAAATTGCATTATCTCTTATAGTTTCCGAGATATGGACTATCGACATCTGAAAATATTGGCTCTGCTTCTAACTTGGGCCAGAATTGTAAAATGGTCTTATGAATTAGCGATTTCGCTCCAATTTACATTCTAAGTAATATTCGGCATGCTAATTACGTTGCCGATTGCCAAATTGCATTATCTCTTATAGTTTCCGAGATATGGACTATCGACATTTGAAAATATTGGGTCTGCTTCTAACTTGGGCCAGAATTGTAAAATGGTCTTATGAATTAGCGATTTCGCTCCAATTCACATTACAAGTAATATTCGGCATGCTAATTACGTTGCCGATTGCCAAATTGCATTATCTCTTATAGTTTCTGAGATATGGACAATCGAAATTTTACACCTTAGAGTCTGTTTCTAACTGGGGTCAAAATTGTAAAATGGTCTTACGAATTAGCGATTTCGTTCCAATTCACATTCCAAGTAATATTTGGCATGCTAATTACGTTGCCGATTGCCAAATTGCATTATCTCTTATAGTTTCCGAGATATGGACTATCGACATCTGACAATATTGGCTCTGCTTCTAACTTGGGCCAGAATTGTAAAATGGTCTTATGAATTAGCGATTTCGTTCCAATTCACACTCCAAGTAATATTCGGCATGCTAATTACGTTGCCGATTGCCAAATTTCATTATCTCTTATAGTTTCCGAGATATGGACAATCGAAATTTTACACCTTAGAGTCTGTTTCTAACTTGGGTCAAAATTGTAAAATGGTCTTACGAATTAGCGATTTCGTTCAAATTCACATTTCAAGTAATATTCGGCATGCTAATTACGCTGCCGATTGCCAAATTGCATTATCTCTTATAGTTTCCGAGATATGGACTATCGACATCTAACAATATTGGCTCTGCTTCTAACTTGGGCCATAATTGTAAAATGGTCTTACGAATTAGCGATTTCGTTCCAATTCACATTCCAAGTAATATTCAGCATGCTAATTACGTTGCCGATTGCCAAATTGCATTATCTCTTATAGTTTCCGAGATATGGACTATCGACATCTGACAATATTGGCTCTGCTTCTAACTTGCGCCAGAATTGTAAAATGGTCTTATGAATTAGCGATTTCGCTCCAATTCACATTCCAAGTAATATTCGGCATGCTAATTACATTGCCGGTTGCCAAATTGCATTATCTCTTATAGTTTCCGAGATATGGACAATCGAAATTTTACACCTTAGAGTCTGTTGCTAACTGGGGTCAAAATTGTAAAATGGTCTTACGAATTAGCGATTTCGTTCCAATTCACATTCCGAGTAATATTCGGCATGCTAATTACGTTGCCGATTGCCAAATTGCATTATCTCTTATAGTTTCCGAGATATGGACTATCGACATCTGAAAATATTGGCTCTGCTTCTAACTTGGGCCAGAATTGTAAAATGGTCTTATGAATTAGCGATTTGTTTCCAATTCACATTCCAAGTAATATTCGGCATGCTAATTACGTTGCCGATTGCCAAATTGCATTATCTCTTATAGTTTCCGAGATATGGACTATCGACATCATACAATATTGGCTCTGCTTCTAACTTGGCCCAGAATTGTAAAATGGTCTTATGAAATAGCGATTTCGCTCCAATTCACATTCCAAGTAATATTCGGCATGCTAATTACATTGCCGATTGCAAAATTGCATTATCTCTTATAGTTTTAGAGATATGGACTATCGACTTCTGACAATATTGGCTCTGCTTCTAACTTGCGCCAGAATTGTAAAATGGCCTTATGAATTAGCGATTTCGCTCCAATTCACATTCCAAGTAATATTCGGCATGCTAATTACGTTGCCGATTGCCAAATTGCATTATCTCTTATAGTTTCCAAGATATGGACAATCGAAATTTTACACCTTAGAGTCTGTTTCTAACTGGGGTCAAAATTGTAAAATGGTCTTACGAATTAGCGATTTCGTTCCAATTCACATTCCAAGTAATATTCGGCATGCTAATTACGCTGCCGATTGCCAAATTACATTATCTCTTATGGTTTCCGAGATATGGACTATCGACATCTGACAATATTGGCTCTGCTTCTAACTTGGGCCAGAATTGTAAAAAGGTCTTACGAATTAGCGATTTCGTTCCAATTCACATTCCAAGTAATGTTCGGTATGCTAATTACGTTGCCGATTGCCAAATTGCATTATCTCTTATGGTTTCCGAGATATGGACTATCGACATCTGACAATATTGGCTCTGCTTCTAACTTGGGCCAGAATTGTAAAATGGTCTTATGAATTAGCGATTTCGCTCCAATTCACATTCCAAGTAATATTCGGCATGCTAATTACGTTGCCGATTGCCAAATTGCATTATCTCTTATAGTTTCCGAGATATGGACTATCGACATCATACAATATTGGCTCTGCTTCTAACTTGGCCCAGAATTGTAAAATGGTCTTATGAATTAGCGATTTCGCTCCAATTCACATTCCAAGTAATATTCGGCATGCTAATTACGTTGCCGAATGCCAAATTGTATTTTCTCTTATAGTTTCCGAGATATGGACTATCGATATCTGACAATATTGGCTCTGCTTCTAACTTGGGCCAGAATTGTAAAATGGTCTTATGAATTAGCGATTTCGTTCCAATTCACATTCCAAGTAATATTCGGCATGCTAATTACGTTGTCGATTGCCAAATTGCATTATCTCTTATAGTATCCGAGATATGGACTATCGACATCTGAAAATATTGGCTCTGCTTCTAACTTGCGCCAGAATTGTAAAATGGTCTTATGAATTAGCGATTTCGCTCCAATTCACATTCCAAGTAATATTCAGCATGCTAATTACGCTGCCGATTGCCAAATTGCATTATCTCTTATAGTTTCCGAGATATGGACAATCGAAATTTTACACCTTAGAGTCTGTTTCTAACTGGGGTCAAAATTGTAATATGGTCTTACGAATTAGCGATTTCGTTCAAATTCACATTCCAAGTAATATTCGGCATGCTAATTACGTTGCCGATTGCCAAATTGCATTATCTCTTATAGTTTCCGAGATATGGACTATCGACATCTGACAATATTGGCTCTGCTTCTAACTTGCGCCAGAATTGTAAAATGGTTTTATGAATTAGCGATTTCGCTCCAATTCACATTCCAAGTAATATTCGGCATGCTAATTACGTTGCCGATTGCCAAATTGCATTATCTCTTATAGTTTCCGAGATATGGACTATCGACATCTGACAATATTGGCTCTGCTTTTAACTTGGGCCAGAATTGTAAAATGGTCTTATGAATTAGCGATTTCGTTTCAATTCACATTCCAACTAATATTTGGCATGCTAATTACGTTGCCGATTCCCAAATTGCATTATCTCTTATAGTTTCCGAGATATGGACTATCGACATCTGACAATATTGGCTCTGCTTCTAATTTGGGCCAGAATAGTAAAATGGTCTTATGAATTAGCGATTTCGTTCCAATTCACATTCCAAGTAATATTCGGCATGCTAATTACGTTGCCGATTGCCAAATTGCATTATCTCTTATAGTTTCCGAGATATGGACAATCGAAATTTTACACCTTAGAGTCTGTTTCTAACTGGGGTCAAAATTGTAAAATGGTCTTAGGAATTAGCGATTTCGTTCCAATTCACATTCCAAGTAATATTCGGCATGCTAATTACGTTGCCGATTGCCAAATTGCATTATCTCTTTTAGTTTCCGAGATATGGACTATCGACATCTGACAATATTGGCTCTGCTTCTAACTTGGGCCAGAATTGTAAAATGGTCTTATGAATTAGCGATTTCGCTCCAATTCACATTCCAACTAATATTCGGCATGCTAATTACGTTGCCGATTGCCAAATTGCATTATCTCTTATAGTTTCTGAGATATGGACAATCGAAATTTTACACCTTAGGGTCTGTTTCTAACTGGGGTCAAAATTGTAAAATGGTCTTACGAATTAGCGATTTCGTTCCAATTCACATTCCAAGTAATTTTCGGCATGCTAATTACGTTGCCGATTGCCAAATTGCATTATCTCTTATAGTTTCCGAGATATGGGCAATAGAAATTTTACACCTTAGAGTCTGTTTCTAAATGGGGTCAAAATTGTAAAATGGCCTTATGAATTAGCGATTTCGTTCCAATTCACATTCCAAGTAATATTCGGCATGTTAATTACGCTGCCGATTGCCAAATTACTTTATCTCTTATAGTTTCCGAGATATGGGCAATCGAAATTTTACACCTTAGAGTCTGTTTCTAACTGGGGTCAAAATTGTAAAATGGTCTTATGAATTAGCGATTTCGTTCCAATTCACATTCCAAGTAATATTCGGCATGCTAATTACGTTGCCGATTGCCAAATTGCATTATCTCTTATAGTTTCCGAGATATGGACAATCGAAATTTTACACCTTAGAGTCTGTTTCTAACTGGGGTCAAAATTGTAAAATGGTCTTACGAATTAGCGATTTCGTTCCAATTCACATTCCAAGTAATATTCGGCATACTGATTACGCTGCCGATTGCCAAATTGCATTATCTCTTATAGTTTCCGAGATATGGACTATCGACATCTAACAATATTGGCTCAGCTTCTAACTTGGGCCAGAATTGTAAAATGGTCTTACGTATTAGCGATTTCGTTCCAATTCACATTCCAAGTAATATTCGGCATGCTAATTACGTTGCCGATTGCCAAATTGCATTATCTCTTATAGTTTCCGAGATATGGACTATCGACATCTGACAATATTGGCTCTGCTTCTAACTTGGGCCAGAATTGTAAAATGGTCTTATAAATTAGCGATTTCGCTCCAATTCACATTCCAAGTAATATTCGGCATGCTTATTACGTTGCCGATTGCCAAATTGCATTATCTCTTATAGTTTCCGAGATATGGACTATCGACATCTGACAATATTGGCTCTGCTTCTAACTTGCGCCAGAATTGTAAAATGGCCTTATGAATTAGCGATATGGCTCCAATTCACATTCCAAGTAATATTCGGCATGCTAATTACGTTGCCGATTGCCAAATTGCATTATCTCTTATAGTTTCCGAGATATGGGCAATCGAAATTTTACACCTTAGAGTCTGTTTCTAACTGGGGTCAAAATTGTAAAATGGTCTTATGAATTAGCGATTTCGCTCCAATTCACATTCCAAGTAATATTTGGCATGCTAATTACGTTGCCGATTGCCAAATTACATTATCTCTTATAGTTTCCGAGATATGGACTATCGACATCTGACAATATTGGCTCTGCATCTAAATTGGGCCAGAATGGTAAAATTGTCTTACGAATTAGCAATTTCGTTCCAATTCACATTCCTAGTAATATTCGGCATGCTAATTACGCTGCCGATTGCCAAATTGCATTATCTCTTATAGTTTCCGAGATATGGACTATCGACATCTAACAATATTGGCTCTGCTTCTAACTTGGGCCAGAATTGTAAAATGGTCTTACGAATTAGCGATTTCGTTCCAATTCACATTCCAAGTAATATTCGGTATGCTAATTACGTTGCCGATTGCCAAATTGCATTATCTCTTATAGTTTCCGAGATATGGACTATCGACATCTGACAATATTGGCTCTGCTTCTAACTTGGGCCAGAATTGTAAAATGGTCTTATGAATTAGCGATTTCGTTCCAATTCACATTCCAAGTAATATTCGGCATGCTAATTACGTTGCCGATTGCCAAATTGCATTATCTCTTATAGTTTCCGAGATATGGACAATCGAAATTTTACACCTTAGAGTCTGTTTCTAACTGGGGTTAAAATTGTAAAATGGTCTTACGAATTGGCGATTTCGTTCCAATTCACATTCCAAGTAATATTCGGCATGCTAATTACGTTGCCGATTGCCAAATTGCATTATCTCTTATAGTTTCCGAGATATGGACTATCGACATCTGACAATATTGGCTCTGCTTTTAACTTGGGCCAGAATGTAAAATGGTCTTATGAATTAGCGATTTCGTTTCAATTCACATTCCAACTAATATTCGGCATGCTAATTACGTTGCCGATTGCCAAATTGCATTATCTCTTATAGTTTCCGAGATATGGACAATCGAAATTTTACACCTTAGAGTCTGTTTCTAACTGGGGTCAAAATTGTAAAATGGTCTTACGAATTAGCGATTTCGTTCCAATTCACATTCCAAGTAATATGCGGCATGCTAATTACGTTGCCGATTGCCAAATTGCATTATCTCTTATAGTTTCCGAGATATGGACTATCGACATCTGACAATATTGGCTCTGCTTCTAACTTGGGCCAGAATTGTAAAATGGTCTTACGAATTAGCGATTTCGTCCCAATTCACATTCCAAGTAATATTCATTCGGCATGCTAATTACGTTGCCTATTGCCAAATTGCATTATCTCTTATAGTTTCCGAGATATGGACTATCGACATCTGACAATATTGGCTCTGCTTTTAACTTGGGCCAGAATTGTAAAATGGTCTTATGAATTAGCGATTTCGTTTCAATTCACATTCCAACTAATATTCGGCATGCTAATTACGTTGCCGATTGCCAAATTGCATTATCTCTTATAGTTTCCGAGATATGGACTATCGACATCTGACAATATTGGCTCTGCTTCTAATTTGGGCCAGAATAGTAAAATGGTCTTATGAATTAGCGATTTTGTTCCAATTCACATTCCAAGTAATAATCGGCATGCTAATTACGTTGCCGATTGCCAAATTGCATTATCTCTTATAGTTTTCGAGATATGGATAATCGAAATTTTACACCTTAGAGTCTGTTTCTAACTGGGGTCAAAATTGTAAAATGGTCTTACGAATTAGCGATTTCGTTCCAATTCACATTCCAAGTAATATTCGGCATGCTAATTACGTTGCCGATTGCCAAATTGCATTATCTCTTATAGTTTCCCAGATATGGACTATCGACATCTGACAATATTGGCTCTGCTTCTAACTTGGGCCAGAATTGTAAAATGGTCTTACGAATTAGCGATTTCGTCCCAATTCACATTCCAAGTAATATTCGGCATGCTAATTACGTTGCCGATTGCCAAATTGCATTATCCCTTATAGTTTCCGAGATATGGACAATCGAAATTTTACACCTTAGAGTCTGTTTCTAACTGGGGTTAAAATTGTAAAATGGTCTTACGAATTGGCGATTTCGTTCCAATTCACATTCCAAGTAATATTCGGCATGCTAATTACGTTGCCGATTGCCAAATTGCATTATCTCTTATAGTTTCCGAGATATGGACTATCGACATCTGACAATATTGGCTCTGCTTTTAACTTGGGCCAGAATGTAAAATGGTCTTATGAATTAGCGATTTCGTTTCAATTCACATTCCAACTAATATTCGGCATGCTAATTACGTTGCCGATTGCCAAATTGCATTATCTCTTATAGTTTCCGAGATATGGACAATCGAAATTTTACACCTTAGAGTCTGTTTCTAACTGGGGTCAAAATTGTAAAATGGTCTTACGAATTAGCGATTTCGTTCCAATTCACATTCCAAGTAATATGCGGCATGCTAATTACGTTGCCGATTGCCAAATTGCATTATCTCTTATAGTTTCCGAGATATGGACTATCGACATCTGACAATATTGGCTCTGCTTCTAACTTGGGCCAGAATTGTAAAATGGTCTTACGAATTAGCGATTTCGTCCCAATTCACATTCCAAGTAATATTCATTCGGCATGCTAATTACGTTGCCTATTGCCAAATTGCATTATCTCTTATAGTTTCCGAGATATGGACTATCGACATCTGACAATATTGGCTCTGCTTTTAACTTGGGCCAGAATTGTAAAATGGTCTTATGAATTAGCGATTTCGTTTCAATTCACATTCCAACTAATATTCGGCATGCTAATTACGTTGCCGATTGCCAAATTGCATTATCTCTTATAGTTTCCGAGATATGGACTATCGACATCTGACAATATTGGCTCTGCTTCTAATTTGGGCCAGAATAGTAAAATGGTCTTATGAATTAGCGATTTTGTTCCAATTCACATTCCAAGTAATAATCGGCATGCTAATTACGTTGCCGATTGCCAAATTGCATTATCTCTTATAGTTTTCGAGATATGGATAATCGAAATTTTACACCTTAGAGTCTGTTTCTAACTGGGGTCAAAATTGTAAAATGGTCTTACGAATTAGCGATTTCGTTCCAATTCACATTCCAAGTAATATTCGGCATGCTAATTACGTTGCCGATTGCCAAATTGCATTATCTCTTATAGTTTCCCAGATATGGACTATCGACATCTGACAATATTGGCTCTGCTTCTAACTTGGGCCAGAATTGTAAAATGGTCTTACGAATTAGCGATTTCGTCCCAATTCACATTCCAAGTAATATTCGGCATGCTAATTACGTTGCCGATTGCCAAATTGCATTATCCCTTATAGTTTCCGAGTTATGGACTATCGACATCTGACAATATTGGCTCTGCTTTTAACTTGGGCCAGAATTGTAAAATGGTCTTATGAATTAGCGATTTCGTTTCAATTCACATTCCAACTAATATTCGGCATGCTAATTACGTTGCCGATTGCCAAATTGCATTATCTCTTATAGTTTCCGAGATATGGACAATCGAAATTTTACACCTTAGAGTCTGTTTCTAACTGGGGTCAAAATTGTAAAATGGTCTTACGAATTAGCGATTTCGTTCCAATTCACATTAAAAGTAATATTCGGCATGCTAATTACGTTGCCGATTGCCAAATTGCATTATCTCTTATAGTTTCCGAGATATGGACAATCGAAATTTTACACCTTAGAGTCTGTTTCTAACTTGGGTCAAAATTGTAAAATGGTCTTACGAATTAGCGATTTCGTTCAAATTCACATTCCAAGTAATATTCGGCATGCTAATTACGCTGCCGATTGCCAAATTGCATTATCTCTTATAGTTTCCGAGATATGGACTATCGACATCTAACAATATTGGTTCTGCTTCTAACTTGGGCCATAATTGTAAAATGGTCTTACGAATTAGCGATTTCGTTCCAATTCACATTCCAAGTAATATTCAGCATGCTAATTACGTTGCCGATTGTCAAATTGCATTATCTCTTATAGTTTCCGAGTTATGGACTATCGACATCTGACAATATTGGCTCTATTTCTAACTTGCGCCAGAATTATAAAATGGTCTTATGAAATAGCGATTTCGCTCCAATTCACATTCCAAGTAATATTCGGCATGCTAATTACATTGCCGATTGCCAAATTGCATTATCTCTTATAGTTTCCGAGATATGGACTATCGACATCTGACAATATTGGCTCTGCTTCTAACTTGCGCCAGAATTGTAAAATTGTCTTATGAATTAGCGATTTCGCTCCAATTCACATTCCAAGTAATATTCGGCATGCTAATTACGTTGCCGATTGCCAAATTGCATTATCTCTTATAGTTTCCGAGATATGGACAATCGAAATTTTACACCTTAGAGTCTGTTTCTAACTGGGGTCAAAATTGTAAAATGGTCTTACGAATTAGCGATTTCGTTCCAATTCACATTCCAAGTAATATTCGGCATGCTAATTACGCTGCCGATTGCCAAATTGCATTATCTCTTATGGTTTCCGAGATATGGACTATCGACATCTGACAATATTGGCTCTGCTTCTAACTTGGGCCAGAATTGTAAAATGGTCTTATGAATTAGCGATTTCGCTCCAATTCACATTCCAAGTAATATTCGGCATGCTAATTACGTTGCCGATTGCCAAATTGCATTATCTCTTATAGTTTCCGAGATATGGACAATCGAAATTTTACACCTTAGTGTCTGTTGCTAACTGGGGTCAAAATTGTAAAATGGTCTTACGAATTAGCGATTTCGTTCCAATTCACATTCCGAGTAATAGTCGGCATGCTAATTACGTTGCCGATTGCCAAATTGCATTATCTCTTATAGTTTCCGAGATATGGACTATCGAAATTTTACACCTTAGAGTCTGTTTCTAACTTGGGTCAAAATTGTAAAATGGTCTTACGAATTAGCGATTTCGTTCAAATTCACATTCCAAGTAATATTCGGCATGCTAATTACGCTGCCGATTGCCAAATTGCATTATCTCTTATAGTTTCCGAGATATGGACTATCGACATCTAACAATATTGGCTCTGCTTCTAACTTGGGCCATAATTGTAAAATGGTCTTACGAATTAGCGATTTCGTTCCAATTCACATTCCAAGTAATATTCAGCATGCTAATTACGTTGCCGATTGCCAAATTGCATTATCTCTTATAGTTTCCGAGTTATGGACTATCGACATCTGACAATATTGGCTCTATTTCTAATTTGCGCCAGAATTGTAAAATGGTCTTATGAAATAGCGATTTCGCTCCAATTCACATTCCAAGTAATATTCGGCATGCTAATTACATTGCCGATTGCCAAATTGCATTATCTCTTATAGTTTCCGAGATATGGACTATCGACATCTGACAATATTGGCTCTGCTTCTAACTTGCGCCAGAATTGTAAAATTGTCTTATGAATTAGCGATTTCGCTCCAATTCACATTCCAAGTAATATTCGGCATGCTAATTACGTTGCCGATTGCCAAATTGCATTATCTCTTATAGTTTCCGAGATATGGACAATCGAAATTTTACACCTTAGAGTCTGTTTCTAACTGGGGACAAAATTGTAAAATGGTCTTACGAATTAGCGATTTCGTTCCAATTCACATTCCAAGTAATATTCGGCATGCTAATTACGCTGCCGATTGCCAAATTGCATTATCTCTTATGGTTTCCGAGATATGGACTATCGACATCTGACAATATTGGCTCTGCTTCTAACTTGGGCCAGAATTGTAAAATGGTCTTATGAATTAGCGATTTCGCTCCAATTCACATTCCAAGTAATATTCGGCATGCTAATTACGTTGCCGATTGCCAAATTGCATTATCTCTTATAGTTTCCGAGATATGGACTATCGACATCTAACAATATTGGCTCAGCTTCTAACTTGGGCCAGAATTGTAAAATGGTCTTACGTATTAGCGATTTCGTTCCAATTCACATTCCTAGTAATATTCGGCATGCTAATTACGTTGCCGATTGCCAAATTGCATTATCTCTTATAGTTTCCGAGATATGGACTATCGACATCTAACAATATTGGCTCTGCTTCTAACTTGGGCCAGAATTGTAAAATGGTCTTATGAATTAGCGATTTCGTTCCAATTCACATTCCAAGTAATATTCGGTATGCTAATTACGTTGCCGATTGCCAAATTGCATTATCTCTTATAGTTTCCGAGATATGGACTATCGACATCTGACAATATTGGCTCTGCTTCTAACTTGGGCCAGAATTGTAAAATGGTCTTATGAATTAGCGATTTCGTTCCAATTCACATTCCAAGTAATATTCGGCATGCTAATTACGTTGCCGATTGCCAAATTGCATTATCTCTTATAGTTTCCGAGATATGGACAATCGAAATTTTACACCTTAGAGTCTGTTTCTAACTGGGGTTAAAATTGTAAAATGGTCTTACGAATTGGCGATTTCGTTCCAATTCACATTCCAAGTAATATTCGGCATGCTAATTACGTTGCCGATTGCCAAATTGCATTATCTCTTATAGTTTCCGAGATATGGACTATCGACATCTGACAATATTGGCTCTGCTTTTAACTTGGGCCAGAATGTAAAATGGTCTTATGAATTAGCGATTTCGTTTCAATTCACATTCCAACTAATATTCGGCATGCTAATTACGTTGCCGATTGCCAAATTGCATTATCTCTTATAGTTTCCGAGATATGGACAATCGAAATTTTACACCTTAGAGTCTGTTTCTAACTGGGGTCAAAATTGTAAAATGGTCTTACGAATTAGCGATTTCGTTCCAATTCACATTCCAAGTAATATGCGGCATGCTAATTACGTTGCCGATTGCCAAATTGCATTATCTCTTATAGTTTCCGAGATATGGACTATCGACATCTGACAATATTGGCTCTGCTTCTAACTTGGGCCAGAATTGTAAAATGGTCTTACGAATTAGCGATTTCGTCCCAATTCACATTCCAAGTAATATTCATTCGGCATGCTAATTACGTTGCCTATTGCCAAATTGCATTATCTCTTATAGTTTCCGAGATATGGACTATCGACATCTGACAATATTGGCTCTGCTTTTAACTTGGGCCAGAATTGTAAAATGGTCTTATGAATTAGCGATTTCGTTTCAATTCACATTCCAACTAATATTCGGCATGCTAATTACGTTGCCGATTGCCAAATTGCATTATCTCTTATAGTTTCCGAGATATGGACTATCGACATCTGACAATATTGGCTCTGCTTCTAATTTGGGCCAGAATAGTAAAATGGTCTTATGAATAAGCGATTTTGTTCCAATTCACATTCCAAGTAATAATCGGCATGCTAATTACGTTGCCGATTGCCAAATTGCATTATCTCTTATAGTTTTCGAGATATGGATAATCGAAATTTTACACCTTAGAGTCTGTTTCTAACTGGGGTCAAAATTGTAAAATGGTCTTACGAATTAGCGATTTCGTTCCAATTCACATTCCAAGTAATATTCGGCATGCTAATTACGTTGCCGATTGCCAAATTGCATTATCTCTTATAGTTTCCCAGATATGGACTATCGACATCTGACAATATTGGCTCTGCTTCTAACTTGGGCCAGAATTGTAAAATGGTCTTACGAATTAGCGATTTCGTCCCAATTCACATTCCAAGTAATATTCGGCATGCTAATTACGTTGCCGATTGCCAAATTGCATTATCCCTTATAGTTTCCGAGTTATGGACTATCGACATCTGACAATATTGGCTCTGCTTTTAACTTGGGCCAGAATTGTAAAATGGTCTTATGAATTAGCGATTTCGTTTCAATTCACATTCCAACTAATATTCGGCATGCTAATTACGTTGCCGATTGCCAAATTGCATTATCTCTTATAGTTTCCGAGATATGGACAATCGAAATTTTACACCTTAGAGTCTGTTTCTAACTGGGGTCAAAATTGTAAAATGGTCTTACGAATTAGCGATTTCGTTCCAATTCACATTAAAAGTAATATTCGGCATGCTAATTACGTTGCCGATTGCCAAATTGCATTATCTCTTATAGTTTCCGAGATATGGACAATCGAAATTTTACACCTTAGAGTCTGTTTCTAACTTGGGTCAAAATTGTAAAATGGTCTTACGAATTAGCGATTTCGTTCAAATTCACATTCCAAGTAATATTCGGCATGCTAATTACGCTGCCGATTGCCAAATTGCATTATCTCTTATAGTTTCCGAGATATGGACTATCGACATCTAACAATATTGGTTCTGCTTCTAACTTGGGCCATAATTGTAAAATGGTCTTACGAATTAGCGATTTCGTTCCAATTCACATTCCAAGTAATATTCAGCATGCTAATTACGTTGCCGATTGCCAAATTGCATTATCTCTTATAGTTTCCGAGTTATGGACTATCGACATCTGACAATATTGGCTCTATTTCTAACTTGCGCCAGAATTATAAAATGGTCTTATGAAATAGCGATTTCGCTCCAATTCACATTCCAAGTAATATTCGGCATGCTAATTACATTGCCGATTGCCAAATTGCATTATCTCTTATAGTTTCCGAGATATGGACTATCGACATCTGACAATATTGGCTCTGCTTCTAACTTGCGCCAGAATTGTAAAATTGTCTTATGAATTAGCGATTTCGCTCCAATTCACATTCCAAGTAATATTCGGCATGCTAATTACGTTGCCGATTGCCAAATTGCATTATCTCTTATAGTTTCCGAGATATGGACAATCGAAATTTTACACCTTAGAGTCTGTTTCTAACTGGGGTCAAAATTGTAAAATGGTCTTACGAATTAGCGATTTCGTTCCAATTCACATTCCAAGTAATATTCGGCATGCTAATTACGCTGCCGATTGCCAAATTGCATTATCTCTTATGGTTTCCGAGATATGGACTATCGACATCTGACAATATTGGCTCTGCTTCTAACTTGGGCCAGAATTGTAAAATGGTCTTATGAATTAGCGATTTCGCTCCAATTCACATTCCAAGTAATATTCGGCATGCTAATTACGTTGCCGATTGCCAAATTGCATTATCTCTTATAGTTTCCGAGATATGGACAATCGAAATTTTACACCTTAGTGTCTGTTGCTAACTGGGGTCAAAATTGTAAAATGGTCTTACGAATTAGCGATTTCGTTCCAATTCACATTCCGAGTAATAGTCGGCATGCTAATTACGTTGCCGATTGCCAAATTGCATTATCTCTTATAGTTTCCGAGATATGGACTATCGAAATTTTACACCTTAGAGTCTGTTTCTAACTTGGGTCAAAATTGTAAAATGGTCTTACGAATTAGCGATTTCGTTCAAATTCACATTCCAAGTAATATTCGGCATGCTAATTACGCTGCCGATTGCCAAATTGCATTATCTCTTATAGTTTCCGAGATATGGACTATCGACATCTAACAATATTGGCTCTGCTTCTAACTTGGGCCATAATTGTAAAATGGTCTTACGAATTAGCGATTTCGTTCCAATTCACATTCCAAGTAATATTCAGCATGCTAATTACGTTGCCGATTGCCAAATTGCATTATCTCTTATAGTTTCCGAGTTATGGACTATCGACATCTGACAATATTGGCTCTATTTCTAATTTGCGCCAGAATTGTAAAATGGTCTTATGAAATAGCGATTTCGCTCCAATTCACATTCCAAGTAATATTCGGCATGCTAATTACATTGCCGATTGCCAAATTGCATTATCTCTTATAGTTTCCGAGATATGGACTATCGACATCTGACAATATTGGCTCTGCTTCTAACTTGCGCCAGAATTGTAAAATTGTCTTATGAATTAGCGATTTCGCTCCAATTCACATTCCAAGTAATATTCGGCATGCTAATTACGTTGCCGATTGCCAAATTGCATTATCTCTTATAGTTTCCGAGATATGGACAATCGAAATTTTACACCTTAGAGTCTGTTTCTAACTGGGGACAAAATTGTAAAATGGTCTTACGAATTAGCGATTTCGTTCCAATTCACATTCCAAGTAATATTCGGCATGCTAATTACGCTGCCGATTGCCAAATTGCATTATCTCTTATGGTTTCCGAGATATGGACTATCGACATCTGACAATATTGGCTCTGCTTCTAACTTGGGCCAGAATTGTAAAATGGTCTTATGAATTAGCGATTTCGCTCCAATTCACATTCCAAGTAATATTCGGCATGCTAATTACGTTGCCGATTGCCAAATTGCATTATCTCTTATAGTTTCCGAGATATGGACTATCGACATCTAACAATATTGGCTCAGCTTCTAACTTGGGCCAGAATTGTAAAATGGTCTTACGTATTAGCGATTTCGTTCCAATTCACATTCCTAGTAATATTCGGCATGCTAATTACGTTGCCGATTGCCAAATTGCATTATCTCTTATAGTTTCCGAGATATGGACTATCGACATCTGACAATATTGGCTCTGCTTCTAACTTGGGCCAGAATTGTAAAATGGTCTTATAAATTAGCGATTTCGCTCCAATTCACATTCCAAGTAATATTCGGCATGCTTATTACGTTGCCGATTGCCAAATTGCATTATCTCTTATAGTTTCCGAGATATGGACTATCGACATCTGACAATATTGGCTCTGCTTCTAACTTGCGCCAGAATTGTAAAATGGCCTTATGAATTAGCGATATGGCTCCAATTCACATTCCAAGTAATATTCGGCATGCTAATTACGTTGCCGATTGCCAAATTGCATTATCTCTTATAGTTTCCGAGATATGGGCAATCGAAACTTTACACCTTAGAGTCTGTTTCTAACTGGGGTCAAAATTGTAAAATTGTCTTACGAATTAGCGATTTCGTTCCAATTCACATTCCTAGTAATATTCGGCATGCTAATTACGCTGCCGATTGCCAAATTGCATTATCTCTTATAGTTTCCGAGATATGGACT
Organism: Rhynchophorus ferrugineus; assembly: GCF_030347505.1. Lineage (NCBI taxonomy): Eukaryota > Metazoa > Arthropoda > Insecta > Coleoptera > Curculionidae > Rhynchophorus > Rhynchophorus ferrugineus. Next base: position 1,163,669 of record NW_027472597.1, read on the forward strand.
ATCGACATCTAACAATATTGGCTCTGCTTCTAACTTGGGCCAGAATTGTAAAATGGTCTTACGAATTAGCGATTTCGTTCCAATTCACATTCCAAGTAATATTCGGTATGCTAATTACGTTGCCGATTGCCAAATTGCATTATCTCTTATAGTTTCCGAGATATGGACTATCGACATCTGACAATATTGGCTCTGCTTCTAACTTGGGCCAGAATTGTAAAATGGTCTTATGAATTAGCGATTTCGTTCCAATTCACATTCCAAGTAATATTCGGCATGCTAATTACGTTGCCGATTGCTAAATTGCATTATCTCCTTTAGTTTCCGAGATATGGACAATCGAAATTTTACACCTTAGAGTCTGTTTCTAACTGGGGTCAAAATTGTAAAATGGTCTTACGAATTAGCGATTTCGTTCCAATTCACATTCCAAGTAATATTCTTCATGCTAAATACGTTGCCGATTGCCAAATTGCATTATCTCTTATAGTTTCCGAGATATGGACTATCGACATCTGACAATATTGGCTCTGCTTCTAACTTGCGAAAGAATTGTAAAATGGTCTTATGAATTAGCGATTTCGCTCCAATTCACATTCCAAGTAATATTCGGCATGCTAATTACGTTGCCGATTGCCAAATTGCATTATCTCTTATAGTTCCCGAGATATGGATAATCGAAATTTTACACCTTAGAGTGTGTTTCTAACTGGGGTCAAAATTGTAAAATGGTCTTACGAATTAGCGATTTCGCTCCAATTCACATTCCAAGTAATATTCGGCATGCTAATTACGCTGCCGATTGCCAAATTGCATTATCTCTTATAGTTTACGAGATATGGACTATCGACATCTAACAATATTGGCTCTGCTTCTAACTTGGGCCAGAATTGTAAAATGGTCTTACGAATTAGCGATTTCGTTCCAATTCACATTCCAAGTAATATTCGGCATGCTAATTACGTTGCCGATTGCCAAATTTCATTATCTCTTATGGTTTCCGAGATATGGACTATCGACATCTGACAATATTGACTCTGCTTCTAACTTGGGCCAGAATTGTAAAATGGTCTTATGAATTAGCGATTTCGCTCCAATTCACATTCCAAGTAATATTCGGCATGCTAATTACGTTGCCGATTGCCAAATTGCATTATCTCTTATAGTTACCGAGATATGGACTATCGACATCTAACAATATTGGTTCTGCTTCTAACTTCCAAGTAATGGTAATGGACCACATTCCAAGTAATATTTGGCATGCTAATTACGCTGCCGATCGCCAAATTGCATTATCTCTTATAGTTTCCGAGATATGGAATATCGACATCTAACAATATTGGCTCTGCTTCTAACTTGGGCCAGAATTGTAAAATGGTCTTACGAGATAACGATTTCGTTCCAATTCACATTCCAAGTAATATTCGGCATGCTAATTACGTTGCCGATTGCCAAATTGCATTATCTCTTATAGTTTCCGAGATATGGACTATCGACATCTGACAATATTGGCTCTGCTTCTAACTTGGGCCAGAATTGTAAAATGGTCTTATGAATTAGCGATTTCGCTCCAATTCACATTCCAAGTAATATTCGGCATGCTAATTACGTTGCCGATTGCCAAATTGCATTATCTCTTATAGTTACCGAGATATGGACTATCGACATCTAACAATATTGGTTCTGCTTCTAACTTGGGCCAGAATTGTAAAATGGTCTTATGAATTAGCGATTTCGCTCCAATTCACATTCCAAGTAATATTCGGCATGCTAATTACGTTGCCGATTGCCAAATTGCATTATCTCTTATAGTTTCCGAGATATGGACAATCGAAATTTTACACCTTAGAGTCTGTTTCTAACTGGGGTCAAAATTGTAAAATGGTCTTACGAATTAGCGATTTCGTTCCAATTCACATTCCAAGTAATATTCGGCATGCTAATTACGTTGCCGATTGCCAAATTGCATTATCTCTTATAGTTTCCGAGATATGGACAATCGAAATTTTACACCTTAGAGTCTGTTTCTAACTGGGGTCAAAATTGTAAAATGGTCTTACGAATTAGCGATTTCGTTCCAATTCACATTCTAAGTAATATTCGGCATGCTAATTACGCTGCCGATTGCCAAATTGCATTATCTCTTATAGCTTCCGAGATATGGACTATCGACATCTGACAATATTGGCTCTGCTTCTAACTTGGACCAGAATTGTAAAATGGTTTTATGAATTAGCGATTTCGTTCCAATTCACATTCCAAGTAATATTCGGCATGCTAATTACGCTGCCGATTGCCAAATTGCATTATCTCTTATAGTTTCCGAGATATGGACAATCGAAATTTTACACCTTAGAGTCTGTTTCTAACTGGGGTCAAAATTGTAAAATGGTCTTACGAATTAGCGATTTCGTTCCAATTCACATTCCAAGTAATATTCGGCATGCTAATTACGCTGCCGATTGCCAAATTGCATTATCTCTTATAGTTTCCGAGATATGGAATATCGACATCTAACAATATTGGCTCTGCTTCTAACTTGGGCCAGAATTGTAAAATGGTCTTACGAGATAAAGATTTCGTTCCAATTCACATTGCAAGTAATATTCGGCATGCTAATTACGTTGCCGATTGCCAAATTGCATTATCTCTTATAGTTTCCGAGATATGGGCTATCGACATCTGACAATATTGGCTCTGCTTCTAACTTGGGCCAGAATTCTAAAATGGTCTTATAAATTAGCGATTTCGCTCCAATTCACATTCCAAGTAATATTCGGCATGCTAATTACGTTGCCGATTGCCAAATTGCATTATCTCTTATAGTTTCCGAGATATGGACTATCGACATCTGACAATATTGGCTCTGCTTCTATCTTGCACCAGAATTGTAAAATGGCCTTATGAATTAGCGATTTGGCTCCAATTCACATTCTAAGTAATATTCGGCATGCTAATTACGCTGCCGATTGCCAAATTGCTTTATCTCTTATAGTTTCCGAGATATGGGCAATCGAAATTTTACACCTTAGAGTCTGTTTCTAACTGGGGTCAAAATTGTAAAATGGTCTTATGAATTAGCGATTTCGTTCCAATTCACATTCCAAGTAATATTCGGCATGCTAATTACGTTGCCGATTGCCAAATTGCATTATCTCTTATAGTTTCCGAGATATGGGCAATCGAAATTTTACACCTTAGAGTCTGTTTCTAACTAGTAAGTTTCCGAGATATGGACTATCGACATCTAACAATATTGGCTCTGCTTCTAACTTGGGCCAGAATTGTAAAATGGTCTTACGAATTAGCGATTTCGTTCCAATTCACATTCCAATTAATATTCGGCATGCTAATTACGTTGCCGATTGCTAAATTGCATTATCTCCTTTAGTTTCCGAGATATGGACTATCGACATCTGACAATATTGGCTCTGCTTCTAACTTGGGCCAGAATTGTAAAATGGTTTTATGAATTAGCGATTTCGTTCCAATTCACATTCCAAGTAAAATTCGGCATGCTAATTACGCTGCCGATTGCCAAATTGCATTATCTCTTATAGTTTCCGAGATATGGACAATCGAAATTTTACACCTTAGAGTCTGTTTCTAACTGGGGTCAAAATTGTAAAATTGTCTTACGAATTAGCGATTTCGTTCCAATTCACATTCCAAGTAATATTCGGCATGCTAATTACGCTGCCGATTGCCAAATTGCATTATCTCTTATAGTTTCCGAGATATGGAATATCGACATCTAACAATATTGGCTCTGCTTCTAACTTGGGCCAGAATTGTAAAATGGTCTTACGAGATAAAGATTTCGTTCCAATTCACATTCCAAGTAATATTCGGCATGCTAATTACGTTGCCGATTGCCAAATTGCATTATCTCTTATAGTTTCCGAGATATGGGCTATCGACATCTGACAATATTGGCTCTGCTTCTAACTTGGGCCAGAATTGTAAAATGGTCTTATAAATTAGCGATTTCGCTCCAATTCACATTCCAAGTTATATTCGGCATGCTAATTACGTTGCCGATTGCCAAATTGCATTATCTCTTATAGTTTCCGAGATATGGACTATCGACATCTGACAATATTGGCTCTGCTTCTAACTTGCGCCAGAATTGTAAAATGGTCTTATGAATTAGCGATTTGGCTCCAATTCACATTCTAAGTAATATTCGGCATGCTAATTACGCTGCCGATTGCCAAATTGCTTTATCTCTTATAGTTTCCGAGATATGGGCAATCGAAATTTTACACCTTAGAGTCTGTTTCTAACTGGGGTCAAAATTGTAAAATGGTCTTATGAATTAGCGATTTCGTTCCAATTCACATTCCAAGTAATATTCGGCATGCTAATTACGTTGCCGATTGCCAAATTGCATTATCTCTTATAGTTTCCGAGATATGGAGAATCGAAATTTTACACCTTAGAGTCTGTTTCTAACTGGGGTCAAAATTGTAAAATGGTCTTACGAATTAGCGATTTCGTTCCAATTCACATTCCAAGTAATATTCGGCATGCTGATTACGCTGCCGATTGCCAAATTGCATTATCTCTTATAGTTTCCGAGATATGGACTATCGACATCTAACAATATTGGCTCAGCTTCTAACTTGGGCCAGAATTGTAAAATGGTCTTACGTATTAGCGATTTCGTTCCAATTCACATTCCAAGTAATATTCGGCATGCTAATTACGTTGCCGATTGCCAAATTGCATTATCTCTTATAGTTTCCGAGATATGGACTATCGACATCTGACAATATTGGCTCTGCTTCTAACTTGGGCCAGAATTGTAAAATGGTCTTATAAATTAGCGATTTCGCTCCAATTCACATTCCAAGTAATATTCGGCATGCTTATTACGTTGCCGATTGCCAAATTGCATTATCTCTTATAGTTTCCGAGATATGGACTATCGACATCTGACAATATTGGCTCTGCTTCTAACTTGCGCCAGAATTGTAAAATGGCCTTATGAATTAGCGATATGGCTCCAATTCACATTCCAAGTAATATTCGGCATGCTAATTACGTTGCCGATTGCCAAATTGCATTATCTCTTATAGTTTCCGAGATATGGGCAATCGAAATTTTACACCTTAGAGTCTGTTTCTAACTGGGGTCAAAATTGTAAAATGGTCTTATGAATTAGCGATTTCGCTCCAATTCACATTCCAAGTAATATTTGGCATGCTAATTACGTTGCCGATTGCCAAATTAAATTATCTCTTATAGTTTCCGAGATATGGACTATCGACATCTGACAATATTGGCTCTGCATCTAAATTGGGCCAGAATGGTAAAATTGTCTTACGAATTAGCGATTTCGTTCCAATTCACATTCCTAGTAATATTCGGCATGCTAATTACGCTGCCGATTGCCAAATTGCATTATCTCTTATAGTTTCCGAGATATGGACTATCGACATCTAACAATATTGGCTCTGCTTCTAACTTGGGCCAGAATTGTAAAATGGTCTTACGAATTAGCGATTTCGTTCCAATTCACATTCCAAGTAATATTCGGCATGCTAATTACGTTGCCGATTGCCAAATTTCATTATCTCTTATGGTTTCCGAGATATGGACTATCGACATCTGACAATATTGGCTCTGCTTCTAACTTGGGCCAGATTTGTAAAATGGTCTTATGAATTAGCGATTTCGCTCCAATTCACATTCCAAGTAATATTCGGCATGCTAATTACGTTGCCGATTGCCAAATTGCATTATCTCTTATAGTTACCGAGATATGGACTATCGACATCTAACAATATTGGTTCTGCTTCTAACTTCCAAGTAATGGTAATGGACCACATTCCAAGTAATATTTGGCATGCTAATTACGCTGCCGATCGCCAAATTGCATTATCTCTTATAGTTTCCGAGATATGGAATATCGACATCTAACAATATTGGCTCTGCTTCTAACTTGGGCCAGAATTGTAAAATGGTCTTACGAGATAACGATTTCGTTCCAATTCACATTCCAAGTAATATTCGGCATGCTAATTACGTTGCCGATTGCCAAATTGCATTATCTCTTATAGTTTCCGAGATATGGACTATCGACATCTGACAATATTGGCTCTGCTTCTAACTTGGGCCAGAATTGTAAAATGGTCTTATGAATTAGCGATTTCGCTCCAATTCACATTCCAAGTAATATTCGGCATGCTAATTACGTTGCCGATTGCCAAATTGCATTATCTCTTATAGTTACCGAGATATGGACTATCGACATCTAACAATATTGGTTCTGCTTCTAACTTGGGCCAGAATTGTAAAATGGTCTTATGAATTAGCGATTTCGCTCCAATTCACAATCCAAGTAATATTCGGCATGTTAATTACGTTGCCGATTGCCAAATTGCATTATCTCTTATAGTTTCCGAGATATGGACAATCGAAATTTTACACCTTAGGGTCTGTTTCTAACTGGGGTCAAAATTGTAAAATGGTCTTACGAATTAGCGATTTCGTTCCAATTCACATTCCAAGTAATATTCGGCATGCTAATTACGTTGCCGATTGCCAAATTGCATTATCTCTTATAGTTTCCGAGATATGGACAATCGAAATTTTACACCTTAGAGTCTGTTTCTAACTGGGGTCAAAATTGTAAAATGGTCTTACGAATTAGCGATTTCGTTCCAATTCACATTCCAAGTAATATTCGGCATGCTAATTACGCTGCCGATTGCCAAATTGCATTATCTCTTATAGCTTCCGAGATATGGACTATCGACATCTGACAATATTGGCTCTGCTTCTAACTTGGACCAGAATTGTAAAATGGTTTTATGTATTAGCGATTTCGTTCCAATTCACATTCCAAGTAATATTCGGCATGATAATTACGCTGCCGATTGCCAAATTGCATTATCTCTTATAGTTTCCGAGATATGGACAATCGAAATTTTACACCTTAGAGTCTGTTTCTAACTGGGGTCAAAATTGTAAAATGGTCTTACGAATTAGAGATTTCGTTCCAATTCACATTCCAAATAATATTCGGCATGCTAATTACGCTGCCGATTGCCAAATTGCATTATCTCTTATAGTTTCCGGGATATGGAATATCGACATCTAACAATATTGGCTCTGCTTCTAACTTGGGCCAGAATTGTAAAATGGTCTTACGAGATAAAGATTTCGTTCCAATTCACATTGCAAGTAATATTCGGCATGCTAATTACGTTGCCGATTGCCAAATTGCGTTATCTCTTATAGTTTCCGAGATATGGACTATCGACATCTGACAATATTGGCTCTGCTTCTATCTTGCGCCAGAATTGTAAAATGGTCTTATGAATTAGCGATTTGGCTCCAATTCACATTCTAAGTAATATTCGGCATGCTAATTACGCTGCCGATTGCCAAATTGCTTTATCTCTTATAGTTTCCGAGATATGGGCAATCGAAATTTTACACCTTAGAGTCTGTTTCTAACTGGGGTCAAAATTGTAAAATGGTCTTATGAATTAGCGATTTCGTTCCAATTCACATTCCAAGTAATATTCGGCATGCTAATTACGTTGCCGATTGCCAAATTGCATTATCTCTTATAGTTTCCGAGATATGGACAATCGAAATTTTACACCTTAGAGTCTGTTTCTAACTAGTAAGTTTCCGAGATATGGACTATCGACATCTAACAATATTGGCTCTGCTTCTAACTTGGGCCAGAATTGTAAAATGGTCTTACGAATTAGCGATTTCGTTCCAATTCACGTTCCAATTAATATTCGGTATGCTAATTACAATGCCGATTGCCAAATTGCATTATCTCTTATAGTTTCCGAGATATGGACTATCGACATCTGACAATATTTGCTCTGCTTCTAACTTGGGCCAGAATTGTAAAATGGTCTTATGAATTAGCGATTTCGTTCCAATTCACATTCCAAGTAATATTCGGCATGCTAATTACGTTGCCGATTGCTAAATTGCATTATCTCCTTTAGTTTCCGAGATATGGACTATCGACATCTGACAATATTGGCTCTGCTTTTAACTTGGGCCAGAATTGTAAAATGGTTTTATGAATTAGCGATTTCGTTCCAATTCACATTCCAAGTAAAATTCGGCATGCTAATTACGCTGCCGATTGCCAAATTGCATTATCTCTTATAGTTTCCGAGATATGGACAATCGAAATTTTACACCTTAGAGTCTGTTTCTAACTGGGGTCAAAATTGTAAAATTGTCTTACGAATTAGCGATTTCGTTCCAATTCACATTCCAAGTAATATTCGGCATGCTAATTACGCTGCCGATTGCCAAATTGCATTATCTCTTATAGTTTCCGAGATATGGAATATCGACATCTAACAATATTGGCTCTGCTTCTAACTTGGGCCAGAATTGTAAAATGGTCTTACGAGATAAAGATTTCGTTCCAATTCACATTCCAAGTAATATTCGGCATGCTAATTACGTTGCCGATTGCCAAATTGCATTATCTCTTATAGTTTCCGAGATATGGGCTATCGACATCTGACAATATTGGCTCTGCTTCTAACTTGGGCCAGAATTGTAAAATGGTCTTATAAATTAGCGATTTCGCTCCAATTCACATTCCAAGTAATATTCGGCATGCTAATTACGTTGCCGATTGCCAAATTGCATTATCTCTTATAGTTTCCGAGATATGGACTATCGACATCTGACAATATTGGCTCTGCTTCTAACTTGCGCCAGAATTGTAAAATGGTCTTATGAATTAGCGATTTGGCTCCAATTCACATTCTAAGTAATATTCGGCATGCTAATTACGCTGCCGATTGCCAAATTGCTTTATCTCTTATAGTTTCCGAGATATGGGCAATCGAAATTTTACACCTTAGAGTCTGTTTCTAACTGGGGTCAAAATTGTAAAATGGTCTTATGAATTAGCGATTTCGTTCCAATTCACATTCCAAGTAATATTCGGCATGCTAATTACGTTGCCGATTGCCAAATTGCATTATCTCTTATAGTTTCCGAGATATGGACAATCGAAATTTTACACCTTAGAGTCTGTTTCTAACTGGGGTCAAAATTGTAAAATGGTCTTACGAATTAGCGATTTCGTTCCAATTCACATTCCAAGTAATATTCGGCATGCTGATTACGCTGCCGATTGCCAAATTGCATTATCTCTTATAGTTTCCGAGATATGGACTATCGACATCTAACAATATTGGCTCAGCTTCTAACTTGGGCCAGAATTGTAAAATGGTCTTACGTATTAGCGATTTCGTTCCAATTCACATTCCAAGTAATATTCGGCATGCTAATTACGCTGCCGATTGCCAAATTGCATTATCTCTTATAGTTTCCGAGATATGGACAATCGAAATTTTACACCTTAGAGTCTGTTTCTAACTGGGGTCAAAATTGTAAAATTGTCTTACGAATTAGCGATTTCGTTCCAATTCACATTCCAAGTAATATTCGGCATGCTAATTACGCTGCCGATTGCCAAATTGCATTATCTCTTATAGTTTCCGAGATATGGAATATCGACATCTAACAATATTGGCTCTGCTTCTAACTTGGGCCAGAATTGTAAAATGGTCTTACGAGATAAAGATTTCGTTCCAATTCACATTCCAAGTAATATTCGGCATGCTAATTACGTTGCCGATTGCCAAATTGCATTATCTCTTATAGTTTCCGAGATATGGGCTATCGACATCTGACAATATTGGCTCTGCTTCTAACTTGGGCCAGAATTGTAAAATGGTCTTATAAATTAGCGATTTCGCTCCAATTCACATTCCAAGTAATATTCGGCATGCTAATTACGTTGCCGATTGCCAAATTGCATTATCTCTTATAGTTTCCGAGATATGGACTATCGACATCTGACAATATTGGCTCTGCTTCTAACTTGCGCCAGAATTGTAAAATGGTCTTATGAATTAGCGATTTGGCTCCAATTCACATTCTAAGTAATATTCGGCATGCTAATTACGCTGCCGATTGCCAAATTGCTTTATCTCTTATAGTTTCCGAGATATGGGCAATCGAAATTTTACACCTTAGAGTCTGTTTCTAACTGGGGTCAAAATTGTAAAATGGTCTTATGAATTAGCGATTTCGTTCCAATTCACATTCCAAGTAATATTCGGCATGCTAATTACGTTGCCGATTGCCAAATTGCATTATCTCTTATAGTTTCCGAGATATGGACAATCGAAATTTTACACCTTAGAGTCTGTTTCTAACTGGGGTCAAAATTGTAAAATGGTCTTACGAATTAGCGATTTCGTTCCAATTCACATTCCAAGTAATATTCGGCATGCTTATTACGTTGCCGATTGCCAAATTGCATTATCTCTTATAGTTTCCGAGATATGGACTATCGACATCTGACAATATTGGCTCTGCTTCTAACTTGCGCCAGAATTGTAAAATGGCCTTATGAATTAGCGATATGGCTCCAATTCACATTCCAAGTAATATTCGGCATGCTAATTACGTTGCCGATTGCCAAATTGCATTATCTCTTATAGTTTCCGAGATATGGGCAATCGAAATTTTACACCTTAGAGTCTGTTTCTAACTGGGGTCAAAATTGTAAAATGGTCTTATGAATTAGCGATTTCGCTCCAATTCACATTCCAAGTAATATTTGGCATGCTAATTACGTTGCCGATTGCCAAATTACATTATCTCTTATAGTTTCCGAGATATGGACTATGGACATCTGACAATATTGGCTCTGCATCTAAATTGGGCCAGAATGGTAAAATTGTCTTACGAATTAGCGATTTCGTTCCAATTCACATTCCTAGTAATATTCGGCATGCTAATTACGCTGCCGATTGCCAAATTGCATTATCTCTTATAGTTTCCGAGATATGGACTATCGACATCTAACAATATTGGCTCTGCTTCTAACTTGGGCCAGAATTGTAAAATGGTCTTACGAATTAGCGATTTCGTTCCAATTCACATTCCAAGTAATATTCGGTATGCTAATTACGTTGCCGATTGCCAAATTGCATTATCTCTTATAGTTTCCGAGATATGGACTATCGACATCTGACAATATTGGCTCTGCTTCTAACTTGGGCCAGAATTGTAAAATGGTCTTATGAATTAGCGATTTCATTCCAATTCACATTCCAAGTAATATTCGGCATGCTAATTACGTTGCCGATTGCCAAATTGCATTATCTCTTATAGTTTCCGAGATATGGACAATCGAAATTTTACACCTTAGAGTCTGTTTCTAACTGGGGTTAAAATTGTAAAATGGTCTTACGAATTGGCGATTTCGTTCCAATTCACATTCCAAGTAATATTCGGCATGCTAATTACGTTGCCGATTGCCAAATTGCATTATCTCTTATAGTTTCCGAGATATGGACTATCGACATCTGACAATATTGGCTCTGCTTTTAACTTGGGCCAGAATGTAAAATGGTCTTATGAATTAGCGATTTCGTTTCAATTCACATTCCAACTAATATTCGGCATGCTAATTACGTTGCCGATTGCCAAATTGCATTATCTCTTATAGTTTCCGAGATATGGACAATCGAAATTTTACACCTTAGAGTCTGTTTCTAACTGGGGTCAAAATTGTAAAATGGTCTTACGAATTAGCGATTTCGCTCCAATTCACATTCCAAGTAATATTCGGCATGCTAATTACGCTGCCGATTGACAAATTGCATTATCTCTTATAGTTTACGAGATATGGACTATCGACATCTAACAATATTGGCTCTGCTTCTAACTTGGGCCAGAATTGTAAAATGGTCTTACGAATTAGCGATTTCGTTCCAATTCACATTCCAAGTAATATTCGGCATGCTAATTACGTTGCCGATTGCCAAATTTCATTATCTCTTATGGTTTCCGAGATATGGACTATCGACATCTGACAATATTGACTCTGCTTCTAACTTGTGCCAGAATTGTAAAATGGTCTTATGAATTAGCGATTTCGCTCCAATTCACATTCCAAGTAATATTCGGCATGCTAATTACGTTGCCGATTGCCAAATTGCATTATCTCTTATAGTTACCGAGATATGGACTATCGACATCTAACAATATTGGTTCTGCTTCTAACTTCCAAGTAATGGTAATGGACCACATTCCAAGTAATATTTGGCATGCTAATTACGCTGCCGATCGCCAAATTGCATTATCTCTTATAGTTTCCGAGATATGGAATATCGACATCTAACAATATTGGCTCTGCTTCTAACTTGGGCCAGAATTGTAAAATGGTCTTACGAGATAACGATTTCGTTCCAATTCACATTCCAAGTAATATTCGGCATGCTAATTACGTTGCCGATTGCCAAATTGCATTATCTCTTATAGTTTCCGAGATATGGACTATCGACATCTGACAATATTGGCTCTGCTTCTAACTTGGGCCAGAATTGTAAAATGGTCTTATGAATTAGCGATTTCGCTCCAATTCACATTCCAAGTAATATTCGGCATGCTAATTACGTTGCCGATTGCCAAATTGCATTATCTCTTATAGTTACCGAGATATGGACTATCGACATCTAACAATATTGGTTCTGCTTCTAACTTGGGCCAGAATTGTAAAATGGTCTTATGAATTAGCGATTTCGCTCCAATTCACATTCCAAGTAATATTCGGCATGCTAATTACGTTGCCGATTGCCAAATTGCATTATCTCTTATAGTTTCCGAGATATGGACAATCGAAATTTTACACCTTAGAGTCTGTTTCTAACTGGGGTCAAAATTGTAAAATGGTCTTACGAATTAGCGATTTCGTTCCAATTCACATTCCAAGTAATATTCGGCATGCTAATTACGTTGCCGATTGCCAAATTGCATTATCTCTTATAGTTTCCGAGATATGGACAATCGAAATTTTACACCTTAGAGTCTGTTTCTAACTGGGGTCAAAATTGTAAAATGGTCTTACGAATTAGCGATTTCGTTCCAATTCACATTCTAAGTAATATTCGGCATGCTAATTACGCTGCCGATTGCCAAATTGCATTATCTCTTATAGCTTCCGAGATATGGACTATCGACATCTGACAATATTGGCTCTGCTTCTAACTTGGACCAGAATTGTAAAATGGTTTTATGAATTAGCGATTTCGTTCCAATTCACATTCCAAGTAATATTCGGCATGCTAATTACGCTGCCGATTGCCAAATTGCATTATCTCTTATAGTTTCCGAGATATGGACAATCGAAATTTTACACCTTAGAGTCTGTTTCTAACTGGGGTCAAAATTGTAAAATGGTCTTACGAATTAGCGATTTCGTTCCAATTCACATTCCAAGTAATATTCGGCATGCTAATTACGCTGCCGATTGCCAAATTGCATTATCTCTTATAGTTTCCGAGATATGGAATATCGACATCTAACAATATTGGCTCTGCTTCTAACTTGGGCCAGAATTGTAAAATGGTCTTACGAGATAAAGATTTCGTTCCAATTCACATTGCAAGTAATATTCGGCATGCTAATTACGTTGCCGATTGCCAAATTGCATTATCTCTTATAGTTTCCGAGATATGGGCTATCGACATCTGACAATATTGGCTCTGCTTCTAACTTGGGCCAGAATTCTAAAATGGTCTTATAAATTAGCGATTTCGCTCCAATTCACATTCCAAGTAATATTCGGCATGCTAATTACGTTGCCGATTGCCAAATTGCATTATCTCTTATAGTTTCCGAGATATGGACTATCGACATCTGACAATATTGGCTCTGCTTCTATCTTGCACCAGAATTGTAAAATGGCCTTATGAATTAGCGATTTGGCTCCAATTCACATTCTAAGTAATATTCGGCATGCTAATTACGCTGCCGATTGCCAAATTGCTTTATCTCTTATAGTTTCCGAGATATGGGCAATCGAAATTTTACACCTTAGAGTCTGTTTCTAACTGGGGTCAAAATTGTAAAATGGTCTTATGAATTAGCGATTTCGTTCCAATTCACATTCCAAGTAATATTCGGCATGCTAATTACGTTGCCGATTGCCAAATTGCATTATCTCTTATAGTTTCCGAGATATGGGCAATCGAAATTTTACACCTTAGAGTCTGTTTCTAACTAGTAAGTTTCCGAGATATGGACTATCGACATCTAACAATATTGGCTCTGCTTCTAACTTGGGCCAGAATTGTAAAATGGTCTTACGAATTAGCGATTTCGTTCCAATTCACATTCCAATTAATATTCGGCATGCTAATTACGTTGCCGATTGCTAAATTGCATTATCTCCTTTAGTTTCCGAGATATGGACTATCGACATCTGACAATATTGGCTCTGCTTCTAACTTGGGCCAGAATTGTAAAATGGTTTTATGAATTAGCGATTTCGTTCCAATTCACATTCCAAGTAAAATTCGGCATGCTAATTACGCTGCCGATTGCCAAATTGCATTATCTCTTATAGTTTCCGAGATATGGACAATCGAAATTTTACACCTTAGAGTCTGTTTCTAACTGGGGTCAAAATTGTAAAATTGTCTTACGAATTAGCGATTTCGTTCCAATTCACATTCCAAGTAATATTCGGCATGCTAATTACGCTGCCGATTGCCAAATTGCATTATCTCTTATAGTTTCCGAGATATGGAATATCGACATCTAACAATATTGGCTCTGCTTCTAACTTGGGCCAGAATTGTAAAATGGTCTTACGAGATAAAGATTTCGTTCCAATTCACATTCCAAGTAATATTCGGCATGCTAATTACGTTGCCGATTGCCAAATTGCATTATCTCTTATAGTTTCCGAGATATGGGCTATCGACATCTGACAATATTGGCTCTGCTTCTAACTTGGGCCAGAATTGTAAAATGGTCTTATAAATTAGCGATTTCGCTCCAATTCACATTCCAAGTTATATTCGGCATGCTAATTACGTTGCCGATTGCCAAATTGCATTATCTCTTATAGTTTCCGAGATATGGACTATCGACATCTGACAATATTGGCTCTGCTTCTAACTTGCGCCAGAATTGTAAAATGGTCTTATGAATTAGCGATTTGGCTCCAATTCACATTCTAAGTAATATTCGGCATGCTAATTACGCTGCCGATTGCCAAATTGCTTTATCTCTTATAGTTTCCGAGATATGGGCAATCGAAATTTTACACCTTAGAGTCTGTTTCTAACTGGGGTCAAAATTGTAAAATGGTCTTATGAATTAGCGATTTCGTTCCAATTCACATTCCAAGTAATATTCGGCATGCTAATTACGTTGCCGATTGCCAAATTGCATTATCTCTTATAGTTTCCGAGATATGGAGAATCGAAATTTTACACCTTAGAGTCTGTTTCTAACTGGGGTCAAAATTGTAAAATGGTCTTACGAATTAGCGATTTCGTTCCAATTCACATTCCAAGTAATATTCGGCATGCTGATTACGCTGCCGATTGCCAAATTGCATTATCTCTTATAGTTTCCGAGATATGGACTATCGACATCTAACAATATTGGCTCAGCTTCTAACTTGGGCCAGAATTGTAAAATGGTCTTACGTATTAGCGATTTCGTTCCAATTCACATTCCAAGTAATATTCGGCATGCTAATTACGTTGCCGATTGCCAAATTGCATTATCTCTTATAGTTTCCGAGATATGGACTATCGACATCTGACAATATTGGCTCTGCTTCTAACTTGGGCCAGAATTGTAAAATGGTCTTATAAATTAGCGATTTCGCTCCAATTCACATTCCAAGTAATATTCGGCATGCTTATTACGTTGCCGATTGCCAAATTGCATTATCTCTTATAGTTTCCGAGATATGGACTATCGACATCTGACAATATTGGCTCTGCTTCTAACTTGCGCCAGAATTGTAAAATGGCCTTATGAATTAGCGATATGGCTCCAATTCACATTCCAAGTAATATTCGGCATGCTAATTACGTTGCCGATTGCCAAATTGCATTATCTCTTATAGTTTCCGAGATATGGGCAATCGAAATTTTACACCTTAGAGTCTGTTTCTAACTGGGGTCAAAATTGTAAAATGGTCTTATGAATTAGCGATTTCGCTCCAATTCACATTCCAAGTAATATTTGGCATGCTAATTACGTTGCCGATTGCCAAATTAAATTATCTCTTATAGTTTCCGAGATATGGACTATCGACATCTGACAATATTGGCTCTGCATCTAAATTGGGCCAGAATGGTAAAATTGTCTTACGAATTAGCGATTTCGTTCCAATTCACATTCCTAGTAATATTCGGCATGCTAATTACGCTGCCGATTGCCAAATTGCATTATCTCTTATAGTTTCCGAGATATGGACTATCGACATCTAACAATATTGGCTCTGCTTCTAACTTGGGCCAGAATTGTAAAATGGTCTTACGAATTAGCGATTTCGTTCCAATTCACATTCCAAGTAATATTCGGCATGCTAATTACGTTGCCGATTGCCAAATTTCATTATCTCTTATGGTTTCCGAGATATGGACTATCGACATCTGACAATATTGGCTCTGCTTCTAACTTGGGCCAGATTTGTAAAATGGTCTTATGAATTAGCGATTTCGCTCCAATTCACATTCCAAGTAATATTCGGCATGCTAATTACGTTGCCGATTGCCAAATTGCATTATCTCTTATAGTTACCGAGATATGGACTATCGACATCTAACAATATTGGTTCTGCTTCTAACTTCCAAGTAATGGTAATGGACCACATTCCAAGTAATATTTGGCATGCTAATTACGCTGCCGATCGCCAAATTGCATTATCTCTTATAGTTTCCGAGATATGGAATATCGACATCTAACAATATTGGCTCTGCTTCTAACTTGGGCCAGAATTGTAAAATGGTCTTACGAGATAACGATTTCGTTCCAATTCACATTCCAAGTAATATTCGGCATGCTAATTACGTTGCCGATTGCCAAATTGCATTATCTCTTATAGTTTCCGAGATATGGACTATCGACATCTGACAATATTGGCTCTGCTTCTAACTTGGGCCAGAATTGTAAAATGGTCTTATGAATTAGCGATTTCGCTCCAATTCACATTCCAAGTAATATTCGGCATGCTAATTACGTTGCCGATTGCCAAATTGCATTATCTCTTATAGTTACCGAGATATGGACTATCGACATCTAACAATATTGGTTCTGCTTCTAACTTGGGCCAGAATTGTAAAATGGTCTTATGAATTAGCGATTTCGCTCCAATTCACAATCCAAGTAATATTCGGCATGTTAATTACGTTGCCGATTGCCAAATTGCATTATCTCTTATAGTTTCCGAGATATGGACAATCGAAATTTTACACCTTAGGGTCTGTTTCTAACTGGGGTCAAAATTGTAAAATGGTCTTACGAATTAGCGATTTCGTTCCAATTCACATTCCAAGTAATATTCGGCATGCTAATTACGTTGCCGATTGCCAAATTGCATTATCTCTTATAGTTTCCGAGATATGGACAATCGAAATTTTACACCTTAGAGTCTGTTTCTAACTGGGGTCAAAATTGTAAAATGGTCTTACGAATTAGCGATTTCGTTCCAATTCACATTCCAAGTAATATTCGGCATGCTAATTACGCTGCCGATTGCCAAATTGCATTATCTCTTATAGCTTCCGAGATATGGACTATCGACATCTGACAATATTGGCTCTGCTTCTAACTTGGACCAGAATTGTAAAATGGTTTTATGTATTAGCGATTTCGTTCCAATTCACATTCCAAGTAATATTCGGCATGATAATTACGCTGCCGATTGCCAAATTGCATTATCTCTTATAGTTTCCGAGATATGGACAATCGAAATTTTACACCTTAGAGTCTGTTTCTAACTGGGGTCAAAATTGTAAAATGGTCTTACGAATTAGAGATTTCGTTCCAATTCACATTCCAAATAATATTCGGCATGCTAATTACGCTGCCGATTGCCAAATTGCATTATCTCTTATAGTTTCCGGGATATGGAATATCGACATCTAACAATATTGGCTCTGCTTCTAACTTGGGCCAGAATTGTAAAATGGTCTTACGAGATAAAGATTTCGTTCCAATTCACATTGCAAGTAATATTCGGCATGCTAATTACGTTGCCGATTGCCAAATTGCGTTATCTCTTATAGTTTCCGAGATATGGACTATCGACATCTGACAATATTGGCTCTGCTTCTATCTTGCGCCAGAATTGTAAAATGGTCTTATGAATTAGCGATTTGGCTCCAATTCACATTCTAAGTAATATTCGGCATGCTAATTACGCTGCCGATTGCCAAATTGCTTTATCTCTTATAGTTTCCGAGATATGGGCAATCGAAATTTTACACCTTAGAGTCTGTTTCTAACTGGGGTCAAAATTGTAAAATGGTCTTATGAATTAGCGATTTCGTTCCAATTCACATTCCAAGTAATATTCGGCATGCTAATTACGTTGCCGATTGCCAAATTGCATTATCTCTTATAGTTTCCGAGATATGGACAATCGAAATTTTACACCTTAGAGTCTGTTTCTAACTAGTAAGTTTCCGAGATATGGACTATCGACATCTAACAATATTGGCTCTGCTTCTAACTTGGGCCAGAATTGTAAAATGGTCTTACGAATTAGCGATTTCGTTCCAATTCACGTTCCAATTAATATTCGGTATGCTAATTACAATGCCGATTGCCAAATTGCATTATCTCTTATAGTTTCCGAGATATGGACTATCGACATCTGACAATATTTGCTCTGCTTCTAACTTGGGCCAGAATTGTAAAATGGTCTTATGAATTAGCGATTTCGTTCCAATTCACATTCCAAGTAATATTCGGCATGCTAATTACGTTGCCGATTGCTAAATTGCATTATCTCCTTTAGTTTCCGAGATATGGACTATCGACATCTGACAATATTGGCTCTGCTTTTAACTTGGGCCAGAATTGTAAAATGGTTTTATGAATTAGCGATTTCGTTCCAATTCACATTCCAAGTAAAATTCGGCATGCTAATTACGCTGCCGATTGCCAAATTGCATTATCTCTTATAGTTTCCGAGATATGGACAATCGAAATTTTACACCTTAGAGTCTGTTTCTAACTGGGGTCAAAAT
This sequence comes from Rhynchophorus ferrugineus, assembly GCF_030347505.1. Lineage (NCBI taxonomy): Eukaryota > Metazoa > Arthropoda > Insecta > Coleoptera > Curculionidae > Rhynchophorus > Rhynchophorus ferrugineus. The sequence continues at coordinate 1,182,754 of NW_027472597.1, forward strand.
TGTAAAATTGTCTTACGAATTAGCGATTTCGTTCCAATTCACATTCCAAGTAATATTCGGCATGCTAATTACGCTGCCGATTGCCAAATTGCATTATCTCTTATAGTTTCCGAGATATGGAATATCGACATCTAACAATATTGGCTCTGCTTCTAACTTGGGCCAGAATTGTAAAATGGTCTTACGAGATAAAGATTTCGTTCCAATTCACATTCCAAGTAATATTCGGCATGCTAATTACGTTGCCGATTGCCAAATTGCATTATCTCTTATAGTTTCCGAGATATGGGCTATCGACATCTGACAATATTGGCTCTGCTTCTAACTTGGGCCAGAATTGTAAAATGGTCTTATAAATTAGCGATTTCGCTCCAATTCACATTCCAAGTAATATTCGGCATGCTAATTACGTTGCCGATTGCCAAATTGCATTATCTCTTATAGTTTCCGAGATATGGACTATCGACATCTGACAATATTGGCTCTGCTTCTAACTTGCGCCAGAATTGTAAAATGGTCTTATGAATTAGCGATTTGGCTCCAATTCACATTCTAAGTAATATTCGGCATGCTAATTACGCTGCCGATTGCCAAATTGCTTTATCTCTTATAGTTTCCGAGATATGGGCAATCGAAATTTTACACCTTAGAGTCTGTTTCTAACTGGGGTCAAAATTGTAAAATGGTCTTATGAATTAGCGATTTCGTTCCAATTCACATTCCAAGTAATATTCGGCATGCTAATTACGTTGCCGATTGCCAAATTGCATTATCTCTTATAGTTTCCGAGATATGGACAATCGAAATTTTACACCTTAGAGTCTGTTTCTAACTGGGGTCAAAATTGTAAAATGGTCTTACGAATTAGCGATTTCGTTCCAATTCACATTCCAAGTAATATTCGGCATGCTGATTACGCTGCCGATTGCCAAATTGCATTATCTCTTATAGTTTCCGAGATATGGACTATCGACATCTAACAATATTGGCTCAGCTTCTAACTTGGGCCAGAATTGTAAAATGGTCTTACGTATTAGCGATTTCGTTCCAATTCACATTCCAAGTAATATTCGGCATGCTAATTACGCTGCCGATTGCCAAATTGCATTATCTCTTATAGTTTCCGAGATATGGACAATCGAAATTTTACACCTTAGAGTCTGTTTCTAACTGGGGTCAAAATTGTAAAATTGTCTTACGAATTAGCGATTTCGTTCCAATTCACATTCCAAGTAATATTCGGCATGCTAATTACGCTGCCGATTGCCAAATTGCATTATCTCTTATAGTTTCCGAGATATGGAATATCGACATCTAACAATATTGGCTCTGCTTCTAACTTGGGCCAGAATTGTAAAATGGTCTTACGAGATAAAGATTTCGTTCCAATTCACATTCCAAGTAATATTCGGCATGCTAATTACGTTGCCGATTGCCAAATTGCATTATCTCTTATAGTTTCCGAGATATGGGCTATCGACATCTGACAATATTGGCTCTGCTTCTAACTTGGGCCAGAATTGTAAAATGGTCTTATAAATTAGCGATTTCGCTCCAATTCACATTCCAAGTAATATTCGGCATGCTAATTACGTTGCCGATTGCCAAATTGCATTATCTCTTATAGTTTCCGAGATATGGACTATCGACATCTGACAATATTGGCTCTGCTTCTAACTTGCGCCAGAATTGTAAAATGGTCTTATGAATTAGCGATTTGGCTCCAATTCACATTCTAAGTAATATTCGGCATGCTAATTACGCTGCCGATTGCCAAATTGCTTTATCTCTTATAGTTTCCGAGATATGGGCAATCGAAATTTTACACCTTAGAGTCTGTTTCTAACTGGGGTCAAAATTGTAAAATGGTCTTATGAATTAGCGATTTCGTTCCAATTCACATTCCAAGTAATATTCGGCATGCTAATTACGTTGCCGATTGCCAAATTGCATTATCTCTTATAGTTTCCGAGATATGGACAATCGAAATTTTACACCTTAGAGTCTGTTTCTAACTGGGGTCAAAATTGTAAAATGGTCTTACGAATTAGCGATTTCGTTCCAATTCACATTCCAAGTAATATTCGGCATGCTTATTACGTTGCCGATTGCCAAATTGCATTATCTCTTATAGTTTCCGAGATATGGACTATCGACATCTGACAATATTGGCTCTGCTTCTAACTTGCGCCAGAATTGTAAAATGGCCTTATGAATTAGCGATATGGCTCCAATTCACATTCCAAGTAATATTCGGCATGCTAATTACGTTGCCGATTGCCAAATTGCATTATCTCTTATAGTTTCCGAGATATGGGCAATCGAAATTTTACACCTTAGAGTCTGTTTCTAACTGGGGTCAAAATTGTAAAATGGTCTTATGAATTAGCGATTTCGCTCCAATTCACATTCCAAGTAATATTTGGCATGCTAATTACGTTGCCGATTGCCAAATTACATTATCTCTTATAGTTTCCGAGATATGGACTATGGACATCTGACAATATTGGCTCTGCATCTAAATTGGGCCAGAATGGTAAAATTGTCTTACGAATTAGCGATTTCGTTCCAATTCACATTCCTAGTAATATTCGGCATGCTAATTACGCTGCCGATTGCCAAATTGCATTATCTCTTATAGTTTCCGAGATATGGACTATCGACATCTAACAATATTGGCTCTGCTTCTAACTTGGGCCAGAATTGTAAAATGGTCTTACGAATTAGCGATTTCGTTCCAATTCACATTCCAAGTAATATTCGGTATGCTAATTACGTTGCCGATTGCCAAATTGCATTATCTCTTATAGTTTCCGAGATATGGACTATCGACATCTGACAATATTGGCTCTGCTTCTAACTTGGGCCAGAATTGTAAAATGGTCTTATGAATTAGCGATTTCGTTCCAATTCACATTCCAAGTAATATTCGGCATGCTAATTACGTTGCCGATTGCCAAATTGCATTATCTCTTATAGTTTCCGAGATATGGACAATCGAAATTTTACACCTTAGAGTCTGTTTCTAACTGGGGTTAAAATTGTAAAATGGTCTTACGAATTGGCGATTTCGTTCCAATTCACATTCCAAGTAATATTCGGCATGCTAATTACGTTGCCGATTGCCAAATTGCATTATCTCTTATAGTTTCCGAGATATGGACTATCGACATCTGACAATATTGGCTCTGCTTTTAACTTGGGCCAGAATGTAAAATGGTCTTATGAATTAGCGATTTCGTTTCAATTCACATTCCAACTAATATTCGGCATGCTAATTACGTTGCCGATTGCCAAATTGCATTATCTCTTATAGTTTCCGAGATATGGACAATCGAAATTTTACACCTTAGAGTCTGTTTCTTACTGGGGTCAAAATTGTAAAATGGTCTTACGAATTAGCGATTTCGTTCCAATTCACATTCCAAGTAATATTCGGCATGCTAATTACGTTTCCGATTGCCAAATTGCATTATCTCTTATAGTTTCCGAGATATGGACTATCGACATCTGACAATATTGGCTCTGCTTCTAACTTGGGCCAGAATTGTAAAATGGTCTTACGAATTAGCGATTTCGTCCCAATTCACATTCCAAGTAATATTCATTCGGCATGCTAATTACGTTGCCGATTGCCAAATTGCATTATCTCTTATAGTTTCCGAGATATGGACTATCGACATCTGACAATATTGGCTCTGCTTCTAACTTGGGCCAGAATTGTAAAATGGTCTTATGAATTAGCGATTTCGCTCCAATTCACATTCCAAGTAATATTCGGCATGCTAATTACGTTGCCGATTGCCAAATTGCATTATCTCTTATAGTTACCGAGATATGGACTATCGACATCTAACAATATTGGTTCTGCTTCTAACTTGGGCCAGAATTGTAAAATGGTCTTATGAATTAGCGATTTCGCTCCAATTCACAATCCAAGTAATATTCGGCATGTTAATTACGTTGCCGATTGCCAAATTGCATTATCTCTTATAGTTTCCGAGATATGGACAATCGAAATTTTACACCTTAGGGTCTGTTTCTAACTGGGGTCAAAATTGTAAAATGGTCTTACGAATTAGCGATTTCGTTCCAATTCACATTCCAAGTAATATTCGGCATGCTAATTACGTTGCCGATTGCCAAATTGCATTATCTCTTATAGTTTCCGAGATATGGACAATCGAAATTTTACACCTTAGAGTCTGTTTCTAACTGGGGTCAAAATTGTAAAATGGTCTTACGAATTAGCGATTTCGTTCCAATTCACATTCCAAGTAATATTCGGCATGCTAATTACGCTGCCGATTGCCAAATTGCATTATCTCTTATAGCTTCCGAGATATGGACTATCGACATCTGACAATATTGGCTCTGCTTCTAACTTGGACCAGAATTGTAAAATGGTTTTATGTATTAGCGATTTCGTTCCAATTCACATTCCAAGTAATATTCGGCATGCTAATTACGCTGCCGATTGCCAAATTGCATTATCTCTTATAGTTTCCGAGATATGGACAATCGAAATTTTACACCTTAGAGTCTGTTTCTAACTGGGGTCAAAATTGTAAAATGGTCTTACGAATTAGAGATTTCGTTCCAATTCACATTCCAAATAATATTCGGCATGCTAATTACGCTGCCGATTGCCAAATTGCATTATCTCTTATAGTTTCCGGGATATGGAATATCGACATCTAACAATATTGGCTCTGCTTCTAACTTGGGCCAGAATTGTAAAATGGTCTTACGAGATAAAGATTTCGTTCCAATTCACATTGCAAGTAATATTCGGCATGCTAATTACGTTGCCGATTGCCAAATTGCGTTATCTCTTATAGTTTCCGAGATATGGACTATCGACATCTGACAATATTGGCTCTGCTTCTATCTTGCGCCAGAATTGTAAAATGGTCTTATGAATTAGCGATTTGGCTCCAATTCACATTCTAAGTAATATTCGGCATGCTAATTACGCTGCCGATTGCCAAATTGCTTTATCTCTTATAGTTTCCGAGATATGGGCAATCGAAATTTTACACCTTAGAGTCTGTTTCTAACTGGGGTCAAAATTGTAAAATGGTCTTATGAATTAGCGATTTCGTTCCAATTCACATTCCAAGTAATATTCGGCATGCTAATTACGTTGCCGATTGCCAAATTGCATTATCTCTTATAGTTTCCGAGATATGGACAATCGAAATTTTACACCTTAGAGTCTGTTTCTAACTAGTAAGTTTCCGAGATATGGACTATCGACATCTAACAATATTGGCTCTGCTTCTAACTTGGGCCAGAATTGTAAAATGGTCTTACGAATTAGCGATTTCGTTCCAATTCACGTTCCAATTAATATTCGGTATGCTAATTACAATGCCGATTGCCAAATTGCATTATCTCTTATAGTTTCCGAGATATGGACTATCGACATCTGACAATATTTGCTCTGCTTCTAACTTGGGCCAGAATTGTAAAATGGTCTTATGAATTAGCGATTTCGTTCCAATTCACATTCCAAGTAATATTCGGCATGCTAATTACGTTGCCGATTGCTAAATTGCATTATCTCCTTTAGTTTCCGAGATATGGACTATCGACATCTGACAATATTGGCTCTGCTTTTAACTTGGGCCAGAATTGTAAAATGGTTTTATGAATTAGCGATTTCGTTCCAATTCACATTCCAAGTAAAATTCGGCATGCTAATTACGCTGCCGATTGCCAAATTGCATTATCTCTTATAGTTTCCGAGATATGGACAATCGAAATTTTACACCTTAGAGTCTGTTTCTAACTGGGGTCAAAATTGTAAAATTGTCTTACGAATTAGCGATTTCGTTCCAATTCACATTCCAAGTAATATTCGGCATGCTAATTACGCTGCCGATTGCCAAATTGCATTATCTCTTATAGTTTCCGAGATATGGAATATCGACATCTAACAATATTGGCTCTGCTTCTAACTTGGGCCAGAATTGTAAAATGGTCTTACGAGATAAAGATTTCGTTCCAATTCACATTCCAAGTAATATTCGGCATGCTAATTACGTTGCCGATTGCCAAATTGCATTATCTCTTATAGTTTCCGAGATATGGGCTATCGACATCTGACAATATTGGCTCTGCTTCTAACTTGGGCCAGAATTGTAAAATGGTCTTATAAATTAGCGATTTCGCTCCAATTCACATTCCAAGTAATATTCGGCATGCTAATTACGTTGCCGATTGCCAAATTGCATTATCTCTTATAGTTTCCGAGATATGGACTATCGACATCTGACAATATTGGCTCTGCTTCTAACTTGCGCCAGAATTGTAAAATGGTCTTATGAATTAGCGATTTGGCTCCAATTCACATTCTAAGTAATATTCGGCATGCTAATTACGCTGCCGATTGCCAAATTGCTTTATCTCTTATAGTTTCCGAGATATGGGCAATCGAAATTTTACACCTTAGAGTCTGTTTCTAACTGGGGTCAAAATTGTAAAATGGTCTTATGAATTAGCGATTTCGTTCCAATTCACATTCCAAGTAATATTCGGCATGCTAATTACGTTGCCGATTGCCAAATTGCATTATCTCTTATAGTTTCCGAGATATGGACAATCGAAATTTTACACCTTAGAGTCTGTTTCTAACTGGGGTCAAAATTGTAAAATGGTCTTACGAATTAGCGATTTCGTTCCAATTCACATTCCAAGTAATATTCGGCATGCTGATTACGCTGCCGATTGCCAAATTGCATTATCTCTTATAGTTTCCGAGATATGGACTATCGACATCTAACAATATTGGCTCAGCTTCTAACTTGGGCCAGAATTGTAAAATGGTCTTACGTATTAGCGATTTCGTTCCAATTCACATTCCAAGTAATATTCGGCATGCTAATTACGCTGCCGATTGCCAAATTGCATTATCTCTTATAGTTTCCGAGATATGGACAATCGAAATTTTACACCTTAGAGTCTGTTTCTAACTGGGGTCAAAATTGTAAAATTGTCTTACGAATTAGCGATTTCGTTCCAATTCACATTCCAAGTAATATTCGGCATGCTAATTACGCTGCCGATTGCCAAATTGCATTATCTCTTATAGTTTCCGAGATATGGAATATCGACATCTAACAATATTGGCTCTGCTTCTAACTTGGGCCAGAATTGTAAAATGGTCTTACGAGATAAAGATTTCGTTCCAATTCACATTCCAAGTAATATTCGGCATGCTAATTACGTTGCCGATTGCCAAATTGCATTATCTCTTATAGTTTCCGAGATATGGGCTATCGACATCTGACAATATTGGCTCTGCTTCTAACTTGGGCCAGAATTGTAAAATGGTCTTATAAATTAGCGATTTCGCTCCAATTCACATTCCAAGTAATATTCGGCATGCTAATTACGTTGCCGATTGCCAAATTGCATTATCTCTTATAGTTTCCGAGATATGGACTATCGACATCTGACAATATTGGCTCTGCTTCTAACTTGCGCCAGAATTGTAAAATGGTCTTATGAATTAGCGATTTGGCTCCAATTCACATTCTAAGTAATATTCGGCATGCTAATTACGCTGCCGATTGCCAAATTGCTTTATCTCTTATAGTTTCCGAGATATGGGCAATCGAAATTTTACACCTTAGAGTCTGTTTCTAACTGGGGTCAAAATTGTAAAATGGTCTTATGAATTAGCGATTTCGTTCCAATTCACATTCCAAGTAATATTCGGCATGCTAATTACGTTGCCGATTGCCAAATTGCATTATCTCTTATAGTTTCCGAGATATGGACAATCGAAATTTTACACCTTAGAGTCTGTTTCTAACTGGGGTCAAAATTGTAAAATGGTCTTACGAATTAGCGATTTCGTTCCAATTCACATTCCAAGTAATATTCGGCATGCTTATTACGTTGCCGATTGCCAAATTGCATTATCTCTTATAGTTTCCGAGATATGGACTATCGACATCTGACAATATTGGCTCTGCTTCTAACTTGCGCCAGAATTGTAAAATGGCCTTATGAATTAGCGATATGGCTCCAATTCACATTCCAAGTAATATTCGGCATGCTAATTACGTTGCCGATTGCCAAATTGCATTATCTCTTATAGTTTCCGAGATATGGGCAATCGAAATTTTACACCTTAGAGTCTGTTTCTAACTGGGGTCAAAATTGTAAAATGGTCTTATGAATTAGCGATTTCGCTCCAATTCACATTCCAAGTAATATTTGGCATGCTAATTACGTTGCCGATTGCCAAATTACATTATCTCTTATAGTTTCCGAGATATGGACTATGGACATCTGACAATATTGGCTCTGCATCTAAATTGGGCCAGAATGGTAAAATTGTCTTACGAATTAGCGATTTCGTTCCAATTCACATTCCTAGTAATATTCGGCATGCTAATTACGCTGCCGATTGCCAAATTGCATTATCTCTTATAGTTTCCGAGATATGGACTATCGACATCTAACAATATTGGCTCTGCTTCTAACTTGGGCCAGAATTGTAAAATGGTCTTACGAATTAGCGATTTCGTTCCAATTCACATTCCAAGTAATATTCGGTATGCTAATTACGTTGCCGATTGCCAAATTGCATTACCTCTTATAGTTTCCGAGATATGGACTATCGACATCTGACAATATTGGCTCTGCTTCTAACTTGGGCCAGAATTGAAAAATGGTCTTATGAATTAGCGATTTCGTTCCAATTCACATTCCAAGTAATATTCGGCATGCTAATTACGTTGCCGATTGCCAAATTGCATTATCTCTTATAGTTTCCGAGATATGGACAATCGAAATTTTACACCTTAGAGTCTGTTTCTAACTGGGGTTAAAATTGTAAAATGGTCTTACGAATTGGCGATTTCGTTCCAATTCACATTCCAAGTAATATTCGGCATGCTAATTACGTTGCCGATTGCCAAATTGCATTATCTCTTATAGTTTCCGAGATATGGACTATCGACATCTGACAATATTGGCTCTGCTTTTAACTTGGGCCAGAATGTAAAATGGTCTTATGAATTAGCGATTTCGTTTCAATTCACATTCCAACTAATATTCGGCATGCTAATTACGTTGCCGATTGCCAAATTGCATTATCTCTTATAGTTTCCGAGATATGGACAATCGAAATTTTACACCTTAGAGTCTGTTTCTAACTGGGGTCAAAATTGTAAAATGGTCTTACGAATTAGCGATTTCGTTCCAATTCACATTCCAAGTAATATTCGGCATGCTAATTACGTTCGTCCATCGATCGATGGACGAACCTGCCAAATTGCATTATCTCTTATAGTTTCCGAGATATGGACTATCGACATCTGACAATATTGGCTCTGCTTCTAACTTGGGCCAGAATTGTAAAATGGTCTTACGAATTAGCGATTTCGTCCCAATTCACATTCCAAGTAATATTCATTCGGCATGCTAATTACGTTGCCGATTGCCAAATTGCATTATCTCTTATAGTTTCCGAGATATGGACTATCGACATCTGACAATATTGGCTTTGCTTTTAACTTGGGCCAGAATTGTAAAATGGTCTTATGAATTAGCGATTTCGTTTCAATTCACATTCCAACTAATATTCGGCATGCTAATTACGTTGCCGATTGCCAAATTGCAATATCTCTTATAGTTTCCGAGATATGGACTATCGACATCTGACAATATTGGCTCTGCTTCTAATTTGGGCCAGAATAGTAAAATGGTCTTATGAATTAGCGATTTTGTTCCAATTCACATTCCAAGTAATAATCGGCATGCTAATTACGTTGCCGATTGCCAAATTGCATTATCTCTTATAGTTTTCGAGATATGGATAATCGAAATTTTACACCTTAGAGTCTGTTTCTAACTGGGGTCAAAATTGTAAAATGGTCTTACGAATTAGCGATTTCGTTCCAATTCACATTCCAAGTAATATTCGGCATGCTAATTACGTTGCCGATTGCCAAATTGCATTATCTCTTATAGTTTCCCAGATATGGACTATCGACATCTGACAATATTGGCTCTGCTTCTAACTTGGGCCAGAATTGTAAAATGGTCTTACGAATTAGCGATTTCGTCCCAATTCACATTCCAAGTAATATTCGGCATGCTAATTACGTTGCCGATTGCCAAATTGCATTATCTCTTATAGTTTCCGAGTTATGGACTATCGACATCTGACAATATTGGCTCTGCTTTTAACTTGGGCCAGAATTGTAAAATGGTCTTATGAATTAGCGATTTCGTTTCAATTCACATTCCAACTAATATTCGGCATGCTAATTACGTTGCCGATTGCCAAATTGCATTATCTCTTATAGTTTCCGAGATATGGACAATCGAAATTTTACACCTTAGAGTCTGTTTCTAACTGGGGTCAAAATTGTAAAATGGTCTTACGAATTAGCGATTTCGTTCCAATTCACATTAAAAGTAATATTCGGCATGCTAATTACGTTGCCGATTGCCAAATTGCATTATCTCTTATAGTTTCCGAGATATGGACAATCGAAATTTTACACCTTAGAGTCTGTTTCTAACTTGGGTCAAAATTGTAAAATGGTCTTACGAATTAGCGATTTCGTTCCAATTCACATTAAAAGTAATATTCGGCATGCTAATTACGTTGCCGATTGCCAAATTGCATTATCTCTTATAGTTTCCGAGATATGGACAATCGAAATTTTACACCTTAGAGTCTGTTTCTAACTGGGGTCAAAATTGTAAAATGGTCTTACGAATTAGCGATTTCGTTCCAATTCACATTAAAAGTAATATTCGGCATGCTAATTACGTTGCCGATTGCCAAATTGCATTATCTCTTATAGTTTCCGAGATATGGACAATCGAAATTTTACACCTTAGAGTCTGTTTCTAACTGGGGTCAAAATTGTAAAATGGTCTTACGAATTAGCGATTTCGTTCCAATTCACATTAAAAGTAATATTCGGCATGCTAATTACGTTGCCGATTGCCAAATTGCATTATCTCTTATAGTTTCCCAGATATGGACTATCGACATCTGACAATATTGGCTCTGCTTCTAACTTGGGCCAGAATTGTAAAATGGTCTTACGAATTAGCGATTTCGTTCAAATTCACATTCCTAGTAATATTGGGCATGCTAATTACGCTGCCGATTGCCAAATTGCATTATCTCTTATAGTTTCCGAGATATGGACTATCGACATCTAACAATATTGGCTCTGCTTCTAACTTGGGCCATAATTGTAAAATGGTCTTACGAATTAGCGATTTCGTTCCAATTCACATTCCAAGTAATATTCAGCATGCTAATTACGTTGCCGATTGCCAAATTGCATTATCTCTTATAGTTTCCGAGTTATGAACTATCGACATCTGACAATATTGGCTCTATTTCTAACTTGCGCCAGAATTGTAAAATGGTCTTATGAAATAGCGATTTCGCTCCAATTCACATTCCAAGTAATATTCGGCATGCTAATTACATTGCCGGTTGCCAAATTGCATTATCTCTTATAGTTTCCGAGATATGGACTATCGACATCTGACAATATTGGCTCTGCTTCTAACTTGCGCCAGAATTGTAAAATTGTCTTATGAATTAGCGATTTCGCTCCAATTCACATTCCAAGTAATATTCGGCATGCTAATTACGTTGCCGATTGCCAAATTGCATTATCTCTTATAGTTTCCGAGATATGGACAATCGAAATTTTACACCTTAGAGTCTGTTTCTAACTGGGGTCAAAATTGTAAAATGGTCTTACGAATTAGCGATTTCGTTCCAATTTACATTCCAAGTAATATTCGGCATGCTAATTACGCTGCCGATTGCCAAATTGCATTATCTCTTATGGTTTCCGAGATATGGACTATCGACATCTGACAATATTGGCTCTGCTTCTAACTTGGGCCAGAATTGTAAAATGGTCTTATGAATTAGCGATTTCGCTCCAATTCACATTCCAAGTAATATTCGGCATGCTAATTACGTTGCCGATTGCCAAATTGCATTATCTCTTATAGTTTCCGAGATATGGACTATCGAAATTTTACACCTTAGAGTCTGTTTCTAACTTGGGTCAAAATTGTAAAATGGTCTTACGAATTAGCGATTTCGTTCAAATTCACATTCCAAGTAATATTCGGCATGCTAATTACGCTGCCGATTGCCAAATTGCATTATCTCTTATAGTTTCCGAGATATGGACTATCGACATCTAACAATATTGGCTCTGCTTCTAACTTGGGCCATAATTGTAAAATGGTCTTACGAATTAGCGATTTCGTTCCAATTCACATTCCAAGTAATATTCAGCATGCTAATTACGTTGCCGATTGCCAAATTGCATTATCTCTTATAGTTTCCGAGTTATGGACTATCGACATCTGACAATATTGGCTCTATTTCTAACTTGCGCCAGAATTGTAAAATTGTCTTATGAATTAGCGATTTCGCTCCAATTCACATTCCGAGTAATAGTCGGCATGCTAATTACGTTGCCGATTGCCAAATTGCATTATCTCTTATAGTTTCCGAGATATGGACTATCGAAATTTTACACCTTAGAGTCTGTTTCTAACTTGGGTCAAAATTGTAAAATGGTCTTACGAATTAGCGATTTCGTTCAAATTCACATTCCAAGTAATATTCGGCATGCTAATTACGCTGCCGATTGCCAAATTGCATTATCTCTTATAGTTTCCGAGATATGGACTATCGACATCTAACAATATTGGCTCTGCTTCTAACGTGGGCCATAATTGTAAAATGGTCTTACGAATTAGCGATTTCGTTCCAATTCACATTCCAAGTAATATTCAGCATACTAATTACATTGCCGATTGCCAAATTGCATTATCTCTTATAGTTTCCGAGATATGGACTATCGACATCTGACAATATTGGCTCTGCTTCTAACTTGCGCCAGAATTGTAAAATTGTCTTATGAATTAGCGATTTCGCTCCAATTCACATTCCAAGTAATATTCGGCATGCTAATTACGTTGCCGATTGCCAAATTGCATTATCTCTTATAGTTTCCGAGATATGGACAATCGAAATTTTACACCTTAGAGTCTGTTTCTAACTGGGGTCAAAATTGTAAAATGGTCTTACGAATTAGCGATTTCGTTCCAATTCACATTCCAAGTAATATTCGGCATGCTAATTACGCTGCCGATTGCCAAATTGCATTATCTCTTATGGTTTCCGAGATATGGACTATCGACATCTGACAATATTGGCTCTGCTTCTAACTTGGGCCAGAATTGTAAAATGGTCTTATGAATTAGCGATTTCGCTCCAATTCACATTCCAAGTAATATTCGGCATGCTAATTACGTTGCCGATTGCCAAATTGCATTATCTCTTATAGTTTCCGAGATATGGACAATCGAAATTTTACACCTTAGAGTCTGTTGCTAACTGGGGTCAAAATTGTAAAATGGTCTTACGAATTAGCGATTTCGTTCCAATTCACATTCCGAGTAATAGTCGGCATGCTAATTACGTTGCCGATTGCCAAATTGCATTATCTCTTATAGTTTCCGAGATATGGACTATCGAAATTTTACACCTTAGAGTCTGTTTCTAACTTGGGTCAAAATTGTAAAATGGTCTTACGAATTAGCGATTTCGTTCAAATTCACATTCCAAGTAATATTCGGCATGCTAATTACGCTGCCGATTGCCAAATTGCATTATCTCTTATAGTTTCCGAGATATGGACTATCGACATCTAACAATATTGGCTCTGCTTCTAACTTGGGCCATAATTGTAAAATGGTCTTACGAATTAGCGATTTCGTTCCAATTCACATTCCAAGTAATATTCAGCATGCTAATTACGTTGCCGATTGCCAAATTGCATTATCTCTTATAGTTTCCGAGTTATGGACTATCGACATCTGACAATATTGGCTCTATTTCTAACTTGCGCCAGAATTGTAAAATGGTCTTATGAATTAGCGATTTGGTTCCAATTCACATTCCAAGTAATATTCGGCATGCTAATTACGGTGCCGATTGCCAAATTGCATTATCTCTTATAGTTTCCGAGATATGGACTATCGACATCATACAATATTGGCTCTGTTTCTAACTTGGCCCAGAATTGTAAAATGGTCTTATGAATTAGCGATTTCGCTCCAATTCACATTCCAAGTAATATTCGGCATGCTAATTACGTTGCCGATTGCCAAATTGCATTATCTCTTATAGTTTCTGAGATATGGACAATCGAAATTTTACACCTTAGAGTCTGTTTCTAACTGGGGTCAAAATTGTAAAATGGTCTTACGAATTAGCGATTTCGTTCCAATTCACATTCCAAGTAATATTTGGCATGCTAATTACGTTGCCGATTGCCAAATTGCATTATCTCTTATAGTTTCCGAGATATGGACTATCGACATCTGACAATATTGGCTCTGCTTCTAACTTGGGCCAGAATTGTAAAATGGTCTTATGAATTAGCGATTTCGTTCCAATTCACATTCCAAGTAATATTCGGCATGCTAATTACGTTGCCGATTGCCAAATTTCATTATCTCTTATAGTTTCCGAGATATGGACAATCGAAATTTTACACCTTAGAGTCTGTTTCTAACTTGGGTCAAAATTGTAAAATGGTCTTACGAATTAGCGATTTCGTTCAAATTCACATTCCAAGTAATATTCGGCATGCTAATAACGCTGCCGATTGCCAAATTGCATTATCTCTTATAGTTTCCGAGATATGGACTATCGACATCTAACAATATTGGCTCTGCTTCTAACTTGGGCCATAATTGTAAAATGGTCTTACGAATTAGCGATTTCGTTCCAATTCACATTCCAAGTAATATTCAGCATGCTAATTACGTTGCCGATTGCCAAATTGCATTATCTCTTATAGTTTCCGAGTTATGGACTATCGACATCTGACAATATTGGCTCTACTTCTAACTTGCGCCAGAATTGTAAAATGGTCTTATGAAATAGCGATTTCGCTCCAATTCACATTCCAAGTAATATTCGGCATGCTAATTACATTGCCGGTTGCCAAATTGCATTATCTCTTATAGTTTCCGAGATATGGACTATCGACATCTGACAATATTGGCTCTGCTTCTAACTTGCGCCAGAATTGTAAAATTGTCTTATGAATTAGCGATTTCGCTCCAATTCACATTCCAAGTAATATTCGGCATGCTAATTACGTTGCCGATTCCCAAATTGCATTATCTCTTATAGTTTCCGAGATATGGACAATCGAAATTTTACACCTTAGAGTCTGTTTCTAACTGGGGTCAAAATTGTAAAATGGTCTTACGAATTAGCGATTTCGTTCCAATTCACATTCCAAGTAATATTCGGCATGCTAATTACGCTGCCGATTGCCAAATTGCATTATCTCTTATGGTTTCCGAGATATGGACTATCGACATCTGACAATATTGGCTCTGCTTCTAACTTGGGCCAGAATTGTAAAATGGTCTTATGAATTAGCGATTTCGCTCCAATTCACATTCCAAGTAATATTCGGCATGCTAATTACGTTGCCGATTGCCAAATTGCATTATCTCTTATAGTTTCCGAGATATGGACAATCGAAATTTTACACCTTAGAGTCTGTTGCTAACTGGGGTCAAAATTGTAAAATGGTCTTACGAATTAGCGATTTCGTTCCAATTCACATTCCGAGTAATAGTCGGCATGCTAATTACGTTGCCGATTGCCAAATTGCATTATCTCTTATAGTTTCCGAGATATGGACTATCGACATCTGAAAATATTGGCTCTGCTTCTAACTTGGGCCAGAAGTGTAAAATGGTCTTATGAATTAGCGATTTGGTTCCAATTCACATTCCAAGTAATATTCGGCATGCTAATTACGGTGCCGATTGCCAAATTGCATTATCTCTTATAGTTTCCGAGATATGGACTATCGACATCATACAATATTGGCTCTGTTTCTAACTTGGCCCAGAATTGTAAAATGGTCTTATGAATTAGCGATTTCGCTCCAATTCACATTCCAAGTAATATTCGGCATGCTAATTACGTTGCCGATTGCCAAATTGCATTATCTCTTATAGTTTCTGAGATATGGACAATCGAAATTTTACACCTTAGAGTCTGTTTCTAACTGGGGTCAAAATTGTAAAATGGTCTTACGAATTAGCGATTTCGTTCCAATTCACATTCCAAGTAATATTTGGCATGCTAATTACGTTGCCGATTGCCAAATTGCATTATCTCTTATAGTTTCCGAGATATGGACTATCGACATCTGACAATATTGGCTCTGCTTCTAACTTGGGCCAGAATTGTAAAATGGTCTTATGAATTAGCGATTTCGTTCCAATTCACATTCCAAGTAATATTCGGCATGCTAATTACGTTGCCGATTGCCAAATTTCATTATCTCTTATAGTTTCCGTGATATGGACAATCGAAATTTTACACCTTAGAGTCTGTTTCTAACTTGGGTCAAAATTGTAAAATGGTCTTACGAATTAGCGATTTCGTTCAAATTCACATTCCAAGTAATATTCGGCATGCTAATAACGCTGCCGATTGCCAAATTGCATTATCTCTTATAGTTTCCGAGATATGGACTATCGACATCTAACAATATTGGCTCTGCTTCTAACTTGGGCCATAATTGTAAAATGGTCTTACGAATTAGCGATTTCGTTCCAATTCACATTCCAAGTAATATTCAGCATGCTAATTACGTTGCCGATTGCCAAATTGCATTATCTCTTATAGTTTCCGAGTTATGGACTATCGACATCTGACAATATTGGCTCTACTTCTAACTTGCGCCAGAATTGTAAAATGGTCTTATGAAATAGCGATTTCGCTCCAATTCACATTCCAAGTAATATTCGGCATGCTAATTACATTGCCGATTGCCAAATTGCATTATCTCTTATAGTTTCCGAGATATGGACTATCGACATCTGACAATATTGGCTCTGCTTCTAACTTGCGCCAGAATTGTAAAATTGTCTTATGAATTAGCGATTTCGCTCCAATTCACATTCCAAGTAATATTCGGCATGCTAATTACGTTGCCGATTCCCAAATTGCATTATTTCTTATAGTTTCCGAGATATGGACAATCGAAATTTTACACCTTAGAGTCTGTTTCTAACTGGGGTCAAAATTGTAAAATGGTCTTACGAATTAGCGATTTCGTTCCAATTCACATTCCAAGTAATATTCGGCATGCTAATTACGCTGCCGATTGCCAAATTGCATTATCTCTTATGGTTTCCGAGATATGGACTATCGACATCTGACAATATTGGCTCTGCTTCTAACTTGGGCCAGAATTGTAAAATGGTCTTATGAATTAGCGATTTCGCTCCAATTCACATTCCAAGTAATATTCGGCATGCTAATTACGTTGCCGATTGCCAAATTGCATTATCTCTTATAGTTTCCGAGATATGGACTATCGACATCTGAAAATATTGGCTCTGCTTCTAACTTGGGCCAGAATTGTAAAATGGTCTTATGAATTAGCGATTTGGTTCCAATTCACATTCCAAGTAATATTCGGCATGCTAATTACGTTGCCGATTGCCAAATTGCATTATCTCTTATAGTTTCCGAGATATGGACTATCGACATCTGACAATATTGGCTCTGCTTCTAACTTGGGCCAAAATTGTAAAATGGTCTTATGAATTAGCGATTTCGCTCCAATTCACATTCCAAGTAATATTCGGCATGCTAATTACGTTGCCGATTGCCAAATTGCATTATCTCTTATAGTTTCCGAGATATGGACAATCGAAATTTTACACCTTAGAGTCTGTTGCTAACTGGGGTCAAAATTGTAAAATGGTCTTACGAATTAGCGATTTCGTTCCAATTCACATTCCGAGTAATATTCGGCATGCTAATTACGTTGCCGTTTGCCAAATTGCATTATCTCTTATAGTTTCCGAGATATGGACTATCGACATATGACAATATTGGCTCTGCTTTTAACTTGGGCCAGAATTGTAAAATGGTCTTATGAATTAGCGATTTCGTTTCAATTCACATTCCAACTAATATTCGGCATGCTAATTACGTTGCCGATTGCCAAATTGCATTATCTCTTATAGTTTCCGAGATATGGACTATCGACATCTGACAATATTGGCTCTGCTTCTAATTTGGGCCAGAATAGTAAAATGGTCTTATGAATTAGCGATTTTGTTCCAATTCACATT
The DNA here is from genome assembly GCF_030347505.1 of Rhynchophorus ferrugineus. NCBI lineage: Eukaryota > Metazoa > Arthropoda > Insecta > Coleoptera > Curculionidae > Rhynchophorus > Rhynchophorus ferrugineus. Next base: position 1,200,964 of record NW_027472597.1, read on the forward strand.
CCAAGTAATAATCGGCATGCTAATTACGTTGCCGATTGCCAAATTGCATTATCTCTTATAGTTTTCGAGATATGGATAATCGAAATTTTACACCTTAGAGTCTGTTTCTAACTGGGGTCAAAATTGTAAAATGGTCTTACGAATTAGCGATTTCGTTCCAATTCACATTCCAAGTAATATTCGGCATGCTAATTACGTTGCCGATTGCCAAATTGCATTATCTCTTATAGTTTCCCAGATATGGACTATCGACATCTGACAATATTGGCTCTGCTTCTAACTTGGGCCAGAATTGTAAAATGGTCTTACGAATTAGCGATTTCGTCCCAATTCACATTCCAAGTAATATTCGGCATGCTAATTACGTTGCCGATTGCCAAATTGCATTATCTCTTATAGTTTCCGAGTTATGGACTATCGATATCTGACAATATTGGCTCTGCTTTTAACTTGGGCCAGAATTGTAAAATGGTCTTATGAATTAGCGATTTCGTTTCAATTCACATTCCAACTAATATTCGGCATGCTAATTACGTTGCCGATTGCCAAATTGCATTATCTCTTATAGTTTCCGAGATATGGACAATCGAAATTTTACACCTTAGAGTCTGTTTCTAACTGGGGTCAAAATTGTAAAATGGTCTCACGAATTAGCGATTTCGTTCTAATTCACATTAAAAGTAATATTCGGCATGCTAATTACGTTGCCGATTGCCAAATTGCATTATCTCTTGTAGTTTCCGAGATATGGATTATCGACATATGACAATATTGGCTCTGCTTCTAACTGGCGCCAGAATTGTAAAATGGTCTTATGAATTAGCGATTTCGCTCCAATTCACATTCCAAGTAATATTCGGCACGCTAATTACGTTGCCGATTGCCAAATTGCATTATCTCTTATAGTTTCCGAGTTATGGACTATCGATATCTGACAATATTGGCTCTGCTTTTAACTTGGGCCAGAATTGTAAAATGGTCTTATGAATTAGCGATTTCGTTTCAATTCACATTCCAACTAATATTCGGCATGCTAATTACGTTGCCGATTGCCAAATTGCATTATCTCTTATAGTTTCCGAGATATGGACAATCGAAATTTTACACCTTAGAGTCTGTTTCTAACTGGGGTCAAAACTGTAAAATGGTCTTACGAATTAGCGATTTCGTTCCAATTCACATTCCAAGTAATATTCGGCATGCTAATTACGTTGCCGATTGCCAAATTGCATTATCTCTTTTAGTTTCGGAGATATGGACTATCGACATCTGAAAATATTGGCTCTGCTTCTAACTTGGGCCAGAATTGTAAAATGGTCTTATGAATTAGCGATTTCGCTCCAATTCACATTCTAAGTAATATTCGGCATGCTAATTACGTTGCCGATTGCCAAATTGCATTATTTCTTATAGTTTCCGAGATATGGACTATCGACATCTGAAAATATTAGGTCTGCTTCTAACTTGGGCCAGAATTGTAAAATGGTCTTATGAATTAGCGATTTCGCTCCAATTCACATTCCAAGTAATATTCGGCATGCTAATTACGTTGCCGATTGCCAAATTGCATTATCTCTTATAGTTTCTGAGATATGGACAATCGAAATTTTACACCTTAGAGTCTGTTTCTAACTGGGGTCAAAATTGTAAAATGGCCTTACGAATTAGCGATTTCGTTCCAATTCACATTCCAAGTAATATTCGGCATGCTAATTACGTTGCCGATTGCCAAATTGCATTATCTCTTATAGTTTCCGAGATATGGACTATCGACATCTGACAATATTGGCTCTGCTTCTAATTTGGGACAGAATTGTAAAATGGTCTTATGAATTAGCGATTTCGTTCCAATTCACATTCCAAGTAATATTCGGCATGCTAATTACGTTGCCGATTGCCAAATTGCATTATCTCTTATAGCTTCCGAGATATGGACTATCGACATCTGACAATATTGGCTCTGCTTCTAACTTGCGCCAGAATTGTAAAATGGTCTTATGAATTAGCGATTTCGCTCCAATTCACATTCCAAGTAATATTCGGCATGCTAATTACGTTGCCGATTGCCAAATTGCATTATCTCTTATAGTTTCCGAGATATGGACTATCGACATATGACAATATTGGCTCTGCTTCTAACTTGCGCCAGAATTGTAAAATGGTCTTATGAATTAGCCATTTCGCTCCAATTCACATTCCAAGTAATATTCGGCATGCTAATTACGTTGCCGATTGCCAAATTGGATTATCCCTTATAGTTTCCGAGATATGGACTATCGACATCTGACAATATTGGCTCTGCTTCTAACTTGGGCCAGAATTGTAAAATGGTCTTATGAATTAGCGATTTCGTTCCAATTCACATTCCAAGTAATATTCGGCATGCTAATTACGTTGCCGATTGCATTATCTCTTATAGTTTCCGAGATATGGACAATCGAAATTTTACACCTTAGAGTCTGTTGCTAACTGGGGCAAAATTGTAAAATGGTCTTACGAATTAGCGATTTCGTTCCAATTCACATTCCGAGTAATATTCGGCATGCTAATTACGTTGCCGATTGCCAAATTGCATTATCTCTTATAGTATCCGAGATATGGACTATCGACATCTGAAAATATTGGGTCTGCTTCTAACTTGGGCCAGAATTGTAAAATGGTCTTATGAATTAGCGATTTCGCTCCAATTCACATTCCAAGTAATATTCGGCATGCTAATTACGTTGCCGATTGCCAAATTGCATTATCTCTTATAGTTTCTGAGATATGGACAATCGAAATTTTACACCTTAGAGTCTGTTTCTAACTGGGGTCAAAATTGTAAAATGGTCTTACGAATTAGCGATTTCGTTCCAATTCACATTCCAAGTAATATTTGGCATGCTAATTACGTTGCCGATTGCCAAATTGCATTATCTCTTATAGTTTCCGAGATATGGACTATCGACATCTGACAATATTGGCTCTGCTTCTAACTTGGGCCAGAATTGTAAAATGGTCTTATGAATTAGCGATTTCGTTCCAATTCACATTCCAAGTAATATTCGGCATGCTAATTACGTTGCCGATTGCCAAATTTCATTATCTCTTATAGTTTCCGAGATATGGACAATCGAAATTTTACACCTTAGAGTCTGTTTCTAACTTGGGTCAAAATTGTAAAATGGTCTTACGAATTAGCGATTTCGTTCAAATTCACATTCCAAGTAATATTCGGCATGCTAATTACGCTGCCGATTGCCAAATTGCATTATCTCTTATAGTTTCCGAGATATGGACTATCGACATCTAACAATATTGGCTCTGCTTCTAACTTGGGCCATAATTGTAAAATGGTCTTACGAATTAGCGATTTCGTTCCAATTCACATTCCAAGTAATATTCAGCATGCTAATTACGTTGCCGATTGCCAAATTGCATTATCTCTTATAGTTTCCGAGTTATGGTCTATCGACATCTGACAATATTGGCTCTACTTCTAACTTGCGCCAGAATTGTAAAATGGTCTTATGAAATAGCGATTTCGCTCCAATTCACATTCCAAGTAATATTCGGCATGCTAATTACGTTGCCGATTCCCAAATTGCATTATCTCTTATAGTTTCCGAGATATGGACAATCGAAATTTTACACCTTAGAGTCTGTTTCTAACTGGGGTCAAAATTGTAAAATGGTCTTACGAATTAGCGATTTCGTTCCAATTCACATTCCAAGTAATATTCGGCATGCTAATTACGCTGCCGATTGCCAAATTGCATTATCTCTTATGGTTTCCGAGATATGGACTATCGACATCTGACAATATTGGCTCTGCTTCTAACTTGGGCCAGAATTGTAAAATGGTCTTATGAATTAGCGATTTCGCTCCAATTCACATTCCAAGTAATATTCGGCATGCTAATTACGTTGCCGATTGCCAAATTGCATTATCTCTTATAGTTTCCGAGATATGGACAATCGAAATTTTACACCTTAGAGTCTGTTGCTAACTGGGGTCAAAATTGTAAAATGGTCTTACGAATTAGCGATTTCGTTCCAATTCACATTCCGAGTAATATTCGGCATGCTAATTACGTTGCCGATTGCCAAATTGCATTATCTCTTATAGTTTCCGAGATATGGACTATCGACATCTGAAAATATTGGCTCTGCTTCTAACTTGGGCCAAAATTGTAAAATGGTCTTATGAATTAGCGATTTGGTTCCAATTCACATTCCAAGTAATATTCGGCATGCTAATTACGTTGCCGATTGCCAAATTGCATTATCTCTTATAGTTTCCGAGATATGGACTATCGACATCATACAATATTGGCTCTGTTTCTAACTTGGCCCAGAATTGTAAAATGGTCTTATGAATTAGCGATTTCGCTCCAATTCACATTCCAAGTAATATTCGGCATGCTAATTACGTTGCCGATTGCCAAATTGTATTTTTTCTTATAGTTTCCGAGATATGGACTATCGATATCTGACAATATTGGCTCTGCTTCTAACTTGGGCCAAAATTGTAAAATGGTCTTATGAATTAGCGATTTCGTTCCAATTTACATTCCAAGTAATATTCGGCATGCTAATTACGTTGTCGATTACCAAATTGCATTATCTCTTATAGTTTCCGAGATATGGACTATCGACATCTGACAATATTGGCTCTGCTTCTAACTTGCGCCAGAATTGTAAAATGGTCTTATGAATTAGCGATTTCGCTCCAATTCACATTCCAAGTAATATTCAGCATGCTAATTACGCTTCCGATTGCCAAATTGCATTATCTCTTATAGTTTCCGAGATATGGACAATCGAAATTTTACACCTTAGAGTCTGTTTCTAACTGGGGTCAAAATTGTAAAATGGTCTTACGAATTAGCGATTTCGTTCAAATTCACATTCCAAGTAATATTCGGCATGCTAATTACGTTGCCGATTGCCAAATTGCATTATCTCTTATAGTTTCCGAGATATGGACTATCGACATCTGACAATATTGGCTCTGCTTCTAACTTGCGCCAGAATTGTAAAATGGTCTTATGAATTAGCGATTTCGCTCCAATTCACATTCCAAGTAATATTCGGCATGCTAATTACGTTGCCGATTGCCAAATTGCATTATCTCTTATAGTTTCCGAGATATGGACTATCGACATCTGACAATATTGGCTCTGCTTTTAACTTGGGCCAGAATTGTAAAATGGTCTTATGAATTAGCGATTTCGTTCCAATTCACATTCCAACTAATATTCGGCATGCTAATTACGTTGCCGATTCCCAAATTGCATTATCTCTTATAGTTTCCGAGATATGGACTATCGACATCTGACAATATTGGCTCTGCTTCTAATTTGGGCCAGAATAGTAAAATGGTCTTATGAATTAGCGATTTGGTTCCAATTCTCATTCCAAGTAATATTCGGCATGCTAATTACGTTCCGAGATATGGACTATCGACATCATACAATATTGGCTCTGTTTCTAACTTGGCCCAGAATTGTAAAATGGTCTTATGAATTAGCGATTTCGCTCCAATTCACATTCCAAGTAATATTCGGCATGCTAATTACGTTGCCGATTGCCAAATTGCATTATCTCTTATAGTTTCCGAGATATGGACAATCGAAATTTTACACCTTAGAGTCTGTTGCTAGCTGGGGCCAAAATTGTAAAATGGTCTTACGAATTAGCGATTTCGTTCCAATTCACATTCCGAGTAATATTCGGCATGCTAATTACGTTGCCGATTGCCAAATTGCATTATCTCTTATAGTTTCCGAGATATGGACTATCGACATCATACAATATTGGCTCTGTTTCTAACTTGGCCCAGAATTGTAAAATGGTCTTATGAATTAGCGATTTCGTTTCAATTCACATTCCAACTAATATTCGGCATGCTAATTACGTTGCCGATTCCCAAATTGCATTATCTCTTATAGTTTCCGAGATATGGACTATCGACATCTGACAATATTGGCTCTGCTCCTAATTTGGGCCAGAATAGTAAAATGGTCTTATGAATTAGCGATTTCGTTCCAATTCACATTCCAAGTAATATTCGGCATGCTAATTACGTTGCCGATTGCCAAATTGCATTATCTCTTATAGTTTCCGAGATATGGACAATCGAAATTTTACACCTTAGAGTCTGTTTCTAACTGGGGTCAAAATTGTAAAATGGTCTTACGAATTAGCGATTTCGTTCCAATTCACATTCCAAGTAATATTCGGCATGCTAATTACGTTGCCGATTGCCAAATTGCATTATCTCTTATAGTTTCCGAGATATGGACTATCGACATCTGACAATATTGGCTCTGCTTCTAACTTGGGCCAGAATTGTAAAATGGTCTTACGAATTAGCGATTTCGTCCCAATTCACATTCCAAGTAATATTCATTCGGCATGCTAATTACGTTGCCGATTGCCAAATTGCATTATCTCTTATAGTTTCCGAGATATGGACTATCGACATCTGACAATATTGGCTCTGCTTTTAACTTGGGCCAGAATTGTAAAATGGTCTTATGAATTGGCGATTTCGTTTCAATTCACATTCCAACTAATATTCGGCATGCTAATTACGTTGCCGATTGCCAAATTGCATTATCTCTTATAGTTTCCGAGATATGGACTATCGACATCTGACAATATTGGCTCTGCTTCTAATTTGGGCCAGAATAGTAAAATGGTCTTATGAATTAGCGATTTCGTTCCAATTCACATTCCAAGTAATATTCGGCATGCTAATTACGTTGCCGATTGCCAAATTGCATTATCTCTTATAGTTTCCGAGATATGGACAATCGAAATTTTACACCTTAGAGTCTGTTTCTAACTGGGGTTAAAATTGTAAAATGGTCTTACAAATTGGCGATTTCGTTCCAATTCACATTCCAAGTAATATTCGGCATGCTAATTACGTTGCCGATTGCCAAATTGCATTATCTCTTATAGTTTCCGAGATATGGACTATCGACATCTGACAATATTGGCTCTGCTTCTAACTTGGGCCAGAATTGTAAAATGGTCTTACGAATTAGCGATTTCGTCCCAATTTACATTCCAAGTAATATTCGGCATGCTAATTACGTTGCCGATTGCCAAATTGCATTATCTCTTATAGTTTCCGAGATATGGACTATCGACATCTGACAATATTGGCTCTGCTTTTAACTTGGGCCAGAATGTAAAATGGTCTTACGAATTAGCGATTTCGTCCCAATTCACATTCCAAGTAATATTCGGCATGCTAATTACGTTGCCGATTGCCAAATTGCATTATCTCTTATAGTTTCCGAGATATGGACTATCGACATCTGACAATATTGGCTCTGCTTCTAACTTGGGCCAGAATTGTAAAATGGTCTTACGAATTAGCGATTTCGTCCCAATTCACATTCCAAGTAATATTCATTCGGCATGCTAATTACGTTGCCGATTGCCAAATTGCATTATCTCTTATAGTTTCCGAGATATGGACTATCGACATCTGACAATATTGGCTCTGCTTTTAACTTGGGCCAGAATTGTAAAATGGTCTTATGAATTAGCGATTTCGTTTCAATTCACATTCCAACTAATATTCGGCATGCTAATTACGTTGCCGATTGCCAAATTGCATTATCTCTTATAGTTTCCGAGATATGGACTATCGACATCTGACAATATTGGCTCTGCTTCTAATTTGGGCCAGAATAGTAAAATGGTCGTATGAATTAGCGATTTTGTTCCAATTCACATTCCAAGTAATAATCGGCATGCTAATTACGTTGCCGATTGCCAAATTGCATTATCTCTTACAGTTTTCGAGATATGGACAATCGAAATTTTACACCTTAGAGTCTGTTTCTAACTGGGGTCAAAATTGTAAAATGGTCTTACGAATTAGCGATTTCGTTCCAATTCACATTCCAAGTAATATTCGGCATGCTAATTACGTTGCCGATTGCCAAATTGCATTATCTCTTATAGTTTCCCAGATATGGACTATCGACATCTGACAATATTGGCTCTGCTTCTAACTTGGGCCAGAATTGTAAAATGGTCTTACGAATTAGCGATTTCGTCCCAATTCACATTCCAAGTAATATTCGGCATGCTAATTACGTTGCCGATTGCCAAATTGCATTATCTCTTATAGTTTCCGAGTTATGGACTATCGACATCTGACAATATTGGCTCTGCTTTTAACTTGGGCCAGAATTGTAAAATGGTCTTATGAATTAGCGATTTCGTTTCAATTCACATTCCAACTAATATTCGGCATGCTAATTACGTTGCCGATTGCCAAATTGCATTATCTCTTGTAGTTTCCGAGATATGGACTATCGACATCTGAAAATATTGGCTCTGCTTCTAACTTGGGCCAGAATTGTAAAATGGTCTTATGAATTAGCGATTTCGCTCCAATTCACATTCTAAGTAATATTCGGCATGCTAATTACGTTGCCGATTGCCAAATTGCATTATTTCTTATAGTTTCCGAGATATGGACTATCGACATCTGAAAATATTAGGTCTGCTTCTAACTTGGGCCAGAATTGTAAAATGGTCTTATGAATTAGCGATTTCGCTCCAGTTCACATTCCAAGTAATATTCGGCATGCTAATTATGTTGCCGATTGCCAAATTGCATTATCTCTTGTAGTTTCCGAGATATGGACTATCGACATCTGAAAATATTGGCTCTGCTTCTAACTTGGGCCAGAATTGTAAAATGGTCTTATGAATTAGCGATTTCGCTCCAATTCACATTCTAAGTAACATTCGGCATGCTAATTACGTTGCCGATTGCCAAATTGCATTATTTCTTATAGTTTCCGAGATATGGACTATCGACATCTGAAAATATTAGGTCTGCTTCTAACTTGGGCCAGAATTGTAAAATGGTCTTATGAATTAGCGATTTCGTTCCAATTCACATTCCAAGTAATATTTGGCATGCTAATTACGTTGCCGATTGCCAAATTGCATTATCTCTTGTAGTTTCCGAGATATGGACTATCGACATCTGAAAATATTGGCTCTGCTTCTAACTTGGGCCAGAATTGTAAAATGGTCTTATGAATTAGCGATTTCGCTCCAATTCATATTCTAAGTAATATTCGGCATGCTAATTACGTTGCCGATTGCCAAATTGCATTATTTCTTATAGTTTCCGAGATATGGACTATCGACATCTGAAAATATTAGGTCTGCTTCTAACTTTTGCCAGAATTGTAAAATGGTCTTATGAAATAGCGATTTCGCTCCAGTTCACATTCCAAGTAATATTCGGCATGCTAATTATGTTGCCGATTGCCAAATTGCATTATCTCTTATAGTTTCCGAGATATGGACTATCGACATCTGACAATATTGGCTCTGCTTCTAATTTGGGCCAGAATTGTAAAATGGTCTTATGAATTAGCGATTTCGTTCCAATTCACATTCCAAGTAATATTCGGCATGCTAATTACGTTGCCGATGGCCAAATTGCATTATCTCTTATAGTTTCCGAGATATGGACTATCGACATCTGACAATATTGGCTCTGCTTCTAACTTGCGCCAGAATTGTAAAATGGTCTTATGAATTAGCGATTTCGCTCCAATTCACATTCCAAGTAATATTCGGCATGCTAATTACGTTGCCGATTGCCAAATTGCATTATCTCTTATAGTTTCCGAGATATGAACTATCGATATCTGACAATATTGGCTCTGCTTCTAACTTGCGCCAGAATTGTAAAATTGTCTTATGAATTAGCGATTTCGCTCCAATTCACATTCCAAGTAATATTCGGCATGCTAATTACGTTGCCGGTTGCCAAATTGCATTATTTCTTATAGTTTCCGAGATATGGGCAATCGAAATATTACACCTTAGAATCTGTTTCTAACTGGGGTCAAAATTGTAAAATGGTCTTATGAATTAGCGACTTCGCTCCAATTCACATTCCAAGTAATATTTGTCATGCTAATTACGTTGCCGATTGCCAAATTGCATTATCTCTTATAGTTTCCGAGATATGAACTATCGACATCTGACAATATTGGCTCTGCTTCTAACTTGCGCCAGAATTGTAAAATGGTCTTATGAATTAGCGATTTCGCTCCAATTCACATTCCAAGTAATATTCGGCATGCTAATTACGTTGACGATTGCCAAATTGCATTATCTCTTATAGTTTCCGAGATATGGACTATCGACATCTGATAATATTGGCTCTGCTTCTAACTTGGGCCAGAATTGTAAAATGGTCTTATGAATTAGCGATTTGGCTCCAATTCACATTCCAAGTAATATTCGGCATGCTAATTACGTTGCCGATTGCCAAATTGCATTATCTCTTATAGTTTCCGAGATATGGGCAATCGAAATTTTACACCTTAGAGTCTGTTTCTAACTGGGGTCAAAATTGTAAAATGGTCTTATGAATTAGCGATTTCGTTCCAATTCACATTCCAAGTAATATTCGGCATGCTAATTACGTTGCCGATTGCCAAATTGCATTATCTCTTATAGTTTTCGAGATATGGACAATCGAAATTTTACACCTTAGAGTCTGTTTCTAACTGGAGTCAAAATTGTAAAATGGTCTTAAGAATTAGCGATTTCGTTCCTATTCACATTATAAGTAATATTCGGCATGCTAATTACGCTGCCGATTGCCAAATTGCATTATCTCTTATAGTTTCCGAGATATGGACTATCGACATCTGACAATATTGGCTCTGCTTCTAACTTGCGCCAGAATTGTAAAATGGTCTTATGAATTAGCGATTTCGCTCCAATTCACATTCCAAGTAATATTCGGCATGCTAATTACTTTGCCGATTGCCAAATTGCATTATCTCTTATAGTTTCCGAGATATGGACTATCGACATCTGATAATATTGGCTCTGCTTCTAACTTGGGCCAGAATTGTAAAATGGTCTTATGAATTAGCGATTTCGTTCCAATTCACATTCCAAGTAATATTCGGCATGCTAATTACGCTGCCGATTACCAAATTGCATTATCTCTTATAGTTTCCGAGATATGGACAATCGAAATTTTACACCTTAGAGTCTGTTTCTAACTGGGGTTAAAATTGTAAAATGGTCTTACGAATTAGCGATTTCGTTCCAATTCACATTGCAAGTAATATTCGGCTTGCTAATTACGCTGCCGATTGCCAAATTGCATTATCTCTTATAGTTTCTGAGATATGGACTATCGACATCTAACAATATTGGCTCAGCTTCTAACTTGGGCCAGAATTGTAAAATGGTCTTACGAATTAGCGATTTCGTTCCAATTCACATTCCAAGTAATATTCGGCATGCTAATTACGTTGCCGATTGCCAAATTGCATTATCTCTTATAGTTTCCGAGATATGGACTATCGACATCTGACAATATTGTCTCTGCTTCTAACTTGGACCAGAATTGTAAAATGGTCTTATAAATTAGCGATTTCGCTCCAATTCACATTCCAAGTAATATTCGGCATGTTAATTACGTTGCCGATTGCCAAATTGCATTATCTCTTATAGTTTCCGAGATATGGACTATCGACATCTGACAACATTGGCTCTGCTTCTAACTTGCGCCAGAATTGTAAAATGGCCTTATGAATTAGCGATTTGGCTCCAATTCACATTCGAAGTAATATTTGGCATGCTAATTACGTTGCCGTTTGCCAAATTGCATTATCTCTTATAGTTTCCGAGATATGGGCAATCGAAATTTTACACCTTAGAGTCTGTTTCTAACTGGAGTCAAAATTGTAAAATGGTCTTAAGAATTAGCGATTTCGTTCCAATTCACATTATAAGTAATATTCGGCATGCTAATTACGCTGCCGATTGCCAAATTGCATTATCTCTTATAGTTTCCGAGATATGGACTATCGACATCTGACAATATTGGCTCTGCTTCTAACTTGCGCCAGAATTGTAAAATGGTCTTATGAATTAGCGATTTCGCTCCAATTCACATTCCAAGTAATATTCAGCATGCTAATTACGCTGCCGATTGCCAAATTGCATTATCTCTTATAGTTTCCGAGATATGGACTATCGACATCTAACAATATTGGCTCTGCTTCTAACTTGGGCCAGAATTGTAAAATGGTCTTATGAATTAGCGATTTCGTTCCAATTCACATTCCAAGTAATATTCGGCATGCTAATTACGTTGCCGATTACCAAATTGCATTATCTCTTATAGTTTCCGAGATATGGACAATCGAAATTTTACACCTTAGAGTCTGTTTCTAACTGGGGTCAAAATTGTAAAATGGTCTTACGAATTAGCGATTTCGTTCCAATTCACATTGCAAGTAATATTCGGCTTGCTAATTACGCTGCCGATTGCCAAATTGCATTATCTCTTATAGTTTCCGAGATATGGACTATCGACATCTAACAATATTGGCTCAGCTTCTAACTTGGGCCAGAATTGTAAAATGGTCTTACGAATTAGCGATTTCGTTCCAATTCACATTCCAAGTAATATTCGGAATGCTAATTACGTTGCCGATTGCCAAATTGCATTATCTCTTATAGTTTCCGAGATATGGACTATCGACATCTGACAATATTGGCTCTGCTTCTAACTTGCGCCAGAATTGTAAAATGGTCTTATGAATTAGCGATTTGGCTCCAATTCACATTCCAAGTAATATTCGGCATACTAATTACGTTGCCGATTGCCAAATTGCATTATCTCTTATAGTTTCCGAGATATGGACAATCGAAATTTTACACCTTAGAGTCTGTTTCTAACTGGGGTCAAAATTGTAAAATGGTCTTACGAATTAGCGATTTCGTTCCAATTCACATTCCAAGTAATATTCGGCATGCTAATTACGCTGCCGATTGCCAAATTGCATTATCTCTTATAGTTTCCGAGATATGGAATATCGACATCTAACAATATTGGCTCTGCTTCTAACTTGGGCCAGAATTGTAAAATGGTCTTACGAGATAACGATTTCGTTCCAATTCACATTCCAAGTAATATTCGGCATGCTAATTACGTTGCCGATTGCCAAATTGCATTATCTCTTATAGTTTCCGAGATATGGACTATCGACATCTGACAATATTGGCTCTGCCAACTTGGGCCAGAATTGTAAAATGGCCTTATAAATTAGCGATTTCGCTCCAATTCACATTCCAAGTAATATTCGGCATGCTAATTACGTTGCCGATTGCCAAATTGCATTATCTCTTATAGTTTCCGAGATATGGACAATCGAAATTTTACACCTTAGAGTCTGTTGCTAACTGGGGTCAAAATTGTAAAATGGTCTTACGAATTAGCGATTTCGTTCCAATTCACATTCCGAGTAATATTCGGCATGCTAATTACGTTGCCGATTGCCAAATTGCATTATCTCTTATAGTTTCCGAGATATGGACTATCGACATCTGACAATATTGGCTCTGCTTCTAACTTGGGCCAGAATTGTAAAATGGTCTTATGAATTAGCGATTTCGCTCCAATTCACATTCCAAGTAATATTCGGCATGCTAATTACGTTGCCGATTGCCAAATTGCATTATCTCTTATAGTTACCGAGATATGGACTATCGACATCTAACAATATTGGCTCTGCTTCTAACTTGGGCCAGAATTGTAAAATGGTCTTATGAATTAGCGATTTGGTTCCAATTCACATTCCAAGTAATATTCGGCATGCTAATTACGTTGCCGATTGCCAAATTGCATTATCTCTTATAGTTTCCGAGATATGGACTATCGACATCTGACAATATTGGCTCTGCTTCTAACTTGCGCCAGAATTGTAAAATGGTCTTATGAATTAGCGATTTGGCTCCAATTCACATTCCAAGTAATATTCGGCATACTAATTACGTTGCCGATTGCCAAATTGCATTATCTCTTATAGTTTCCGAGATATGGACAATCGAAATTTTACACCTTAGAGTCTGTTTCTAACTGGGGTCAAAATTGTAAAATGGTCTTACGAATTAGCGATTTCGTTCCAATTCACATTCCAAGTAATATTCGGCATGCTAATTACGCTGCCGATTGCCAAATTGCATTATCTCTTATAGTTTCCGAGATATGGAATATCGACATCTAACAATATTGGCTCTGCTTCTAACTTGGGCCAGAATTGTAAAATGGTCTTACGAGATAACGATTTCGTTCCAATTCACATTCCAAGTAATATTCGGCATGCTAATTACGTTGCCGATTGCCAAATTGCATTATCTCTTATAGTTTCCGAGATATGGACTATCGACATCTGACAATATTGGCTCTGCCAACTTGGGCCAGAATTGTAAAATGGCCTTATAAATTAGCGATTTCGCTCCAATTCACATTCCAAGTAATATTCGGCATGCTAATTACGTTGCCGATTGCCAAATTGCATTATCTCTTATAGTTTCCGAGATATGGACTATCGACATCTGACAATATTGGCTCTCCTTCTAACTTGCGCCAGAATTGTAAAATGGTCTTAAGAATTAGCGATTTGGCTCCAATTCACATTCCAAGTAATATTCGGCATGCTAATTACGTTGCTGATTGCCAAATTGCATTATCTCTTATAGTTTCCGAGATATGGGCAATCGAAATTTTACACCTTAGAGTCTGTTTCTAACTGGGGTCAAAATTGTAAAATGGTTTTAAGAATTAGCGATTTCGTTCCAATTCACATTCCAAGTAATATTCGGCATGCTAATTACGCTGCCGATTGCCAAATTACATTATCTCTTATAGTTTCCGAGATATGGACTATCGACATCTGAAAATATTGGCTCTGCTTCTAATTTGGGCCAGAATAGTTAAATGGTCTTATGAATTAGCGATTTCGTTCCAATTCACATTCCAAGTAATATTCGGCATGCTAATTACGTCGCCGATTGCCAAATTGCATTATCTCTTATAGTTTCCGAGATATGGACTATCGACATCTGACAATATTGGCTCTGCTTCTAACTTGCGCCAGAATTGTAAAATGGTCTTATGAATTAGCGATTTCGTTCCAATTCACATTCCAAGTAATATTCGGCATGCTAATTACGTTGCCGATTGCCAAATTGCATTATCTCTTATAGTTTCCGAGATATGGACAATCGAAATTTTACACCTTAGAGTCTGTTTCTAACTGGGGTCAAAATTGTAAAATGGTCTTACGAATTAGCGATTTCGTTTCAATTCACATTCCAACTAATATTCGGCATGCTAATTACGTTGCCGATTGCCAAATTGCATTATCTCTTATAGTTTCCGAGATATGGACTATCGACATCTGAAAATATTGGCTCTGCTTCTAATTTGGGCCAGAATAGTTAAATGGTCTTATGAATTAGCGATTTCGTTCCAATTCACATTCCAAGTAATATTCGGCATGCTAATTACGTTGCCGATTGCCAAATTGCATTATCTCTTATAGTTTCCGAGATATGGACTATGGACATCTGACAATATTGGCTCTGCTTCTAACTTGGGCCAGAATTGTAAAATGGTCTTACAAATTAGCGATTTCGTCCCAATTCACATTCCAAGTAATATTCATTCGGCATGCTAATTACGTTGCCGATTGCCAAATTGCATTATCTCTTATAGTTTCCGAGATATGGATAATCGAAATTTTACACCTTAGAGTCTGTTTCTAACTGGGGTCAAAATTGTAAAATGGTCTTACGAATTAGAGATTTCGTTCCAATTCACATTCCAAGTAATATTCGGCATGCTAATTACGTTGCCGATTGCCAAATTGCATTATCTCTTATAGTTTCCGAGATATGGACTATCGACATATGACAATATTGGCTCTGCTTCTAACTTGCGCCAGAATTGTAAAATGGTCTTATGAATTAGCGATTTCGCTCCAATTCACATTCCAAGTAATATTCGGCATGCTAATTACGTTGCCGATTGCCAAATTGCATTATCCCTTATAGTTTCCGAGATATGGACTATCGACATCTGACAATATTGGCTCTGCTTCTAACTTGGGCCAGAATTGTAAAATGGTCTTATGAATTAGCGATTTCGTTCCAATTCACATTCCAAGTAATATTCGGCATGCTAATTACGTTGCCGATTGCCAAATTGCATTATCTCTTATAGTTTCCGAGATATGGACAATCGAAATTTTACACCTTAGAGTCTGTTGCTAACTGGGGTCAAAATTGTAAAATGGTCTTACGAATTAGCGATTTCGTTCCAATTCACATTCCGAGTAATATTCGGCATGCTAATTACGTTGCCGATTGCCAAATTGCATTATCTCTTATAGTTTCCGAGATATGGACTATCGACATCATACAATATTGGCTCTGTTTCTAACTTGGCCCAGAATTGTAAAATGGTCTTATGAATTAGCGATTTCGTTTCAATTCACATTCCAACTAATATTCGGCATGCTAATTACGTTGCCGATTCCCAAATTGCATTATCTCTTATAGTTTCCGAGATATGGACTATCGACATCTGACAATATTGGCTCTGCTCCTAATTTGGGCCAGAATAGTAAAATGGTCTTATGAATTAGCGATTTCGTTCCAATTCACATTCCAAGTAATATTCGGCATGCTAATTACGTTGCCGATTGCCAAATTGCATTATCTCTTATAGTTTCCGAGATATGGACAATCGAAATTTTACACCTTAGAGTCTGTTTCTAACTGGGGTCAAAATTGTAAAATGGTCTTACGAATTAGCGATTTCGTTCCAATTCACATTCCAAGTAATATTCGGCATGCTAATTACGTTGCCGATTGCCAAATTGCATTATCTCTTATAGTTTCCGAGATATGGACTATCGACATCTGACAATATTGGCTCTGCTTCTAACTTGGGCCAGAATTGTAAAATGGTCTTACGAATTAGCGATTTCGTCCCAATTCACATTCCAAGTAATATTCATTCGGCATGCTAATTACGTTGCCGATTGCCAAATTGCATTATCTCTTATAGTTTCCGAGATATGGACTATCGACATCTGACAATATTGGCTCTGCTTTTAACTTGGGCCAGAATTGTAAAATGGTCTTATGAATTGGCGATTTCGTTTCAATTCACATTCCAACTAATATTCGGCATGCTAATTACGTTGCCGATTGCCAAATTGCATTATCTCTTATAGTTTCCGAGATATGGACTATCGACATCTGACAATATTGGCTCTGCTTCTAATTTGGGCCAGAATAGTAAAATGGTCTTATGAATTAGCGATTTCGTTCCAATTCACATTCCAAGTAATATTCGGCATGCTAATTACGTTGCCGATTGCCAAATTGCATTATCTCTTATAGTTTCCGAGATATGGACAATCGAAATTTTACACCTTAGAGTCTGTTTCTAACTGGGGTTAAAATTGTAAAATGGTCTTACAAATTGGCGATTTCGTTCCAATTCACATTCCAAGTAATATTCGGCATGCTAATTACGTTGCCGATTGCCAAATTGCATTATCTCTTATAGTTTCCGAGATATGGACTATCGACATCTGACAATATTGGCTCTGCTTCTAACTTGGGCCAGAATTGTAAAATGGTCTTACGAATTAGCGATTTCGTCCCAATTTACATTCCAAGTAATATTCGGCATGCTAATTACGTTGCCGATTGCCAAATTGCATTATCTCTTATAGTTTCCGAGATATGGACTATCGACATCTGACAATATTGGCTCTGCTTTTAACTTGGGCCAGAATGTAAAATGGTCTTACGAATTAGCGATTTCGTCCCAATTCACATTCCAAGTAATATTCGGCATGCTAATTACGTTGCCGATTGCCAAATTGCATTATCTCTTATAGTTTCCGAGATATGGACTATCGACATCTGACAATATTGGCTCTGCTTCTAACTTGGGCCAGAATTGTAAAATGGTCTTACGAATTAGCGATTTCGTCCCAATTCACATTCCAAGTAATATTCATTCGGCATGCTAATTACGTTGCCGATTGCCAAATTGCATTATCTCTTATAGTTTCCGAGATATGGACTATCGACATCTGACAATATTGGCTCTGCTTTTAACTTGGGCCAGAATTGTAAAATGGTCTTATGAATTAGCGATTTCGTTTCAATTCACATTCCAACTAATATTCGGCATGCTAATTACGTTGCCGATTGCCAAATTGCATTATCTCTTATAGTTTCCGAGATATGGACTATCGACATCTGACAATATTGGCTCTGCTTCTAATTTGGGCCAGAATAGTAAAATGGTCGTATGAATTAGCGATTTTGTTCCAATTCACATTCCAAGTAATAATCGGCATGCTAATTACGTTGCCGATTGCCAAATTGCATTATCTCTTACAGTTTTCGAGATATGGACAATCGAAATTTTACACCTTAGAGTCTGTTTCTAACTGGGGTCAAAATTGTAAAATGGTCTTACGAATTAGCGATTTCGTTCCAATTCACATTCCAAGTAATATTCGGCATGCTAATTACGTTGCCGATTGCCAAATTGCATTATCTCTTATAGTTTCCCAGATATGGACTATCGACATCTGACAATATTGGCTCTGCTTCTAACTTGGGCCAGAATTGTAAAATGGTCTTACGAATTAGCGATTTCGTCCCAATTCACATTCCAAGTAATATTCGGCATGCTAATTACGTTGCCGATTGCCAAATTGCATTATCTCTTATAGTTTCCGAGTTATGGACTATCGACATCTGACAATATTGGCTCTGCTTTTAACTTGGGCCAGAATTGTAAAATGGTCTTATGAATTAGCGATTTCGTTTCAATTCACATTCCAACTAATATTCGGCATGCTAATTACGTTGCCGATTGCCAAATTGCATTATCTCTTGTAGTTTCCGAGATATGGACTATCGACATCTGAAAATATTGGCTCTGCTTCTAACTTGGGCCAGAATTGTAAAATGGTCTTATGAATTAGCGATTTCGCTCCAATTCACATTCTAAGTAATATTCGGCATGCTAATTACGTTGCCGATTGCCAAATTGCATTATTTCTTATAGTTTCCGAGATATGGACTATCGACATCTGAAAATATTAGGTCTGCTTCTAACTTGGGCCAGAATTGTAAAATGGTCTTATGAATTAGCGATTTCGCTCCAGTTCACATTCCAAGTAATATTCGGCATGCTAATTATGTTGCCGATTGCCAAATTGCATTATCTCTTGTAGTTTCCGAGATATGGACTATCGACATCTGAAAATATTGGCTCTGCTTCTAACTTGGGCCAGAATTGTAAAATGGTCTTATGAATTAGCGATTTCGCTCCAATTCACATTCTAAGTAACATTCGGCATGCTAATTACGTTGCCGATTGCCAAATTGCATTATTTCTTATAGTTTCCGAGATATGGACTATCGACATCTGAAAATATTAGGTCTGCTTCTAACTTGGGCCAGAATTGTAAAATGGTCTTATGAATTAGCGATTTCGTTCCAATTCACATTCCAAGTAATATTTGGCATGCTAATTACGTTGCCGATTGCCAAATTGCATTATCTCTTGTAGTTTCCGAGATATGGACTATCGACATCTGAAAATATTGGCTCTGCTTCTAACTTGGGCCAGAATTGTAAAATGGTCTTATGAATTAGCGATTTCGCTCCAATTCACATTCTAAGTAATATTCGGCATGCTAATTACGTTGCCGATTGCCAAATTGCATTATTTCTTATAGTTTCCGAGATATGGACTATCGACATCTGAAAATATTAGGTCTGCTTCTAACTTTTGCCAGAATTGTAAAATGGTCTTATGAAATAGCGATTTCGCTCCAGTTCACATTCCAAGTAATATTCGGCATGCTAATTATGTTGCCGATTGCCAAATTGCATTATCTCTTATAGTTTCCGAGATATGGACTATCGACATCTGACAATATTGGCTCTGCTTCTAATTTGGGCCAGAATTGTAAAATGGTCTTATGAATTAGCGATTTCGTTCCAATTCACATTCCAAGTAATATTCGGCATGCTAATTACGTTGCCGATGGCCAAATTGCATTATCTCTTATAGTTTCCGAGATATGGACTATCGACATCTGACAATATTGGCTCTGCTTCTAACTTGCGCCAGAATTGTAAAATGGTCTTATGAATTAGCGATTTCGCTCCAATTCACATTCCAAGTAATATTCGGCATGCTAATTACGTTGCCGATTGCCAAATTGCATTATCTCTTATAGTTTCCGAGATATGAACTATCGATATCTGACAATATTGGCTCTGCTTCTAACTTGCGCCAGAATTGTAAAATTGTCTTATGAATTAGCGATTTCGCTCCAATTCACATTCCAAGTAATATTCGGCATGCTAATTACGTTGCCGGTTGCCAAATTGCATTATTTCTTATAGTTTCCGAGATATGGGCAATCGAAATATTACACCTTAGAATCTGTTTCTAACTGGGGTCAAAATTGTAAAATGGTCTTATGAATTAGCGACTTCGCTCCAATTCACATTCCAAGTAATATTTGTCATGCTAATTACGTTGCCGATTGCCAAATTGCATTATCTCTTATAGTTTCCGAGATATGAACTATCGACATCTGACAATATTGGCTCTGCTTCTAACTTGCGCCAGAATTGTAAAATGGTCTTATGAATTAGCGATTTCGCTCCAATTCACATTCCAAGTAATATTCGGCATGCTAATTACGTTGACGATTGCCAAATTGCATTATCTCTTATAGTTTCCGAGATATGGACTATCGACATCTGATAATATTGGCTCTGCTTCTAACTTGGGCCAGAATTGTAAAATGGTCTTATGAATTAGCGATTTGGCTCCAATTCACATTCCAAGTAATATTCGGCATGCTAATTACGTTGCCGATTGCCAAATTGCATTATCTCTTATAGTTTCCGAGATATGGGCAATCGAAATTTTACACCTTAGAGTCTGTTTCTAACTGGGGTCAAAATTGTAAAATGGTCTTATGAATTAGCGATTTCGTTCCAATTCACATTCCAAGTAATATTCGGCATGCTAATTACGTTGCCGATTGCCAAATTGCATTATCTCTTATAGTTTTCGAGATATGGACAATCGAAATTTTACACCTTAGAGTCTGTTTCTAACTGGAGTCAAAATTGTAAAATGGTCTTAAGAATTAGCGATTTCGTTCCTATTCACATTATAAGTAATATTCGGCATGCTAATTACGCTGCCGATTGCCAAATTGCATTATCTCTTATAGTTTCCGAGATATGGACTATCGACATCTGACAATATTGGCTCTGCTTCTAACTTGCGCCAGAATTGTAAAATGGTCTTATGAATTAGCGATTTCGCTCCAATTCACATTCCAAGTAATATTCGGCATGCTAATTACTTTGCCGATTGCCAAATTGCATTATCTCTTATAGTTTCCGAGATATGGACTATCGACATCTGATAATATTGGCTCTGCTTCTAACTTGGGCCAGAATTGTAAAATGGTCTTATGAATTAGCGATTTCGTTCCAATTCACATTCCAAGTAATATTCGGCATGCTAATTACGCTGCCGATTACCAAATTGCATTATCTCTTATAGTTTCCGAGATATGGACAATCGAAATTTTACACCTTAGAGTCTGTTTCTAACTGGGGTTAAAATTGTAAAATGGTCTTACGAATTAGCGATTTCGTTCCAATTCACATTGCAAGTAATATTCGGCTTGCTAATTACGCTGCCGATTGCCAAATTGCATTATCTCTTATAGTTTCTGAGATATGGACTATCGACATCTAACAATATTGGCTCAGCTTCTAACTTGGGCCAGAATTGTAAAATGGTCTTACGAATTAGCGATTTCGTTCCAATTCACATTCCAAGTAATATTCGGCATGCTAATTACGTTGCCGATTGCCAAATTGCATTATCTCTTATAGTTTCCGAGATATGGACTATCGACATCTGACAATATTGTCTCTGCTTCTAACTTGGACCAGAATTGTAAAATGGTCTTATAAATTAGCGATTTCGCTCCAATTCACATTCCAAGTAATATTCGGCATGTTAATTACGTT
This sequence comes from Rhynchophorus ferrugineus, assembly GCF_030347505.1. Lineage (NCBI taxonomy): Eukaryota > Metazoa > Arthropoda > Insecta > Coleoptera > Curculionidae > Rhynchophorus > Rhynchophorus ferrugineus. Next base: position 1,222,933 of record NW_027472597.1, read on the forward strand.
GCCGATTGCCAAATTGCATTATCTCTTATAGTTTCCGAGATATGGACTATCGACATCTGACAACATTGGCTCTGCTTCTAACTTGCGCCAGAATTGTAAAATGGCCTTATGAATTAGCGATTTGGCTCCAATTCACATTCGAAGTAATATTTGGCATGCTAATTACGTTGCCGTTTGCCAAATTGCATTATCTCTTATAGTTTCCGAGATATGGGCAATCGAAATTTTACACCTTAGAGTCTGTCTCTAACTGGAGTCAAAATTGTAAAATGGTCTTAAGAATTAGCGATTTCGTTCCAATTCACATTATAAGTAATATTCGGCATGCTAATTACGCTGCCGATTGCCAAATTGCATTATCTCTTATAGTTTCCGAGATATGGACTATCGACATCTGACAATATTGGCTCTGCTTCTAACTTGCGCCAGAATTGTAAAATGGTCTTATGAATTAGCGATTTCGCTCCAATTCACATTCCAAGTAATATTCAGCATGCTAATTACGCTGCCGATTGCCAAATTGCATTATCTCTTATAGTTTCCGAGATATGGACTATCGACATCTAACAATATTGGCTCTGCTTCTAACTTGGGCCAGAATTGTAAAATGGTCTTATGAATTAGCGATTTCGTTCCAATTCACATTCCAAGTAATATTCGGCATGCTAATTACGTTGCCGATTACCAAATTGCATTATCTCTTATAGTTTCCGAGATATGGACAATCGAAATTTTACACCTTAGAGTCTGTTTCTAACTGGGGTCAAAATTGTAAAATGGTCTTACGAATTAGCGATTTCGTTCCAATTCACATTGCAAGTAATATTCGGCTTGCTAATTACGCTGCCGATTGCCAAATTGCATTATCTCTTATAGTTTCCGAGATATGGACTATCGACATCTAACAATATTGGCTCAGCTTCTAACTTGGGCCAGAATTGTAAAATGGTCTTACGAATTAGCGATTTCGTTCCAATTCACATTCCAAGTAATATTCGGAATGCTAATTACGTTGCCGATTGCCAAATTGCATTATCTCTTATAGTTTCCGAGATATGGACTATCGACATCTGACAATATTGGCTCTGCTTCTAACTTGCGCCAGAATTGTAAAATGGTCTTATGAATTAGCGATTTGGCTCCAATTCACATTCCAAGTAATATTCGGCATACTAATTACGTTGCCGATTGCCAAATTGCATTATCTCTTATAGTTTCCGAGATATGGACAATCGAAATTTTACACCTTAGAGTCTGTTTCTAACTGGGGTCAAAATTGTAAAATGGTCTTACGAATTAGCGATTTCGTTCCAATTCACATTCCAAGTAATATTCGGCATGCTAATTACGCTGCCGATTGCCAAATTGCATTATCTCTTATAGTTTCCGAGATATGGAATATCGACATCTAACAATATTGGCTCTGCTTCTAACTTGGGCCAGAATTGTAAAATGGTCTTACGAGATAACGATTTCGTTCCAATTCACATTCCAAGTAATATTCGGCATGCTAATTACGTTGCCGATTGCCAAATTGCATTATCTCTTATAGTTTCCGAGATATGGACTATCGACATCTGACAATATTGGCTCTGCCAACTTGGGCCAGAATTGTAAAATGGCCTTATAAATTAGCGATTTCGCTCCAATTCACATTCCAAGTAATATTCGGCATGCTAATTACGTTGCCGATTGCCAAATTGCATTATCTCTTATAGTTTCCGAGATATGGACAATCGAAATTTTACACCTTAGAGTCTGTTGCTAACTGGGGTCAAAATTGTAAAATGGTCTTACGAATTAGCGATTTCGTTCCAATTCACATTCCGAGTAATATTCGGCATGCTAATTACGTTGCCGATTGCCAAATTGCATTATCTCTTATAGTTTCCGAGATATGGACTATCGACATCTGACAATATTGGCTCTGCTTCTAACTTGGGCCAGAATTGTAAAATGGTCTTATGAATTAGCGATTTCGCTCCAATTCACATTCCAAGTAATATTCGGCATGCTAATTACGTTGCCGATTGCCAAATTGCATTATCTCTTATAGTTACCGAGATATGGACTATCGACATCTAACAATATTGGCTCTGCTTCTAACTTGGGCCAGAATTGTAAAATGGTCTTATGAATTAGCGATTTGGTTCCAATTCACATTCCAAGTAATATTCGGCATGCTAATTACGTTGCCGATTGCCAAATTGCATTATCTCTTATAGTTTCCGAGATATGGACTATCGACATCTGACAATATTGGCTCTGCTTCTAACTTGCGCCAGAATTGTAAAATGGTCTTATGAATTAGCGATTTGGCTCCAATTCACATTCCAAGTAATATTCGGCATACTAATTACGTTGCCGATTGCCAAATTGCATTATCTCTTATAGTTTCCGAGATATGGACAATCGAAATTTTACACCTTAGAGTCTGTTTCTAACTGGGGTCAAAATTGTAAAATGGTCTTACGAATTAGCGATTTCGTTCCAATTCACATTCCAAGTAATATTCGGCATGCTAATTACGCTGCCGATTGCCAAATTGCATTATCTCTTATAGTTTCCGAGATATGGAATATCGACATCTAACAATATTGGCTCTGCTTCTAACTTGGGCCAGAATTGTAAAATGGTCTTACGAGATAACGATTTCGTTCCAATTCACATTCCAAGTAATATTCGGCATGCTAATTACGTTGCCGATTGCCAAATTGCATTATCTCTTATAGTTTCCGAGATATGGACTATCGACATCTGACAATATTGGCTCTGCCAACTTGGGCCAGAATTGTAAAATGGCCTTATAAATTAGCGATTTCGCTCCAATTCACATTCCAAGTAATATTCGGCATGCTAATTACGTTGCCGATTGCCAAATTGCATTATCTCTTATAGTTTCCGAGATATGGACTATCGACATCTGACAATATTGGCTCTCCTTCTAACTTGCGCCAGAATTGTAAAATGGTCTTAAGAATTAGCGATTTGGCTCCAATTCACATTCCAAGTAATATTCGGCATGCTAATTACGTTGCTGATTGCCAAATTGCATTATCTCTTATAGTTTCCGAGATATGGGCAATCGAAATTTTACACCTTAGAGTCTGTTTCTAACTGGGGTCAAAATTGTAAAATGGTTTTAAGAATTAGCGATTTCGTTCCAATTCACATTCCAAGTAATATTCGGCATGCTAATTACGCTGCCGATTGCCAAATTACATTATCTCTTATAGTTTCCGAGATATGGACTATCGACATCTGAAAATATTGGCTCTGCTTCTAATTTGGGCCAGAATAGTTAAATGGTCTTATGAATTAGCGATTTCGTTCCAATTCACATTCCAAGTAATATTCGGCATGCTAATTACGTCGCCGATTGCCAAATTGCATTATCTCTTATAGTTTCCGAGATATGGACTATCGACATCTGACAATATTGGCTCTGCTTCTAACTTGCGCCAGAATTGTAAAATGGTCTTATGAATTAGCGATTTCGTTCCAATTCACATTCCAAGTAATATTCGGCATGCTAATTACGTTGCCGATTGCCAAATTGCATTATCTCTTATAGTTTCCGAGATATGGACAATCGAAATTTTACACCTTAGAGTCTGTTTCTAACTGGGGTCAAAATTGTAAAATGGTCTTACGAATTAGCGATTTCGTTTCAATTCACATTCCAACTAATATTCGGCATGCTAATTACGTTGCCGATTGCCAAATTGCATTATCTCTTATAGTTTCCGAGATATGGACTATCGACATCTGAAAATATTGGCTCTGCTTCTAATTTGGGCCAGAATAGTTAAATGGTCTTATGAATTAGCGATTTCGTTCCAATTCACATTCCAAGTAATATTCGGCATGCTAATTACGTTGCCGATTGCCAAATTGCATTATCTCTTATAGTTTCCGAGATATGGACTATGGACATCTGACAATATTGGCTCTGCTTCTAACTTGGGCCAGAATTGTAAAATGGTCTTACAAATTAGCGATTTCGTCCCAATTCACATTCCAAGTAATATTCATTCGGCATGCTAATTACGTTGCCGATTGCCAAATTGCATTATCTCTTATAGTTTCCGAGATATGGATAATCGAAATTTTACACCTTAGAGTCTGTTTCTAACTGGGGTCAAAATTGTAAAATGGTCTTACGAATTAGAGATTTCGTTCCAATTCACATTCCAAGTAATATTCGGCATGCTAATTACGTTGCCGATTGCCAAATTGCATTATCTCTTATAGTTTCCGAGATATGGACTATCGACATATGACAATATTGGCTCTGCTTCTAACTTGCGCCAGAATTGTAAAATGGTCTTATGAATTAGCGATTTCGCTCCAATTCACATTCCAAGTAATATTCGGCATGCTAATTACGTTGCCGATTGCCAAATTGCATTATCCCTTATAGTTTCCGAGATATGGACTATCGACATCTGACAATATTGGCTCTGCTTCTAACTTGGGCCAGAATTGTAAAATGGTCTTATGAATTAGCGATTTCGTTCCAATTCACATTCCAAGTAATATTCGGCATGCTAATTACGTTGCCGATTGCCAAATTGCATTATCTCTTATAGTTTCCGAGATATGGACAATCGAAATTTTACACCTTAGAGTCTGTTGCTAACTGGGGTCAAAATTGTAAAATGGTCTTACGAATTAGCGATTTCGTTCCAATTCACATTCCGAGTAATATTCGGCATGCTAATTACGTTGCCGATTGCCAAATTGCATTATCTCTTATAGTTTCCGAGATATGGACTATCGACATCTGAAAATATTGGCTCCGCTTCTAACTTGGGCCAGAATTGTAAAATGGTCTTATGAATTAGCGATTTCGCTCCAATTTACATTCTAAGTAATATTCGGCATGCTAATTACGTTGCCGATTGCCAAATTGCATTATCTCTTATAGTTTCCGAGATATGGACTATCGACATTTGAAAATATTGGGTCTGCTTCTAACTTGGGCCAGAATTGTAAAATGGTCTTATGAATTAGCGATTTCGCTCCAATTCACATTACAAGTAATATTCGGCATGCTAATTACGCTGCCGATTGCCAAATTGCATTATCTCTTATAGTTTCTGAGATATGGACAATCGAAATTTTACACCTTAGAGTCTGTTTCTAACTGGGGTCAAAATTGTAAAATGGTCTTACGAATTAGCGATTTCGTTCCAATTCACATTCCAAGTAATATTTGGCATGCTAATTACGTTGCCGATTGCCAAATTGCATTATCTCTTATAGTTTCCGAGATATGGACTATCGACATCTGACAATATTGGCTCTGCTTCTAACTTGGGCCAGAATTGTAAAATGGTCTTATGAATTAGCGATTTCGTTCCAATTCACACTCCAAGTAATATTCGGCATGCTAATTACGTTGCCGATTGCCAAATTTCATTATCTCTTATAGTTTCCGAGATATGGACAATCGAAATTTTACACCTTAGAGTCTGTTTCTAACTTGGGTCAAAATTGTAAAATGGTCTTACGAATTAGCGATTTCGTTCAAATTCACATTTCAAGTAATATTCGGCATGCTAATTACGCTGCCGATTGCCAAATTGCATTATCTCTTATAGTTTCCGAGATATGGACTATCGACATCTAACAATATTGGCTCTGCTTCTAACTTGGGCCATAATTGTAAAATGGTCTTACGAATTAGCGATTTCGTTCCAATTCACATTCCAAGTAATATTCAGCATGCTAATTACGTTGCCGATTGCCAAATTGCATTATCTCTTATAGTTTCCGAGATATGGACTATCGACATCTGACAATATTGGCTCTGCTTCTAACTTGCGCCAGAATTGTAAAATGGTCTTATGAATTAGCGATTTCGCTCCAATTCACATTCCAAGTAATATTCGGCATGCTAATTACATTGCCGGTTGCCAAATTGCATTATCTCTTATAGTTTCCGAGATATGGACAATCGAAATTTTACACCTTAGAGTCTGTTGCTAACTGGGGTCAAAATTGTAAAATGGTCTTACGAATTAGCGATTTCGTTCCAATTCACATTCCGAGTAATATTCGGCATGCTAATTACGTTGCCGATTGCCAAATTGCATTATCTCTTATAGTTTCCGAGATATGGACTATCGACATCTGAAAATATTGGCTCTGCTTCTAACTTGGGCCAGAATTGTAAAATGGTCTTATGAATTAGCGATTTGGTTCCAATTCACATTCCAAGTAATATTCGGCATGCTAATTACGTTGCCGATTGCCAAATTGCATTATCTCTTATAGTTTCCGAGATATGGACTATCGACATCATACAATATTGGCTCTGCTTCTAACTTGGCCCAGAATTGTAAAATGGTCTTATGAAATAGCGATTTCGCTCCAATTCACATTCCAAGTAATATTCGGCATGCTAATTACATTGCCGATTGCAAAATTGCATTATCTCTTATAGTTTTAGAGATATGGACTATCGACTTCTGACAATATTGGCTCTGCTTCTAACTTGCGCCAGAATTGTAAAATGGCCTTATGAATTAGCGATTTCGCTCCAATTCACATTCCAAGTAATATTCGGCATGCTAATTACGTTGCCGATTGCCAAATTGCATTATCTCTTATAGTTTCCGAGATATGGACTATCGACATTTGAAAATATTGGGTCTGCTTCTAACTTGGGCCAGAATTGTAAAATGGTCTTATGAATTAGCGATTTCGCTCCAATTCACATTACAAGTAATATTCGGCATGCTAATTACGCTGCCGATTGCCAAATTGCATTATCTCTTATAGTTTCTGAGATATGGACAATCGAAATTTTACACCTTAGAGTCTGTTTCTAACTGGGGTCAAAATTGTAAAATGGTCTTACGAATTAGCGATTTCGTTCCAATTCACATTCCAAGTAATATTTGGCATGCTAATTACGTTGCCGATTGCCAAATTGCATTATCTCTTATAGTTTCCGAGATATGGACTATCGACATCTGACAATATTGGCTCTGCTTCTAACTTGGGCCAGAATTGTAAAATGGTCTTATGAATTAGCGATTTCGTTCCAATTCACACTCCAAGTAATATTCGGCATACTAATTACGTTGCCGATTGCCAAATTGCATTATCTCTTATAGTTTCCGAGATATGGACAATCGAAATTTTACACCTTAGAGTCTGTTTCTAACTGGGGTCAAAATTGTAAAATGGTCTTACGAATTAGCGATTTCGTTCCAATTCACATTCCAAGTAATATTCGGCATGCTAATTACGCTGCCGATTGCCAAATTGCATTATCTCTTATAGTTTCCGAGATATGGAATATCGACATCTAACAATATTGGCTCTGCTTCTAACTTGGGCCAGAATTGTAAAATGGTCTTACGAGATAACGATTTCGTTCCAATTCACATTCCAAGTAATATTCGGCATGCTAATTACGTTGCCGATTGCCAAATTGCATTATCTCTTATAGTTTCCGAGATATGGACTATCGACATCTGACAATATTGGCTCTGCCAACTTGGGCCAGAATTGTAAAATGGCCTTATAAATTAGCGATTTCGCTCCAATTCACATTCCAAGTAATATTCGGCATGCTAATTACGTTGCCGATTGCCAAATTGCATTATCTCTTATAGTTTCCGAGATATGGACTATCGACATCTGACAATATTGGCTCTCCTTCTAACTTGCGCCAGAATTGTAAAATGGTCTTAAGAATTAGCGATTTGGCTCCAATTCACATTCCAAGTAATATTCGGCATGCTAATTACGTTGCTGATTGCCAAATTGCATTATCTCTTATAGTTTCCGAGATATGGGCAATCGAAATTTTACACCTTAGAGTCTGTTTCTAACTGGGGTCAAAATTGTAAAATGGTTTTAAGAATTAGCGATTTCGTTCCAATTCACATTCCAAGTAATATTCGGCATGCTAATTACGCTGCCGATTGCCAAATTACATTATCTCTTATAGTTTCCGAGATATGGACTATCGACATCTGAAAATATTGGCTCTGCTTCTAATTTGGGCCAGAATAGTTAAATGGTCTTATGAATTAGCGATTTCGTTCCAATTCACATTCCAAGTAATATTCGGCATGCTAATTACGTCGCCGATTGCCAAATTGCATTATCTCTTATAGTTTCCGAGATATGGACTATCGACATCTGACAATATTGGCTCTGCTTCTAACTTGCGCCAGAATTGTAAAATGGTCTTATGAATTAGCGATTTCGTTCCAATTCACATTCCAAGTAATATTCGGCATGCTAATTACGTTGCCGATTGCCAAATTGCATTATCTCTTATAGTTTCCGAGATATGGACAATCGAAATTTTACACCTTAGAGTCTGTTTCTAACTGGGGTCAAAATTGTAAAATGGTCTTACGAATTAGCGATTTCGTTTCAATTCACATTCCAACTAATATTCGGCATGCTAATTACGTTGCCGATTGCCAAATTGCATTATCTCTTATAGTTTCCGAGATATGGACTATCGACATCTGAAAATATTGGCTCTGCTTCTAATTTGGGCCAGAATAGTTAAATGGTCTTATGAATTAGCGATTTCGTTCCAATTCACATTCCAAGTAATATTCGGCATGCTAATTACGTTGCCGATTGCCAAATTGCATTATCTCTTATAGTTTCCGAGATATGGACTATGGACATCTGACAATATTGGCTCTGCTTCTAACTTGGGCCAGAATTGTAAAATGGTCTTACAAATTAGCGATTTCGTCCCAATTCACATTCCAAGTAATATTCATTCGGCATGCTAATTACGTTGCCGATTGCCAAATTGCATTATCTCTTATAGTTTCCGAGATATGGATAATCGAAATTTTACACCTTAGAGTCTGTTTCTAACTGGGGTCAAAATTGTAAAATGGTCTTACGAATTAGAGATTTCGTTCCAATTCACATTCCAAGTAATATTCGGCATGCTAATTACGTTGCCGATTGCCAAATTGCATTATCTCTTATAGTTTCCGAGATATGGACTATCGACATATGACAATATTGGCTCTGCTTCTAACTTGCGCCAGAATTGTAAAATGGTCTTATGAATTAGCGATTTCGCTCCAATTCACATTCCAAGTAATATTCGGCATGCTAATTACGTTGCCGATTGCCAAATTGCATTATCCCTTATAGTTTCCGAGATATGGACTATCGACATCTGACAATATTGGCTCTGCTTCTAACTTGGGCCAGAATTGTAAAATGGTCTTATGAATTAGCGATTTCGTTCCAATTCACATTCCAAGTAATATTCGGCATGCTAATTACGTTGCCGATTGCCAAATTGCATTATCTCTTATAGTTTCCGAGATATGGACAATCGAAATTTTACACCTTAGAGTCTGTTGCTAACTGGGGTCAAAATTGTAAAATGGTCTTACGAATTAGCGATTTCGTTCCAATTCACATTCCGAGTAATATTCGGCATGCTAATTACGTTGCCGATTGCCAAATTGCATTATCTCTTATAGTTTCCGAGATATGGACTATCGACATCTGAAAATATTGGCTCCGCTTCTAACTTGGGCCAGAATTGTAAAATGGTCTTATGAATTAGCGATTTCGCTCCAATTTACATTCTAAGTAATATTCGGCATGCTAATTACGTTGCCGATTGCCAAATTGCATTATCTCTTATAGTTTCCGAGATATGGACTATCGACATTTGAAAATATTGGGTCTGCTTCTAACTTGGGCCAGAATTGTAAAATGGTCTTATGAATTAGCGATTTCGCTCCAATTCACATTACAAGTAATATTCGGCATGCTAATTACGCTGCCGATTGCCAAATTGCATTATCTCTTATAGTTTCTGAGATATGGACAATCGAAATTTTACACCTTAGAGTCTGTTTCTAACTGGGGTCAAAATTGTAAAATGGTCTTACGAATTAGCGATTTCGTTCCAATTCACATTCCAAGTAATATTTGGCATGCTAATTACGTTGCCGATTGCCAAATTGCATTATCTCTTATAGTTTCCGAGATATGGACTATCGACATCTGACAATATTGGCTCTGCTTCTAACTTGGGCCAGAATTGTAAAATGGTCTTATGAATTAGCGATTTCGTTCCAATTCACACTCCAAGTAATATTCGGCATGCTAATTACGTTGCCGATTGCCAAATTTCATTATCTCTTATAGTTTCCGAGATATGGACAATCGAAATTTTACACCTTAGAGTCTGTTTCTAACTTGGGTCAAAATTGTAAAATGGTCTTACGAATTAGCGATTTCGTTCAAATTCACATTTCAAGTAATATTCGGCATGCTAATTACGCTGCCGATTGCCAAATTGCATTATCTCTTATAGTTTCCGAGATATGGACTATCGACATCTAACAATATTGGCTCTGCTTCTAACTTGGGCCATAATTGTAAAATGGTCTTACGAATTAGCGATTTCGTTCCAATTCACATTCCAAGTAATATTCAGCATGCTAATTACGTTGCCGATTGCCAAATTGCATTATCTCTTATAGTTTCCGAGATATGGACTATCGACATCTGACAATATTGGCTCTGCTTCTAACTTGCGCCAGAATTGTAAAATGGTCTTATGAATTAGCGATTTCGCTCCAATTCACATTCCAAGTAATATTCGGCATGCTAATTACATTGCCGATTGCCAAATTGCATTATCTCTTATAGTTTCCGAGATATGGACAATCGAAATTTTACACCTTAGAGTCTGTTGCTAACTGGGGTCAAAATTGTAAAATGGTCTTACGAATTAGCGATTTCGTTCCAATTCACATTCCGAGTAATATTCGGCATGCTAATTACGTTGCCGATTGCCAAATTGCATTATCTCTTATAGTTTCCGAGATATGGACTATCGACATCTGAAAATATTGGCTCTGCTTCTAACTTGGGCCAGAATTGTAAAATGGTCTTATGAATTAGCGATTTGGTTCCAATTCACATTCCAAGTAATATTCGGCATGCTAATTACGTTGCCGATTGCCAAATTGCATTATCTCTTATAGTTTCCGAGATATGGACTATCGACATCATACAATATTGGCTCTGCTTCTAACTTGGCCCAGAATTGTAAAATGGTCTTATGAAATAGCGATTTCGCTCCAATTCACATTCCAAGTAATATTCGGCATGCTAATTACATTGCCGATTGCAAAATTGCATTATCTCTTATAGTTTTAGAGATATGGACTATCGACTTCTGACAATATTGGCTCTGCTTCTAACTTGCGCCAGAATTGTAAAATGGCCTTATGAATTAGCGATTTCGCTCCAATTCACATTCCAAGTAATATTCGGCATGCTAATTACGTTGCCGATTGCCAAATTGCATTATCTCTTATAGTTTCCGAGATATGGACAATCGAAATTTTACACCTTAGAGTCTGTTTCTAACTGGGGTCAAAATTGTAAAATGGTCTTACGAATTAGCGATTTCGTTCCAATTCACATTCCAAGTAATATTCGGCATGCTAATTACGCTGCCGATTGCCAAATTACATTATCTCTTATGGTTTCCGAGATATGGACTATCGACATCTGACAATATTGGCTCTGCTTCTAACTTGGGCCAGAATTGTAAAAAGGTCTTACGAATTAGCGATTTCGTTCCAATTCACATTCCAAGTAATGTTCGGTATGCTAATTACGTTGCCGATTGCCAAATTGCATTATCTCTTATGGTTTCCGAGATATGGACTATCGACATCTGACAATATTGGCTCTGCTTCTAACTTGGGCCAGAATTGTAAAATGGTCTTATGAATTAGCGATTTCGCTCCAATTCACATTCCAAGTAATATTCGGCATGCTAATTACGTTGCCGATTGCCAAATTGCATTATCTCTTATAGTTTCCGAGATATGGACTATCGACATCATACAATATTGGCTCTGCTTCTAACTTGGCCCAGAATTGTAAAATGGTCTTATGAATTAGCGATTTCGCTCCAATTCACATTCCAAGTAATATTCGGCATGCTAATTACGTTGCCGAATGCCAAATTGTATTTTCTCTTATAGTTTCCGAGATATGGACTATCGATATCTGACAATATTGGCTCTGCTTCTAACTTGGGCCAGAATTGTAAAATGGTCTTATGAATTAGCGATTTCGTTCCAATTCACATTCCAAGTAATATTCGGCATGCTAATTACGTTGTCGATTGCCAAATTGCATTATCTCTTATAGTATCCGAGATATGGACTATCGACATCTGAAAATATTGGCTCTGCTTCTAACTTGCGCCAGAATTGTAAAATGGTCTTATGAATTAGCGATTTCGCTCCAATTCACATTCCAAGTAATATTCAGCATGCTAATTACGCTGCCGATTGCCAAATTGCATTATCTCTTATAGTTTCCGAGATATGGACAATCGAAATTTTACACCTTAGAGTCTGTTTCTAACTGGGGTCAAAATTGTAATATGGTCTTACGAATTAGCGATTTCGTTCAAATTCACATCCCAAGTAATATTCGGCATGCTAATTACGTTGCCGATTCCCAAATTGCATTATCTCTTATAGTTTCCGAGATATGGACTATCGACATCTGACAATATTGGCTCTGCTTCTAATTTGGGCCAGAATAGTAAAATGGTCTTATGAATTAGCGATTTCGTTCCAATTCACATTCCAAGTAATATTCGGCATGCTAATTACGTTGCCGATTGCCAAATTGCATTATCTCTTATAGTTTCCGAGATATGGACAATCGAAATTTTACACCTTAGAGTCTGTTTCTAACTGGGGTCAAAATTGTAAAATGGTCTTAGGAATTAGCGATTTCGTTCCAATTCACATTCCAAGTAATATTCGGCATGCTAATTACGTTGCCGATTGCCAAATTGCATTATCTCTTTTAGTTTCCGAGATATGGACTATCGACATCTGACAATATTGGCTCTGCTTCTAACTTGGCCCAGAATTGTAAAATGGTCTTATGAATTAGCGATTTCGCTCCAATTCACATTCCAAGTAATATTCGGCATGCTAATTACGTTGCCGAATGCCAAATTGTATTTTCTCTTATAGTTTCCGAGATATGGACTATCGATATCTGACAATATTGGCTCTGCTTCTAACTTGGGCCAGAATTGTAAAATGGTCTTATGAATTAGCGATTTCGTTCCAATTCACATTCCAAGTAATATTCGGCATGCTAATTACGTTGCCGATTGCCAAATTGCATTATCTCTTATAGTTTCCGAGATATGGACTATCGACATCTGACAATATTGGCTCTGCTTCTAACTTGCGCCAGAATTGTAAAATGGTCTTATGAATTAGCGATTTCGCTCCAATTCACATTCCAAGTAATATTCGGCATGCTAATTACGTTGCCGATTGCCAAATTGCATTATCTCTTATAGTTTCCGAGATATGGACTATCGACATCTGACAATATTGGCTCTGCTTTTAACTTGGGCCAGAATTGTAAAATGGTCTTATGAATTAGCGATTTCGTTTCAATTCACATTCCAACTAATATTTGGCATGCTAATTACGTTGCCGATTCCCAAATTGCATTATCTCTTATAGTTTCCGAGATATGGACTATCGACATCTGACAATATTGGCTCTGCTTCTAATTTGGGCCAGAATAGTAAAATGGTCTTATGAATTAGCGATTTCGTTCCAATTCACATTCCAAGTAATATTCGGCATGCTAATTACGTTGCCGATTGCCAAATTGCATTATCTCTTATAGTTTCCGAGATATGGACAATCGAGATTTTACACCTTAGAGTCTGTTTCTAACTGGGGTCAAAATTGTAAAATGGTCTTAGGAATTAGCGATTTCGTTCCAATTCACATTCCAAGTAATATTCGGCATGCTAATTACGTTGCCGATTGCCAAATTGCATTATCTCTTTTAGTTTCCGAGATATGGACTATCGACATCTGACAATATTGGCTCTGCTTCTAACTTGGGCCAGAATTGTAAAATGGTCTTACGAATTAGCGATTTCGTCCCAATTCACATTCCAAGTAATATTCATTCGGCATGCTAATTACGTTGCCGATTGCCAAATTGCATTATCTCTTATAGTTTCCGAGATATGGACTATCGACATCTGACAATATTGGCTCTGCTTTTAACTTGGGCCAGAATTGTAAAATGGTCTTATGAATTAGCGATTTCGTTTCAATTCACATTCCAACTAATATTCGGCATGCTAATTACGTTGCCGATTGCCAAATTGCATTATCTCTTATAGTTTCCGAGATATGGACTATCGACATCTGACAATATTGGCTCTGCTTCTAATTTGGGCCAGAATAGTAAAATGGTCTTATGAATTAGCGATTTCGTTCCAATTCACAATCCAAGTAATATTCGGCATGCTAATTACGTTGCCGATTGCCAAATTGCATTATCTCTTATAGTTTCCGAGATATGGACAATCGAAATTTTACACCTTAGAGTCTGTTTCTAACTGGGGTCAAAATTGTAAAATGGTCTTACGAATTAGCGATTTCGTTCCAATTCACATTCCAAGTAATATTCGGCATGCTAATTACGTTGCCGATTGCCAAATTGCATTATCTCTTATAGTTTCCGAGATATGGACTATCGACATCTGACAATATTGGCTCTGCTTCTAACTTGGGCCAGAATTGTAAAATGGTCTTACGAATTAGCGATTTCGTCCCAATTTACATTCCAAGTAATATTCGGCATGCTAATTACGTTGCCGATTGCCAAATTGCATTATCTCTTATAGTTTCCGAGATATGGACTATCGACATCTGACAATATTGGCTCTGCTTTTAACTTGGGCCAGAATTGTAAAATGGTCTTATGAATTAGCGATTTAGTTTCAATTCACATTCCAACTAATATTCGGCATGCTAATTACGTTGCCGATTGCCAAATTGCATTATCTCTTATAGTTTCCGAGATATGGACAATCGAAATTTTACACCTTAGAGTCTGTTTCTAACTGGGGTCAAAATTGTAAAATGGTCTTACGAATTAGCGATTTCGTTCCAATTCACATTCCAAGTAATATTCGGCATGCTAATTACGTTGCCGATTGCCAAATTGCATTATCTCTTGTAGTTACCGAGATATGGACTATCGACATATGACAATATTGGCTCTGCTTCTAACTTGCGCCAGAATTGTAAAATGGTCTTATGAATTAGCGATTTCGCTCCAATTCACATTCCAAGTAATATTCGGCATGCTAATTATGTTGCCGATTGCCAAATTGCATTATCCCTTATAGTTTCCGAGATATGGACTATCGACATCTGACAATATTGGCTCTGCTTCTAACTTGGGCCAGAATTGTAAAATGGCCTTATGAATTAGCGATTTCGTTCCAATTCACATTCCAAGTAATATTCGGCATGCTAATTACGTTGCCGATTGCCAAATTGCATTATCTCTTATAGTTTCCGAGATATGGACAATCGAAATTTTACACCTTAGAGTCTGTTGCTAACTGGGGTCAAAATTGTAAAATGGTCTTACGAATTAGCGATTTCGATCCAATTCACATTCCGAGTAATATTCGGCATACTAATTACGTTGCCGATTGCCAAATTGCATTATCTCTTATAGTTTCCGAGATATGGACTATCGACATCTGAAAATATTGGCTCTGCTTCTAACTTGGGCCAGAATTGTAAAATGGTCTTATGAATTAGCGATTTCGCTCCAATTCACATTCTAAGTAATATTCGGCATGCTAATTACGTTGCCGATTGCCAAATTGCATTATCTCTTATAGTTTCCGAGATATGGACTATCGACATCTGAAAATATTAGGTCTGCTTCTAACTTGGGCCAGAATTGTAAAATGGTCTTATGAATTAGCGATTTCGCTCCAATTCACATTCCAAGTAATATTCGGCATGCTAATTACGTTGCCGATTGCCAAATTGCATTATCTCTTATAGTTTCTGAGATATGGACAATCGAAATTTTACACCTTAGGGTCTGTTTCTAACTGGGGTCAAAATTGTAAAATGGTCTTACGAATTAGCGATTTCGTTCCAATTCACATTCCAAGTAATTTTCGGCATGCTAATTACGTTGCCGATTGCCAAATTGCATTATCTCTTATAGTTTCCGAGATATGGACTATCGACATCTGACAATATTGGCTCTGCTTCTAACTTGGGCCAGAATTGTAAAATGGTCTTACGAATTAGCGATTTCGTCCCAATTCACATTCCAAGTAATATTCATTCGGCATGCTAATTACGTTGCCGATTGCCAAATTGCATTATCTCTTATAGTTTCCGAGATATGGACTATCGACATCTGACAATATTGGCTCTGCTTTTAACTTGGGCCAGAATTTTAAAATGGTCTTATGAATTAGCGATTTCGTTTCAATTCACATTCCAACTAATATTCAGCATGCTAATTACGTTGCCGATTGCCAAATTGCATTATCTCTTATAGTTTCCGAGATATGGACTATAGACATCTGACAATATTGGCTCTGCTTCTAATTTGGGCCAGAATAGTAAAATGGTCTTATGAATTAGCGATTTCGTTCCAATTCACATTCCAAGTAATATTCGGCATGCTAATTACGTTGCCGATTGCCAAATTGCATTATCTCTTATAGTTTCCGAGATATGGACTATCGACATCTGACAATATTGGCTCTGCTTTTAACTTGGGCCAGAATTGTAAAATGGTCTTATGAATTAGCGATTTCGTTTCAATTCACATTCCAACTAATATTCGGCATGCTAATTACGTTGCCGATTGCCAAATTGCATTATCTCTTATAGTTTCCGAGATATGGACTATCGACATCTGACAATATTGGCTCTGCTTTTAACTTGGGCCAGAATTGTAAAATGGTCTTATGAATTAGCGATTTCGTTCCAATTCACATTCCAAGTAATATTCGGCATGCTAATTACGTTGCCGATTGCCAAATTGCATTATCTCTTATAGTTTCCGAGATATGGACAATCGAAATTTTACACCTTAGAGTCTGTTTCTAACTGGGGTCAAAATTGTAAAATGGTCTTACGAATTAGCGATTTCGTTCCAATTCACATTCCAAGTAATATTCGGCATGCTAATTACGTTGCCGATTGCCAAATTGCATTATCTCTTATAGTTTCCGAGATATGGACTATCGATATCTGACAATATTGGCTCTGCTTCTAACTTGGGCCAGAATTGTAAAATGGTCTTACGAATTAGCGATTTCGTCCCAATTCACATTCCAAGTAATATTCGGCATGCTAATTACGTTGCCGATTGCCAAATTGCATTATCTCTTGTAGTTTCCGAGATATGGACTATTGACATATGACAATATTGGCTCTGCTTCTAACTTGCGCCAGAATTGTAAAATGGTCTTATGAATTAGCGATTTCGTTTCAATTCACATTCCAACTAATATTCGGCATGCTAATTACGTTGCCGATTGCCAAATTGCATTATCTCTTATAGTTTCCGAGATATGGACAATCGAAATTTTACACCTTAGAGTCTGTTTCTAACTGGGGTCAAAATTGTAAAATGGTCTTACGAATTAGCGATTTCGTTCCAATTCACATTCCAAGTAATATTCGGCATGCTAATTACGTTGCCGATTGCCAAATTGCATTATTTCTTGTAGCTTCCGAGATATGGACTATCGACATATGACAATATTGGCTCTGCTTCTAACTTGCGCCAGAATTGTAAAATGGTCTTATGAATTAGCGATTTCGTTTCAATTCACATTCCAACTAATATTCGGCATGCTAATTACGTTGCCGATTACCAAATTGCATTATCTCTTATAGTTTCCGAGATATGGACAATCGAAATTTTACACCTTAGAGTCTGTTTCTAACTGGGGTCAAAATTGTAAAATGGTCTTACGAATTAGCGATTTCGTTCCAATTCACATTCCGAGTAATATTCGGCATGCTAATTACGTTCCCGATTGCCAAATTGCATTATCTCTTATGGTTTCCGAGATATGGACTATCGACATCTGAAAATATTGGCTCTGCTTCTAACTTGGGCCAGAATTGTAAAATGGTCTTATGAATTAGCGATTTCGCTCCAATTCACATTCTAAGTAATATTCGGCATGCTAATTACGTTGCCGATTGCCAAATTGCATTATCTCTTATAGTTTCCGAGATATGGACTATCGACATCTGAAAATATTAGGTCTGCTTCTAACTTGGGCCAGAATTGTAAAATGGTCTTATGAATTAGCGATTTCGCTCCAATTCACATTCCAAGTAATATTCGGCATGCTAATTACGTTGCCGATTGCCAAATTGCATTATCTCTTATAGTTTCTGAGATATGGACAATCGAAATTTTACACCTTAGAGTCTGATTCTAACTGGGGTCAAAATTGTAAAATGGTCTTACGAATTAGCGATTTCGTTCCAATTCACATTCCAAGTAATATTCGGCATGCTAATTACGTTGCCGATTGCCAAATTGCATTATCTCTTATAGTTTCCGAGATATGGACAATCGAAATTTTACACCTTAGAGTCTGTTTCTAACTGGGGTCAAAATTGTAAAATGGTCTTACGAATTAGCGATTTCGTTCCAATTCACATTCCAAGTAATATTCGGCATGCTAATTACGTTGCCGATTGCCAAATTGCATTATTTCTTGTAGCTTCCGAGATATGGACTATCGACATATGACAATATTGGCTCTGCTTCTAACTTGCGCCAGAATTGTAAAATGGTCTTATGAATTAGCGATTTCGTTTCAATTCACATTCCAACTAATATTCGGCATGCTAATTACGTTGCCGATTGCCAAATTGCATTATCTCTTATAGTTTCCGAGATATGGACAATCGAAATTTTACACCTTAGAGTCTGTTGCTAACTGGGGTCAAAATTGTAAAATGGTCTTACGAATTAGCGATTTCGTTCCAATTCACATTCCGAGTAATATTCGGCATGCTAATTACGTTGCCGATTGCCAAATTGCATTATTTCTTGTAGCTTCCGAGATATGGACTATCGACATATGACAATATTGGCTCTGCTTCTAACTTGCGCCAGAATTGTAAAATGGTCTTATGAATTAGCGATTTCGTTTCAATTCACATTCCAACTAATATTCGGCATGCTAATTACGTTGCCGATTGCCAAATTGCATTATCTCTTATAGTTTCCGAGATATGGACAATCGAAATTTTACACCTTAGAGTCTGTTGCTAACTGGGGTCAAAATTGTAAAATGGTCTTACGAATTAGCGATTTCGTTCCAATTCACATTCCGAGTAATATTCGGCATGCTAATTACGTTCCCGATTGCCAAATTGCATTATCTCTTATGGTTTCCGAGATATGGACTATCGACATCTGAAAATATTGGCTCTGCTTCTAACTTGGGCCAGAATTGTAAAATGGTCTTATGAATTAGCGATTTCGCTCCAATTCACATTCTAAGTAATATTCGGCATGCTAATTACGTTGCCGATTGCCAAATTGCATTATCTCTTATAGTTTCCGAGATATGGACTATCGACATCTGAAAATATTAGGTCTGCTTCTAACTTGGGCCAGAATTGTAAAATGGTCTTATGAATTAGCGATTTCGCTCCAATTCACATTCCAAGTAATATTCGGCATGCTAATTACGTTGCCGATTGCCAAATTGCATTATCTCTTATAGTTTCTGAGATATGGACAATCGAAATTTTACACCTTCGAGTCTGTTTCTAACTGGGGTCAAAATTGTAAAATGGTCTTACGAATTAGCGATTTCGTTCCAATTCACATTCCAAGTAATATTCGGCATGCTAATTACGTTGCCGATTGCCAAATTGCATTATCTCTTATAGTTTCCGAGATATGGACAATCGAAATTTTACACCTTAGAGTCTGTTTCTAACTGGGGTCAAAATTGTAAAATGGTCTTACGAATTAGCGATTTCGTTCCAATTCACATTCCAAGTAATATTCGGCATGCTAATTACGTTGCCGATTGCCAAATTGCATTATTTCTTGTAGCTTCCGAGATATGGACTATCGACATATGACAATATTGGCTCTGCTTCTAACTTGCGCCAGAATTGTAAAATGGTCTTATGAATTAGCGATTTCGTTTCAATTCACATTCCAACTAATATTCGGCATGCTAATTACGTTGCCGATTGCCAAATTGCATTATCTCTTATAGTTTCCGAGATATGGACAATAGAAATTTTACACCTTAGAGTCTGTTGCTAACTGGGGTCAAAATTGTAAAATGGTCTTACGAATTAGCGATTTCGTTCCAATTCACATTCCGAGTAATATTCGGCATGCTAATTACGTTCCCGATTGCCAAATTGCATTATCTCTTATAGTTTCCGAGATATGGACTATCGACATCTGACAATATTGGCTCTGCTTCTAACTTGGGCCAGAATTGTAAAATGGTCTTATGAATTAGCGATTTCGTTCCAATTCACATTCCAAGTAATATTCGGCATGCTAATTACGTTGCCGATTGCCAAATTGCATTATCTCTTATAGTTTCCGAGATATGGACTATCGACATCTGACAATATTGGCTCTGCTTCTAACTTGCGCCAGAATTGTAAAATGGTCTTATGAATTAGCGATTACGCTCCAATTAACATTCCAAGTAATATTCGGCATGCTAATTACGTTGCCGATTGCAAAATTGCATTATCTCTTATAGTTTCCGAGATATGAACTATCGACATCTGACAATATTGGCTCTGCTTCTAACTTCCGCCAGAATTGTAAAATTGTCTTATGAATTAGCGATTTCGCTCCAATTCACATTCCAAGTAATATTCGGCATGCTAATTACGTTGCCGATTGCCAAATTGCATTATCTCTTATAGTTTCCGAGATATGGACAATCGAAATTTTACACCTTAGAGTCTGTTTCTAACTGGCGTCAAAATTGTAAAATGGTCTTACGAATTAGCGATTTCGTTCCAATTCACATTCCAAGTAATATTCGGCATGCTAATTACGTTGCCGATTGCCAAATTGCATTATCTCTTATAGTTTCCGAGATATGGACTATCGACATCTGACAATATTGGCTCTGCTTTTAACTTGGGCCAGAATTGTAAAATGGTCTTATGAATTAGCGATTTCGTTTAAATTCACATTCCAACTAATATTCGGCATGCTAATTACGTTGCCGATTGCCAAATTGCATTATCTCTTACAGTTTCCGAGATATGGACTATCGACATCTGACAATATTGGCTCTGCTTCTAATTTGGGCCAGAATAGTAAAATGGTCTTATGAATTAGCGATTTCGTTCTAATTCACATTCCAAGTAATATTCGACATGCTAATTACGTTGCCGATTGCCAAATTGCATTATCTCTTATAGTTTCCGAGATATGGACAATCGAAATTTTACACCTTAGAGTCTGTTTCTAACTTTGGTCAAAATTGTAAAATGGTCTTACGAATTAGCGATTTCGTTCCAATTCACATTCCAAGTAATATTCGGCATGCTAATTACGTTGCCGATTGCCAAATTGCATTATCTCTTATAGTTTCCGAGATATGGACTATCGACATCTGACAATATTGGCTCTGCTTCTAACTTGGGCCAGAATTGTAAAATGGTCTTACGAATTAGCGATTTCGTCCCAATTCACATTCCAAGTAATATTCGGCATGCTAATTACGTCGCCGATTGCCAAATTGCATTATCTCGTATAGTTTCCGAGATATGGACTATCGACATCTGACAATATTGGCTCTGCTTTTAACTTGGGCCAGAATTGTAAAATGGTCTTATGAATTAGCGATTTCGTTTCAATTCACATTCCAACTAATATTCGGCATGCTAATTACGTTGCCGATTGCCAAATTGCATTATCTCTTATAGTTTCCGAGATATGGACTATCGACATCTGACAATATTGGCTCTGCTTCTAATATGGGCCAGAATAGTAAAATGGTCTTATGAATTAGCGATTTCGTTCCAATTCACATTCCAGGTAATATTCGGCATGCTAATTACGTTGCCGATTGCCAAATTGCATTATCTCTTATAGTTTCCGAGATATGGACAATCGAAATTTTACACCTTAGAGTCTGTTTCTAACTGGGGTCAAAATTGTAAAATGGTCTTACGAATTAGCGATTTTGTTCCAATTCACATTCCAAGTAATATTCGGCATGCTAATTACGTTGCCGATTGCCAAATTGCATTATCTCTTATAGTTTCCGAGATATGGACTATCGACATCTGACAATATTGGCTCTGCTTCTAACTTGGGCCAGAATTGTAAAATGGTCTTACGAATTAGCGATTTCGCTCCAATTCACATTCCAACTAATATTCGGCATGCTAATTACGTTTCCGATTGCCAAATTGCATTATCTCTTATAGTTTCCGAGATATGGACTATCGACATCTGACAATATTGGCTCTGCTTCTAACTTGGGCCAGAATTGTAAAATGGTCTTACGAATTAGCGATTTCGCTCCAATTCACATTCCAAGTAATATTCGGCATGCTAATTACGTTGCCGATTGCCAAATTGCATTATCTCTTATAGTTTCCGAGATATGGACAATCGAAATTTTACACCTTAGAGTCTGTTTCTAACTGGGGTCAAAATTGTAAAATGGTCTTACGAATTAGCGATTTCGTTCCAATTCACATTCCAAGTAATATTCGGCATGCTAATTACGTTGCCGATTGTCAAATTGCATTATCTCTTGTAGTTTCCGAGATATGGACTATCGACATATGACAATATTGGCTCTGCTTCTAACTTGCGCCAGAATTGTAAAATGGTCTTATGAATTAGCGATTTCGCTCCAATTCACATTCCAAGTAATATTCGGCATGCTAATTACGTTGCCGATTGCCAAATTGCATTATCCCTTATAGTTTCCGAGATATGGACTATCGACATCTGACAATATTGGCTCTGCTTCTAACTTGGGCCAGAATTGTAAAATGGTCTTATGAATTAGCGATTTCGTTCCATTTCACATTCCAAGTAATATTGGGCATGCTAATTACGTTGCCGATTGCCAAATTGCATTATCTCTTATAGTTTCCGAGATATGGACAATCGAAATTTTACACCTTAGAGTCTGTTGCTAACTGGGATCAAAATTGTAAAATGGTCTTACGAATTAGCTATTTCGTTCCAATTCACATTCCGAGTAATATTCGGCATGCTAATTACGTTGCCGATTGCCAAATTGCATTATCTCTTATAGTTTCCGAGATATGGGCTATCGACATCTGAAAATATTGGCTCTGCTTCTAACTTGGGCCAGAATTGTAAAATGGTCTTATGAATTAGCGATTTCGCTCCAATTCACATTCTAAGTAATATTCGGCATGCTAATTATGTTGCCGATTGCCAAATTGCATTATCTCTTATAGTTTCCAGTTATGGACTATCGACATATGACAATATTGGCTCTGCTTCTAACTTGGGCCAGAATTGTAAAATGGTCTTATGAATTAGCGATTTCGCTCCAATTCACATTCTAAGTAAAATTCGGCATGCTAATTACGTTGCCGATTGCCAAATTGCATTATCTCTTATAGTTTCCGAGATATAGACTATCGACATCTGAAAATATTAGGTCTGCTTCTAACTTGGGCCAGAATTGTAAAATGGTCTTATGAATTAGCGATTTCGCTCCAATTCACATTCCAAGTAATATTCGGCATGCTAATTACGTTGCCGGTTGCCAAATTGCATTATTTCTTATAGTTTCCGAGATATGGGTAATCGAAATTTGCACCTTAGAATCTGTTTCTAACTGGGGTCAAAATTGTAAAATGGTCTTATGAATTAGCGATTTCGCTCCAATTCACATTCCAAGTAATATTCGGCATGCTAATTACGTTGCCGATTGCCAAATTGCATTATCTCTTATAGTTTTCGAGATATGGACAATCGAAATTTTACACTTTAGCGTCTGTTTCTAACTGGAGTCAAAATTGTAAAATGGTCTTAAGAATTAGCGATTTCGTTCCAATTCACATTATAAGTAATATTCGGCATGTTAATTACGCTGCCGATTGCCAAATTGCATTATCTCTTATAGTTTCCGAGATATGGACTATCGACATCTGACAATATTGGCTCTGCTTCTAACTTGCGCCAGAATTGTAAAATGGTCTTATGAATTAGCGATTTCGCTCCAATTCACATTCCAAGTAATATTCAGCATGCTAATTACGCTGCCGATTGCCAAATTGCATTATCTCTTATAGTTTCCGAGATATGGACAATCGAAATTTTACACCTTAGAGTCTGTTTCTAACTGGGGTCAAAATTGTAAAATGGTCTTACGAATTAGCGATTTCGTTCCAATTCACATTCCAAGTAATATTCATCATGCTAATTACGCTGCCGATTGCCATATTGCATTATCTCTTATAGTTTCCGAGATATGGACAATCGAAATTTTACACCTTAGAGTCTGTTTCTAACTGGGGTCAAAATTGTAAAATGGTCTTACGAATTAGCGATTTCGCTCCAATTCACATTCCAAGTAATATTCGGCATGCTAATTACGTTGCCGATTGCCAAATTGCATTATCTCTTATAGTTTCCGAGATATGAACTATCGACATCTGACAATATTGGCTCAGCTTCTAACTTGCGCCAGAATTGTAAAATTGTCTTATGAATTAGCGATTTCGCTCCAATTCACATTCCAAGTAATATTCGGCATGCTAATTACGTTGCCGGTTGCCAAATTGCATTATTTCTTATAGTTTCCGAGATATGGGCAGTCGAAATTTTACACCTGTCTGTTTCTAACTGGGGTCAAAATTGTAAAATGGTCTTATGAATTAGCGATTTCGCTCCAATTAACATTCCAAGTAATATTTGGCATGCTAATTGCGTTGCCGATTGCCAAATTGCATTATCTCTTATAGTTTCCGAGATATGGACTATCGACATCTGACAATATTCGCTCTGCTTCTAACTTGGGCCAGAATTGTAAGATGGTCTTATGAATTAGCGATTTCGCTCCAATTCACATTCCAAGTAATATTCGGCATGCTAATTACGTTGCCGGTTGCCAAATTGCATTATCTCTTATAGTTTCCGAGATATGGACATCTGAATCATCGACATCTGAAAATATTAGGTCTGCTTCTAACTTGGGCCAGAATTGTAAAATGGTCTTATGAATTAGCGATTTCGCTCCAATTCACATTCCAAGTAATATTCGGCATGCTAATTACGTTGCCGATTGCCAAATTGCATTATCTCTTATAGTTTCCGAGATATGGACTATCGACATCTGACAATATTGGCTCTGCTTCTAACTTGGGCCAGAATTGTAAAATGGTCTTATGAATTAGCGATTTCGTTCCAATTCACATTCCAAGTAATATTCGGCATGCTAATTACGTTACCGATTGCCAAATTGCATTATCTCTTATAGTTTCCGAGATATGAACTATCGACATCTGACAATATTGGCTCTGCTTCTAACTTGCGCCAGAATTGTAAAATTGTCTTATGAATTAGCGATTTCGCTCCAATTCACATTCCAAGTAATATTCGGCATGCTAATTACGTTGCCGATTGCCAAATTGCATTATCTCTTATAGTTTCCGAGATATGGACATTCGAAATTTTACACCTTAGAGTCTGTTTCTAACTGGGGTCAAAATTGTAAAATGGTCTTACGAATTAGCGATTTCGTTCCAATTCACATTCCAAGTAATATTCGGCATGCTAATTACGTTGCCGATTGCCAAATTGCATTATCTCTTATAGTTTCCGAGATATGGACTATCGACATCTGACAATATTGGCTCTGCTTCTAACTTGGGCCAGAATTGTAAAATGGTCTTACGAATTAGCGATTTCGTCCCAATTCACATTCCAAGTAATATTCATTCGGCATGCTAATTACGTTGCCGATTGCCAAATTGCATTATCTCTTATAGTTTCCGAGATATGGACTATCGACATCTGACAATATTGGCTCTGCTTTTAACTTGGGCCAGAATTGTAAAATGGTCTTATGAATTAGCGATTTCGTTTCAATTCACATTCCAACTAATATTCGGCATGCTAATTACGTTGCCGATTGCCAAATTGTATTATCTCTTATAGTTTCCGAGATATGGACTATCGAAATCTGACAATATTGGCTCTGCTTTTAATTTGGGCCAGAATAGTAAAATGGTCTTATGAATTAGCGATTTCGTTCCAATTCACATTCCAAGTAATATTCGGCATGCTAATTACGTTGCCGATTGCCAAACTGCATTATCTCTTATAGTTTCCGAGATATGGACAATCGAAATTTTACACCTTAGAGTCTGTTTCTAACTGGGGTCAAAATTGTAAAATGGTCTTACGAATTAGCGATTTCGTTCCAATTCACATTCCAAGTAATATTCGGCATGCTAATTACGTTGCCGATTGCCAAATTGCATTATCTCTTATAGTTTCCGAGATATGGACTATCGACATCTGACAATATTGGCTCTGCATCTAACTTGGGCCAGAATTGTAAAATGGTCTTACGAATTAGCGATTTCGTCCCAATTCACATTCCAAGTAATATTCGGCATGCTAATTACGTTGCCGATTGCTAAATTGCATTATCTCTTATAGTTTCCGAGATATGGACTATCGACATCTGACAATATTGGCTCTGCTTTTAACTTGGGCCAGAATTTTAAAATGGTCTTATGAATTAACGATTTTGTTTCAATTCACATTCCAACTAATATTCGGCATGCTAATTACGTTGCCGATTGCCAAATTGCATTATCTCTTATAGTTTCCGAGATATGGACTATCGACATCTGACAATATTGGCTCTGCTTCTAATTAGGGCCAGAATAGTAAAATGGTCTTATGAATTAGCGATTTCGTTCCAATTCACATTCCAAGTAACATTCGGCATGCTAATTACGTTGCCGATTGCCAAATTGCATTATCTCTTATAGTTTCCGAGATATGGACTATCGACATCTGACAATATTGGCTCTGCTTCTAACTTGGGCCAGAATTGTAAAATGGTCTTACGAATTAGCGATTTCGTCCCAATTCACATTCCAAGTAATATTCGGCATGCTAATTACGTTGCCGATTGCCAAATTGCATTATCTCTTGTAGTTTCCGAGATATGGACTATCGACATCTGACAATATTGGCTCTGCTTCTAATTAGGGCCAGAATAGTAAAATGGTCTTATGAATTAGCGATTTCGTTCCAATTCACATTCCAAGTAACATTCGGCATGCTAATTACGTTGCCGATTGCCAAATTGCATTATCTCTTATAGTTTCCGAGATATGGACTATCGACATCTGACAATATTGGCTCTGCTTCTAACTTGCGCCAGAATTGTAAAATGGTCTTATGAATTAGCGATTTCGTTTCAATTCACATTCCAACTAATATTCGGCATGCTAATTACGTTGCCGATTGCCAAATTGCTTTATCTCTTATAGTTTCCGAGATATGGACAATCGAAATTTTACACCTTAGAGTCTGTTTCTAATTGGGGTCAAAATTGTAAAATGGTCTTACGAATTAGCGATTTCGTTCCAATTCACATTCCAAGTAATATTCGGCATGCTAATTACGTTGCCGATTGCCAAATTGCATTATCTCTTGTAGTTTCCGAGATATGGACTATCGACATATGACAATATTGGCTCTGCTTCTAACTTGCGCCAGAATTGTAAAATGGTCTTATGAATTAGCGATTTCGCTCCAATTCACATTCCAAGTAATATTCGGCATGCTAATTACGTTGCCGATTGCCAAATTGCATTATCTCTTATAGTTTCCGAGATATGGACTATCGACATCTGACAATATTGGCTCTGCTTCTAATTTGGGCCAGAATTGTAAAATTGTCTTATGAATTAGCGATTTCGCTCCAATTCACATTCCAAGTAATATTCGGCATGCTAATTACGTTGCCGATTGCCAAATTGCATTATCTCTTATAGTTTCCGAGATATGGACAATCGAAATTTTACACCTTAGAGTCTGTTTCTAACTGGGGTCAAAATTGTAAAATGGTCTTACGAATTAGCGATTTCGTTCCAACTCACATTCCAAGTAATATTCGGCATGCTAATTACGTTGCCGATTGCCAAATTGCATTATCTCTTATAGTTTCCGAGATATGGACTATCGACATCTGACAATATTGGCTCTGCTTCTAACTTGGGCCAGAATTGTAAAATGGTCTTACGAATTAGCGATTTCGTCCCAATTCACATTCCAAGTAATATTCATTCGGCATGCTAATTACGTTGCCGATTGCCAAATTGCATTATCTCTTATAGTTTCCGAGATATGGACTATCGAAATTTTACACCTTAGAGTCTGTTGCTAACTGGGATCAAAATTGTAAAATGGTCTTACGAATTAGCGATTTCGTTCCAATTCACATTCCGAGTAATATTCGGCATGCTAATTACGTTGCCGATTGCCAAATTGCATTATCTCTTATAGTTTCCGAGATATGGGCTATCGACATCTGAAAATATTGGCTCTGCTTCTAACTTGGGCCAGAATTGTAAAATGGTCTTATGAATTAGCGATTTCGCTCCAATTCACATTCTAAGTAATATTCGGCATGCTAATTATGTTGCCGATTGCCAAATTGCATTATCTCTTATAGTTTCCAGGTATGGACTATCGACATATGACAATATTGGCTCTGCTTCTAACTTGGGCCAGAATTGTAAAATGGTCTTATGAATTAGCGATTTCGCTCCAATTCACATTCTAAGTAAAATTCGGCATGCTAATTACGTTGCCGATTGCCAAATTGCATTATCTCTTATAGTTTCCGAGATATAGACTATCGACATCTGAAAATATTAGGTCTGCTTCTAACTTGGGCCAGAATTGTAAAATGGTCTTATGAATTAGCGATTTCGCTCCAATTCACATTCCAAGTAATATTCGGCATGCTAATTACGTTGCCGGTTGCCAAATTGCATTATTTCTTATAGTTTCCGAGATATGGGTAATCGAAATTTGCACCTTAGAATCTGTTTCTAACTGGGGTCAAAATTGTAAAATGGTCTTATGAATTAGCGATTTCGCTCCAATTCACATTCCAAGTAATATTCGGCATGCTAATTACGTTGCCGATTGCCAAATTGCATTATCTCTTATAGTTTTCGAGATATGGACAATCGAAATTTTACACTTTAGCGTCTGTTTCTAACTGGAGTCAAAATTGTAAAATGGTCTTAAGAATTAGCGATTTCGTTCCAATTCACATTATAAGTAATATTCGGCATGTTAATTACGCTGCCGATTGCCAAATTGCATTATCTCTTATAGTTTCCGAGATATGGACTATCGACATCTGACAATATTGGCTCTGCTTCTAACTTGCGCCAGAATTGTAAAATGGTCTTATGAATTAGCGATTTCGCTCCAATTCACATTCCAAGTAATATTCAGCATGCTAATTACGCTGCCGATTGCCAAATTGCATTATCTCTTATAGTTTCCGAGATATGGACAATCGAAATTTTACACCTTAGAGTCTGTTTCTAACTGGGGTCAAAATTGTAAAATGGTCTTACGAATTAGCGATTTCGTTCCAATTCACATTCCAAGTAATATTCATCATGCTAATTACGCTGCCGATTGCCAAATTGCATTATCTCTTATAGTTTCCGAGATATGGACAATCGAAATTTTACACCTTAGAGTCTGTTTCTAACTGGGGTCAAAATTGTAAAATGGTCTTACGAATTAGCGATTTCGCTCCAATTCACATTCCAAGTAATATTCGGCATGCTAATTACGTTGCCGATTGCCAAATTGCATTATCTCTTATAGTTTCCGAGATATGAACTATCGACATCTGACAATATTGGCTCAGCTTCTAACTTGCGCCAGAATTGTAAAATTGTCTTATGAATTAGCGATTTCGCTCCAATTCACATTCCAAGTAATATTCGGCATGCTAATTACGTTGCCGGTTGCCAAATTGCATTATTTCTTATAGTTTCCGAGATATGGGCAGTCGAAATTTTACACCTGTCTGTTTCTAACTGGGGTCAAAATTGTAAAATGGTCTTATGAATTAGCGATTTCGCTCCAATTAACATTCCAAGTAATATTTGGCATGCTAATTGCGTTGCCGATTGCCAAATTGCATTATCTCTTATAGTTTCCGAGATATGGACTATCGACATCTGACAATATTCGCTCTGCTTCTAACTTGGGCCAGAATTGTAAGATGGTCTTATGAATTAGCGATTTCGCTCCAATTCACATTCCAAGTAATATTCGGCATGCTAATTACGTTGCCGGTTGCCAAATTGCATTATCTCTTATAGTTTCCGAGATATGGACTATCGACATCTGACAATATTGGCTCTGCTTCTAACTTGGGCCAGAATTGTAAAATGGTCTTATGAATTAGCGATTTCGTTCCAATTCACATTCCAAGTAATATTCGGCATGCTAATTACGTTACCGATTGCCAAATTGCATTATCTCTTATAGTTTCCGAGATATGAACTATCGACATCTGACAATATTGGCTCTGCTTCTAACTTGCGCCAGAATTGTAAAATTGTCTTATGAATTAGCGATTTCGCTCCAATTCACATTCCAAGTAATATTCGGCATGCTAATTACGTTGCCGATTGCCAAATTGCATTATCTCTTATAGTTTCCGAGATATGGACATTCGAAATTTTACACCTTAGAGTCTGTTTCTAACTGGGGTCAAAATTGTAAAATGGTCTTACGAATTAGCGATTTCGTTCCAATTCACATTCCAAGTAATATTCGGCATGCTAATTACGTTGCCGATTGCCAAATTGCATTATCTCTTATAGTTTCCGAGATATGGACTATCGACATCTGACAATATTGGCTCTGCTTCTAACTTGGGCCAGAATTGTAAAATGGTCTTACGAATTAGCGATTTCGTCCCAATTCACATTCCAAGTAATATTCATTCGGCATGCTAATTACGTTGCCGATTGCCAAATTGCATTATCTCTTATAGTTTCCGAGATATGGACTATCGACATCTGACAATATTGGCTCTGCTTTTAACTTGGGCCAGAATTGTAAAATGGTCTTATGAATTAGCGATTTCGTTTCAATTCACATTCCAACTAATATTCGGCATGCTAATTACGTTGCCGATTGCCAAATTGCATTATCTCTTATAGTTTCCGAGATATGGACTATCGAAATCTGACAATATTGGCTCTGCTTTTAATTTGGGCCAGAATAGTAAAATGGTCTTATGAATTAGCGATTTCGTTCCAATTCACATTCCAAGTAATATTCGGCATGCTAATTACGTTGCCGATTGCCAAATTGCATTATCTCTTATAGTTTCCGAGATATGGACAATCGAAATTTTACACCTTAGAGTCTGTTTCTAACTGGGGTCAAAATTGTAAAATGGTCTTACGAATTAGCGATTTCGTTCCAATTCACATTCCAAGTAATATTCGGCATGCTAATTACGTTGCCGATTGCCAAATTGCATTATCTCTTATAGTTTCCGAGATATGGACTATCGACATCTGACAATATTGGCTCTGCTTCTAACTTGGGCCAGAATTGTAAAATGGTCTTACGAATTAGCGATTTCGTCCCAATTCACATTCCAAGTAATATTCGGCATGCTAATTACGTTGCCGATTGCTAAATTGCATTATCTCTTATAGTTTCCGAGATATGGACTATCGACATCTGACAATATTGGCTCTGCTTTTAACTTGGGCCAGAATTTTAAAATGGTCTTATGAATTAACGATTTTGTTTCAATTCACATTCCAACTAATATTCGGCATGCTAATTACGTTGCCGATTGCCAAATTGCATTATCTCTTATAGTTTCCGAGATATGGACTATCGACATCTGACAATATTGGCTCTGCTTCTAATTAGGGCCAGAATAGTAAAATGGTCTTATGAATTAGCGATTTCGTTCCAATTCACATTCCAAGTAATATTCGGCATGCTAATTACGTTGCCGATTGCCAAATTGCATTATCTCTTATAGTTTCCGAGATATGGACTATCGACATCTGACAATATTGGCTCTGCTTCTAACTTGGGCCAGAATTGTAAAATGGTCTTACGAATTAGCGATTTCGTCCCAATTCACATTCCAAGTAATATTCGGCATGCTAATTACGTTGCCGATTGCCAAATTGCATTATCTCTTGTAGTTTCCGAGATATGGACTATCGACATATGACAATATTGGCTCTGCTTCTAACTTGCGCCAGAATTGTAAAATGGTCTTATGAATTAGCGATTTCGTTTCAATTCACATTCCAACTAATATTCGGCATGCTAATTACGTTGCCGATTGCCAAATTGCTTTATCTCTTATAGTTTCCGAGATATGGACAATCGAAATTTTACACCTTAGAGTCTGTTTCTAACTGGGGTCAAAATTGTAAAATGGTCTTACGAATTAGCGATTTCGTTCCAATTCACATTCCAAGTAATATTCGGCATGCTAATTACGTTGCCGATTGCCAAATTGCATTATCTCTTGTAGTTTCCGAGATATGGACTATCGACATATGACAATATTGGCTCTGCTTCTAACTTGCGCCAGAATTGTAAAATGGTCTTATGAATTAGCGATTTCGCTCCAATTCACATTCCAAGTAATATTCGGCATGCTAATTACGTTGCCGATTGCCAAATTGCATTATCTCTTATAGTTTCCGAGATATGGACTATCGACATCTGACAATATTGGCTCTGCTTCTAATTTGGGCCAGAATTGTAAAATTGTCTTATGAATTAGCGATTTCGCTCCAATTCACATTCCAAGTAATATTCGGCATGCTAATTACGTTGCCGATTGCCAAATTGCATTATCTCTTATAGTTTCCGAGATATGGACAATCGAAATTTTACACCTTAGAGTCTGTTTCTAACTGGGGTCAAAATTGTAAAATGGTCTTACGAATTAGCGATTTCGTTCCAACTCACATTCCAAGTAATATTCGGCATGCTAATTACGTTGCCGATTGCCAAATTGCATTATCTCTTATAGTTTCCGAGATATGGACTATCGACATCTGACAATATTGGCTCTGCTTCTAACTTGGGCCAGAATTGTAAAATGGTCTTACGAATTAGCGATTTCGTCCCAATTCACATTCCAAGTAATATTCATTCGGCATGCTAATTACGTTGCCGATTGCCAAATTGCATTATCTCTTATAGTTTCCGAGATATGGACTATCGACATCTGACAATATTGGCTCTGCTTTTAACTTGGGCCAGAATTGTAAAATGGTCTTATGAATTAGCGATTTCGTTTCAATTCACATTCCAACTAATATTCGGCATGCTAATTACGTTGCCGATTGCCAAATTGCATTATCTCTTATAGTTTTCGAGATATGGACTATCGAAATCTGACAATATTGGCTCTGCTTTTAATTTGGGCCAGAATAGTAAAATGGTCTTATGAATTAGCGATTTCGTTCCAATTCACATTCCAAGTAATATTCGGCATGCTAATTACGTTGCCGATTGCCAAATTGCATTATCTCTTATAGTTTCCGAGATATGGACAATCGAAATTTTACACCTTAGAGTCTCTTTCTAACTGGGGTCAAAATTGTAAAATGGTCTTACGAATTAGCGATTTCGTTCCAATTCACATTCCAAGTAATATTCGGCATGCTAATTACGTTGCCGATTGCCAAATTGCATTATCTCTTATAGTTTCCGAGATATGGACTATCGACATCTGACAATATTGGCTCTGCTTCTAACTTGGGCCAGAATTGTAAAATGGTCTTACGAATTAGCGATTTCGTCCCAATTCACATTCCAAGTAATATTCGGCATGCTAATTACGTTGCCGATTGCCAAATTGCATTATCTCTTATAGTTTCCGAGATATGGACTATCGACATCTGACAATATTGGCTCTGCTTTTAACTTGGGCCAGAATTTTAAAATGGTCTTATGAATTAACGATTTGGTTTCAATTCACATACCAACTAATATTCGGCATGCTAATTACGTTGCCGATTGCCAAATTGCATTATCTCTTATAGTTTCCGAGATATGGACTATCGACATCTGACAATATTGGCTCTGCTTCTAATTAGGGCCAGAATAGTAAAATGGTCTTATGAATTAGCGATTTCGTTCCAATTCACATTCCAAGTAATATTCGGCATGCTAATTACGTTGCCGATTGCCAAATTGCATTATCTCTTATAGTTTCCGAGATATGGACTATCGACATCTGACAATATTGGCTCTGCTTCTAACTTGGGCCAGAATTGTAAAATGGTCTTACGAATTAGCGATTTCGTCCCAATTCACATTCCAAGTAATATTCGGCATGCTAATTACGTTGCCGATTGCCAAATTGCATTATCTCTTATAGTTTCCGAGATATGGACTATCGACATCTGACAATATTGGCTCTGCTTCTAACTTGGGCCAGAATTGTAAAATGGTCTTACGAATTAGCGATTTCGTCCCAATTCACATTCCAAGTAATATTCGGCATGCTAATTACGTTGCCGATTGCCAAATTGCATTATCTCTTATAGTTTCCGAGATATGGACAATCGAAATTTTACACCTTAGAGTCTGTTTCTAACTGGGGTCAAAATTGTAAAATGGTCTTACGAATTAGCGATTTCGTTCCAATTCACATTCCAAGTAATATTCGGCATGCTAATTACGTTGCCGATTGCCAAATTGCATTATCTCTTGTAGTTTCCGAGATATGGACTATCGACATATGACAATATTGGCTCTGCTTCTAACTTGCGCCAGAATTGTAAAATGGTCTTATGAATTAGCGATTTCGCTCCAATTCACATTCCAAGTAATATTCGGCATGCTAATTACGTTGCCGATTGCCAAATTGCATTATCCCTTATAGTTTCCGAGATATGGACTATCGACATCTGACAATATTGGCTCTGCTTCTAACTTGGGCCAGAATTGTAAAATGGTCTTATGAATTAGCGATTTCGTTCCAATTCACATTCCAAGTAATATTCGGCATGCTAATTACGTTGCCGATTGCCAAATTGCATTATCTCTTATAGTTTCCGAGATATGGACAATTGAAATTTTACACCTTAGAGTCTGTTGCTAACTGGGGTCAAAATTGTAAAATGGTCTTACGAATTAGCGATTTCGTTCCAATTCACATTCCGAGTAATATTCGGCATGCTAATTACGTTGCCGATTGCCAAATTGCATTATCTCATATAGTTTCCGAGATATGGACTATCGACATCTGAAAATATTGGCTCTGCTTCTAACTTGGGCCAGAATTGAAAAATGGTCTTATGAATTAGCGATTTCGCTCCAATTCACATTCTAAGTAATATTCGGCATGCTAATTACGTTGCCGATTGCCAAATTGCATTATCTCTTATAGTTTCTGAGATATGGACAATCGAAATTTTACACCTTAGAGTCTGTTTCTAATTGGGGTCAAAATTGTAAAATGGTCTTACGAATTAGCGATTTCGTTCCAATTCACATTCCAAGTAATATTCGGCATGCTAATTACGTTGCCGATTGCCAAATTGCATTATCTCTTATAGTTTCCGAGATATGGACTATCGACATCTGACAATATTGGCTCTGCTTCTAACTTGGGCCAGAATTGTAAAATGGTCTTATGAATTAGCGATTTCGCTCCAATTCACATTCCAAGTAATATTCGGCATGCTAATTACGTTGCCGATTGCCAAATTGCATTATCTCTTATAGTTTCCGAGATATGAACTATCGACATCTGACAATATTGGCTCTGCTTCTAACTTGCGCCAGAATTGTAAAATTGTCTTATGATTTAGCGATTTCGCTCCAATTCACATTCCAAGTAATATTCGGCATGCTAATTACGTTGCCGATTGCCAAATTGCATTATCTCTTATAGTTTCCGAGATATGAACTATCGACATCTGACAATATTGGCTCTGCTTCTAACTTGCGCCAGAATTGTAAAATGGTCTTATGATTTAGCGATTTCGCTCCAATTCACATTCCAAGTAATATTCGGCATGCTAATTACGTTGCCGATTGCCAAATTGCATTATCTCTTATAGTTTCCGAGATATGGACTATCGACATCTGACAATATTGGCTCTGCTTCTAACTTGGGCCAGAATTGTAAAATGGTCTTATGAATTAGCGATTTCGTTCCAATTCACATTCCAAGTAATATTCGGCATGCTAATTACGTTGCCGATTGCCAAATTGCATTATCTCTTATAGTTTTCGAGATATGGACAATCGAAATTTTACACTTTAGAGTCTGTTTCTAACTGGAGTCAAAATTGTAAAATGGTCTTAAGAATAAGCGATTTCGTTCCAATTCACATTATAAGTAATATTCGGCATGCTAATTACGTTGCCGATTGCCAAATTGCATTATCTCTTATAGTTCCCGAGATATGGACTATCGACATCTGACAATATTGGCTCTGCTTCTAACTTGCGCCAGAATTGTAAAATGGTCTTATGAATTAGCGATTTCGCTCCAATTCACATTCCCAGTAATATTCAGCATGCTAATTACGCTGCCGATTGCCAAATTGCATTATCTCTTATAGTTTCCGAGATATGGACAATCGAAATTTTACACCTTAGAGTCTGTTTCTAACTGGGGTCAAAATTGTAAAATGGTCTTACGAATTAGCGATTTCGTTCCAATTCACATTCCAAGTAATATTCGGCATGCTAATTACGTTGCCGATTGCCAAATTGCATTATCTCTTATAGTTTCCGAGATATGGACTATCGACATCTGACAATATTGGCTCTGCTTCTAACTTGCGCCAGAATTGTAAAATGGTCTTATGAATTAGCGATTTCGCTCCAATTCACATTCCAAGTAATATTCGGCATGCTAATTACGTTGCCTATTGTCAAATTGCATTATCTCTTATAGTTTCTGAGATATGGACAATCGAAATTTTACACCTTAGAGTCTGTTTCTAACTGGGGTCAAAATTGTAAAATGGTCTTACGAATTAGCGATTTCGTTCCAATTCACATTCCAAGTAATATTCGGCATGCTAATTACGCTGCCGATTGCCAAATTGCATTATCTCTTATAGTTTCAGAGATATGGACTATCGACATCTAACAATATTGGCTCTGCTTCTAACTTGGGCCATAATTGTAAAATGGTCTTACGAATTAGCGATTTCGTTCCAATTCACATTCCAAGTAATATTCGGCATGCTAATTACACTGCCGATTGCCAAATTGCATTATCTCTTATAGTTTACGAGATATGGACTATCGACATCTGACAATATTGACTCTGCTTCTAACTTGTGCCAGAATTGTAAAATGGTCTTATGAATTAGCGATTTCGCTCCAATTCACATTCCAAGTAATATTCGGCATGCTAATTACGTTGCCGATTGCCAAATTGCATTATCTCTTATAGTTTCCGAGATATGGACTATCGACATCTGACAATATTGGCTCTGCTTTTAACTTGGGCCAGAATTGTAAAATGGTCTTATGA
Organism: Rhynchophorus ferrugineus; assembly: GCF_030347505.1. Lineage (NCBI taxonomy): Eukaryota > Metazoa > Arthropoda > Insecta > Coleoptera > Curculionidae > Rhynchophorus > Rhynchophorus ferrugineus. The sequence continues at coordinate 1,260,413 of NW_027472597.1, forward strand.
ATTAGCGATTTCGTTTCAATTCACATTCCAACTAATATTCGGCATGCTAATTACGTTGCCGATTGCCAAATTGCATCATCTCTTATAGTTTCCGAGATATGGACTATCGACATCTGACAATATTGGCTCTGCTTCTAATTTGGGCCAGAATAGTAAAATGATCTTATGAATTAGCGATTTGGTTCCAATTCACATTCCAAGTAATATTCGGCATGCTAATTACGTTGCCGATTGCCAAATTGCATTATCTCTTATAGTTTCCGAGATATGGACTATCGACATCTGACAATATTGGCTCTGCTTCTAACTTGGGCCAGAATTGTAAAATGGTCTTATGAATTAGCGATTTCGCTCCAATTCACATTCCATGTAATATTCGGCATGCTAATTACATTGCCGATTGCCAAATTGCATTATCTCTTATAGTTTCCGAGATATGGACAATCGAAATTTTACACCTTAGAGTCTGTTTCTAACTGGGGTCAAAATTGTAAAATGGTCTTACGAATTAGCGATTTCGTTCCAATTCACATTCCAAGTAATATTCAGCATGCTAATTACGCTGCCGATTGCCATATTGCATTATCTCTTATAGTTTCCGAGATATGGACAATCGAAATTTTACACCTTAGAGTCTGTTTCTAACTGGGGTCAAAATTGTAAAATGGTCTTACGAATTAGCGATTTCGTTCCAATTCACATTCCAAGTAATATTCGGCACGCTAATTACGTTGCCGATTGCCAAATTGCATTATCTCTTATAGTTTCCGAGATATGAACTATCGACATCTGACAATATTGGCTCTGCTTCTAACTTGCGCCAGAATTGTAAAATTGTCTTGTGAATTAGCGATTTCGCTCCAATTCACATTCCAAGTAATATTCGGCATGCTAATTACGTTTCCGGTTGCCAAATTGCATTATTTCTTATAGATTCCGAGATATGGGCAGTCGAAATTTTACATCTGTCTGTTTCTAACTGGTGTCAAAATTGTAAAATGGTCTTATGAATTAGCGATTTCGCTCCAATTCACATTCCAAGTAATATTTGGCATGCTAATTACGTTGCCGATTGCCAAATTGCATTATCTCTTATAGTTTCCGAGATATGGACTATCGACATCTGACAATATTGGCTCTGCTTCTAACTTGGGCCAGAATTGTAAAATGGTCTTATGAATTAGCGATTTCGCTCCAATTCACATTCCTAGTAATATTCGGCATGCTAATTACGTTGCCGGTTGCCAAATTGCATTATTTCTTATAGTTTCCGAGATATTGGCAATCGAAATTTTACACCCTAGAGTCTGTTTCTAACTGGGGTCAAAATTGTAAAATGGTCTTATGAATTAGCGATTTCGCTCCAATTCACATTCCAAGTAATATTTGGCATGGTAATTACGTTGCCGATTGCCAAATTGCATTATCTCTTATAGTTTCCGAGATATGGACTATCGACATCTGAAAATATTGGCTCTGCTTCTAACTTGGGCCAGAATTGTAAAATGGCCTTATGAATTAGCGATTTCGCTCCAATTCACATTCTAAGTAATATTCGGCATGCTAATTACGTTGCCGATTGCCAAATTGCATTATCTCTTATAGTTTCCGAGATATGGACTATCGACATCTGAAAATATTAGGTCTGCTTCTAACTTGGGCCAGAATTGTAAAATGGTCTTATGAATTAGCGATTTCGCTCCAATTCACATTCCAAGTAATATTCGGCATGCTAATTACGTTGCCGATTACCAAATTGCATTATCTCTTATAGTTTCTGAGATATGGACAATCGAAATTTTACACCTTAGAGTCTGTTTCTAACTGGGGTCAAAATTGTAAAATGGTCTTACGAATTAGCGATTTCGTTCCAATTCACATTCCAAGTAATATTCGGCATGCTAATTACGTTGCCGATTGCCAAATTGCATTATCTCTTATAGTTTCCGAGATATGGACTATCGACATCTGACAATATTGGCTCTGCTTCTAACTTGGGCCAGAATTGTAAAATGGTCTTATGAATTAGCGATTTCGTTCCAATTCACATTCAAAGTAATATTCGGCATGCTAATTACGTTGCCGATTGCCAAATTGCATTATCTCTTATAGTTTCCGAGATATGAACTATCGACATCTGACAATATTGGCTCTGCATCTAACTTGCGCCAGAATTGTAAAATTGTCTTATGAATTAGCGATTTCGCTCCAATTCACATTCCAAGTAATATTCCGCATGCTAATTACGTTGCCGATTGCCAAATTGCATTATCTCTTATAGTTTCCGAGATATGGACAATCGAAATTTTACACCTTAGAGTCTGTTCCTAACTGGGGTCAAAATTGTAAAATGGTCTTACGAATTAGCGATTTCGTTCCAATTCACATTCCAAGTAATATTCGGCATGCTAATTACGTTGCCGATTGCCAAATTGCATTATCTCTTATAGTTTCCGAGATATGGACTATCGACATCTGACAATATTGGCTCTGCTTCTAACTTGGGCCAGAATTGTAAAATGGTCTTACGAATTAGCGATTTCGTCCCAATTCACATTCCAAGTAATATTCATTCGGCATGCTAATTACGTTGCCGATTGCCAAATTGCATTATCTCTTATAGTTTCCGAGATTTGGACTATCGACATCTGACAATATTGGCTCTGCTTTTAACTTGGGCCAGAATTGTAAAATGGTCTTATGAATTAGCGATTTCGTTTCAATTCACATTCCAACTAATATTCGGCATGCTAATTACGTTGCCGATTGCCAAATTGCATTATCTCTTATAGTTTCCGAGATATGGACTATTGAAATCTGACAATATTGGCTCTGCTTCTAATTTGGGCCAGAATAGTAAAATGGTCTTATGAATTAGCGATTTCGTTCCAATTCACATTCCAAGTAATATTCGGCATGCTAATTACGTTGCCGATTGCCAAATTGCATTATCTCTTATAGTTTCAGAGATATGGACTATCGACATCTAACAATATTGGCTCTGCTTCTAACTTGGGCCATAATTGTAAAATGGTTTTACGAATTAGCGATTTCGTTCCAATTCACATTCCAAGTAATATTCAGCATGCTAATTACGTTGCCGATTGCCAAATTTCATTATCTCTTATAGTTTCCGAGTTATGGACTATCGACATCTGACAATATTGGCTCTACTTCTAACTTGCGCCAGAATTTTAAAATGGTCTTATGAAATAGCGATTTCGCTCCAATTCACATTCCAAGTAATATTCGGCATGCTAATTACATTGCCGATTGCCAAATTGCATTATCTCTTATAGTTTACGAGATATGGACTATCGACATCTGACAATATTGGCTCTGCTTCTAACTTGTGCCAGAATTGTAAAATGGTCTTATGAATTAGCGATTTCGCTCCAATTCACATTCCAAGTAATATTCGGCATGCTAATTACGTTGCCGATTGCCAAATTGCATTATCTCTTATAGTTTCCGAGATATGGACTATCGACATCTGACAATATTGGCTCTGCTTTTAACTTGGGCCAGAATTGTAAAATGGTCTTATGAATTAGCGATTTCGTTTCAATTCACATTCCAACTAATATTCGGCATGCTAATTACGTTGCCGATTGCCAAATTGCATCATCTCTTATAGTTTCCGAGATATGGACTATCGACATCTGACAATATTGGCTCTGCTTCTAATTTGGGCCAGAATAGTAAAATGATCTTATGAATTAGCGATTTGGTTCCAATTCACATTCCAAGTAATATTCGGCATGCTAATTACGTTGCCGATTGCCAAATTGCATTATCTCTTATAGTTTCCGAGATATGGACTATCGACATCTGACAATATTGGCTCTGCTTCTAACTTGGGCCAGAATTGTAAAATGGTCTTATGAATTAGCGATTTCGCTCCAATTCACATTCCATGTAATATTCGGCATGCTAATTACATTGCCGATTGCCAAATTGCATTATCTCTTATAGTTTCCGAGATATGGACAATCGAAATTTTACACCTTAGAGTCTGTTTCTAACTGGGGTCAAAATTGTAAAATGGTCTTACGAATTAGCGATTTCTTTCCAATTCACATTCCAAGTAATATTCAGCATGCTAATTACGCTGCCGATTGCCATATTGCATTATCTCTTATAGTTTCCGAGATATGGACAATCGAAATTTTACACCTTAGAGTCTGTTTCTAACTGGGGTCAAAATTGTAAAATGGTCTTACGAATTAGCGATTTCGTTCCAATTCACATTCCAAGTAATATTCGGCACGCTAATTACGTTGCCGATTGCCAAATTGCATTATCTCTTATAGTTTCCGAGATATGAACTATCGACATCTGACAATATTGGCTCTGCTTCTAACTTGCGCCAGAATTGTAAAATTGTCTTATGAATTAGCGATTTCGCTCCAATTCACATTCCAAGTAATATTCGGCATGCTAATTACGTTGCCGGTTGCCAAATTGCATTATTTCTTATAGATTCCGAGATATGGGCAGTCGAAATTTTACATCTGTCTGTTTCTAACTGGGGCCAAAATTGTAAAATGGTCTTATGAATTAGCGATTTCGCTCCAATTCACATTCCAAGTAATATTTGGCATGCTAATTACGTTGCCGATTGCCAAATTGCATTATCTCTTATAATTTCCGAGATATGGACTATCGACATCTGACAATATTGGCTCTGCTTCTAACTTGGGCCAGAATTGTAAAATGGTCTTATGAATTAGCGATTTCGCTCCAATTCACATTCCTAGTAATATTCGGCATGCTAATTACGTTGCCGGTTGCCAAATTGCATTATTTCTTATAGTTTCCGAGATATGGGCAATCGAAATTTTACACCTTAGAATCTGTTTCTAACTGGGGTCAAAATTGTAAAATGGTCTTATGAATTAGCGATTTCGCTCCAATTCACATTCCTAGTAATATTCGGCATGCTAATTACGTTGCCGATTGCCAAATTGCATTATCTCTTATAGTTTCCGAGATATGGACTATCGACATCTGACAATATTCGCTCTGCTTCTAACTTGGGCCAGAATTGTAAGATGGTCTTATGAATTAGCGATTTCGCTCCAATTCACATTCCAAGTAATATTCGGCATGCTAATTACGTTGCCGGTTGCCAAATTGCATTATTTCTTATAGTTTCCGAGATATGGGCAATCGAAATTTTACACCCTAGAGTCTGTTTCTAACTGGGGTCAAAATTGTAAAATGGTCTTATGAATTAGCGATTTCGCTCCAATTCACATTCCAAGTAATATTTGGCATGCTAATTACGTTGCCGATTGCCAAATTGCATTATCTCTTATAGTTTCCGAGATATGGACTATCGACATCTGAAAATATTGGCTCTGCTTCTAACTTGGGCCAGAATTGTAAAATGGCCTTATGAATTAGCGATTTCGCTCCAATTCACATTCTAAGTAATATTCGGCATGCTAATTACGTTGCCGATTGCCAAATTGCATTATCTCTTATAGTTTCCGAGATATGGACTATCGACATCTGAAAATATTAGGTCTGCTTCTAACTTGGGCCAGAATTGTAAAATGGTCTTATGAATTAGCGATTTCGCTCCAATTCACATTCCAAGTAATATTCGGCATGCTAATTACGTTGCCGATTGCCAAATTGCATTATCTCTTATAGTTTCTGAGATATGGACAATCGAAATTTTACACCTTAGAGTCTGTTTCTAACTGGGGTCAAAATTGTAAAATGGTCTTACGAATTAGCGATTTCGTTCCAATTCACATTCCAAGTAATATTCGGCATGCTAATTACGTTGCCGATTGCCAAATTGCATTATCTCTTATAGTTTCCGAGATATGGACTATCGACATCTGACAATATTGGCTCTGCTTCTAACTTGCACCAGAATTGTAAAATGGTCTTATGAATTAGCGATTTCGCTCCAATTCACATTCCAAGTAATATTCGGCATGCTAATTACGTTGCCGATTGTCAAATTGCATTATCTCTTATAGTTTCTGAGATATGGACAATCGAAATTTTACACCTTAGAGTCTGTTTCTAACTGGGGTCAAAATTGTAAAATGGTCTTACGAATTAGCGATTTCGTTCCAATTCACAATCCAAGTAATATTCGGCATGCTAATTACGCTGCCGATTGCCAAATTGCATTATCTCTTATAGTTTCAGAGATATGGACTATCGACATCTAACAATATTGGCTCTGCTTCTAACTTGGGCCATAATTGTAAAATGGTCTTACGAATTAGCGATTTCGTTCCAATTCACATTCCAAGTAATATTCAGCATGCTAATTACGTTGCCGATTGCCAAATTTCATTATCTCTTATAGTTTCCGAGATATGAACTATCGACATCTGACAATATTGGCTCTGCTTCTAACTTGCGCCAGAATTGTAAAATTGTCTTATGAATTAGCGATTTCGCTCCAATTCACATTCCAAGTAATATTCGGCATGCTAATTACGTTGCCGGTTGCCAAATTGCATTATTTCTTATAGATTCCGAGATATGGGCAGTCGAAATTTTACATCTGTCTGTTTCTAACTGGGGCCAAAATTGTAAAATGGTCTTATGAATTAGCGATTTCGCTCCAATTCACATTCCAAGTAATATTTGGCATGCTAATTACGTTGCCGATTGCCAAATTGCATTATCTCTTATAGTTTCCGAGATATGGACTATCGACATCTGACAATATTGGCTCTGCTTCTAACTTGGGCCAGAATTGTAAAATGGTCTTATGAATTAGCGATTTCGCTCCAATTCACATTCCTAGTAATATTCGGCATGCTAATTACGTTGCCGGTTGCCAAATTGCATTATTTCTTATAGTTTCCGAGATATGGGCAATCGAAATTTTACACCTTAGAGTCTGTTTCTAACTGGGGTCAAAATTGTAAAATGGTCTTATGAATTAGCGATTTCGCTCCAATTCACATTCCTAGTAATATTCGGCATGCTAATTACGTTGCCGATTGCCAAATTGCATTATCTCTTATAGTTTCCGAGATATGGACTATCGACATCTGACAATATTCGCTCTGCTTCTAACTTGGGCCAGAATTGTAAGATGGTCTTATGAATTAGCGATTTCGCTCCAATTCACATTCCAAGTAATATTCGGCATGCTAATTACGTTGCCGGTTGCCAAATTGCATTATTTCTTATAGTTTCCGAGATATGGGCAATCGAAATTTTACACCCTAGAGTCTGTTTCTAACTGGGGTCAAAATTGTAAAATGGTCTTATGAATTAGCGATTTCGCTCCAATTCACATTCCAAGTAATATTTGGCATGCTAATTACGTTGCCGATTGCCAAATTGCATTATCTCTTATAGTTTCCGAGATATGGACTATCGACATCTGAAAATATTGGCTCTGCTTCTAACTTGGGCCAGAATTGTAAAATGGCCTTATGAATTAGCGATTTCGCTCCAATTCACATTCTAAGTAATATTCGGCATGCTAATTACGTTGCCGATTGCCAAATTGCATTATCTCTTATAGTTTCCGAGATATGGACTATCGACATCTGAAAATATTAGGTCTGCTTCTAACTTGGGCCAGAATTGTAAAATGGTCTTATGAATTAGCGATTTCGCTCCAATTCACATTCCAAGTAATATTCGGCATGCTAATTACGTTGCCGATTGCCAAATTGCATTATCTCTTATAGTTTCTGAGATATGGACAATCGAAATTTTACACCTTAGAGTCTGTTTCTAACTGGGGTCAAAATTGTAAAATGGTCTTACGAATTAGCGATTTCGTTCCAATTCACATTCCAAGTAATATTCGGCATGCTAATTACGTTGCCGATTGCCAAATTGCATTATCTCTTATAGTTTCCGAGATATGGACTATCGACATCTGACAATATTGGCTCTGCTTCTAACTTGCGCCAGAATTGTAAAATGGTCTTATGAATTAGCGATTTCGCTCCAATTCACATTCCAAGTAATATTCGGCATGCTAATTACGTTGCCGATTGTCAAATTGCATTATCTCTTATAGTTTCTGAGATATGGACAATCGAAATTTTACACCTTAGAGTCTGTTTCTAACTGGGGTCAAAATTGTAAAATGGTCTTACGAATTAGCGATTTCGTTCCAATTCACATTCCAAGTAATATTCGGCATGCTAATTACGCTGCCGATTGCCAAATTGCATTATCTCTTATAGTTTCAGAGATATGGACTATCGACATCTAACAATATTGGCTCTGCTTCTAACTTGGGCCATAATTGTAAAATGGTCTTACGAATTAGCGATTTCGTTCCAATTCACATTCCAAGTAATATTCAGCATGCTAATTACGTTGCCGATTGCCAAATTTCATTATCTCTTATAGTTTCCGAGTTATGGACTATCGACATCTGACAATATTGGCTCTACTTCTAACTTGCGCCAGAATTTTAAAATGGTCTTATGAAATAGCGATTTCGCTCCAATTCACATTCCAAGTAATATTCGGCATGCTAATTACATTGCCGATTGCCAAATTGCATTATCTCTTATAGTTTACGAGATATGGACTATCGACATCTGACAATATTGGCTCTGCTTCTAACTTGTGCCAGAATTGTAAAATGGTCTTATGAATTAGCGATTTCGCTCCAATTCACATTCCAAGTAATATTCGGCATGCTAATTACGTTGCCGATTGCCAAATTGCATTATCTCTTATAGTTTCCGAGATATGGACTATCGACATCTGACAATATTGGCTCTGCTTTTAACTTGGGCCAGAATTGTAAAATGGTCTTATGAATTAGCGATTTCGTTTCAATTCACATTCCAACTAATATTCGGCATGCTAATTACGTTGCCGATTGCCAAATTGCATCATCTCTTATAGTTTCCGAGATATGGACTATCGACATCTGACAATATTGGCTCTGCTTCTAATTTGGGCCAGAATAGTAAAATGATCTTATGAATTAGCGATTTGGTTCCAATTCACATTCCAAGTAATTTTCGGCATGCTAATTACGTTGCCGATTGCCAAATTGCATTATCTCTTATAGTTTCCGAGATATGGACTATCGACATCTGACAATATTGGCTCTGCTTCTAACTTGGGCCAGAATTGTAAAATGGTCTTATGAATTAGCGATTTCGCTCCAATTCACATTCCATGTAATATTCGGCCTGCTAATTACATTGCCGATTGCCAAATTGCATTATCTCTTATAGTTTCCGAGATATGGACAATCGAAATTTTACACCTTAGAGTCTGTTTCTAACTGGGGTCAAAATTGTAAAATGGTCTTACGAATTAGCGATTTCGTTCCAATTCACATTCCAAGTAATATTCAGCATGCTAATTACGCTGCCGATTGCCATATTGCATTATCTCTTATAGTTTCCGAGATATGGACAATCGAAATTTTACACCTTAGAGTCTGTTTCTAACTGGGGTCAAAATTGTAAAATGGTCTTACGAATTAGCGATTTCGTTCCAATTCACATTCCAAGTAATATTCGGCACGCTAGTTACGTTGCCGATTGCCAAATTGCATTATCTCTTATAGTTTCCGAGATATGAACTATCGACATCTGACAATATTGGCTCTGCTTCTAACTTGCGCCAGAATTGTAAAATTGTCTTATGAATTAGCGATTTCGCTCCAATTCACATTCCAAGTAATATTCGGCATGCTAATTACGTTGCCGGTTGCCAAATTGCATTATTTCTTATAGATTCCGAGATATGGGCAGTCGAAATTTTACATCTGTCTGTTTCTAACTGGGGTCAAAATTGTAAAATGGTCTTATGAATTAGCGATTTCGCTCCAATTCACATTCCAAGTAATATTTGGCATGCTAATTACGTTGCCGATTGCCAAATTGCATTATCTCTTATAGTTTCCGAGATATGGACTATCGACATCTGACAATATTGGCTCTGCTTCTAATTAGGGCCAGAATAGTAAAATGGTCTTATGAATTAGCGATTTCGTTCCAATTCACATTCCAAGTAATATTCGGCATGCTAATTACGTTGCCGATTGCCAAATTGCATTATCTCTTATAGTTTCCGAGATATGGACAATCGAAATTTTACACCTTAGAGTCTGTTTCTAACTGGGGTCAAAATTGTAAAATGGTCTTACGAATTAGCGATTTCGTTCCAATTCACATTCCAAGTAATATTCGGCATGCTAATTACGTTGCCGATTGCCAAATTGCATTATCTCTTATAGTTTCCGAGATATGGACTATCGACATCTGACAATATTGGCTCTGCTTCTAACTTGGGCCAGAATTGTAAAATGGTCTTACGAATTAGCGATTTCGTCCCAATTCACATTCCAAGTAATATTCGGCATGCTAATTACGTTGCCGATTGCCAAATTGCATTATCTCTTGTAGTTTCCGAGATATGGACTATCGACATATGACAATATTGGCTCTGCTTCTAACTTGCGCCAGAATTGTAAAATGGTCTTATGAATTAGCGATTTCGTTTCAATTCACATTCCAACTAATATTCGGCATGCTAATTACGTTGCCGATTGCCAAATTGCATTATCTCTTATAGTTTCCGAGATATGGACAATCGAAATTTTACACCTTAGAGTCTGTTTCTAACTGGGGTCAAAATTGTAAAATGGTCTTACGAATTAGCGATTTCGTTCCAATTCACATTCCAAGTAATATTCGGCATGCTAATTACGTTGCCGATTGCCAAATTGCATTATCTCTTGTAGTTTCCGAGATATGGACTATCGACATATGACAATATTGGCTCTGCTTCTAACTTGCGCCAGAATTGTAAAATGGTCTTATGAATTAGCGATTTCGCTCCAATTCACATTCCAAGTAATATTCGGCATGCTAATTACGTTGCCGATTGCCAAATTGCATTATCCCTTATAGTTTCCGAGATATGGACTATCGACATCTGACAATATTGGCTCTGCTTCTAACTTGGGCCAGAATTGTAAAATGGTCTTATGAATTAGCGATTTCGTTCCAATTCACATTCCAAGTAATATTCGGCATGCTAATTACGTTGCCAATTGCCAAATTGCATTATCTCTTATAGTTTCCGAGATATGGACAATCGAAATTTTACACCTTAGAGTCTGTTGCTAACTGGGGTCAAAATTGTAAGATGGTCTTACGAATTAGCGATTTCGTTCCAATTCACATTCGGAGTAATATTCGGCATGCTAATTACGTTGCCGATTGCCAAATTGCATTATCTCTTATAGTTTCCGAGATATGGACTATCGGCATCTGAAAATATTGGCTCTGCTTCTAACTTGGGCCAGAATTGTAAAATGGTCTTATGAATTAGCGATTTCGCTCCAATTTACATTCCAAGTAATATTCGGCATGCTAATTACGTTGCCGATTGCCAAATTGCATTATCTCTTATAGTTTCCGAGATATGGACTATCGACATCTGAAAATATTGGGTCTGCTTCTAACTTGGGCCAGAATTGTAAAATGGTCTTATGAATTAGCGATTTCGCTCCAATTTACATTCCAAGTAATATTCGGCATGCTAATTACGTTGCCGATTGCCAAATTGCATTATCTCTTATAGTTTCTGAGTTATGGACAATCGAAATTTTACACCTTAGAGTCTGTTTCTAACTGGGTCAAAATTGTAAAATGGTCTTACGAATTAGCGATTTCGTTCCAATTCACATTCCAAGTAATATTCGGCATGCTAATTACGTTGCCGATTGCCAAATTGCATTATCTCTTATAGTTTCCGAGATATGGACTATCGACATCTGACAATATTGGCTCTGCTTCTAACTTGGGCCAGAATTGTAAAATGGTCTTATGAATTAGCGATTCCGTTCCAATTCACATTCCAAGTAATATTCGGCATGCTAATTACGTTGCCGATTGCCAAATTGCATTATCTCTTATAGTTTCCGATATATGGACAATCGAAATTTTACACCTTAGAGTCTGTTTCTATCTTGGGTCAAAATTGTAAAATGGTCTTACGAATTAGCGATTTCGTTCCAATTCACATTCCAAGTAATATTCGGCATGCTAATTACGCTGCCGATTGCCAAATTGCATTATCTCTTATAGTTTCCGAGATATGGACTATCGACATCTAACAATATTGGCTCTGCTTCTAACTGGGGTCAAAATTGTAAAATGGTCTTACGAATTAGCGATTTCGTTCCAATTCACATTCCAAGTAATATTCGGCATGCTAATTACGCTGCCGATTGCCAAATTGCATTATCTCTTATGGTTTCCGAGATATGGACTATCGACATCTGACAATATTGGCTCTGCTTCTAACTTGGGCCAGAATTGTAAAATGGTCTTATGAATTAGCGATTTCGTTCCAATTCACATTCCAAGTAATATTCGGCATGCTAATTACGTTGCCGATTGCCAAATTGCATTATCTCTTAGGGTTTCCGAGATATGGACTATCGACATCTGACAATATTGGCTCTGCTTCTAACTTGGGCCAGAATTGTAAAATGGTCTTATGAATTAGCGATTTCGCTCCAATTCACATTCCAAGTAATATTCGGCATGCTAATTACGTTGCCGATTGCCAAATTGCATTATCTCTTATAGTTACCGAGATATGGACTATCGACATCTAACAATATTGGCTCTGCTTCTAACTTGGGCCAGAATTGTAAAATGGTCTTATGAATTAGCGATTTGGTTCCAATTCACATTCCAAGTAATATTCGGCATGCTAATTACGTTGCCGATTGCCAAATTGCATTATCTCTTATAGTTTCCGAGATATGGACTATCGACATCTGACAATATTGGCTCTGCTTCTAACTTGCGCCAGAATTGTAAAATGGTCTTACGAATTAGCGATTTCGTTCCAATTCACATTCCAAGTAATATTCAGCATGCTAATTACGCTGCCGATTGCCATATTGCATTATCTCTTATAGTTTCCGAGATATGGACAATCGAAATTTTACACCTTAGAGTCTGTTTCTAACTGGGGTCAAAATTGTAAAATGGTCTTACGAATTAGCGATTTCGTTCCAATTCACATTCCAAGTAATATTCGGCACGCTAATTACGTTGCCGATTGCCAAATTGCATTATCTCTTATAGTTTCCGAGATATGAACTATCGACATCTGACAATATTGGCTCTGCTTCTAACTTGCGCCAGAATTGTAAAATTGTCTTATGAATTAGCGATTTCGCTCCAATTCACATTCCAAGTAATATTCGGCATGCTAATTACGTTGCCGGTTGCCAAATTGCATTATTTCTTATAGATTCCGAGATATGGGCATTCGAAATTTTACATCTGTCTGTTTCTAACTGGGGTCAAAATTGTAAAATGGTCTTATGAATTAGCGATTTCGCTCCAATTCACATTCCAAGTAATATTTGGCATGCTAATTACGTTGCCGATTGCCAAATTGCATTATCTCTTATAGTTTCCGAGATATGGACTATCGACATCTGACAATATTGGCTCTGCTTCTAATTAGGGCCAGAATAGTAAAATGGTCTTATGAATTAGCGATTTCGTTCCAATTCACATTCCAAGTAATATTCGGCATGCTAATTACGTTGCCGATTGCCAAATTGCATTATCTCTTATAGTTTCCGAGATATGGACAATCGAAATTTTACACCTTAGAGTCTGTTTCTAACTGGGGTCAAAATTGTAAAATGGTCTTACGAATTAGCGATTTCGTTCCAATTCACATTCCAAGTAATATTCGGCATGCTAATTACGTTGCCGATTGCCAAATTGCATTATCTCTTATAGTTTCCGAGATATGGACTATCGATATCTGACAATATTGGCTCTGCTTCTAACTTGGGCCAGAATTGTAAAATGGTCTTACGAATTAGCGATTTCGTCCCAATTCACATTCCAAGTAATATTCGGCATGCTAATTACGTTGCCGATTGCCAAATTGCATTATCTCTTGTAGTTTCCGAGATATGGACTATCGACATATGACAATATTGGCTCTGCTTCTAACTTGCGCCAGAATTGTAAAATGGTCTTATGAATTAGCGATTTCGTTTCAATTCACATTCCAACTAATATTCGGCATGCTAATTACGTTGCCGATTGCCAAATTGCATTATCTCTTATAGTTTCCGAGATATGGACAATCGAAATTTTACACCTTAGAGTCTGTTTCTAACTGGGGTCAAAATTGTAAAATGGTCTTACGAATTAGCGATTTCGTTCCAATTCACATTCCAAGTAATATTCGGCATGCTAATTACGTTGCCGATTGCCAAATTGCATTATCTCTTGTAGTTTCCGAGATATGGACTATCGACATATGACAATATTGGCTCTGCTTCTAACTTGCGCCAGAATTGTAAAATGGTCTTATGAATTAGCGATTTCGCTCCAATTCACATTCCAAGTAATATTCGGCATGCTAATTACGTTGCCGATTGCCAAATTGCATTATCCCTTATAGTTTCCGAGATATGGACTATCGACATCTGACAATATTGGCTCTGCTTCTAACTTGGGCCAGAATTGTAAAATGGTCTTATGAATTAGCGATTTCGTTCCAATTCACATTCCAAGTAATATTCGGCATGCTAATTACGTTGCCAATTGCCAAATTGCATTATCTCTTATAGTTTCCGAGATATGGACAATCGAAATTTTACACCTTAGAGTCTGTTGCTAACTGGGGTCAAAATTGTAAGATGGTCTTACGAATTAGCGATTTCGTTCCAATTCACATTCGGAGTAATATTCGGCATGCTAATTACGTTGCCGATTGCCAAATTGCATTATCTCTTATAGTTTCCGAGATATGGACTATCGGCATCTGAAAATATTGGCTCTGCTTCTAACTTGGGCCAGAATTGTAAAATGGTCTTATGAATTAGCGATTTCGCTCCAATTCACATTCTAAGTAATATTCGGCATGCTAATTACGTTGCCGATTGCCAAATTGCATTATCTCTTATAGTTTCCGAGATATGCACAATCGAAATTTTACACCTTAGAGTCTGTTTCTAACTGGGGTCAAAATTGTAAAATGGTCTTACGAATTAGCGATTTCGTTCCAATTCACATTCCAAGTAATATTCGGCATGCTAATTACGTTGCCGATTGCCAAATTGCATTATCTCTTGTAGTTTCCGAGATATGGACTATCGACATATGACAATATTGGCTCTGCTTCTAACTTGCGCCAGAATTGTAAAATGGTCTTATGAATTAGCGATTTCGCTCCAATTCACATTCCAAGTAATATTCGGCATGCTAATTACGTTGCCGATTGCCAAATTGCATTATCCCTTATAGTTTCCGAGATATGGACTATCGACATCTGACAATATTGGCTCTGCTTCTAACTTGGGCCAGAATTGTAAAATGGTCTTATGAATTAGCGATTTCGTTCCAATTCACATTCCAAGTAATATTCGGCATGCTAATTACGTTGCCAATTGCCAAATTGCATTATCTCTTATAGTTTCCGAGATATGGACAATCGAAATTTTACACCTTAGAGTCTGTTGCTAACTGGGGTCAAAATTGTAAGATGGTCTTACGAATTAGCGATTTCGTTCCAATTCACATTCGGAGTAATATTCGGCATGCTAATTACGTTGCCGATTGCCAAATTGCATTATCTCTTATAGTTTCCGAGATATGGACTATCGGCATCTGAAAATATTGGCTCTGCTTCTAACTTGGGCCAGAATTGTAAAATGGTCTTATGAATTAGCGATTTCGCTCCAATTCACATTCTAAGTAATATTCGGCATGCTAATTACGTTGCCGATTGCCAAATTGCATTATCTCTTATAGTTTCCGAGATATGGACTATCGACATCTGAAAATATTGGGTCTGCTTCTAACTTGGGCCAGAATTGTAAAATGGTCTTATGAATTAGCGATTTCGCTCCAATTTACATTCCAAGTAATATTCGGCATGCTAATTACGTTACCGATTGCCAAATTGCATTATCTCTTATAGTTTCTGAGTTATGGACAATCGAAATTTTACACCTTAGAGTCTGTTTCTAACTGGGGTCAAAATTGTAAAATGGTCTTACGAATTAGCGATTTCGTTCCAATTCACATTCCAAGTAATATTCGGCATGCTAATTACGTTGCCGATTGCCAAATTGCATTATCTCTTATAGTTTCCGAGATATGGACTATCGACATCTGACAATATTGGCTCTGCTTCTAACTTGGGCCAGAATTGTAAAATGGTCTTATGAATTAGCGATTCCGTTCCAATTCACATTCCAAGTAATATTCGGCATGCTAATTACGTTGCCGATTGCCAAATTGCATTATCTCTTATAGTTTCCGATATATGGACAATCGAAATTTTACACCTTAGAGTCTGTTTCTATCTTGGGTCAAAATTGTAAAATGGTCTTACGAATTAGCGATTTCGTTCCAATTCACATTCCAAGTAATATTCGGCATGCTAATTACGCTGCCGATTGCCAAATTGCATTATCTCTTATAGTTTCCGAGATATGGACTATCGACATCTAACAATATTGGCTCTGCTTCTAACTGGGGTCAAAATTGTAAAATGGTCTTACGAATTAGCGATTTCGTTCCAATTCACATTCCAAGTAATATTCGGCATGCTAATTACGCTGCCGATTGCCAAATTGCATTATCTCTTATGGTTTCCGAGATATGGACTATCGACATCTGACAATATTGGCTCTGCTTCTAACTTGGGCCAGAATTGTAAAATGGTCTTACGAATTAGCGATTTCGTTCCAATTCACATTCCAAGTAATATTCGGCATGCTAATTACGTTGCCGATTGCCAAATTGCATTATCTCTTATAGTTTCCGAGATATGGACTATCGACATCTGACAATATTGGCTCTGCTTCTAACTTGGGCCAGAATTGTAAAATGGTCTTATGAATTAGCGATTTCGTTCCAATTCACATTCCAAGTAATATTCAGCATGCTAATTACGTTGCCGATTGCCAAATTGCATTATCTCTTATAGTTACCGAGATATGGACTATCGACATCTAACAATATTGGCTCTGCTTCTAACTTGGGCCAGAATTGTAAAATGGTCTTATGAATTAGCGATTTGGTTCCAATTCACATTCCAAGTAATATTCGGCATGCTAATTACGTTGCCGATTGCCAAATTGCATTATCTCTTATAGTTTCCGAGATATGGACTATCGACATCTGACAATATTGGCTCTGCTTCTAACTTGCGCCAGAATTGTAAAATGGTCTTATGAATTAGCGATTTGGCTCCAATTCACATTCCAAGTAATATTCGGCATACTAATTACGTTGCCGATTGCCAAATTGCATTATCTCTTATAGTTTCCGAGATATGGACAATCGAAATTTTACACCTTAGAGTCTGTTTCTAACTGGGGTCAAAATTGAAAATGGTCTTACGAATTAGCGATTTCGTTCCAATTCACATTCCAAGTAATATTCGGCATGCTAATTACGCTGCCGATTGCCAAATTGCATTATCTCTTATAGTTTCTGAGATATGGAATATCGACATCTAACAATATTGGCTCTGCTTCTAACTTGGGCCAGAATTGTAAAATGGTCTTACGAGATAACGATTTCGTTCCAATTCACATTCCAAGTAATATTCGGCATGCTAATTACGTTGCCGATTGCCAAATTGCATTATCTCTTATAGTTTCCGAGATATGGACTATCGACATCTGACAATATTGGCTCTGCTTCTAACTTGGGCCAGAATAGTAAAATGGCCTTATAAATTAGCGATTTCGCTCCAATTCACATTCCAAGTAATATTCGGCATGCTAATTACGTTGCCGATTGCCAAATTGCATTATCTCTTATAGTTTCCGAGAATGGACAATCGACATCTGACAATATTGGCTCTGCTTCTAACTTGCGCCAGAATTGTAAAATGGTCTTATGAATTAGCGATTTGGCTCCAATTCACATTCCAAGTAATATTCGGCATGCTAATTACGTTGCCGATTGCCAAACTGCATTATCTCTTATAGTTTCCAAGATATGGGCAATCGAAATTTTACACCTTAGAGTCTGTTTCTAACTGGGGTCAAAATTGTCAAATAGTCTTAAGAATTAGCGATTTCGTTCCAATTCACATTCCAAGTAATATTCGGCATGTTAATTACGCTGCCGATTGCCAAATTACATTATCTCTTATTGTTTCCGAGATATGGACTATCGACATCTAACAATATTGGCTCTGCTTCTAACTTGGGCCAGAATTGTAAAATGGTCTTATGAATTAGCGATTTCGTTCCAATTCACATTCCAAATAATATTCGGCATGCTAATTACGTTGCCGATTGCCAAATTGCATTATCTCTTATAGTTTCCGAGATATGGACAATCGAAATTTTACACCTTAGAGTCTGTTTCTAACTGGGGTCAAAATTGTAAAATGGTCTTACGAATTAGCGATTTCGTTCCAATTCACATTCCAAGTAATATTCGGCATGCTAATTACGCTGCCGATTGCCAAATTGCATTATCTCTTATAGTTTCCGAGATATGGACTATCGACATCTAACAATATTGGCTTAGCTTCTAACTTGGGCCAGAATTGTAAAATGGTCTTACGAATTAGCGATTTCGTTCCAATTCACATTCCAAGTAATATTCGGCATGCTAATTACGTTGCCGATTGCCATATTGCATTATCTCTTATAGTTTCCGAGATATGGACTATCGACATCTGACAATATTGGCTCTGCTTTTAACTTGGGCCAGAATTGTAAAATGGTCTTATGAATTAGCGATTTCGTTTCAATTCACATTCCAACTAATATTCGGCATGCTAATTACGTTGCCGATTGCCAAATTGCATTATCTCTTATAGTTTCCGAGATATGGACTATCGACATCTGACAATATTGGCTCTGCTTCTAATTTGGGCCAGAATAGTAAAATGGTCTTATGAATTAGCGATTTGGTTCCAATTCACATTCCAAGTAATATTCGGCATGCTAATTACGTTGCCGATTGCCAAATTGCATTATCTCTTATAGTTTCCGAGATATGGACTATCGACATCATACAATATTGGCTCTGCTTCTAACTTGGCCCAGAATTGTAAAATGGTCTTATGAATTAGCGATTTCGCTCCAATTCACATTCCAAGTAATATTCGGCATGCTAATTACGTTGCCGATTGCCAAATTGTATTTTCTATTATAGTTTCCGAGATATGGACTATCGATATCTGACAATATTGGCTCTGCTTCTAACTTGGGCCAGAATTGTAAAATGGTCTTATGAATTAGCGATTTCGTTCCAATTCACATTCCAAGTAATATTCGGCATGCTAATTACGTTGTCGATTGCCAAATTGCATTATCTCTTATAGTTTCCGAGATATGGACTATCGACATCAGACAATATTGGCTCTGCTTCTAACTTGCGCCAGAATTGTAAAATGGTCTTATGAATTAGCGATTTCGCTCCAATTCACATTCCAAGTAATATTCAGCATGCTAATTACGCTGCCGATTGCCAAATTGCATTATCTCTTATAGTTTCCGAGATATGGAAAATCGAAATTTTACACCTTAGAGTCTGTTTCTAACTGGGGTCAAAATTGTAAAATGGTCTTATGAATTAGCGATTTCGTTCAAATTCACATTCCAAGTAATATTCGGCATGCTAATTACGTTGCCGATTGCCAAATTGCATTATCTCTTATAGTTTCCGAGATATGGACTATCGACATCTGACAATATTGGCTCTGCTTCTTACTTGCGCCAGAATTGTAAAATGGTCTTATGAATTAGCGATTTCGCTCCAATTCACATTCCAAGTAATATTCGGCATGCTAATTACGTTGCCGATTGCCAAATTGCATTATCTCTTATAGTTTCCGAGATATGGACTATCGACATCTGACAATATTGGCTCTGCTTTTAACTTTGGCCAGAATTGTAAAAAGGTCTTATGAATTAGCGATTTCGTTTCAATTCACATTCCAACTAATATTCGGCATGCTAATTACGTTGCCGATTGCCATATTGCATTATCTCTTATAGTTTCCGAGATATGGACTATCGACATCTAACAATATTGGCTCTGCTTCTAATTTGGGCCAGAATAGTAAAATGGTCTTATGAATTAGCGATTTCGTTCCAATTCACATTCCAAGTAACATTCGGCATGCTAATTACGTTGCCGATTGCCAAATTGCATTATCTCTTATAGTTTCCGAGATATGGACAATCGAAATTTTACACCTTAGAGTCTGTTTCTAACTGGGGTCAAAATTGTAAAATGGTCTTACGAATTAGCGATTTCGTTCCAATTCACATTCCAAGTAATATTCGGCATGCTAATTACGTTGCCGATTGCCAAATTGCATTATCTCTTATAGTTTCCGAGATATGGACTATCGACATCTGACAATATTGGCTCTGCTTCTAACTTCGGCCAGAATTGTAAAATGGTCTTACGCATTAGCGATTTCGTCCCAATTCACATTAAAAGTAATATTCATTCGGCATGCTAATTACGTTGCCGATTGCCAAATTGCATTATCTCTTATAGTTTCCGAGATATGGGCTATCGACATCTGACAATATTGGCTCTGCTTCTAATTTGGGCCAGAATAGTAAAATGGTCTTATGAATTAGCGATTTCGTTCCAATTCACATTCCAGGTAATATTCGGCATGCTAATTACGTTGCCGATTGCCAAATTGCATTATCTCTTATAGTTTCCGAGATATGGACAATCGAAATTTTACACCTTAGAGTCTGTTTCTATCTGGGGTCAAAATTGTAAAATGGTCTTACGAATTAGCGATTTCGTTCCAATTCACATTCCAAGTAATATTCGGCATGCTAATTACGTTGCCGATTGCCAAATTGCATTATCTCTTATAGTTTCCGATATATGGACTATCGACATCTGACAATATTGGCTCTGCTTCTAACTTGGGCCAGAATTGTAAAATGGTCTTACGAATTAGCGATTTCGTCCCAATTCACATTCCAAGTAATATTCGGCATGCTAATTACGTTGCCGATTGCCAAATTGCATTATCTCTTATAGTTTCCGAGATATGGACAATCGAAATTTTACACCTTAGAGTCTGTTTCTAACTGGGGTCAAAATTGTAAAATGGTCTTACGAATTAGCGATTTCGTTCCAATTCACATTCCAAGTAATATTCGGCATGCTAATTACGTTGCCGATTGCCAAATTGCATTATCTCTTATAGTTTCCGAGATATGGACTATCGACATATGACAATATTGGCTCTGCTTCTAACTTGCGCCAGAATTGTAAAATGGTCTTATGAATTAGCGATTTCGCTCCAATTCACATTCCAAGTAATATTCGGCATGCTAATTACGTTGCCGATTGCCAAATTGCATTATCTCTTATAGTTTCCGAGATATGGACTATCGACATCTAATAATATTGGCTCTGCTTCTAACTTGGGCCATAATTGTAAAATGGTCTTACGAATTAGCG
Organism: Rhynchophorus ferrugineus; assembly: GCF_030347505.1. Classification (NCBI taxonomy): domain Eukaryota; kingdom Metazoa; phylum Arthropoda; class Insecta; order Coleoptera; family Curculionidae; genus Rhynchophorus; species Rhynchophorus ferrugineus. The sequence goes on from NW_027472597.1 coordinate 1,281,868, forward strand.
ATTTCGTTCCAATTCACATTCCAAGTAATATTCAGCATGCTAATTACGTTGCCGATTGCCAAATTGCATTATCTCTTCTAGTTTCCGAGTTATGGACTATCGACATCTGACAATATTCGCTCTACTTCTAACTTGCGCCAGAATTGTAAAATGGTCTTATGAAATAGCGATTTCGCTCCAATTCACATTCCAAGTAATATTCGGCATGCTAATTACATTGCCGATTGCCAAATTGCATTATCTCTTATAGTTTCCGAGATATGGACTATCGACATCTGACAATATTGGCTCTGCTTCTAACTTGCGCCAGAATTGTAAAATGGTCTTATGAATTAGCGATTTCGCTCCAATTCACATTCCAAGTAATATTCGGCATGCTAATTACGTTGCCGATTGCCAAATTGCATTATCTCTTATAGTTTCCGAGATATGGACAATCGAAATTTTACACCTTAGAGTCTGTTTCTAATTGGGGTCAAAATTGTAAAATGGTCTTACGAATTAGCGATTTCGTTCCAATTCACATTCCAGGTAATATTCGGCATGCTAATTACGCTGCCGATTGCCAAATTGCATTATCTCTTATGGTTTCCGAGATATGGACTATCGACATCTGACAATATTGGCTCTGCTTCTAACTTGGGCCAGAATTGTAAAATGGTCTTACGAATTAGCGATTTCGTTCCAATTCACATTCCAAGTAATATTCGGCATGCTAATTACGTTGCCGATTGCCAAATTGCATTATCTCTTATGGTTTCCGAGATATGGACTATCGACATCTGACAATATTGGCTCTGCTTCTAACTTGGGCCAGAATTGTAAAATGGTCTTATGAATTAGCGATTTCGCTCCAATTCACATTCCAAGTAATATTCGGCATGCTAATTACGTTGCCGATTGCCAAATTGCATTATCTCTTATAGTTACCGAGATATGGACTATCGACATCTAACAATATTGGCTCTGCTTCTAACTTGGGCCAGAATTGTAAAATGGTCTTATGAATTAGCGATTTGGTTCCAATTCACATTCCAAGTAATATTCGGCATGCTAATTACGTTGCCGATTGCCAAATTGCATTATCTCTTATAGTTTCCGAGACATGGACTATCGACATCTGACAATATTGGCTCTGCTTCTAACTTGCGCCAGAATTGTAAAATGGTCTTATGAATTAGCGATTTGGCTCCAATTCACATTCCAAGTAATATTCGGCATACTAATTACGTTGCCGATTGCCAAATTGCATTATCTCTTATAGTTTCCGAGATATGGACAATCGAAATTTTACACCTTAGAGTCTGTTTCTAACTGGGGTCAAAATTGTAAAATGGTCTTACGAATTAGCGATTTCGTTCCAATTCACATTCCAAGTAATATTCGGCATGCTAATTACGCTGCCGATTGCCAAATTGCATTATCTCTTATAGTTTCCGAGATATGGAATATCGACATCTAACAATATTGGCTCTGCTTCTAACTTGGGCCAGAATTGCAAAATGGTCTTACGAGATAACGATTTCGTTCCAATTCACATTCCAAGTAATATTCGGCATGCTAATTACGTTGCCGATTGCCAAATTGCATTATCTCTTATAGTTTCCGAGATATGGACTATCGACATCTGACAATATTGGCTCTGCTTCTAACTTGGGCCAGAATAGTAAAATGGCCTTATAAATTAGCGATTTCGCTCCAATTCACATTCCAAGTAATATTCGGCATGCTAATTACGTTGCCGATTGCCAAATTGCATTATCGCTTATAGTTTCCGAGATATGGACAATCGACATCGGACAATATTGGCTCTGCTTCTAACTTGCGCCAGAATTGTAAAATGGTCTTATGAATTAGCGATTTGGCTCCAATTCACATTCCAAGTAATATTCGGCATGCTAATTACGTTGCCGATTGCCAAATTGCATTATCTCTTATAGTTTCTGAGATATGGGCAATCGAAATTTTACACCTTAGAGTCTGTTTCTAACTGGGGTCAAAATTGTCAAATGGTCTTAAGAATTAGCGATTTCGTTCCAATTCACATTCCAAGTAATATTCGGCATGCTAATTACGTTGCCGATTGCCAAATTGCATTATCTCTTATAGTTTCCGAGATATGGACAATCGAAATTTTACACCTTAGAGTCTGTTTCTAACTGGGGTCAAAATTGTAAAATGGTCTTACGAATTAGCGATTTCGTTCCAATTCACATTCCAAGTAATATTCGGCATGCTAATTACGCTGCCGATTGCCAAATTGCATTATCTCTTATAGTTTCCGAGATATGGACTATCGACATCTGACAATATTGGCTCTGCTTCTAACTTGCGCCAGAATTGTAAAATGGTCTTATGAAATAGCAATTTCGCTCCAATTCACATTCCAAGTAATATTCGGCATGCTAATTACATTGCCGATTGCCAAATTGCATTATCTCTTATAGTTTCCGAGATATGGACTATCGACATCTGACAATATTGGCTCTGCTTTTAACATGGGCCAGAATAGTAAAATGGTCTTATGAATTAGCGATTTGGTTCCAATTCACATTCCAAGTAATATTCGGCATGCTAATTACGTTGCCGATTGCCAAATTGCATTATCTCTTATAGTTTCCGAGATATGGACAATCGAAATTTTACACCTTAGAGTCTGTTTCTAACTGGGGTCAAAATTGTAAAATGGTCTTACGAATTAGCGATTTCGTTCCAATTCACATTCCAAGTAATATTCGGCATGCTAATTACGTTGCCGATTGCCAAATTGTATTATCTCTTATAGTTTCCAGGTATGGACTATCGACATATGACAATATTGGCTCTGCTTCTAACTTGCGCCAGAATTGTAAAATGGTCTTATGAATTAGCGATTTCGCTCCAATTCACATTCCAAGTAATATTCGGCATGCTAATTACGTTGCCGATTGCCAAATTGCATTATCCCTTATAGTTTCCGAGATATGGACTATCGACATCTGACAATATTGGCTCTGCTTCTAACTTGGGCCAGAATTGTAAAATGGTCTTATGAATTAGCGATTTCGTTCCAACTCACATTCCAAGTAATATTCGGCATACTAATTACGTTGCCGATTGCCAAATTGCATTATCTCTTATAGTTTCCGAGATATGGACAATCGAAATTTTACACCTAAGAGTCTGTTGCTAACTGGGGTCAAAATTGTAAAATGGTCTTACGAATTAGCGATTTCGTTCCAATTCACATTCCAAGTAAAATTCGGCATGCTAATTACGCTGCCGATTGCCAAATTGCATTATCTCTTATAATTTCCGAGATATGGACTATCGACATCTGACAATATTGGCTCTACTTCTAACTTGCGCCAGAATTGTAAAATGGTCTTATGAAATAGCGATTTCGATCCAATTCACATTCCAAGTAATATTCGGCATGCTAATTACATTGCCGATTGCCAAATTGCATTATCTCTTATAGTTTCCGAGATATGGACTATCGACATCGGACAATATTGGCTCTGCTTCTAATTTGGGCCAGAATAGTAAAATGGTCTTATGAATTAGCGATTTGGTTCCAATTCACATTCCAAGTAATATTCGGCATGCTAATTACTTTGCCGATTGCCAAATTGCATTATCTCTTATAGTCTCCGAGATATGGACTATCGACATCATACAATATTGGCTCTGCTTCTAACTTGGCCCAGAATTGTAAAATGGTCCTATGAATTAGCGATTTCGCTCCAATTCACATTCCAAGTAATATTCGGCATGCTAATTACATTGCCGATTGCCAAATTGCATTATCTCTTATAGTTTCCGAGATATGGACTATCGACATCTGACAATATTGGCTCTGCTTCTAACTTGCGCCAGAATTGTAAAATGGTCTTTTGAATTAGCGATTTCGCTCCAATTCACATTCCAAGTTAATATTCAGCATGCTAATTACGCTGCCGATTGCCAAATTGCATTATCTCTTATAGTTTCCGAGATATGGACATTCGAAATTTTACACCTTAGAGACTGTTTCTAGCTGGGGTCAAAATTGTAAAATGGTCTTACGAATTAGCGGTTTCGTTCAAATTCACATTCCAAGTAATATTCGGCATGCAAATTACGTTGCCGATTGCCAAATTGCATTATCTCTTATAGTTTCCGAGATATGGACTATCGACATCTAACAATATTGGCTCTGCTTCTAACTTGGGCCATAATTGTAAAATGGTCTTACGAATTAGCGATTTCGTTCCAATTCACATTCCAAGTAATATTCGGCATGCTAATTACGCTGCCGATTGCCAAATTGCATTATCTCTTATAATTTCCGAGATATGGACTATCGACATCTAACAATATTGGCTCTGCTTCTAACTTGGGCCATAATTGTAAAATGGTCTTACGAATTAGCGATTTCGTTCCAATTCACATTCCAAGTAATATTCGGCATGCTAATTACGCTGCCGATTGCCAAATTGCATTATCTCTTATAATTTCCGAGATATGGACTATCGACATCTAACAATATTGGCTCTGCTTCTAACTTGGGCCATAATTGTAAAATGGTCTTACGAATTAGCGATTTCGTTCCAATTCACATTCCAAGTAATATTCAGCATGCTAATTACGTTGCCGATTGCCAAATTGCATTATCTCTTCTAGTTTCCGAGTTATGGACTATCGACATCTGACAATATTGGCTCTACTTCTAACTTGCGCCAGAATTGTAAAATGGTCTTATGAAATAGCGATTTGGTTCCAATTCACATTCCAAGTAATATTCGGCATGCTAATTACGTTGCCGATTGCCAAATTGCATTATCTCTTATAGTTTCCGAGATATGGACTATCGACATCATACAATATTGGCTCTGCTTCTAACTTGGCCCAGAATTGTAAAATGGTCCTATGAATTAGCGATTTCGCTCCAATTCACATTCCAAGTAATATTCGGCATGCTAATTACGTTGCCGATTGCCAAATTGTATTTTCTATTATAGTTTCCGAGATATGGACTATCGATATCTGACAATATTGGCTCTGCTTCTAACTTGGGCCAGAATTGTAAAATGGTCTTATGAATTAGCGATTTCGTTCCAATTCACATTCCAAGTAATATTCGTCATGCTAATTACGTTGTCGATTGCCAAATTGCATTATCTCTTATGGTTTCCGAGATATGGACTATCGACATCTGACAATATTGGCTCTGCTTCTAACTTGGGCCAGAATTGTAAAATGGTCTTATGAATTAGCGATTTCGCTCCAATTCACATTCCAAGTAATATTCGGCATGCTAATTACGTTGCCGATTGCCAAATTGCATTATCTCTTATAGTTACCGAGATATGGACTATCGACATCTAACAATATTGGCTCTGCTTCTAACTTGGGCCAGAATTGTAAAATGGCCTTATGAATTAGCGATTTGGTTCCAATTCACATTCCAAGTAATATTCGGCATGCTAATTACGTTGCCGATTGCCAAATTGCATTATCTCTTATAGTTTCCGAGACATGGACTATCGACATCTGACAATATTGGCTCTGCTTCTAACTTGCGCCAGAATTGTAAAATGGTCTTATGAATTAGCGATTTGGCTCCTATTCACATTCCAAGTAATATTCGGCATACTAATTACGTTGCCGATTGCCAAATTGCATTATCTCTTATAGTTTCCGAGATATGGACAATCGAAATTTTACACCTTAGAGTCTGTTTCTAGCTGGGGTCAAAATTGTAAAATGGTCTTACGAATTAGCGATTTCGTTCCAATTCACATTCCAAGTAATAATCGGCATGCTAATTACGCTGCCGATTGCCAAATTGCATTATCTCTTATAGTTTCCGAGATATGGAATATCGACATCTAACAATATTGGCTCTGCTTCTAACTTGGGCCAGAATTGTAAAATGGTCTTACGAGATAACGATTTCGTTCCAATTCACATTCCAAGTAATATTCGGCATGCTAATTACGTTGCCGATTGCCAAATTGCATTATCTCTTATAGTTTCCGAGATATGGACTATCGACATCTGACAATATTGGCTCTGCTTCTAACTTGGGCCTGAATAGTAAAATGGCCTTATGAATTAGCGATTTCGCTCCAATTCACATTCCAAGTAATATTCGGCATGCTAATTACGTTGCCGATTGCCAAATTGCATTATCGCTTATAGTTTCCGAGATATTGACAATCGACATCGGACAATATTGGCTCTGCTTCTAACTTGCGCCAGAATTGTAAAATTGTCTTATGAATTAGCGATTTGGCTCCAATTCACATTCCAAGTAATATTCGGCATGCTAATTACGTTGCCGATTGCCAAATTGCATTATCTCTTATAGTTTCCGAGATATGGGCAATCGAAATTTTACACCTTAGAGTCTGTTTCTAACTGGGGTCAAAATTGTCAAATGGTCTTAAGAATTAGCGATTTCGTTCCAATTCACATTCCAAGTAATATTCGGCATGCTAATTACGCTGCCGATTGCCAAATTACATTATCTCTTATTGTTTCCGAGATATGGACTATCGACATCTAACAATATTATCTCTGCTTCTAACTTGGGCCATAATTGTAAAATGGTCTTACGAATTAGCGATTTCGTTCCAATTCACATTCCAAGTAATATTCGGCATGCTAATTACGTTGCCGATTGCCAAATTGCATTATCTCTTATAGTTTCCGAGATATGGACTATCGACATCATACAATATTGGCTCTGCTTCTAACTTGGCCCAGAATTGTAAAATGGTCCTATGAATTAGCGATTTCGCTCCAATTCACATTCCAAGTAATATTCGGCATGCTAATTACGTTGCCGATTGCCAAATTGTATTTTCTATTATAGTTTCCGATATATGGACTATCGATATCTGACAATATTGGCTCTGCTTCTAACTTGGGCCAGAATTGTAAAATGGTCTTATGAATTAGCGATTTCGTTCCAATTCACATTCCAAGTAATATTCGTCATGCTAATTACGTTGTCGATTGCCAAATTGCATTATCTCTTATAGTTTCCGAGATATGGACTATCGACATCTGACAATATTGGCTCTGCTTCTAACTTGCGCCAGAATTGTAAAATGGTCTTATGAATTAGCGATTTCGCTCCAATTCACATTCCAAGTAATATTCAGCATGCTAATTACGCTGCCGATTGCCAAATTGCATTATCTCTTATAGTTTCCGAGATATGGACATTCGAAATTTTACACCTTAGAGTCTGTTTCTAGCTGGGGTCAAAATTGTAAAATGGTCTTACGAATTAGCGGTTTCGTTCAAATTCACATTCCAAGTAATATTCGGCATGCTAATTACGTTGCCGATTGCCAAATTGCATTATCTCTTATGGTTTCCGAGATATGGACTATCGACATCTGACAATATTGGCTCTGCTTCTAACTTGGGCCAGAATTGTAAAATGGTCTTATGAATTAGCGATTTCGCTCCAATTCACATTCCAAGTAATATTCGGCATGCTAATTACGTTGCCGATTGCCAAATTGCATTATCTCTTATAGTTACCGAGATATGGACTATCGACATCTAACAATATTGGCTCTGCTTCTAACTTGGGCCAGAATTGTAAAATGGTCTTATGAATTAGCGATTTGGTTCCAATTCACATTCCAAGTAATATTCGGCATGCTAATTACGTTGCCGATTGCCAAATTGCATTATCTCTTATAGTTTCCGAGACATGGACTATCGACATCTGACAATATTGGCTCTGCTTCTAACTTGCGCCAGAATTGTAAAATGGTCTTATGAATTAGCGATTTGGCTCCAATTCACATTCCAAGTAATATTCGGCATACTAATTACGTTGCCGATTGCCAAATTGCATTATCTCTTATAGTTTCCGAGATATGGACAATCGAAATTTTACACCTTAGAGTCTGTTTCTAACTGGGGTCAAAATTGTAAAATGGTCTTACGAATTAGCGATTTCGTTCCAATTCACATTCCAAGTAATATTCGGCATGCTAATTACGCTGCCGATTGCCAAATTGCATTATCTCTTATAGTTTCCGAGATATGGAATATCGACATCTAACAATATTGGCTCTGCTTCTAACTTGGGCCAGAATTGTAAAATGGTCTTACGAGATAACGATTTCGTTCCAATTCACATTCCAAGTAATATTCGGCATGCTAATTACGTTGCCGATTGCCAAATTGCATTATCTCTTATAGTTTCCGAGATATGGACTATCGACATCTGACAATATTGGCTCTGCTTCTAACTTGGGCCAGAATAGTAAAATGGCCTTATGAATTAGCGATTTCGCTCCAATTCACATTCCAAGTAATATTCGGCATGCTAATTACGTTGCCGATTGCCAAATTGCATTATCGCTTATAGTTTCCGAGATATGGACAATCGACATCGGACAATATTGGCTCTGCTTCTAACTTGCGCCAGAATTGTAAAATGGTCTTATGAATTAGCGATTTGGCTCCAATTCACATTCCAAGTAATATTCGGCATGCTAATTACGTTGCCGATTGCCAAATTGCATTATCTCTTATAGTTTCAGAGATATGGGCAATCGAAATTTTACACCTTAGAGTCTGTTTCTAACTGGGGTCAAAATTGTCAAATGGTCTTAAGAATTAGCGATTTCGTTCCAATTCACATTCCAAGTAATATTCGGCATGCTAATTACGCTGCCGATTGCCAAATTACATTATCTCTTATTGTTTCCGAGATATGGACTATCGACATCTAACAATATTATCTCTGCTTCTAACTTGGGCCAGAATTGTAAAATGGTTTTATGAATTAGCGATTTCGTTCCAATTCACATTCCAAATAATATTCGGCATGCTAATTACGTTGCCGATTGCCAAATTGCATTATCTCTTATAGTTTCCGAGATATGGACAATCGAAATTTTACACCTTAGAGTCAGTTTCTAACTGGGGTCAAAATTGTAAAATGGTCTTACGAATTAGCGATTTCGTTCCAATTCACATTCCAAGTAATATTCGGCATGCTAATTACATTGCCGATTGCCAAATTGCATTATCTCTTATAGTTTCCGAGATATGGACTATCGACATCTGACAATATTGGCTCTGCTTTTAACATGGGCCAGAATAGTAAAATGGTCTTATGAATTAACGATTTGGTTCCAATTCACATTCCAAGTAATATTCGGCATGCTAATTACGTTGCCGATTGCCAAATTGCATTATCTCTTATAGTTTCCGAGATATGGACTATCGACATCATACAATATTGGCTCTGCTTCTAACTTGGCCCAGAATTGTAAAATGGTCCTATGAATTAGCGATTTCGCTCCAATTCACATTCCAAGTAATATTCGGCATGCTAATTACGTTGCCGATTGCCAAATTGTATTTTCTATTATAGTTTCCGAGATATGGACTATCGATATCTGACAATATTGGCTCTGCTTCTAACTTGGGCCAGAATTGTAAAATGGTCTTATGAATTAGCGATTTCGCTCCAATTCACATTCCAAGTAATATTCAGCATGCTAATTACGCTGCCGATTGCCAAATTGCATTATCTCTTATAGTCTCCGAGATATGGACTATCGACATCATACAATATTGGCTCTGCTTCTAACTTGGCCCAGAATTGTAAAATGGTCCTATGAATTAGCGATTTCGCTCCAATTCACATTCCAAGTAATATTCAGCATGCTAATTACGCTGCCGATTGCCAAATTGCATTATCTCTTATAGTTTCCGAGATATGGACATTCGAAATTTTACACCTTAGAGTCTGTTTCTAGCTGGGGTCAAAATTGTAAAATGGACTTACGAATTAGCGGTTTCGTTCAAATTCACATTCCAAGTAATATTCGGCATGCAAATTACGTTGCCGATTGCCAAATTGCATTATCTCTTATAGTTTCCGAGATATGGACTATCGACATCTAACAATATTGGCTCTGCTTCTAACTTGGGCCATAATTGTAAAATGGTCTTACGAATTAGCGATTTCGTTCCAATTCACATTCCAAGTAATATTCGGCATGCTAATTACGCTGCCGATTGCCAAATTGCATTATCTCTTATAATTTCCGAGATATGGACTATCGACATCTAACAATATTGGCTCTGCTTCTAACTTGGGCCATAATTGTAAAATGGTCTTACGAATTAGCGATTTCGTTCCAATTCACATTCCAAGTAATATTCAGCATGCTAATTACGTTGCCGATTGCCAAATTGCATTATCTCTTCTAGTTTCCGAGTTATGGACTATCGACATCTGACAATATTGGCTCTACTTCTAACTTGCGCCAGAATTGTAAAATGGTCTTATGAAATAGCGATTTCGATCCAATTCACATTCCAAGTAATATTCGGCATGCTAATTACATTGCCGATTGCCAAATTGCATTATCTCTTATAGTTTCCGAGATATGGACTATCGACGTCTGACAATATTGGCTCTGCTTCTAATTTGGACCAGAATAGTAAAATGGTCTTATGAATTAGCGATTTGGTTCCAATTCACATTCCAAGTAATATTCGGCATGCTAATTACGTTGCCGATTGCCAAATTGCATTATCTCTTATAGTTTCCGAGATATGGACTATCGACATCATACAATATTGGCTCTGCTTCTAACTTGGCCCAGAATTGTAAAATGGTCCTATGAATTAGCGATTTCGCTCCAATTCACATTCCAAGTAATATTCGGCATGCTAATTACGTTGCCGATTGCCAAATTGTATTTTCTATTATAGTTTCCGAGATATGGACTATCGATATCTGACAATATTGGCTCTGCTTCTAACTTGGGCCAGAATTGTAAAATGGTCTTATGAATTAGCGATTTCGTTCCAATTCACATTCCAAGTAATATTCGTCATGCTAATTACGTTGTCGATTGCCAAATTGCATTATCTCTTATAGTTTCCGAGATATGGACTATCGACATCTGACAATAATGGCTCTGCTTCTAACTTGCGCCAGAATTGTAAAATGGTCTTATGAATTAGCGATTTCGCTCCAATTCACATTCCAAGTAATATTCAGCATGCTAATTACGCTGCCGATTGCCAAATTGCATTATCTCTTATAGTTTCCGAGATATGGACATTCGAAATTTTACACCTTAGAGTCTGTTTCTAGCTGGGGTCAAAATTGTAAAATGGTCTTACGAATTAGCGATTTCGTTCAAATTCACATTCCAAGTAATATTCGGCATGCTAATTACGTTGCCGATTGCCAAATTGCATTATCTCTTATAGTTTCCGAGATATGGACTATCGACATCTGACAATATTGGCTCTGCTTCTAACTTGCGCCAGAATTGTAAAATGGTCTTATGAATTAGCGATTTCGCTCCAATTCACATTCCAAGTAATATTCGGCATGCTAATTACGTTGCCGGTTGCCAAATTGCATTATCTCTTCTAGTTTCCGAGTTATGGACTATCGACATCTGACAATATTGGCTCTACTTCTAACTTGCGCCAGAATTGTAAAATGGTCTTATGAAATAGCGATTTCGATCCAATTCACATTCCAAGTAATATTCGGCATGCTAATTACATTGCCGATTGCCAAATTGCATTATCTCTTATAGTTTCCGAGATATGGACTATCGACGTCTGACAATATTGGCTCTGCTTCTAATTTGGGCCAGAATAGTAAAATGGTCTTATGAATTAGCGATTTGGTTCCAATTCACATTCCAAGTAATATTCGGCATGCTAATTACGTTGCCGATTGCCAAATTGCATTATCTCTTATAGTTTCCGAGATATGGACTATCGACATCATACAATATTGGCTCTGCTTCTAACTTGGCCCAGAATTGTAAAATGGTCTTATGAATTAGCGATTTCGCTCCAATTCACATTCCAAGTAATATTCGGCATGCTAATTACGTTGCCGATTGCCAAATTGTATTTTCTATTATAGTTTCCGAGATATGGACTATCGATATCTGACAATATTGGCTCTGCTTCTAACTTGGGCCAGAATTGTAAAATGGTCTTATGAATTAGCGATTTCGTTCCAATTCACATTCCAAGTAATATTCGTCATGCTAATTACGTTGTCGATTGCCAAATTGCATTATCTCTTATAGTTTCCGAGATATGGACTATCGACATCTGACAATATTGGCTCTGCTTCTAACTTGCGCCAGAATTGTAAAATGGACTTATGAATTAGCGATTTCGCTCCAATTCACATTCCAAGTAATATTCAGCATGCTAATTACGCTGCCGATTGCCAAATTGCATTATCTCTTATAGTTTCCGAGATATGGAAATTCGAAATTTTACACCTTAGAGTCTGTTTCTAGCTGGGGTCAAAATTGTAAAATGGTCTTACGAATTAGCGGTTTCGTTCAAATTCACATTCCAAGTAATATTCGGCATGCTAATTACGTTGCCGATTGCCAAATTGCATTATCTCTTATGGTTTCCGAGATATGGACTATCGACATCTGACAATATTGGCTCTGCTTCTAACTTGGGCCAGAATTGTAAAATGGTCTTATGAATTAGCGATTTCGCTCCAATTCACATTCCAAGTAATATTCGGCATGCTAATTACGTTGCCGATTGCCAAATTGCATTATCTCTTATAGTTACCGAGATATGGACTATCGACATCTAACAATATTGGCTCTGCTTCTAACTTGGGCCAGAATTGTAAAATGGTCTTATGAATTAGCGATTTGGTTCCAATTCACATTCCAAGTAATATTCGGCATGCTAATTACGTTGCCGATTGCCAAATTGCATTATCTCTTATAGTTTCCGAGACATGGACTATCGACATCTGACAATATTGGCTCTGCTTCTAACTTGCGCCAGAATTGTAAAATGGTCTTATGAATTAGCGATTTCGTTCCAATTCACATTCCAAGTAATATTCGGCATGCTAATTACGTTGCCGATTGCCAAATTGCATTATCTCTTATAGTTTCCGAGATATGGACAATCGAAATTTTACACCTTAGAGTCTGTTTCTAACTGGGGTCAAAATTGTAAAATGGTCTTACGAATTAGCGATTTCGTTCCAATTCACATTCCAAGTAATATTCGGCATGCTAATTACGTTGCCGATTGCCAAATTGCATTATCTCTTATAGTTTCCGAGATATGGACTATCGACATCTGACAATATTGGCTCTGCGTCTAACTTGGGCCAGAATTGTAAAATGGCCTTATGAATTAGCGATTTCGCTCCAATTCACATTCCAAGTAATATTCGGCATGCTAATTACGTTGCCGATTGCCAAATTGCATTATCGCTTATAGTTTCCGAGATATGGACAATCGACATCGGACAATATTGGCTCTGCTTCTAACTTGCGCCAGAATTGTAAAATGGTCTTATGAATTAGCGATTTGGCTCCAATTCACATTCCAAGTAATATTCGGCATGCTAATTACGTTGCCGATTGCCAAATTGCATTATCTCTTATAGTTTCAGAGATATGGGCAATCGAAATTTTACACCTTAGAGTCTGTTTCTAACTGGGGTCAAAATTGTCAAATGGTCTTAAGAATTAGCGATTTCGTTCCAATTCACATTCCAAGTAATATTCGGCATGCTAATTACGCTGCCGATTGCCAAATTACATTATCTCTTATTGTTTCCGAGATATGGACTATCGACATCTAACAATATTATCTCTGCTTCTAACTTGGGCCAGAATTGTAAAATGGTTTTATGAATTAGCGATTTCGTTCCAATTCACATTCCAAATAATATTCGGCATGCTAATTACGTTGCCGATTGCCAAATTGCATTATCTCTTATAGTTTCCGAGATATGGACAATCGAAATTTTACACCTTAGAGTCAGTTTCTAACTGGGGTCAAAATTGTAAAATGGTCTTACGAATTAGCGATTTCGTTCCAATTCACATTCCAAGTAATATTCGGCATGCTAATTACATTGCCGATTGCCAAATTGCATTATCTCTTATAGTTTCCGAGATATGGACTATCGACATCTGACAATATTGGCTCTGCTTTTAACATGGGCCAGAATAGTAAAATGGTCTTATGAATTAACGATTTGGTTCCAATTCACATTCCAAGTAATATTCGGCATGCTAATTACGTTGCCGATTGCCAAATTGCATTATCTCTTATAGTTTCCGAGATATGGACTATCGACATCATACAATATTGGCTCTGCTTCTAACTTGGCCCAGAATTGTAAAATGGTCCTATGAATTAGCGATTTCGCTCCAATTCACATTCCAAGTAATATTCGGCATTCTAATTACGTTGCCGATTGCCAAATTGTATTTTCTATTATAGTTTCCGAGATATGGACTATCGATATCTGACAATATTGGCTCTGCTTCTAACTTGGGCCAGAATTGTAAAATGGTCTTATGAATTAGCGATTTCGCTCCAATTCACATTCCAAGTAATATTCAGCATGCTAATTACGCTGCCGATTGCCAAATTGCATTATCTCTTATAGTCTCCGAGATATGGACTATCGACATCATACAATATTGGCTCTGCTTCTAACTTGGCCCAGAATTGTAAAATGGTCCTATGAATTAGCGATTTCGCTCCAATTCACATTCCAAGTAATATTCAGCATGCTAATTACGCTGCCGATTGCCAAATTGCATTATCTCTTATAGTTTCCGAGATATGGACATTCGAAATTTTACACCTTAGAGTCTGTTTCTAGCTGGGGTCAAAATTGTAAAATGGACTTACGAATTAGCGGTTTCGTTCAAATTCACATTCCAAGTAATATTCGGCATGCAAATTACGTTGCCGATTGCCAAATTGCATTATCTCTTATAGTTTCCGAGATATGGACTATCGACATCTAACAATATTGGCTCTGCTTCTAACTTGGGCCATAATTGTAAAATGGTCTTACGAATTAGCGATTTCGTTCCAATTCACATTCCAAGTAATATTCGGCATGCTAATTACGCTGCCGATTGCCAAATTGCATTATCTCTTATAATTTCCGAGATATGGACTATCGACATCTAACAATATTGGCTCTGCTTCTAACTTGGGCCATAATTGTAAAATGGTCTTACGAATTAGCGATTTCGTTCCAATTCACATTCCAAGTAATATTCAGCATGCTAATTACGTTGCCGATTGCCAAATTGCATTATCTCTTCTAGTTTCCGAGTTATGGACTATCGACATCTGACAATATTGGCTCTACTTCTAACTTGCGCCAGAATTGTAAAATGGTCTTATGAAATAGCGATTTCGATCCAATTCACATTCCAAGTAATATTCGGCATGCTAATTACATTGCCGATTGCCAAATTGCATTATCTCTTATAGTTTCCGAGATATGGACTATCGACGTCTGACAATATTGGCTCTGCTTCTAATTTGGACCAGAATAGTAAAATGGTCTTATGAATTAGCGATTTGGTTCCAATTCACATTCCAAGTAATATTCGGCATGCTAATTACGTTGCCGATTGCCAAATTGCATTATCTCTTATAGTTTCCGAGATATGGACTATCGACATCATACAATATTGGCTCTGCTTCTAACTTGGCCCAGAATTGTAAAATGGTCCTATGAATTAGCGATTTCGCTCCAATTCACATTCCAAGTAATATTCGGCATGCTAATTACGTTGCCGATTGCCAAATTGTATTTTCTATTATAGTTTCCGAGATATGGACTATCGATATCTGACAATATTGGCTCTGCTTCTAACTTGGGCCAGAATTGTAAAATGGTCTTATGAATTAGCGATTTCGTTCCAATTCACATTCCAAGTAATATTCGTCATGCTAATTACGTTGTCGATTGCCAAATTGCATTATCTCTTATAGTTTCCGAGATATGGACTATCGACATCTGACAATAATGGCTCTGCTTCTAACTTGCGCCAGAATTGTAAAATGGTCTTATGAATTAGCGATTTCGCTCCAATTCACATTCCAAGTAATATTCAGCATGCTAATTACGCTGCCGATTGCCAAATTGCATTATCTCTTATAGTTTCCGAGATATGGACATTCGAAATTTTACACCTTAGAGTCTGTTTCTAGCTGGGGTCAAAATTGTAAAATGGTCTTACGAATTAGCGATTTCGTTCAAATTCACATTCCAAGTAATATTCGGCATGCTAATTACGTTGCCGATTGCCAAATTGCATTATCTCTTATAGTTTCCGAGATATGGACTATCGACATCTGACAATATTGGCTCTGCTTCTTACTTGCGCCAGAATTGTAAAATGGTCTTATGAATTAGCGATTTCGCTCCAATTCACATTCCAAGTAATATTCGGCATGCTAATTACGTTGCCGATTGCCAAATTGCATTATCTCTTATAGTTTCCGAGATATGGACTATCGACATCTGACAATATTGGCTCTGCTTTTAACTTTGGCCAGAATTGTAAAAAGGTCTTATGAATTAGCGATTTCGTTTCAATTCACATTCCAACTAATATTCGGCATGCTAATTACGTTGCCGATTGCCATATTGCATTATCTCTTATAGTTTCCGAGATATGGACTATCGACATCTAACAATATTGGCTCTGCTTCTAATTTGGGCCAGAATAGTAAAATGGTCTTATGAATTAGCGATTTCGTTCCAATTCACATTCCAAGTAACATTCGGCATGCTAATTACGTTGCCGATTGCCAAATTGCATTATCTCTTATAGTTTCCGAGATATGGACAATCGAAATTTTACACCTTAGAGTCTGTTTCTAACTGGGGTCAAAATTGTAAAATGGTCTTACGAATTAGCGATTTCGTTCCAATTCACATTCCAAGTAATATTCGGCATGCTAATTACGTTGCCGATTGCCAAATTGCATTATCTCTTATAGTTTCCGAGATATGGACTATCGACATCTGACAATATTGGCTCTGCTTCTAACTTCGGCCAGAATTGTAAAATGGTCTTACGCATTAGCGATTTCGTCCCAATTCACATTAAAAGTAATATTCATTCGGCATGCTAATTACGTTGCCGATTGCCAAATTGCATTATCTCTTATAGTTTCCGAGATATGGGCTATCGACATCTGACAATATTGGCTCTGCTTCTAATTTGGGCCAGAATAGTAAAATGGTCTTATGAATTAGCGATTTCGTTCCAATTCACATTCCAGGTAATATTCGGCATGCTAATTACGTTGCCGATTGCCAAATTGCATTATCTCTTATAGTTTCCGAGATATGGACAATCGAAATTTTACACCTTAGAGTCTGTTTCTATCTGGGGTCAAAATTGTAAAATGGTCTTACGAATTAGCGATTTCGTTCCAATTCACATTCCAAGTAATATTCGGCATGCTAATTACGTTGCCGATTGCCAAATTGCATTATCTCTTATAGTTTCCGATATATGGACTATCGACATCTGACAATATTGGCTCTGCTTCTAACTTGGGCCAGAATTGTAAAATGGTCTTACGAATTAGCGATTTCGTCCCAATTCACATTCCAAGTAATATTCGGCATGCTAATTACGTTGCCGATTGCCAAATTGCATTATCTCTTATAGTTTCCGAGATATGGACAATCGAAATTTTACACCTTAGAGTCTGTTTCTAACTGGGGTCAAAATTGTAAAATGGTCTTACGAATTAGCGATTTCGTTCCAATTCACATTCCAAGTAATATTCGGCATGCTAATTACGTTGCCGATTGCCAAATTGCATTATCTCTTATAGTTTCCGAGATATGGACTATCGACATATGACAATATTGGCTCTGCTTCTAACTTGCGCCAGAATTGTAAAATGGTCTTATGAATTAGCGATTTCGCTCCAATTCACATTCCAAGTAATATTCGGCATGCTAATTACGTTGCCGATTGCCAAATTGCATTATCTCTTATAGTTTCCGAGATATGGACTATCGACATCTAATAATATTGGCTCTGCTTCTAACTTGGGCCATAATTGTAAAATGGTCTTACGAATTAGCGATTTCGTTCCAATTCACATTCCAAGTAATATTCAGCATGCTAATTACGTTGCCGATTGCCAAATTGCATTATCTCTTCTAGTTTCCGAGTTATGGACTATCGACATCTGACAATATTCGCTCTACTTCTAACTTGCGCCAGAATTGTAAAATGGTCTTATGAAATAGCGATTTCGCTCCAATTCACATTCCAAGTAATATTCGGCATGCTAATTACATTGCCGATTGCCAAATTGCATTATCTCTTATAGTTTCCGAGATATGGACTATCGACATCTGACAATATTGGCTCTGCTTCTAACTTGCGCCAGAATTGTAAAATGGTCTTATGAATTAGCGATTTCGCTCCAATTCACATTCCAAGTAATATTCGGCATGCTAATTACGTTGCCGATTGCCAAATTGCATTATCTCTTATAGTTTCCGAGATATGGACAATCGAAATTTTACACCTTAGAGTCTGTTTCTAATTGGGGTCAAAATTGTAAAATGGTCTTACGAATTAGCGATTTCGTTCCAATTCACATTCCAGGTAATATTCGGCATGCTAATTACGCTGCCGATTGCCAAATTGCATTATCTCTTATGGTTTCCGAGATATGGACTATCGACATCTGACAATATTGGCTCTGCTTCTAACTTGGGCCAGAATTGTAAAATGGTCTTACGAATTAGCGATTTCGTTCCAATTCACATTCCAAGTAATATTCGGCATGCTAATTACGTTGCCGATTGCCAAATTGCATTATCTCTTATGGTTTCCGAGATATGGACTATCGACATCTGACAATATTGGCTCTGCTTCTAACTTGGGCCAGAATTGTAAAATGGTCTTATGAATTAGCGATTTCGCTCCAATTCACATTCCAAGTAATATTCGGCATGCTAATTACGTTGCCGATTGCCAAATTGCATTATCTCTTATAGTTACCGAGATATGGACTATCGACATCTAACAATATTGGCTCTGCTTCTAACTTGGGCCAGAATTGTAAAATGGTCTTATGAATTAGCGATTTGGTTCCAATTCACATTCCAAGTAATATTCGGCATGCTAATTACGTTGCCGATTGCCAAATTGCATTATCTCTTATAGTTTCCGAGACATGGACTATCGACATCTGACAATATTGGCTCTGCTTCTAACTTGCGCCAGAATTGTAAAATGGTCTTATGAATTAGCGATTTGGCTCCAATTCACATTCCAAGTAATATTCGGCATACTAATTACGTTGCCGATTGCCAAATTGCATTATCTCTTATAGTTTCCGAGATATGGACAATCGAAATTTTACACCTTAGAGTCTGTTTCTAACTGGGGTCAAAATTGTAAAATGGTCTTACGAATTAGCGATTTCGTTCCAATTCACATTCCAAGTAATATTCGGCATGCTAATTACGCTGCCGATTGCCAAATTGCATTATCTCTTATAGTTTCCGAGATATGGAATATCGACATCTAACAATATTGGCTCTGCTTCTAACTTGGGCCAGAATTGCAAAATGGTCTTACGAGATAACGATTTCGTTCCAATTCACATTCCAAGTAATATTCGGCATGCTAATTACGTTGCCGATTGCCAAATTGCATTATCTCTTATAGTTTCCGAGATATGGACTATCGACATCTGACAATATTGGCTCTGCTTCTAACTTGGGCCAGAATAGTAAAATGGCCTTATAAATTAGCGATTTCGCTCCAATTCACATTCCAAGTAATATTCGGCATGCTAATTACGTTGCCGATTGCCAAATTGCATTATCGCTTATAGTTTCCGAGATATGGACAATCGACATCGGACAATATTGGCTCTGCTTCTAACTTGCGCCAGAATTGTAAAATGGTCTTATGAATTAGCGATTTGGCTCCAATTCACATTCCAAGTAATATTCGGCATGCTAATTACGTTGCCGATTGCCAAATTGCATTATCTCTTATAGTTTCTGAGATATGGGCAATCGAAATTTTACACCTTAGAGTCTGTTTCTAACTGGGGTCAAAATTGTCAAATGGTCTTAAGAATTAGCGATTTCGTTCCAATTCACATTCCAAGTAATATTCGGCATGCTAATTACGTTGCCGATTGCCAAATTGCATTATCTCTTATAGTTTCCGAGATATGGACAATCGAAATTTTACACCTTAGAGTCTGTTTCTAACTGGGGTCAAAATTGTAAAATGGTCTTACGAATTAGCGATTTCGTTCCAATTCACATTCCAAGTAATATTCGGCATGCTAATTACGCTGCCGATTGCCAAATTGCATTATCTCTTATAGTTTCCGAGATATGGACTATCGACATCTGACAATATTGGCTCTGCTTCTAACTTGCGCCAGAATTGTAAAATGGTCTTATGAAATAGCAATTTCGCTCCAATTCACATTCCAAGTAATATTCGGCATGCTAATTACATTGCCGATTGCCAAATTGCATTATCTCTTATAGTTTCCGAGATATGGACTATCGACATCTGACAATATTGGCTCTGCTTTTAACATGGGCCAGAATAGTAAAATGGTCTTATGAATTAGCGATTTGGTTCCAATTCACATTCCAAGTAATATTCGGCATGCTAATTACGTTGCCGATTGCCAAATTGCATTATCTCTTATAGTTTCCGAGATATGGACAATCGAAATTTTACACCTTAGAGTCTGTTTCTAACTGGGGTCAAAATTGTAAAATGGTCTTACGAATTAGCGATTTCGTTCCAATTCACATTCCAAGTAATATTCGGCATGCTAATTACGTTGCCGATTGCCAAATTGTATTATCTCTTATAGTTTCCAGGTATGGACTATCGACATATGACAATATTGGCTCTGCTTCTAACTTGCGCCAGAATTGTAAAATGGTCTTATGAATTAGCGATTTCGCTCCAATTCACATTCCAAGTAATATTCGGCATGCTAATTACGTTGCCGATTGCCAAATTGCATTATCCCTTATAGTTTCCGAGATATGGACTATCGACATCTGACAATATTGGCTCTGCTTCTAACTTGGGCCAGAATTGTAAAATGGTCTTATGAATTAGCGATTTCGTTCCAACTCACATTCCAAGTAATATTCGGCATACTAATTACGTTGCCGATTGCCAAATTGCATTATCTCTTATAGTTTCCGAGATATGGACAATCGAAATTTTACACCTAAGAGTCTGTTGCTAACTGGGGTCAAAATTGTAAAATGGTCTTACGAATTAGCGATTTCGTTCCAATTCACATTCCAAGTAAAATTCGGCATGCTAATTACGCTGCCGATTGCCAAATTGCATTATCTCTTATAATTTCCGAGATATGGACTATCGACATCTGACAATATTGGCTCTACTTCTAACTTGCGCCAGAATTGTAAAATGGTCTTATGAAATAGCGATTTCGATCCAATTCACATTCCAAGTAATATTCGGCATGCTAATTACATTGCCGATTGCCAAATTGCATTATCTCTTATAGTTTCCGAGATATGGACTATCGACATCGGACAATATTGGCTCTGCTTCTAATTTGGGCCAGAATAGTAAAATGGTCTTATGAATTAGCGATTTGGTTCCAATTCACATTCCAAGTAATATTCGGCATGCTAATTACTTTGCCGATTGCCAAATTGCATTATCTCTTATAGTCTCCGAGATATGGACTATCGACATCATACAATATTGGCTCTGCTTCTAACTTGGCCCAGAATTGTAAAATGGTCCTATGAATTAGCGATTTCGCTCCAATTCACATTCCAAGTAATATTCGGCATGCTAATTACATTGCCGATTGCCAAATTGCATTATCTCTTTTAGTTACCGAGATATGGACTATCGACATCTGACAATATTGGCTCTGCTTCTAACTTGCGCCAGAATTGTAAAATGGTCTTTTGAATTAGCGATTTCGCTCCAATTCACATTCCAAGTTAATATTCAGCATGCTAATTACGCTGCCGATTGCCAAATTGCATTATCTCTTATAGTTTCCGAGATATGGACATTCGAAATTTTACACCTTAGAGACTGTTTCTAGCTGGGGTCAAAATTGTAAAATGGTCTTACGAATTAGCGGTTTCGTTCAAATTCACATTCCAAGTAATATTCGGCATGCAAATTACGTTGCCGATTGCCAAATTGCATTATCTCTTATAGTTTCCGAGATATGGACTATCGACATCTAACAATATTGGCTCTGCTTCTAACTTGGGCCATAATTGTAAAATGGTCTTACGAATTAGCGATTTCGTTCCAATTCACATTCCAAGTAATATTCGGCATGCTAATTACGCTGCCGATTGCCAAATTGCATTATCTCTTATAATTTCCGAGATATGGACTATCGACATCTAACAATATTGGCTCTGCTTCTAACTTGGGCCATAATTGTAAAATGGTCTTACGAATTAGCGATTTCGTTCCAATTCACATTCCAAGTAATATTCGGCATGCTAATTACGCTGCCGATTGCCAAATTGCATTATCTCTTATAATTTCCGAGATATGGACTATCGACATCTAACAATATTGGCTCTGCTTCTAACTTGGGCCATAATTGTAAAATGGTCTTACGAATTAGCGATTTCGTTCCAATTCACATTCCAAGTAATATTCAGCATGCTAATTACGTTGCCGATTGCCAAATTGCATTATCTCTTCTAGTTTCCGAGTTATGGACTATCGACATCTGACAATATTGGCTCTACTTCTAACTTGCGCCAGAATTGTAAAATGGTCTTATGAAATAGCGATTTGGTTCCAATTCACATTCCAAGTAATATTCGGCATGCTAATTACGTTGCCGATTGCCAAATTGCATTATCTCTTATAGTTTCCGAGATATGGACTATCGACATCATACAATATTGGCTCTGCTTCTAACTTGGCCCAGAATTGTAAAATGGTCCTATGAATTAGCGATTTCGCTCCAATTCACATTCCAAGTAATATTCGGCATGCTAATTACGTTGCCGATTGCCAAATTGTATTTTCTATTATAGTTTCCGAGATATGGACTATCGATATCTGACAATATTGGCTCTGCTTCTAACTTGGGCCAGAATTGTAAAATGGTCTTATGAATTAGCGATTTCGTTCCAATTCACATTCCAAGTAATATTCGTCATGCTAATTACGTTGTCGATTGCCAAATTGCATTATCTCTTATGGTTTCCGAGATATGGACTATCGACATCTGACAATATTGGCTCTGCTTCTAACTTGGGCCAGAATTGTAAAATGGTCTTATGAATTAGCGATTTCGCTCCAATTCACATTCCAAGTAATATTCGGCATGCTAATTACGTTGCCGATTGCCAAATTGCATTATCTCTTATAGTTACCGAGATATGGACTATCGACATCTAACAATATTGGCTCTGCTTCTAACTTGGGCCAGAATTGTAAAATGGCCTTATGAATTAGCGATTTGGTTCCAATTCACATTCCAAGTAATATTCGGCATGCTAATTACGTTGCCGATTGCCAAATTGCATTATCTCTTATAGTTTCCGAGACATGGACTATCGACATCTGACAATATTGGCTCTGCTTCTAACTTGCGCCAGAATTGTAAAATGGTCTTATGAATTAGCGATTTGGCTCCTATTCACATTCCAAGTAATATTCGGCATACTAATTACGTTGCCGATTGCCAAATTGCATTATCTCTTATAGTTTCCGAGATATGGACAATCGAAATTTTACACCTTAGAGTCTGTTTCTAGCTGGGGTCAAAATTGTAAAATGGTCTTACGAATTAGCGATTTCGTTCCAATTCACATTCCAAGTAATAATCGGCATGCTAATTACGCTGCCGATTGCCAAATTGCATTATCTCTTATAGTTTCCGAGATATGGAATATCGACATCTAACAATATTGGCTCTGCTTCTAACTTGGGCCAGAATTGTAAAATGGTCTTACGAGATAACGATTTCGTTCCAATTCACATTCCAAGTAATATTCGGCATGCTAATTACGTTGCCGATTGCCAAATTGCATTATCTCTTATAGTTTCCGAGATATGGACTATCGACATCTGACAATATTGGCTCTGCTTCTAACTTGGGCCTGAATAGTAAAATGGCCTTATGAATTAGCGATTTCGCTCCAATTCACATTCCAAGTAATATTCGGCATGCTAATTACGTTGCCGATTGCCAAATTGCATTATCGCTTATAGTTTCCGAGATATTGACAATCGACATCGGACAATATTGGCTCTGCTTCTAACTTGCGCCAGAATTGTAAAATTGTCTTATGAATTAGCGATTTGGCTCCAATTCACATTCCAAGTAATATTCGGCATGCTAATTACGTTGCCGATTGCCAAATTGCATTATCTCTTATAGTTTCCGAGATATGGGCAATCGAAATTTTACACCTTAGAGTCTGTTTCTAACTGGGGTCAAAATTGTCAAATGGTCTTAAGAATTAGCGATTTCGTTCCAATTCACATTCCAAGTAATATTCGGCATGCTAATTACGCTGCCGATTGCCAAATTACATTATCTCTTATTGTTTCCGAGATATGGACTATCGACATCTAACAATATTATCTCTGCTTCTAACTTGGGCCATAATTGTAAAATGGTCTTACGAATTAGCGATTTCGTTCCAATTCACATTCCAAGTAATATTCGGCATGCTAATTACGTTGCCGATTGCCAAATTGCATTATCTCTTATAGTTTCCGAGATATGGACTATCGACATCATACAATATTGGCTCTGCTTCTAACTTGGCCCAGAATTGTAAAATGGTCCTATGAATTAGCGATTTCGCTCCAATTCACATTCCAAGTAATATTCGGCATGCTAATTACGTTGCCGATTGCCAAATTGTATTTTCTATTATAGTTTCCGATATATGGACTATCGATATCTGACAATATTGGCTCTGCTTCTAACTTGGGCCAGAATTGTAAAATGGTCTTATGAATTAGCGATTTCGTTCCAATTCACATTCCAAGTAATATTCGTCATGCTAATTACGTTGTCGATTGCCAAATTGCATTATCTCTTATAGTTTCCGAGATATGGACTATCGACATCTGACAATATTGGCTCTGCTTCTAACTTGCGCCAGAATTGTAAAATGGTCTTATGAATTAGCGATTTCGCTCCAATTCACATTCCAAGTAATATTCAGCATGCTAATTACGCTGCCGATTGCCAAATTGCATTATCTCTTATAGTTTCCGAGATATGGACATTCGAAATTTTACACCTTAGAGTCTGTTTCTAGCTGGGGTCAAAATTGTAAAATGGTCTTACGAATTAGCGGTTTCGTTCAAATTCACATTCCAAGTAATATTCGGCATGCTAATTACGTTGCCGATTGCCAAATTGCATTATCTCTTATGGTTTCCGAGATATGGACTATCGACATCTGACAATATTGGCTCTGCTTCTAACTTGGGCCAGAATTGTAAAATGGTCTTATGAATTAGCGATTTCGCTCCAATTCACATTCCAAGTAATATTCGGCATGCTAATTACGTTGCCGATTGCCAAATTGCATTATCTCTTATAGTTACCGAGATATGGACTATCGACATCTAACAATATTGGCTCTGCTTCTAACTTGGGCCAGAATTGTAAAATGGTCTTATGAATTAGCGATTTGGTTCCAATTCACATTCCAAGTAATATTCGGCATGCTAATTACGTTGCCGATTGCCAAATTGCATTATCTCTTATAGTTTCCGAGACATGGACTATCGACATCTGACAATATTGGCTCTGCTTCTAACTTGCGCCAGAATTGTAAAATGGTCTTATGAATTAGCGATTTGGCTCCAATTCACATTCCAAGTAATATTCGGCATACTAATTACGTTGCCGATTGCCAAATTGCATTATCTCTTATAGTTTCCGAGATATGGACAATCGAAATTTTACACCTTAGAGTCTGTTTCTAACTGGGGTCAAAATTGTAAAATGGTCTTACGAATTAGCGATTTCGTTCCAATTCACATTCCAAGTAATATTCGGCATGCTAATTACGCTGCCGATTGCCAAATTGCATTATCTCTTATAGTTTCCGAGATATGGAATATCGACATCTAACAATATTGGCTCTGCTTCTAACTTGGGCCAGAATTGTAAAATGGTCTTACGAGATAACGATTTCGTTCCAATTCACATTCCAAGTAATATTCGGCATGCTAATTACGTTGCCGATTGCCAAATTGCATTATCTCTTATAGTTTCCGAGATATGGACTATCGACATCTGACAATATTGGCTCTGCTTCTAACTTGGGCCAGAATAGTAAAATGGCCTTATGAATTAGCGATTTCGCTCCAATTCACATTCCAAGTAATATTCGGCATGCTAATTACGTTGCCGATTGCCAAATTGCATTATCGCTTATAGTTTCCGAGATATGGACAATCGACATCGGACAATATTGGCTCTGCTTCTAACTTGCGCCAGAATTGTAAAATGGTCTTATGAATTAGCGATTTGGCTCCAATTCACATTCCAAGTAATATTCGGCATGCTAATTACGTTGCCGATTGCCAAATTGCATTATCTCTTATAGTTTCAGAGATATGGGCAATCGAAATTTTACACCTTAGAGTCTGTTTCTAACTGGGGTCAAAATTGTCAAATGGTCTTAAGAATTAGCGATTTCGTTCCAATTCACATTCCAAGTAATATTCGGCATGCTAATTACGCTGCCGATTGCCAAATTACATTATCTCTTATTGTTTCCGAGATATGGACTATCGACATCTAACAATATTATCTCTGCTTCTAACTTGGGCCAGAATTGTAAAATGGTTTTATGAATTAGCGATTTCGTTCCAATTCACATTCCAAATAATATTCGGCATGCTAATTACGTTGCCGATTGCCAAATTGCATTATCTCTTATAGTTTCCGAGATATGGACAATCGAAATTTTACACCTTAGAGTCAGTTTCTAACTGGGGTCAAAATTGTAAAATGGTCTTACGAATTAGCGATTTCGTTCCAATTCACATTCCAAGTAATATTCGGCATGCTAATTACATTGCCGGTTGCCAAATTGCATTATCTCTTATAGTTTCCGAGATATGGACTATCGACATCTGACAATATTGGCTCTGCTTTTAACATGGGCCAGAATAGTAAAATGGTCTTATGAATTAACGATTTGGTTCCAATTCACATTCCAAGTAATATTCGGCATGCTAATTACGTTGCCGATTGCCAAATTGCATTATCTCTTATAGTTTCCGAGATATGGACTATCGACATCATACAATATTGGCTCTGCTTCTAACTTGGCCCAGAATTGTAAAATGGTCCTATGAATTAGCGATTTCGCTCCAATTCACATTCCAAGTAATATTCGGCATGCTAATTACGTTGCCGATTGCCAAATTGTATTTTCTATTATAGTTTCCGAGATATGGACTATCGATATCTGACAATATTGGCTCTGCTTCTAACTTGGGCCAGAATTGTAAAATGGTCTTATGAATTAGCGATTTCGCTCCAATTCACATTCCAAGTAATATTCAGCATGCTAATTACGCTGCCGATTGCCAAATTGCATTATCTCTTATAGTCTCCGAGATATGGACTATCGACATCATACAATATTGGCTCTGCTTCTAACTTGGCCCAGAATTGTAAAATGGTCCTATGAATTAGCGATTTCGCTCCAATTCACATTCCAAGTAATATTCAGCATGCTAATTACGCTGCCGATTGCCAAATTGCATTATCTCTTATAGTTTCCGAGATATGGACATTCGAAATTTTACACCTTAGAGTCTGTTTCTAGCTGGGGTCAAAATTGTAAAATGGACTTACGAATTAGCGGTTTCGTTCAAATTCACATTCCAAGTAATATTCGGCATGCAAATTACGTTGCCGATTGCCAAATTGCATTATCTCTTATAGTTTCCGAGATATGGACTATCGACATCTAACAATATTGGCTCTGCTTCTAACTTGGGCCATAATTGTAAAATGGTCTTACGAATTAGCGATTTCGTTCCAATTCACATTCCAAGTAATATTCGGCATGCTAATTACGCTGCCGATTGCCAAATTGCATTATCTCTTATAATTTCCGAGATATGGACTATCGACATCTAACAATATTGGCTCTGCTTCTAACTTGGGCCATAATTGTAAAATGGTCTTACGAATTAGCGATTTCGTTCCAATTCACATTCCAAGTAATATTCAGCATGCTAATTACGTTGCCGATTGCCAAATTGCATTATCTCTTCTAGTTTCCGAGTTATGGACTATCGACATCTGACAATATTGGCTCTACTTCTAACTTGCGCCAGAATTGTAAAATGGTCTTATGAAATAGCGATTTCGATCCAATTCACATTCCAAGTAATATTCGGCATGCTAATTACATTGCCGATTGCCAAATTGCATTATCTCTTATAGTTTCCGAGATATGGACTATCGACGTCTGACAATATTGGCTCTGCTTCTAATTTGGACCAGAATAGTAAAATGGTCTTATGAATTAGCGATTTGGTTCCAATTCACATTCCAAGTAATATTCGGCATGCTAATTACGTTGCCGATTGCCAAATTGCATTATCTCTTATAGTTTCCGAGATATGGACTATCGACATCATACAATATTGGCTCTGCTTCTAACTTGGCCCAGAATTGTAAAATGGTCCTATGAATTAGCGATTTCGCTCCAATTCACATTCCAAGTAATATTCGGCATGCTAATTACGTTGCCGATTGCCAAATTGTATTTTCTATTATAGTTTCCGAGATATGGACTATCGATATCTGACAATATTGGCTCTGCTTCTAACTTGGGCCAGAATTGTAAAATGGTCTTATGAATTAGCGATTTCGTTCCAATTCACATTCCAAGTAATATTCGTCATGCTAATTACGTTGTCGATTGCCAAATTGCATTATCTCTTATAGTTTCCGAGATATGGACTATCGACATCTGACAATAATGGCTCTGCTTCTAACTTGCGCCAGAATTGTAAAATGGTCTTATGAATTAGCGATTTCGCTCCAATTCACATTCCAAGTAATATTCAGCATGCTAATTACGCTGCCGATTGCCAAATTGCATTATCTCTTATAGTTTCCGAGATATGGACATTCGAAATTTTACACCTTAGAGTCTGTTTCTAGCTGGGGTCAAAATTGTAAAATGGTCTTACGAATTAGCGATTTCGTTCAAATTCACATTCCAAGTAATATTCGGCATGCTAATTACGTTGCCGATTGCCAAATTGCATTATCTCTTATAGTTTCCGAGATATGGACTATCGACATCTGACAATATTGGCTCTGCTTCTAACTTGCGCCAGAATTGTAAAATGGTCTTATGAATTAGCGATTTCGCTCCAATTCACATTCCAAGTAATATTCGGCATGCTAATTACGTTGCCGGTTGCCAAATTGCATTATCTCTTCTAGTTTCCGAGTTATGGACTATCGACATCTGACAATATTGGCTCTACTTCTAACTTGCGCCAGAATTGTAAAATGGTCTTATGAAATAGCGATTTCGATCCAATTCACATTCCAAGTAATATTCGGCATGCTAATTACATTGCCGATTGCCAAATTGCATTATCTCTTATAGTTTCCGAGATATGGACTATCGACGTCTGACAATATTGGCTCTGCTTCTAATTTGGGCCAGAATAGTAAAATGGTCTTATGAATTAGCGATTTGGTTCCAATTCACATTCCAAGTAATATTCGGCATGCTAATTACGTTGCCGATTGCCAAATTGCATTATCTCTTATAGTTTCCGAGATATGGACTATCGACATCATACAATATTGGCTCTGCTTCTAACTTGGCCCAGAATTGTAAAATGGTCTTATGAATTAGCGATTTCGCTCCAATTCACATTCCAAGTAATATTCGGCATGCTAATTACGTTGCCGATTGCCAAATTGTATTTTCTATTATAGTTTCCGAGATATGGACTATCGATATCTGACAATATTGGCTCTGCTTCTAACTTGGGCCAGAATTGTAAAATGGTCTTATGAATTAGCGATTTCGTTCCAATTCACATTCCAAGTAATATTCGTCATGCTAATTACGTTGTCGATTGCCAAATTGCATTATCTCTTATAGTTTCCGAGATATGGACTATCGACATCTGACAATATTGGCTCTGCTTCTAACTTGCGCCAGAATTGTAAAATGGACTTATGAATTAGCGATTTCGCTCCAATTCACATTCCAAGTAATATTCAGCATGCTAATTACGCTGCCGATTGCCAAATTGCATTATCTCTTATAGTTTCCGAGATATGGAAATTCGAAATTTTACACCTTAGAGTCTGTTTCTAGCTGGGGTCAAAATTGTAAAATGGTCTTACGAATTAGCGGTTTCGTTCAAATTCACATTCCAAGTAATATTCGGCATGCTAATTACGTTGCCGATTGCCAAATTGCATTATCTCTTATGGTTTCCGAGATATGGACTATCGACATCTGACAATATTGGCTCTGCTTCTAACTTGGGCCAGAATTGTAAAATGGTCTTATGAATTAGCGATTTCGCTCCAATTCACATTCCAAGTAATATTCGGCATGCTAATTACGTTGCCGATTGCCAAATTGCATTATCTCTTATAGTTACCGAGATATGGACTATCGACATCTAACAATATTGGCTCTGCTTCTAACTTGGGCCAGAATTGTAAAATGGTCTTATGAATTAGCGATTTGGTTCCAATTCACATTCCAAGTAATATTCGGCATGCTAATTACGTTGCCGATTGCCAAATTGCATTATCTCTTATAGTTTCCGAGACATGGACTATCGACATCTGACAATATTGGCTCTGCTTCTAACTTGCGCCAGAATTGTAAAATGGTCTTATGAATTAGCGATTTCGTTCCAATTCACATTCCAAGTAATATTCGGCATGCTAATTACGTTGCCGATTGCCAAATTGCATTATCTCTTATAGTTTCCGAGATATGGACAATCGAAATTTTACACCTTAGAGTCTGTTTCTAACTGGGGTCAAAATTGTAAAATGGTCTTACGAATTAGCGATTTCGTTCCAATTCACATTCCAAGTAATATTCGGCATGCTAATTACGTTGCCGATTGCCAAATTGCATTATCTCTTATAGTTTCCGAGATATGGACTATCGACATCTGACAATATTGGCTCTGCGTCTAACTTGGGCCAGAATTGTAAAATGGTCTTACGAATTAGCGATTTCGTCCCAATTCACATTCCAACTAATATTCGGCATGCTAATTACGTTGCCGATTGCCAAATTGCATTATCTCTTATAGTTTCCGAGATATGGACTATCGACATCTGACAATATTGGCTCTGCTTCTAATTTGGGCCAGAATAGTAAAATGGTCTTATGAATTAGCGATTTCGTTCCAATTCACATTCCAAGTAATATTCGGCATGCTAATTACGTTGCCGATTGCCAAATTGCATTATCTCTTATAGTTTCCGAGATATGGACAATCGAAATTTTACACCTTAGAGTCTGTTTCTAACTGGGGTCAAAATTGTAAAATGGTCTTACGAATTAGCGATTTCGTTCCAATTCACATTCCAAGTAATATTCGGCATGCTAATTACGTTGCCGATTGCCAAATTGCATTATCTCTTATAGTTTCCAGGTATGGACTATCGACATATGACAATATTGGCTCTGCTTCTAACTTGCGCCAGAATTGTAAAATGGTCTTATGAATTAGCGATTTCGCTCCAATTCACATTCCAAGTAATATTCGGCATGCTAATTACGTTGCCGATTGCCAAATTGGATTATCCCTTATAGTTTCCGAGATATGGACTATCGACATCTGACAATATTGGCTCTGCTTCTAACTTGGGCCAGAATTGTAAAATGGTCTTATGAATTAGCGATTTCGTTCCAACTCACATTCCAAGTAATATTCGGCATGCTAATTACGTTGCCGATTGCCAAATTGCATTATCTCTTATAGTTTCCGAGATATGGACAATCGAAATTTTACACCTAAGAGTCTGTTGCTAACTGGGGTCAAAATTGTAAAATGGTCTTACGAATTAGCGATTTCGTTCCAATTCACATTCCAAGTAATATTCGGCATGCTAATTACGCTGCCGATTGCCAAATTGCATTATCTCTTATAATTTCCGAGATATGGACTATCGACATCTAACAATATTGGCTCTGCTTCTAACTTGGGCCATAATTGTAAAATGGTCTTACGAATTAGCGATTTCGTTCCAATTCACATTCCAAGTAATATTCAGCATGCTAATTACGTTGCCGATTGCCAAATTGCATTATCTCTTCTAGTTTCCGAGTTATGGACTATCGACATCTGACAATATTGGCTCTACTTCTAACTTGCGCCAGAATTGTAAAATGGTCTTATGAAATAGCGATTTCGATCCAATTCACATTCCAAGTAATATTCGGCATGCTAATTACATTGCCGATTACCAAATTGCATTATCTCTTATAGTTTCCGAGATATGGACTATCGACATCTGACAATATTGGCTCTGCTTCTAATTTGGGCCAGAATAGTAAAATGGTCTTATGAATTAGCGATTTGGTTCCAATTCACATTCCAAGTAATATTCGGCATGCTAATTACGTTGCCGATTGCCAAATTGCATTATCTCTTATAGTCTCCGAGATATGGACTATCGACATCATACAATATTGGCTCTGCTTCTAACTTGGCCCAGAATTGTAAAATGGTCCTATGAATTAGCGATTTCGCTCCAATTCACATTCCAAGTAATATTCAGCATGCTAATTACGCTGCCGATTGCCAAATTGCATTATCTCTTATAGTTTCCGAGATATGGACATTCGAAATTTTACACCTTAGAGTCTGTTTCTAGCTGGGGTCAAAATTGTAAAATGGACTTACGAATTAGCGGTTTCGTTCAAATTCACATTCCAAGTAATATTCGGCATGCAAATTACGTTGCCGATTGCCAAATTGCATTATCTCTTATAGTTTCCGAGATATGGACTATCGACATCTAACAATATTGGCTCTGCTTCTAACTTGGGCCATAATTGTAAAATGGTCTTACGAATTAGCGATTTCGTTCCAATTCACATTCCAAGTAATATTCGGCATGCTAATTACGCTGCCGATTGCCAAATTGCATTATCTCTTATAATTTCCGAGATATGGACTATCGACATCTAACAATATTGGCTCTGCTTCTAACTTGGGCCATAATTGTAAAATGGTCTTACGAATTAGCGATTTCGTTCCAATTCACATTCCAGGTAATATTCAGCATGCTAATTACGTTGCCGATTGCCAAATTGCATTATCTCTTCTAGTTTCCGAGTTATGGACTATCGACATCTGACAATATTGGCTCTACTTCTAACTTGCGCCAGAATTGTAAAATGGTCTTATGAAATAGCGATTTCGATCCAATTCACATTCCAAGTAATATTCGGCATGCTAATTACATTGCCGATTGCCAAATTGCATTATCTCTTATAGTTTCCGAGATATGGACTATCGACGTCTGACAATATTGGCTCTGCTTCTAATTTGGACCAGAATAGTAAAATGGTCTTATGAATTAGCGATTTGGTTCCAATTCACATTCCAAGTAATATTCGGCATGCTAATTACGTTGCCGATTGCCAAATTGCATTATCTCTTATAGTTTCCGAGATATGGACTATCGACATCATACAATATTGGCTCTGCTTCTAACTTGGCCCAGAATTGTAAAATGGTCCTATGAATTAGCGATTTCGCTCCAATTCACATTCCAAGTAATATTCGGCATGCTAATTACGTTGCCGATTGCCAAATTGTATTTTCTATTATAGTTTCCGAGATATGGACTATCGATATCTGACAATATTGGCTCTGCTTCTAACTTGGGCCAGAATTGTAAAATGGTCTTATGAATTAGCGATTTCGTTCCAATTCACATTCCAAGCAATATTCGTCATGCTAATTACGTTGTCGATTGCCAAATTGCATTATCTCTTATAGTTTCCGAGATATGGACTATCGACATCTGACAATAATGGCTCTGCTTCTAACTTGCGCCAGAATTGTAAAATGGTCTTATGAATTAGCGATTTCGCTCCAATTCACATTCCAAGTAATATTCAGCATGCTAATTACGCTGCCGATTGCCAAATTGCATTATCTCTTATAGTTTCCGAGATATGGACATTCGAAATTTTACACCTTAGAGTCTGTTTCTAGCTGGGGTCAAAATTGTAAAATGGTCTTACGAATTAGCGATTTCGTTCAAATTCACATTCCAAGTAATATTCGGCATGCTAATTACGTTGCCGATTGCCAAATTGCATTATCTCTTATAGTTTCCGAGATATGGACTATCGACATCTGACAATATTGGCTCTGCTTCTAACTTGCGCCAGAATTGTAAAATGGTCTTATGAATTAGCGATTTCGCTCCAATTCACATTCCAAGTAATATTCGGCATGCTAATTACGTTGCCGGTTGCCAAATTGCATTATCTCTTCTAGTTTCCGAGTTATGGACTATCGACATCTGACAATATTGGCTCTACTTCTAACTTGCGCCAGAATTGTAAAATGGTCTTATGAAATAGCGATTTCGATCCAATTCACATTCCAAGTAATATTCGGCATGCTAATTACATTGCCGATTGCCAAATTGCATTATCTCTTATAGTTTCCGAGATATGGACTATCGACGTCTGACAATATTGGCTCTGCTTCTAATTTGGGCCAGAATAGTAAAATGGTCTTATGAATTAGCGATTTGGTTCCAATTCACATTCCAAGTAATATTCGGCATGCTAATTACGTTGCCGATTGCCAAATTGCATTATCTCTTATAGTTTCCGAGATATGGACTATCGACATCATACAATATTGGCTCTGCTTCTAACTTGGCCCAGAATTGTAAAATGGTCTTATGAATTAGCGATTTCGCTCCAATTCACATTCCAAGTAATATTCGGCATGCTAATTACGTTGCCGATTGCCAAATTGTATTTTCTATTATAGTTTCCGAGATATGGACTATCGATATCTGACAATATTGGCTCTGCTTCTAACTTGGGCCAGAATTGTAAAATGGTCTTATGAATTAGCGATTTCGTTCCAATTCACATTCCAAGTAATATTCGTCATGCTAATTACGTTGTCGATTGCCAAATTGCATTATCTCTTATAGTTTCCGAGATATGGACTATCGACATCTGACAATATTGGCTCTGCTTCTAACTTGCGCCAGAATTGTAAAATGGTCTTATGAATTAGCGATTTCGCTCCAATTCACATTCCAAGTAATATTCAGCATGCTAATTACGCTGCCGATTGCCAAATTGCATTATCTCTTATAGTTTCCGAGATATGGACATTCGAAATTTTACACCTTAGAGTCTGTTTCTAGCTGGGGTCAAAATTGTAAAATGGTCTTACGAATTAGCGGTTTCGTTCAAATTCACATTCCAAGTAATATTCGGCATGCTAATTACGTTGCCGATTGCCAAATTGCATTATCTCTTATGGTTTCCGAGATATGGACTATCGACATCTGACAATATTGGCTCTGCTTCTAACTTGGGCCAGAATTGTAAAATGGTCTTATGAATTAGCGATTTCGCTCCAATTCACATTCCAAGTAATATTCGGCATGCTAATTACGTTGCCGATTGCCAAATTGCATTATCTCTTATAGTTACCGAGATATGGACTATCGACATCTAACAATATTGGCTCTGCTTCTAACTTGGGCCAGAATTGTAAAATGGTCTTATGAATTAGCGATTTGGTTCCAATTCACATTCCAAGTAATATTCGGCATGCTAATTACGTTGCCGATTGCCAAATTGCATTATCTCTTATAGTTTCCGAGACATGGACTATCGACATCTGACAATATTGGCTCTGCTTCTAACTTGCGCCAGAATTGTAAAATGGTCTTATGAATTAGCGATTTGGCTCCAATTCACATTCCAAGTAATATTCGGCATACTAATTACGTTGCCGATTGCCAAACTGCATTATCTCTTATAGTTTCCGAGATATGGACAATCGAAATTTTACACCTTAGAGTCTGTTTCTAACTGGGGTCAAAATTGTAAAATGGTCTTACGAATTAGCGATTTCGTTCCAATTCACATTCCAAGTAATATTCGGCATGCTAATTACGCTGCCGATTGCCAAATTGCATTATCTCTTATAGTTTCCGAGATATGGAATATCGACATCTAACAATATTGGCTCTGCTTCTAACTTGGGCCAGAATTGTAAAATGGTCTTACGAGATAACGATTTCGTTCCAATTCACATTCCAAGTAATATTCGGCATGCTAATTACGTTGCCGATTGCCAAATTGCATTATCTCTTATAGTTTCCGAGATATGGACTATCGACATCTGACAATATTGGCTCTGCTTCTAACTTGTGCCAGAATAGTAAAATGGCCTTATAAATTAGCGATTTCGCTCCAATTCACATTCCAAGTAATATTCGGCATGCTAATTACGTTGCCGATTGCCAAATTGCATTATCGCTTATAGTTTCCGAGATATGGACAATCGACATCGGACAATATTGGCTCTGCTTCTAACTTGCGCCAGAATTGTAAAATGGTCTTATGAATTAGCGATTTGGCTCCAATTCACATTCCAAGTAATATTCGGCATGCTAATTACGTTGCCGATTGCCAAATTGCATTATCTCTTATAGTTTCCGAGATATGGGCAATCGAAATTTTACACCTTAGAGTCTGTTTCTAACTGGGGTCAAAATTGTCAAATGGTCTTAAGAATTAGCGATTTCGTTCCAATTCACATTCCAAGTAATATTCGGCATGCTAATTACGCTGCCGATTGCCAAATTACATTATCTCTTATTGTTTCCGAGATATGGACTATCGACATCTAACAATATTATCTCTGCTTCTAACTTGGGCCAGAATTGTAAAATGGTCTTATGAATTAGCGATTTCGTTCCAATTCACATTCCAGATAATATTCGGCATGCTAATTACGTTGCCGATTGCCAAATTGCATTATCTCTTATAGTTTCCGAGATATGGACTATCGACATCTGACAATATTGGCTCTGCTTCTAACTTGCGCCAGAATTGTAAAATGGTCTTATGAATTAGCGATTTCGCTCCAATTCACATTCCAAGTAATATTCGGCATGCTAATTACGTTGCCGATTGCCAAATTGCATTATCTCTTATAGTTACCGAGATATGGACTATCGACATCTGACAATATTGGCTCTGCTTTCAACTTGGGCCAGAATTGTAAAATGGTCTTATGAATTAGCGATTTCGTTTCAATTCACATTCCAACTAATATTCGGCATGCTAATTACGTTGCCGATTGCCAAATTGCATTATCTCTTATAGTTTCCGAGATATGGACTATCGACATCTGACAATATTGGCTCTGTTTCTAATTTGGGCCAGAATAGAAAAATGGTCTTATGAATTAGCGATTTCGTTCCAATTCACATTCCAAGTAATATTCGGCATGCTAATTACGTTGCCGATTGCCAAATTGCATTATCTCTTATAGTTTCCGAGATATGGACAATCGAAATTTTACACCTTAGAGTCTGTTTCTAACTGGGGTCAAAATTGTAAAATGGTCTTACGAATTAGCGATTTCGTTCCAATTCACATTCCAAGTAATATTCGGCATGCTAATTACGTTGCCGATTGCCAAATTGCATTATCTCTTATAGTTTCCGAGATATGGACTATCGACATCTGACAATATTGGCTCTGCGTCTAACTTGGGCCAGAATTGTAAAATGGTCTTACGAATTAGCGATTTCGTCCCAATTCACATTCCAAGTAATATTCGGCATGCTAATTACGTTGCCGATTGCCAAATTGCATTATCTCTTATAGTTTCCGAGATATGGACTATCGACATCTGACAATATTGGCTCTGCTTTTAACTTGGGCCAGAATTGTAAAATGGTCTTATGAATTAGCGATTTCGTTTCAATTCACATTCCAACTAATATTCGGCATGCTAATTACGTTGCCGATTGCCAAATTGCATTATCTCTTATAGTTTCCGAGATATGGACTATCGACATCTGACAATATTGGCTCTGCTTCTAATTTGGGCCAGAATAGTAAAATGGCCTTATGAATTAGCGATTTCGTTCCAATTCACATTCCAAGTAATATTCGGCATGCTAATTACGTTGCCGATTGCCAAATTGCATTATCTCTTATAGTTTCCGAGATATGGACAATCGAAATTTTACACCTTAGAGTCTGTTTCTAACTGGGGTCAAAATTGTAAAATGGTCTTACGAATTAGCGATTTCGTTCCAATTCACATTCCAAGTAATATTCGGCATGCTAATTACGTTGCCGATTGCCAAATTGCATTATCTCTTATAGTTTCCAGGTATGGACTATCGACATATGACAATATTGGCTCTGCTTCTAACTTGCGCCAGAATTGTAAAATGGTCTAATGAATTAGCGATTTCGCTCCAATTCACATTCCAAGTAATATTCGGCATGCTAATTACGTTGCCGATTGCCAAATTGCATTATCCCTTATAGTTTCCGAGATATGGACTATCGACATCTGACAATATTGGCTCTGCTTCTAACTTGGGCCAGAATTGTAAAATGGTCTTATGAATTAGCGATTTCGTTCCAACTCACATTCCAAGTAATATTCGGCATGCTAATTACGTTGCCGATTGCCAAATTGCATTATCTCTTATAGTTTCCGAGATATGGACAATCGAAATTTTACACCTAAGAGTCTGTTGCTAACTGGGGTCAAAATTGTAAAATGGTCTTACGAATTAGCGATTTCGTTCCAATTCACATTCCAAGTAATATTCGGCATGCTAGTTACGCTGCCGATTGCCAAATTGCATTATCTCTTATAATTTCCGATATATGGACTATCGACATCTAACAATATTGGCTCTGCTTCTAACTTGTGCCAGAATAGTAAAATGGCCTTATAAATTAGCGATTTCGCTCCAATTCACATTCCAAGTAATATTCGGCATGCTAATTACGTTGCCGATTGCCAAATTGCATTATCGCTTATAGTTTCCGAGATATGGACAATCGACATCGGACAATATTGGCTCTGCTTCTAACTTGCGCCAGAATTGTAAAATGGTCTTATGAATTAGCGATTTGGCTCCAATTCACATTCCAAGTAATATTCGGCATGCTAATTACGTTGCCGATTGCCAAATTGCATTATCTCTTATAGTTTCCGAGATATGGGCAATCGAAATTTTACACCTTAGAGTCTGTTTCTAACTGGGGTCAAAATTGTCAAATGGTCTTAAGAATTAGCGATTTCGTTCCAATTCACATTCCAAGTAATATTCGGCATGCTAATTACGCTGCCGATTGCCAAATTACATTATCTCTTATTGTTTCCGAGATATGGACTATCGACATCTAACAATATTATCTCTGCTTCTAACTTGGGCCAGAATTGTAAAATGGTCTTATGAATTAGCGATTTCGTTCCAATTCACAT
The DNA here is from genome assembly GCF_030347505.1 of Rhynchophorus ferrugineus. NCBI lineage: Eukaryota > Metazoa > Arthropoda > Insecta > Coleoptera > Curculionidae > Rhynchophorus > Rhynchophorus ferrugineus. Next base: position 1,321,266 of record NW_027472597.1, read on the forward strand.
TCCAGATAATATTCGGCATGCTAATTACGTTGCCGATTGCCAAATTGCATTATCTCTTATAGTTTCCGAGATATGGACAATCGAAATTTTACACCTTAGAGTCAGTTTCTAACTGGGGTCAAAATTGTAAAATGGTCTTACGAATTAGCGATTTCGTTCCAATTCACATTCCAAGTAATATTCGGCATGCTAATTACGCTGCCGATTGCCAAATTGCATTAACTCTTATAGTTTCCGAGATATGGACTATCGACATCTGACAATATTGGCTCTGCTTCTAACTTGCGCCAGAATTGTAAAATGGTCTTATGAAATAGCAATTTCGCTCCAATTCACATTCCAAGTAATATTCGGCATGCTAATTACATTGCCGATTGCCAAATTGCATTATCTCTTATAGTTTCCGAGATATGGACTATCGACATCTGACAATATTGGCTCTGCTTTTAACATGGGCCAGAATAGTAAAATGGTCTTATGAATTAGCGATTTGGTTCCAATTCACATTCCAAGTAATATTCGGCATGCTAATTACGTTGCCGATTGCCAAATTGCATTATCTCTTATAGTTTCCGAGATATGGACTATCGACATCATACAATATTGGCTCTGCTTCTAACTTGGCCCAGAATTGTAAAATGGTCCTATGAATTAGCGATTTCGCTCCAATTCACATTCCAAGTAATATTCGGCATGCTAATTACGTTGCCGATTGCCAAATTGTATTTTCTATTATAGTTTCCGAGATATGGACTATCGATATCTGACAATATTGGCACTGCTTCTAACTTGGGCCAGAATTGTAAAATGGTCTTATGAATTAGCGATTTCGCTCCAATTCACATTCCAAGTAATATTCAGCATGCTAATTACGCTGCCGATTGCCAAATTGCATTATCTCTTATAGTTTCCGAGATATGGACAATCGAAATTTTACACCTTAGAGTCTGTTTCTAATTGGGGTCAAAATTGTAAAATGGTCTTACGAATTAGCGGTTTCGTTCAAATTCACATTCCAAGTAATATTCGGCATGCTAATTACGTTGCCGATTGCCAAATTGCATTATCTCTTATAGTTTCCGAGATATGGACTATCGACATCTGACAATATTGGCTCTGCTTCTAACTTGCGCCAGAATTGTAAAATGGTCTTATGAATTAGCGATTTCGCTCCAATTCACATTCCAAGTAATATTCGGCATGCTAATTACGTTGCCGATTGCCAAATTGCATTATCTCTTATAGTTACCGAGATATGGACTATCGACATCTGACAATATTGGCTCTGCTTTCAACTTGGGCCAGAATTGTAAAATGGTCTTATGAATTAGCGATTTCGTTCCAATTCACATTCCAAGTAATATTCGGCATGCTAATTACGTTGCCGATTGCCAAATTGCATTATCTCTTATAGTTTCCGAGATATGGACTATCGACATCTGACAATATTGGCTCTGCGTCTAACTTGGGCCAGAATTGTAAAATGGTCTTACGAATTAGCGATTTCGTCCCAATTCACATTCCAAGTAATATTCGGCATGCTAATTACGTTGCCGATTGCCAAATTGCATTATCTCTTATAGTTTCCGAGATATGGACTATCGACATCTGACAATATTGGCTCTGCTTTTAACTTGGGCCAGAATTGTAAAATGGTCTTATGAATTAGCGATTTCGTTGCAATTCACATTCCAACTAATATTCGGCATGCTAATTACGTTGCCGATTGCCAAATTGCATTATCTCTTATAGTTTCCGAGATATGGACTATCGACATCTGACAATATTGGCTCTGCTTCTAATTTGGGCCAGAATAGTAAAATGGCCTTATGAATTAGTGATTTCGTTCCAATTCACATTCCAAGTAATATTCGGCATGCTAATTACGTTGCCGATTGCCAAATTGCATTATCTCTTATAGTTTCCGAGATATGGACAATCGAAATTTTACACCTTAGAGTCTGTTTCTAACTGGGGTCAAAATTGTAAAATGGTCTTACGAATTAGCGATTTCGTTCCAATTCACATTCCAAGTAATATTCGGCATGCTAATTACGTTGCCGATTGCCAAATTGCATTATCTCTTATAGTTTCCAGGTATGGACTATCGACATATGACAATATTGGCTCTGCTTCTAACTTGCGCCAGAATTGTAAAATGGTCTTATGAATTAGCGATTTCGCTCCAATTCACATTCCAAGTAATATTCGGCATGCTAATTACGCTGCCGATTGCCAAATTGCATTATCTCTTATAATTTCCGAGATATGGACTATCGACATCTAACAATATTGGCTCTGCTTCTAACTTGCGCCAGAATTGTAAAATGGTCTTATGAATTAGCGATTTCGTTCCAATTCACATTCCAAGTAATATTCGTCATGCTAATTACGTTGTCGATTGCCAAATTGCATTATCTCTTATAGTTTCCGAGATATGGACTATCGACATCTGACAATATTGGCTCTGCTTCTAACTTGCGCCAGAATTGTAAAATGGTCTTATGAATTAGCGATTTCGTTCCAATTCACATTCCAAGTAATATTCGTCATGCTAATTACGTTGTCGATTGCCAAACTGCATTATCTCTTATAGTTTCCGAGATATGGACTATCGACATCTGACAATATTGGCTCTGCTTCTAACTTGCGCCAGAATTGTAAAACGGCCTTATGAATTAGCGATTTCGCTCCAATTCACATTCCAAGTAATATTCAGCATGCTAATTATGCTGCCGATTGCCAAATTGCATTATCTCTTATAATTTCCGAGATATGGACTATCGACATCTAACAATATTGGCTCTGCTTCTAACTTGGGCCATAATTGTAAAATGGTCTTACGAATTAGCGATTTCGTTCCAATTCACATTCCAAGTAATATTCAGCATGCTAATTACGTTGCCGATTGCCAAATTGCATTATCTCTTCTAGTTTCCGAGTTATGGACTATCGACATCTGACAATATTGGCTCTACTTCTAACTTGGGCCATAATTGTAAAATGGTCTTACGAATTAGCGATTTCGTTCCAATTCACATTCCAAGTAATATTCAGCATGCTAATTACGTTGCCGATTGCCAAATTGCATTATCTCTTCTAGTTTCCGAGTTATGGACTATCGACATCTGACAATATTGGCTCTACTTCTAACTTGGGCCAGAATTGTAAAATGGTCTTATGAAATAGCGATTTCGATCCAATTCACATTCCAAGTAATATTCGGCATGCTAATTACATTGCCGATTGCCAAATTGCATTATCTCTTATAGTTTCCGAGATATGGACTATCGACGTCTGACAATATTGGCTCTGCTTCTAATTTGGACCAGAATAGTAAAATGGTCTTATGAATTAGCGATTTGGTTCCAATTCACGTTCCAAGTAATATTCGGCATGCTAATTACGTTGCCGATTGCCAAATTGCATTATCTCTTATAGTTTCCGAGATATGGACTATCGACATCATACAATATTGGCTCTGCTTCTAACTTGGCCCAGAATTGTAAAATGGTCCTATGAATTAGCGATTTCGCTCCAATTCACATTCCAAGTAATATTCGGCATGCTAATTACGTTGCCGATTGCCAAATTGTATTTTCTATTATAGTTTCCGAGATATGGACTATCGATATCTGACAATATTGGCTCTGCTTCTAACTTGGGCCAGAATTGTAAAATGGTCTTATGAATTAGCGATTTCGTTCCAATTCACATTCCAAGTAATATTCGTCATGCTAATTACGTTGTCGATTGCCAAATTGCATTATCTCTTATAGTTTCCGAGATATGGACTATCGACATCTGACAATATTGGCTCTGCTTCTAACTTGCGCCAGAATTGTAAAATGGTCTTATGAATTAGCGATTTCGCTCCAATTCACATTCCAAGTAATATTCAGCATGCTAATTACGCTGCCGATTGCCAAATTGCATTATCTCTTATAGTTTCCGAGATATGGACATTCGAAATTTTACACCTTAGAGTCTGTTTCTAGCTGGGGTCAAAATTGTAAAATGGTCTTACGAATTAGCGGTTTCGTTCAAATTCACATTCCAAGTAATATTCGGCATGCTAATTACGTTGCCGATTGCCAAATTGCATTATCTCTTATAGTTTCCGAGATATGGACTATCGACATCTGACAATATTGGCTCTGCTTCTAACTTGCGCCAGAATTGTAAAATGGTCTTATGAATTAGCGATTTCGCTCCAATTCACATTCCAAGTAATATTCGGCATGCTAATTACGTTGCCGGTTACCAAATTGCATTATCTCTTATAGTTTCCGAGATATGGACTATCGACATCTGACAATATTGGCTCTGCTTTTAACTTGGGCCAGAATTGTAAAATGGTCTTACGAATTAGCGATTTCGTTCCAATTCACATTCCAAGTAATATTCGGCATGCTAATTACGTTGCCGATTGCCAAATTGCATTATCTCTTATAGTTTCCGAGATATGGACTATCGACATCTGACAATATTGGCTCTGCTTCTAACTTGCGCCAGAATTGTAAAATGGTCTTATGAATTAGCGATTTCGTTTCAATTCACATTCCAACTAATATTCGGCATGCTAATTACGTTGCCGATTGCCAAATTGCATTATCTCTTATAGTTTCCGAGATATGGACTATCGACATCTGACAATATTGGCTCTGCTTCTAATTTGGGCCAGAATAGTAAAACGGTCTTATGAATTAGCGATTTCGTTCCAATTCACATTCCAGGTAATATACGGCATGCTAATTACGTGGCCGATTGCCAAATTGCATTATCTCTTATAGTTTCCGAGATATGGACAATCGAAATTTTACACCTTAGAGTCTGTTTCTAACTGGGGTCAAAATTGTAAGATGGTCTTACGAATTAGCGATTTCGTTCCAATTCACATTCCAAGTAATATTCGGCATGCTAATTACGTTGCCGATTGCCAAATTGCATTATCTCTTATAGTTTCCGAGATATGGACTATCGACATCTGACAATATTGGCTCTGCTTCTAACTTGGGCCAGAATTGTAAAATGGTCTTACGAATTAGCGATTTCGTCCCAATTCACATTCCAAGTAATATTCGGTATGCTAATTACGTTGCCGATTGCCAAATTGCATTATCTCTTATAGTTTCCGAGATATGGGCAATCGAAATTTTACACCTTAGAGTCTGTTTCTAACTGGGGTCAAAATTGTAAAATGGTCTTACGAATTAGCGATTTCGTTCCAATTCACATTCCAAGTAATATTCGGCATGCTAATTACGTTGCCGATTGCCAAATTGCATTATCTCTTATAGTTTCCGAGATATGGACAATCGAAATTCTACACCTTAGAGTCTGTTTCTAACTGGGGTCAAAATTGTAAAATGGTCTTACGAATTAGCGATTTCGTTCCAATTCACATTCCAAGTAATATTCGGCATGCTAATTACGTTGCCGATTGCCAAATTGCATTATCTCTTATAGTTTCCAGGTATGGACTATCGACATATGACAATATTGGCTCTGCTTCTAACTTGCGCCAGAATTGTAAAATGGTCTTATGAATTAGCGATTTCGCTCCAATTCACATTCCAAGTAATATTCGGCATGCTAATTACGTTGCCGATTGCCAAATTGCATTATCCCTTATAGTTTCCGAGATATGGACTATCGACATCTGACAATATTGGCTCTGCTTCTAACTTGGGCCAGAATTGTAAAATGGTCTTATGAATTAGCGATTTCGTTCCAATTCACATTCCAAGTAATATTCGGCATGCTAATTACGTTGCCGATTGCCAAATTGCATTATCTCTTATAGTTTCCGAGATATGGACAATCGAAATTTTACACCTTAGAGTCTGTTGCTAACTGGGGTCAAAATTGTAAAATGGTCTTACGAATTAGCGATTTCGTTCCAATTCACATTCCGAGTAATATTCGGCATGCTAATTACGTTGCCGATTGCCAAATTGCATTATCGCTTATAGTTTCCGAGATATGGACAATCGACATCGGACAATATTGGCTCTGCTTCTAACTTGCGCCAGAATTGTAAAATGGTCTTATGAATTAGCGATTTGGCTCCAATTCACATTCCAAGTAATATTCGGCATGCTAATTACGTTGCCGATTGCCAAATTGCATTATCTCTTATAGTTTCCGAGATATGGGCAATCGAAATTTTACACCTTAGAGTCTGTTTCTAACTGGGGTCAAAATTGTCAAATGGTCTTAAGAATTAGCGATTTCGTTCCAATTCACATTCCAAGTAATATTCGGCATGCTAATTACGCTGCCGATTGCCAAATTACATTATCTCTTATAGTTTCCGAGATATGGACTATCGACATCTGACAATATTGGCTCTGCTTTTAACATGGGCCAGAATAGTAAAATGGTCTTATGAATTAGCGATTTGGTTCCAATTCACATTCCAAGTAATATTCGGCATGCTAATTACGTTGCCGATTGCCAAATTGCATTATCTCTTATAGTTTCCGAGATATGGACTATCGACATCATACAATATTGGCTCTGCTTCTAACTTGGCAAAGAATTGTAAAATGGTCCTATGAATTAGCGATTTCGCTCCAATTCACATTCCAAGTAATATTCGGCATGCTAATTACGTTGCCGATTGCCAAATTGTATTTTCTATTATAGTTTCCGAGATATGGACTATCGATATCTGACAATATTGGCTCTGCTTCTAACTTTTGCCAGAATTGTAAAATGGTCTTATGAATTAGCGATTTCGCTCCAATTCACATTCCAAGTAATATTCAGCATGCTAATTACGCTGCCGATTGCCAAATTGCATTATCTCTTATAGTTTCCGAGATATGGACAATCGAAATTTTACACCTTAGAGTCTGTTTCTAATTGGGGTCAAAATTGTAAAATGGTCTTACGAATTAGCGGTTTCGTTCAAATTCACATTCCAAGTAATATTCGGCATGCTAATTACGTTGCCGATTGCCAAATTGCATTATCTCTTATAGTTTCCGAGATATGGACTATCGACATCTGACAATATTGGCTCTGCGTCTAACTTGGGCCAGAATTGTAAAATGGTCTTACGAATTAGCGATTTCGTCCCAATTCACATTCCAAGTAATATTCGGCATGCTAATTACGTTGCCGATTGCCAAATTGCATTATCTCTTATAGTTTCCGAGATATGGACTATCGACATCTGACAATATTGGCTCTGCTTTTAACTTGGGCCAGAATTGTAAAATGGTCTTATGAATTAGCGATTTCGTTTCAATTCACATTCCAACTAATATTCGGCATGCTAATTACGTTGCCGATTGCCAAATTGCATTATCTCTTATAGTTTCCGAGATATGGACTATCGACATCTGACAATATTGGCTCTGCTTCTAATTTGGGCCAGAATAGTAAAATGGTCTTATGAATTAGCGATTTCGTTCCAATTCACATTCCAAGTAATATTCGGCATGCTAATTACGTTGCCGATTGCCAAATTGCATTATCTCTTATAGTTTCCGAGATATGGACAATCGAAATTTTACACCTTAGAGTCTGTTTCTAACTGGGGTCAAAATTGTAAAATGGTCTTACGAATTAGCGATTTCGTTCCAATTCACATTCCAAGTAATATTCGGCATGCTAATTACGTTGCCGATTGCCAAATTGCATTATCCCTTATAGTTTCCGAGATATGGACTATCGACATCTGACAATATTGGCTCTGCTTCTAACTTGGGCCAGAATTCTAAAATGGTCTTATGAATTAGCGATTTCGTTCCAACTCACATTCCAAGTAATATTCGGCATGCTAATTACGTTGCCGATTGCCAAATTGCATTATCTCTTATAGTTTCCGAGATATGGACAATCGAAATTTTACACCTAAGAGTCTGTTGCTACCTGGGGTCAAAATTGTAAAATGGTCTTACGAATTAGCGATTTCGTTCCAATTCACATTCCAAGTAATATTCGGCATGCTAATTACGCTGCCGATTACCAAATTGCATTATCTCTTATAATTTCCGAGATATGGACTATCGACATCTAACAATATTGGCTCTGCTTCTAACTTGGGCCATAATTGTAAAATGGTCTTACGAATTAGCGATTTCGTTCCAATTCACATTCCAAGTAATATTCAGCATGCTAATTACGTTGCCGATTGCCAAATTGCATTATCTCTTCTAGTTTCCGAGTTATGGACTATCGACATCTGACAATATTGGCTCTATTTCTAACTTGCGCCAGAATTGTAAAATGGTCTTATGAAATAGCGATTTCGATCCAATTCACATTCCAAGTAATATTCGGCATGCTAATTACATTGCCGATTGCCAAATTGCATTATCTCTTATAGTTTCCGAGATATGGACTATCGACATCTGACAATATTGGCTCTGCTTCTAATTTGGGCCAGAATAGTAAAATGGTCTTATGAATTAGCGATTTGGTTCCAATTCACATTCCAAGTAATATTCGGCATGCTAATTACGTTGCCGATTGCCAAATTGCATTATCTCTTATAGTCTCCGAGATATGGACTATCGACATCATATAATATTGGCTCTGCTTCTAACTTGGCCCAGAATTGTAAAATGGTCCTATGAATTAGCGATTTCGCTCCAATTCACATTCCAAGTAATATTCGGCATGCTAATTACGTTGCCGATTGCCAAATTGTATTTTCTATTATAGTTTCCGAGATATGGACTATCGATATCTGACAATATTGGCTCTGCTTCTAACTTGGGCCAGAATTGTAAAATGGTCTTATGAATTAGCGATTTCGTTCCAATTCACATTCCAAGTAATATTCGTCATGCTAATTACGTTGTCGATTGCCAAATTGCATTATCTCTTATAGTTTACGAGATATGGACTATCGACATCTGACAATATTGGCTCTGCTTCTAACTTGCGCCAGAATTGTAAAATGGCCTTATGAATTAGCGATTTCGCTCCAATTCACATTCCAAGTAATATTCAGCATGCTAATTACGCTGCCGATTGCCAAATTGCATTATCTCTTATAGTTTCCGAGATATGGACATTCGAAATTTTACACCTTAGAGTCTGTTTCTAGCTGGGGTCAAAATTGTAAAATGGTCTTACGAATTAGCGGTTTCGTTCAAATTCACATTCCAAGTAATATTCGGCATGCAAATTACGTTGCCGATTGCCAAATTGCATTATCTCTTATAGTTTCCGAGATATGGACTATCGACATCTAACAATATTGGCTCTGCTTCTAACTTGGGCCATAATTGTAAAATGGTCTTACGAATTAGCGATTTCGTTCCAATTCACATTCCAAGTAATATTCGGCATGCTAATTACGCTGCCGATTGCCAAATTGCATTATCTCTTATAATTTCCGAGATATGGACTATCGACATCTAACAATATTGGCTCTGCTTCTAACTTGGGCCATAATTGTAAAATGGTCTTACGAATTAGCGATTTCGTTCCAATTCACATTCCAAGTAATATTCAGCATGCTAATTACGTTGCCGATTGCCAAATTGCATTATCTCTTCTAGTTTCCGAGTTATGGACTATCGACATCTGACAATATTGGCTCTACTTCTAACTTGCGCCAGAATTGTAAAATGGTCTTATGAAATAGCGATTTCGATCCAATTCACATTCCAAGTAATATTCGGCATGCTAATTACATTGCCGATTGCCAAATTGCATTATCTCTTATAGTTTCCGAGATATGGACTATCGACGTCTGACAATATTGGCTCTGCTTCTAGTTTGGGCCAGAATAGTAAAATGGTCTTATGAATTAGCGATTTGGTTCCAATTCACATTCCAAGTAATATTCGGCATGCTAATTACGTTGCCGATTGCCAAATTGCATTATCTCTTATAGTTTCCGAGATATGGACTATCGACATCATACAATATTGGCTCTGCTTCTAACTTGGCCCAGAATTGTAAAATGGTCCTATGAATTAGCGATTTCGCTCCAATTCACATTCCAAGTAATATTCGGCATGCTAATTACGTTGCCGATTGCCAAATTGCATTATCTCTTATAGTTTCCGAGATATGGGCAATCGAAATTTTACACCTTAGAGTCTGTTTCTAACTGGGGTCAAAATTGTAAAATGGTCTTACGAATTAGCGATTTCGTTCCAATTCACATTCCAAGTAATATTCGGCATGCTAATTACGTTGCCGATTGCCAAATTGCATTATCTCTTATAGTTTCCGAGATATGGACAATCGAAATTCTACACCTTAGAGTCTGTTTCTAACTGGGGTCAAAATTGTAAAATGGTCTTACGAATTAGCGATTTCGTTCCAATTCACATTCCAAGTAATATTCGGCATGCTAATTACGTTGCCGATTGCCAAATTGCATTATCTCTTATAGTTTCCAGGTATGGACTATCGACATATGACAATATTGGCTCTGCTTCTAACTTGCGCCAGAATTGTAAAATGGTCTTATGAATTAGCGATTTCGCTCCAATTCACATTCCAAGTAATATTCGGCATGCTAATTACGTTGCCGATTGCCAAATTGCATTATCCCTTATAGTTTCCGAGATATGGACTATCGACATCTGACAATATTGGCTCTGCTTCTAACTTGGGCCAGAATTGTAAAATGGTCTTATGAATTAGCGATTTCGTTCCAATTCACATTCCAAGTAATATTCGGCATGCTAATTACGTTGCCGATTGCCAAATTGCATTATCTCTTATAGTTTCCGAGATATGGACAATCGAAATTTTACACCTTAGAGTCTGTTGCTAACTGGGGTCAAAATTGTAAAATGGTCTTACGAATTAGCGATTTCGTTCCAATTCACATTCCGAGTAATATTCGGCATGCTAATTACGTTGCCGATTGCCAAATTGCATTATCGCTTATAGTTTCCGAGATATGGACAATCGACATCGGACAATATTGGCTCTGCTTCTAACTTGCGCCAGAATTGTAAAATGGTCTTATGAATTAGCGATTTGGCTCCAATTCACATTCCAAGTAATATTCGGCATGCTAATTACGTTGCCGATTGCCAAATTGCATTATCTCTTATAGTTTCCGAGATATGGGCAATCGAAATTTTACACCTTAGAGTCTGTTTCTAACTGGGGTCAAAATTGTCAAATGGTCTTAAGAATTAGCGATTTCGTTCCAATTCACATTCCAAGTAATATTCGGCATGCTAATTACGCTGCCGATTGCCAAATTACATTATCTCTTATAGTTTCCGAGATATGGACTATCGACATCTGACAATATTGGCTCTGCTTTTAACATGGGCCAGAATAGTAAAATGGTCTTATGAATTAGCGATTTGGTTCCAATTCACATTCCAAGTAATATTCGGCATGCTAATTACGTTGCCGATTGCCAAATTGCATTATCTCTTATAGTTTCCGAGATATGGACTATCGACATCATACAATATTGGCTCTGCTTCTAACTTGGCAAAGAATTGTAAAATGGTCCTATGAATTAGCGATTTCGCTCCAATTCACATTCCAAGTAATATTCGGCATGCTAATTACGTTGCCGATTGCCAAATTGTATTTTCTATTATAGTTTCCGAGATATGGACTATCGATATCTGACAATATTGGCTCTGCTTCTAACTTTTGCCAGAATTGTAAAATGGTCTTATGAATTAGCGATTTCGCTCCAATTCACATTCCAAGTAATATTCAGCATGCTAATTACGCTGCCGATTGCCAAATTGCATTATCTCTTATAGTTTCCGAGATATGGACAATCGAAATTTTACACCTTAGAGTCTGTTTCTAATTGGGGTCAAAATTGTAAAATGGTCTTACGAATTAGCGGTTTCGTTCAAATTCACATTCCAAGTAATATTCGGCATGCTAATTACGTTGCCGATTGCCAAATTGCATTATCTCTTATAGTTTCCGAGATATGGACTATCGACATCTGACAATATTGGCTCTGCGTCTAACTTGGGCCAGAATTGTAAAATGGTCTTACGAATTAGCGATTTCGTCCCAATTCACATTCCAAGTAATATTCGGCATGCTAATTACGTTGCCGATTGCCAAATTGCATTATCTCTTATAGTTTCCGAGATATGGACTATCGACATCTGACAATATTGGCTCTGCTTTTAACTTGGGCCAGAATTGTAAAATGGTCTTATGAATTAGCGATTTCGTTTCAATTCACATTCCAACTAATATTCGGCATGCTAATTACGTTGCCGATTGCCAAATTGCATTATCTCTTATAGTTTCCGAGATATGGACTATCGACATCTGACAATATTGGCTCTGCTTCTAATTTGGGCCAGAATAGTAAAATGGTCTTATGAATTAGCGATTTCGTTCCAATTCACATTCCAAGTAATATTCGGCATGCTAATTACGTTGCCGATTGCCAAATTGCATTATCTCTTATAGTTTCCGAGATATGGACAATCGAAATTTTACACCTTAGAGTCTGTTTCTAACTGGGGTCAAAATTGTAAAATGGTCTTACGAATTAGCGATTTCGTTCCAATTCACATTCCAAGTAATATTCGGCATGCTAATTACGTTGCCGATTGCCAAATTGCATTATCCCTTATAGTTTCCGAGATATGGACTATCGACATCTGACAATATTGGCTCTGCTTCTAACTTGGGCCAGAATTCTAAAATGGTCTTATGAATTAGCGATTTCGTTCCAACTCACATTCCAAGTAATATTCGGCATGCTAATTACGTTGCCGATTGCCAAATTGCATTATCTCTTATAGTTTCCGAGATATGGACAATCGAAATTTTACACCTAAGAGTCTGTTGCTACCTGGGGTCAAAATTGTAAAATGGTCTTACGAATTAGCGATTTCGTTCCAATTCACATTCCAAGTAATATTCGGCATGCTAATTACGCTGCCGATTACCAAATTGCATTATCTCTTATAATTTCCGAGATATGGACTATCGACATCTAACAATATTGGCTCTGCTTCTAACTTGGGCCATAATTGTAAAATGGTCTTACGAATTAGCGATTTCGTTCCAATTCACATTCCAAGTAATATTCAGCATGCTAATTACGTTGCCGATTGCCAAATTGCATTATCTCTTCTAGTTTCCGAGTTATGGACTATCGACATCTGACAATATTGGCTCTATTTCTAACTTGCGCCAGAATTGTAAAATGGTCTTATGAAATAGCGATTTCGATCCAATTCACATTCCAAGTAATATTCGGCATGCTAATTACATTGCCGATTGCCAAATTGCATTATCTCTTATAGTTTCCGAGATATGGACTATCGACATCTGACAATATTGGCTCTGCTTCTAATTTGGGCCAGAATAGTAAAATGGTCTTATGAATTAGCGATTTGGTTCCAATTCACATTCCAAGTAATATTCGGCATGCTAATTACGTTGCCGATTGCCAAATTGCATTATCTCTTATAGTCTCCGAGATATGGACTATCGACATCATATAATATTGGCTCTGCTTCTAACTTGGCCCAGAATTGTAAAATGGTCCTATGAATTAGCGATTTCGCTCCAATTCACATTCCAAGTAATATTCGGCATGCTAATTACGTTGCCGATTGCCAAATTGTATTTTCTATTATAGTTTCCGAGATATGGACTATCGATATCTGACAATATTGGCTCTGCTTCTAACTTGGGCCAGAATTGTAAAATGGTCTTATGAATTAGCGATTTCGTTCCAATTCACATTCCAAGTAATATTCGTCATGCTAATTACGTTGTCGATTGCCAAATTGCATTATCTCTTATAGTTTACGAGATATGGACTATCGACATCTGACAATATTGGCTCTGCTTCTAACTTGCGCCAGAATTGTAAAATGGCCTTATGAATTAGCGATTTCGCTCCAATTCACATTCCAAGTAATATTCAGCATGCTAATTACGCTGCCGATTGCCAAATTGCATTATCTCTTATAGTTTCCGAGATATGGACATTCGAAATTTTACACCTTAGAGTCTGTTTCTAGCTGGGGTCAAAATTGTAAAATGGTCTTACGAATTAGCGGTTTCGTTCAAATTCACATTCCAAGTAATATTCGGCATGCAAATTACGTTGCCGATTGCCAAATTGCATTATCTCTTATAGTTTCCGAGATATGGACTATCGACATCTAACAATATTGGCTCTGCTTCTAACTTGGGCCATAATTGTAAAATGGTCTTACGAATTAGCGATTTCGTTCCAATTCACATTCCAAGTAATATTCGGCATGCTAATTACGCTGCCGATTGCCAAATTGCATTATCTCTTATAATTTCCGAGATATGGACTATCGACATCTAACAATATTGGCTCTGCTTCTAACTTGGGCCATAATTGTAAAATGGTCTTACGAATTAGCGATTTCGTTCCAATTCACATTCCAAGTAATATTCAGCATGCTAATTACGTTGCCGATTGCCAAATTGCATTATCTCTTCTAGTTTCCGAGTTATGGACTATCGACATCTGACAATATTGGCTCTACTTCTAACTTGCGCCAGAATTGTAAAATGGTCTTATGAAATAGCGATTTCGATCCAATTCACATTCCAAGTAATATTCGGCATGCTAATTACATTGCCGATTGCCAAATTGCATTATCTCTTATAGTTTCCGAGATATGGACTATCGACGTCTGACAATATTGGCTCTGCTTCTAGTTTGGGCCAGAATAGTAAAATGGTCTTATGAATTAGCGATTTGGTTCCAATTCACATTCCAAGTAATATTCGGCATGCTAATTACGTTGCCGATTGCCAAATTGCATTATCTCTTATAGTTTCCGAGATATGGACTATCGACATCATACAATATTGGCTCTGCTTCTAACTTGGCCCAGAATTGTAAAATGGTCCTATGAATTAGCGATTTCGCTCCAATTCACATTCCAAGTAATATTCGGCATGCTAATTACGTTGCCGATTGCCAAATTGTATTTTCTATTATAGTTTCCGAGATATGGACTATCGATATCTGACAATATTGGCTCTGCTTCTAACTTGGGCCAGAATTGTAAAATGGTCTTATGAATTAGCGATTTCGTTCCAATTCACATTCCAAGTAATATTCGTCATGCTAATTACGTTGTCGATTGCCAAATTGCATTATCTCTTATAGTTTCCGAGATATGGACTATCGACATCTGACAATATTGGCTCTGCTTCTAACTTGCGCCAGAATTGTAAAATGGTCTTATGAATTAGCGATTTCGCTCCAATTCACATTCCAAGTAATATTCAGCATGCTAATTACGCTGCCGATTGCCAAATTGCATTATCTCTTATAGTTTCCGAGATATGGACATTCGAAATTTTACACCTTAGAGTCTGTTTCTAGCTGGGTTCAAAATTGTAAAATGGTCTTACGAATTAGCGGTTTCGTTCAAATTCACATTCCAAGTAATATTCGGCATGCTAATTACGTTGCCGATTGCCAAATTGCATTATCTCTTATAGTTTCCGAGATATGGACTATCGACATCTGACAATATTGGCTCTGCTTCTAACTTGCGCCAGAATTGTAAAATGGTCTTATGAATTAGCGATTTCGCTCCAATTCACATTCCAAGTAATATTCGGCATGCTAATTACGTTGCCGGTTGCCAAATTGGATTATCTCTTATAGTTTCCGAGATATGGACTATCGACATCTGACAATATTGGCTCTGCTTTTAACTTGTGCCAGAATTGTAAAATGGTCTTATGAATTAGCGATTTCGTTTCAACTCACATTCCAACTAATATTCGGCATGCTAATTACGTTGCCGATTGCCAAATTGCATTATCTCATATAGTTTCCGAGATATGGACTATCGACATCTGACAATATTGGCTCTGCTTCTAATTTGGGCCAGAATAGTAAAACGGTCTTATGAATTAGCGCTTTCGTTCCAATTCACATTCCAGGTAATATTCGGCATGCTAATTACGTTGCCGATTGCCAAATTGCATTATCTCTTATAGTTTCCGAGATATGGACAATCGAAATTTTACACCTTAGAGTCTGTTTCTAACTGGGGTCAAAATTGTAAGATGGTCTTACGAATTAGCGATTTCGTTCCAATTCACATTCCAAGTAATATTCGGCATGCTAATTACGTTGCCGATTGCCAAATTGCATTATCTCCTATAGTTTCCGAGATATGGACTATCGACATCTGACAATATTGGCTCTGCTTCTAACTTGGGCCAGAATTGTAAAATGGTCTTACGAATTAGCGATTTCGTCCCAATTCACATTCCAAGTAATATTCGGCATGCTAATTACGTTGCCGATTGCCAAATTGCATTATCTCTTATAGTTTCCGAGATATGGGCAATCGAAATTTTACACCTTAGAGTCTGTTTCTAACTGGGGTCAAAATTGTAAAATGGTCTTACGAATTAGCGATTTCGTTCCAATTCA
This sequence comes from Rhynchophorus ferrugineus, assembly GCF_030347505.1. Classification (NCBI taxonomy): domain Eukaryota; kingdom Metazoa; phylum Arthropoda; class Insecta; order Coleoptera; family Curculionidae; genus Rhynchophorus; species Rhynchophorus ferrugineus. Next base: position 1,337,653 of record NW_027472597.1, read on the forward strand.
CATTCCAAGTAATATTCGGCATGCTAATTACGTTGCCGATTGCCAAATTGCATTATCTCTTATAGTTTCCGAGATATGGACAATCGAAATTCTACACCTTAGAGTCTGTTTCTAACTGGGGTCAAAATTGTAAAATGGTCTTACGAATTAGCGATTTCGTTCCAATTCACATTCCAAGTAATATTCGGCATGCTAATTACGTTGCCGATTGCCAAATTGCATTATCTCTTATAGTTTCCAGGTATGGACTATCGACATATGACAATATTGGCTCTGCTTCTAACTTGCGCCAGAATTGTAAAATGGTCTTATGAATTAGCGATTTCGCTCCAATTCACATTCCAAGTAATATTCGGCATGCTAATTACGTTGCCGATTGCCAAATTGCATTATCCCTTATAGTTTCCGAGATATGGACTATCGACATCTGACAATATTGGCTCTGCTTCTAACTTGGGCCAGAATTGTAAAATGGTCTTATGAATTAGCGATTTCGTTCCAATTCACATTCCAAGTAATATTCGGCATGCTAATTACGTTGCCGATTGCCAAATTGCATTATCTCTTATAGTTTCCGAGATATGGACAATCGAAATTTTACACCTTAGAGTCTGTTGCTAACTGGGGTCAAAATTGTAAAATGGTCTTACGAATTAGCGATTTCGTTCCAATTCACATTCCGAGTAATATTCGGCATGCTAATTACGTTGCCGATTGCCAAATTGCATTATCTCTTATAGTTTCCGAGATATGGACTATCGACATCTGAAAATATTGGCTCTGCTTCTAACTTGGGCCAGAATTGTAAAATGGTCTTATGAATTAGCGATTTCGCTCCAATTCACATTCTAAGTAATATTCGGCATGCTAATTACGTTGCCGATTGCCAAATTGCATTATCTCTTATAGTTTCCGAGATATGGACTATCGACATCTGAAAATATTGGGTCTGCTTCTAACTTGGGCCAGAATTGTAAAATGGTCTTGTGAATTAGCGATTTCGCTCCAATTCACATTCCAAGTAATATTCGGCATGCTAATTACGTTGCCGATTGCCAAATTGCATTATCTCTTATAGTTTCTGAGATATGGACAATCGAAATTTTACACCTTAGAGTCTGTTTCTAACTGGGGTCAAAATTGTAAAATGGTCTTACGAATTAGCGATTTCGTTCCAATTCACATTCCAAGTAATATTCGGCATGCTAATTACGTTGCCGATTGCCAAATTGCATTATCTCTTATAGTTTCCGAGATATGGACTATCGACATCTGACAATATTGGCTCTGCTTCTAACTTGGGCCAGAATTGTAAAATGGTCTTATGAATTAGCGATTTCGTTCCAATTCACATTCCAAGTAATATTCGGCATGCTAATTACGTTGCCGATTGCCAAATTGCATTATCTCTTATAGTTTCCGAGTTATGGACAATCGACATCTGACAATATTGGCTCTACTTCTAACTTGCGCCAGAATTGTAAAATGGTCTTATGAAATAGCGATTTCGATCCAATTCACATTCCAAATAATATTCGGCATGCTAATTACATTGCCGATTGCCAAATTGCATTTTCTCTTATAGTTTCCGAGATATGGACTATCGACGTCTGACAATATTGGCTCTGCTTCTAACTTGGGTCAGAATTGTAAGATGGTCTTATGAATTAGCGATTTCGCTCCAATTCACATTCCAAGTAATATTCGGCATGCTAATTACGTTGCCGATTGCCAAATTGCATTATCTCTTATAGTTTCCGAGATATGGACTATCGACATCTGACAATATTGGCTCTGCTTCTAACTTGGGTCAGAATTGTAAGATGGTCTTATGAATTAGCGATTTCGCTCCAATTCACATTCCAAGTAATATTCGGCATGCTAATTACGTTGCCGGTTGCCAAATTGCATTATTTCTTATAGTTTCCGAGATATGGGCAATCGAAATTTTACACCTTAGAGTCTGTTTCTAACTGGGGTCAAAATTGTAAAATGATCTTATGAATTAGCGATTTCGCTCCAATTCACATTCCAAGTAATATTTGGCATGCTAATTACGTTGCCGATTGCCAAATTGCATTATCTCTTATAGTTTCTGAGATATGGACAATCGAAATTTTACACCTTAGAGTCTGTTTCTAACTGGGGTCAAAATTGTAAAATGGTCTTACGAATTAGCGATTTCGTTCCAATTCACATTCCAAGTAATATACGGCATGCTAATTACGTTGCCGATTGCCAAATTGCATTATCTCTTATAGTTTCCGAGATAAGGACTATCGACATCTGACAATATTGGCTCTGCTTCTAAATTGGGCCAGAATTGTAAAATGGTCTTATGAATTAGCGATTTCGTTCCAATTCACATTCCAAGTAATATTCGGCATGCTAATTACGTTGCCGATTGCCAAATTGCATTATCTCTTATAGTTTCCGAGATATGGACAATCGAAATTTTACACCTTAGAGTCTGTTTCTAACTGGGGTCAAAATTGTAAAATGGTCTTACGAATTAGCGATTTCGTTCCAATTCACATTCCAAGTAATATACGGCATGCTAATTACGTTGCCGATTGCCAAATTGCATTATCTCTTATAGTTTCCGAGATATGGACTATCGACATCTAACAATATTGGCTCTGCTTCTAACTTGGGCCATAATTGTAAAATGGTCTTACGAATTAGCGATTTCGTTCCAATTCACATTCCAAGTAATATTCAGCATGCTAATTACGTTGCCGATTGCCAAATTGCATTATCTCTTCTAGTTTCCGAGTTATGGACTATCGACATCTGACAATATTGGCTCTACTTCTAACTTGCGCCAGAATTGTAAAATGGTCTTATGAAATAGCGATTTCGATCCAATTCACATTCCAAGTAATATTCGGCATGCTAATTACATTGCCGATTGCCAAATTGCATTATCTCTTATAGTTTCCGAGATATGGACTATCGACATCTGACAATATTGGCTCTGCTTCTAACTTGCGCCAGAATTGTAAAATGGTCTTATGAATTAGCGATTTCGCTCCAATTCACATTCCAAGTAATATTCGGCATGCTAATTACGTTGCCGATTGCCAAATTGCATTATCTCTTATAGTTTCCGAGATATGGACTATCGACATATGACAATATTGGCTCTGCTTCTAACTTGCGCCAGAATTGTAAAATGGTCTTATGAATTAGCGATTTCGCTCCAATTCACATTCCAAGTAATATTCGGCATGCAATTTGCATGCAGTATAATGCAATTTGGCAATCGGCAACGTAATTAGCATGCCAAATATTACTTGGAATGTGAATTGGAGCGAAATCGCTAATTCATAAGATCATTTTACAATTTTGACCCCAGTTAGAAACAGACTCTAAGGTGTAAAATTTCGATTGCCCATATCTCGGAAACTATAAGAAATAATGCAATTTGGCAACCGGCAACGTAATTAGCATGCCGAATATTACTTGGAATGTGAATTGGAGCGAAATCGCTAATTCATAAGACCATCTTACAATTCTGACCCAAGTTAGAAGCAGAGCCAATATTGTCAGATGTCGATAGTCCATATCTCGGAAACTATAAGAGATAATGCAATTTGGCAATCGGCAACGTAATTAGCATGCCGAATATTACTTGGAATGTGAATTGGAGCGAAATCGCTAATTCATAAGACCATTTTACAATTCTGGCGCAAGTTAGAAGCAGAGCCAATATTGTCATATGTCGATAGTCCATATCTCGGAAACTATAAGAGTTAATGCAATTTGGCAATCGGCAACGTAATTAGCATGCCGAATATTACTTGGAATGTGAATTGGAACGAAATCGCTAATTCATAAGACCATCTTACAATTCTGACCCAAGTTAGAAGCAGAGCCAATATTGTCAGATGTCGATAGTCCATATCTCGGAAACTATAAGAGATAATGCAATTTGGCAATCGGCAACGTAATTAGCATGCCGAATATTACTTGGAATGTGAATTGGAGCGAAATCGCTAATTCATAAGACCATCTTACAATTCTGACCCAAGTTAGAAGCAGAGCCAATATTGTCAGATGTCGATAGTCCATATCTCGGAAACTATAAGAGATAATGCAATTTGGCAATCGGCAACGTAATTAGCATGCCGAATATTACTTGGAATGTGAATTGGAGCGAAATCGCTAATTCATAAGACCATCTTACAATTCTGACCCAAGTTAGAAGCAGAGCCAATATTGTCAGATGTCGATAGTCCATATCTCGGAAACTATAAGAGTTAATGCAATTTGGCAATCGGCAACGTAATTAGCATGCCGAATATTACTTGGAATGTGAATTGGAGCGAAATCGCTAATTCATAAGACCATCTTACAATTCTGACCCAAGTTAGAAGCAGAGCCAATATTGTCAGATGTCGATAGTCCATATCTCGGAAACTATAAGAGATAATGCAATTTGGCAATCGGCAACGTAATTAGCATGCCAAATATTACTTGGAATGTGAATTGGAGCGAAATCGCTAATTCATAAGATCATTTTACAATTTTGACCCCAGTTAGAAACAGACTCTAAGGTGTAAAATTTCGATTGCCCATATCTCGGAAACTATAAGAAATAATGCAATTTGGCAACCGGCAACGTAATTAGCATGCCGAATATTACTTGGAATGTGAATTGGAGCGAAATCGCTAATTCATAAGACCATCTTACAATTCTGACCCAAGTTAGAAGCAGAGCCAATATTGTCAGATGTCGATAGTCCATATCTCGGAAACTATAAGAGATAATGCAATTTGGCAATCGGCAACGTAATTAGCATGCCGAATATTACTTGGAATGTGAATTGGAGCGAAATCGCTAATTCATAAGACCATTTTACAATTCTGGCGCAAGTTAGAAGCAGAGCCAATATTGTCATATGTCGATAGTCCATATCTCGGAAACTATAAGAGTTAATGCAATTTGGCAATCGGCAACGTAATTAGCATGCCGAATATTACTTGGAATGTGAATTGGAACGAAATCGCTAATTCGTAAGACCATTTTACAATTTTGACTCCAGTTAGAAACAGATTCTAAGGTGTAAAATTTGGATTGCCCATATCTCGGAAACTATAAGAAATAATGCAATTTGGCAACCGGCAACGTAATTAGCATGCCGAATATTACTTGGAATGTGAATTGGAGCGAAATCGCTAATTCATAAGACCATTTTACAATTCTGGCGCAAGTTAGAAGCAGAGCCAATATTGTCATATGTCGATAGTCCATATCTCGGAAACTATAAGAGATAATGCAATTTGGCAATCGGCAACGTAATTAGCATGCCGAATATTACTTGGAATGTGAATTGGAGCGAAATCGCTAATTCATAAGACCATTTTACAATTCTGGCGCAAGTTAGAAGCAGAGCCAATATTGTCAGATGTCGATAGTCCATATCTCGGAAACTATAAGAGATAATGCAATTTGGCAATCGGCAATGTAATTAGCATGCCGAATATTACTTGGAATGTGAATTGGATCGAAATCGCTATTTCATAAGACCATTTTACAATTCTGGCCCAAGTTAGAAGTAGAGCCAATATTGTCAGATGTCGATAGTCCATAACTCGGAAACTAGAAGAGATAATGCAATTTGGCAATCGGCAACGTAATTAGCATGCTGAATATTACTTGGAATTTCGCTCCAATTCACATTCCATGTAATATTCAGCATGCTAATTACGCTGCCGATTGCCAAATTGCATTATCTCTTATAGTTTCCGAGATATGGACATTCGAAATTTTACACCTTAGAGTCTGTTTCTAGCTGGGGTCAAAATTGTAAAATGGTCTTACGAATTAGCGGTTTCGTTCAAATTCACATTCCAAGTAATATTCGGCATGCAAATTACGTTGCCGATTGCCAAATTGCATTATCTCTTATAGTTTCCGAGATATGGACTATCGACATCTAACAATATTGGCTCTGCTTCTAACTTGGGCCATAATTGTAAAATGGTCTTACGAATTAGCGATTTCGTTCCAATTCACATTTCAAGTAATATTCGGCATGCTAATTACGCTGCCGATTGCCAAATTGCATTATCTCTTCTAGTTTCCGAGTTATGGACTATCGACATCTGACAATATTGGCTCTACTTCTAACTTGCGCCAGAATTGTAAAATGGTCTTATGAAATAGCGATTTCGATCCAATTCACATTCCAAGTAATATTCGGCATGCTAATTACATTGCCGATTGCCAAATTGCATTTTCTCTTATAGTTTCCGAGATATGGACTATCGACGTCTGACAATATTGGCTCTGCTTCTAACTTGCGCCAGAATTGTAAAATGGTCTTATGAAATAGCGATTTCGATCCAATTCACATTCCAAGTAATATTCGGCATGCTAATTACATTGCCGATTGCCAAATTGCATTTTCTCTTATAGTTTCCGAGATATGGACTATCGACATCATACAATATTGGCTCTGCTTCTAACTTGGCCCAGAATTGTAAAATGGTCCTATGAATTAGCGATTTCGCTCCAATTCACATTCCAAGTAATATTCGGCATGCTAATTACGTTGCCGATTGCCAAATTGTATTTTCTATTATAGTTTCCGAGATATGGACTATCGATATCTGACAATATTGGCTCTGCTTCTAACTTGGGCCAGAATTGTAAAATGGTCTTATGAATTAGCGATTTCGTTCCAATTCACATTCCAAGTAATATTCGTCATGCTAATTACGTTGTCGATTGCCAAATTGCATTATCTCTTATAGTTTCCGAGATATGGACTATCGACATCTGACAATATTGGCTCTGCTTCTAACTTGCGCCAGAATTGTAAAATGGTCTTATGAATTAGCGATTTCGCTCCAATTCACATTCCAAGTAATATTCAGCATGCTAATTACGCTGCCGATTGCCAAATTGCATTATCTCTTATAGTTTCCGAGATATGGACATTCGAAATTGTACACCTTAGAGTCTGTTTCTAGCTGGGGTCAAAATTGTAAAATGGTCTTACGAATTAGCGGTTTCGTTCAAATTCACATTCCAAGTAATATTCGGCATGCTAATTACGTTGCCGATTGCCAAATTGCATTATCTCTTATAGTTTCCGAGATATGGACTATCGACATCTGACAATATTGGCTCTGCTTCTAACTTGCGCCAGAATTGTAAAATGGTCTTATGAATTAGCGATTTCGCTCCAATTCACATTCCAAGTAATATTCGTCATGCTAATTACGTTGCCGATTGCCAAATTGCATTATCTCTTATAGTTTCCGAGATATGGACTATCGACATCTGACAATATTGGCTCTGCTTTTAACTTGGGCCAGAATTGTAAAATGGTCTTATGAATTAGCGATTTCGTTTCAATTCACATTCCAACTAATATTCGGCATGCTAATTACGTTGCCGATTGCCAAATTGCATTATCTCTTATAGTTTCCGAGATATGGACTATCGACATCTGACAATATTGGCTCTGCTTCTAATTTGGGCCAGAATAGTAAAATGGTCTTATGAATTAGCGATTTCGTTCCAATTCACATTCCAGGTAATATTTGGCATGCTAATTACGTTGCCGATTGCCAAATTGCATTATCTCTTATAGTTTCCGAGATATGGACAATCGAAATTTTACACCTTAGAGTCTGTTTCTAACTGGGGTCAAAATTGTAAAATGGTCTTACGAATTAGCGATTTCGTTCCAATTCACATTCCAAGTAATATTCGGCATGCTAATTACGTTGCCGATTGCCATATTGCATTATCTCTTATAGTTTCCGAGATATGGACTATCGACATCTGACAATATTGGCTCTGCTTCTAACTTGGGCCAGAATTGTAAAATGGTCTTACGAATTAGCGATTTCGTCCCAATTCACATTCCAAGTAATATTCGGTATGCTAATTACGTTGCCGATTGCCAAATTGCATTATCTCTTATAGTTTCCGAGATATGGACAATCGAAATTTTACACCTTAGAGTCTGTTTCTAACTGGGGTCAAAATTGTAAAATGGTCTTACGAATTAGCGATTTCGTTCCAATTCACATTCCAAGTAATATTCGGCATGCTAATTACGTTGCCGATTGCCAAATTGCATTATCTCTTATAGTTTCCGAGATATGGACAATCGAAATTTTACACCTTAGAGTCTGTTTCTAACTGGGGTCAAAATTGTAAAATGGTCTTACGAATTAGCGATTTCGCTCCAATTCACATTCCAAGTAATATTCGGCATGCTAATTACGTTGCCGATTGCCAAATTGCATTATCCCTTATAGTTTCCGAGATATGGACTATCGACATCTGACAATATTGGCTCTGCTTCTAACTTGGGCCAGAATTGTAAAATGGTCTTATGAATTAGCGATTTCGTTCCAATTCACATTCCAAGTAATATTCGGCATGCTAATTACGTTGCCGATTGCCAAATTGCATTATCTCTTATAGTTTCCGAGATATGGACAATCGAAATTTTACACCTTAGAGTCTGTTGCTAACTGGGGTCAAAATTGTAAAATGGTCTTACGAATTAGCGATTTCGTTCCAATTCACATTCCGAGTAATATTCGGCATGCTAATTACGTTGCCGATTGCCAAATTGCATTATCTCTTATAGTTTCCGAGATATGGACTATCGACATCTGAAAATATTGGCTCTGCTTCTAACTTGGGCCAGAATTGTAAAATGGTCTTATGAATTAGCGATTTCGCTCCAATTCACATTCCAAGTAATATTCGGCATGCTAATTACGCTGCCGATTGCCAAATTGCATTATCTCTTATAGTTTCCGAGATATGGACTATCGACATCTAACAATATTGGCTCTGCTTCTAACTTGGGCCATAATTGTAAAATGGTCTTACGAATTAGCGATTTCGTTCCAATTCACATTCCAAGTAATATTCAGCATGCTAATTACGTTGCCGATTGCCAAATTGCATTATCTCTTCTAGTTTCCGAGTTATGGACTATCGACATCTGACAATATTGGCTCTACTTCTAACTTGCGCCAGAATTGTAAAATGGTCTTATGAAATAGCGATTTCGATTCAATTCACATTCCAAGTAATATTCGGCATGCTAATTACGTTGCCGATTGCCAAATTGTATTTTCTATTATAGTTTCCGAGATATGGACTATCGATATCTGACAATATTGGCTCTGCTTCTAACTTGGGCCAGAATTGTAAAATGGTCTTATGAATTAGCGATTTCGTTCCAATTCACATTCCAAGTAATATTCGTCATGCTAATTACGTTGTCGATTGCCAAATTGCATTATCTCTTATAGTTTCCGAGATATGGACTATCGACATCTGACAATATTGGCTCTGCTTCTAACTTGCGCCAGAATTGTAAAATGGTCTTATGAATTAGCGATTTCGCTCCAATTCACATTCCAAGTAATATTCAGCATGCTAATTACGCTGCCGATTGCCAAATTGCATTATCTCTTATAGTTTCCGAGATATGGACATTCGAAATTTTACACCTTAGAGTCTGTTTCTAGCTGGGTTCAAAATTGTAAAATGGTCTTACGAATTAGCGGTTTCGTTCAAATTCACATTCCAAGTAATATTCGGCATGCTAATTACGTTGCCGATTGCCAAATTGCATTATCTCTTATAGTTTCCGAGATATGGACTATCGACATCTGACAATATTGGCTCTGCTTCTAACTTGCGCCAGAATTGTAAAATGGTCTTATGAATTAGCGATTTCGCTCCAATTCACATTCCAAGTAATATTCGGCATGCTAATTACGTTGCCGGTTGCCAAATTGCATTATCTCTTATAGTTTCCGAGATATGGACTATCGACATCTGACAATATTGGCTCTGCTTTTAACTTGTGCCAGAATTGTAAAATGGTCTTATGAATTAGCGATTTCGTTTCAACTCACATTCCAACTAATATTCGGCATGCTAATTACGTTGCCGATTGCCAAATTGCATTATCTCATATAGTTTCCGAGATATGGACTATCGACATCTGACAATATTGGCTCTGCTTCTAATTTGGGCCAGAATAGTAAAACGGTCTTATGAATTAGCGATTTCGTTCCAATTCACATTCCAGGTAATATTCGGCATGCTAATTACGTTGCCGATTGCCAAATTGCATTATCTCTTATAGTTTCCGAGATATGGACAATCGAAATTTTACACCTTAGAGTCTGTTTCTAACTGGGGTCAAAATTGTAAGATGGTCTTACGAATTAGCGATTTCGTTCCAATTCACATTCCAAGTAATATTCGGCATGCTAATTACGTTGCCGATTGCCAAATTGCATTATCTCCTATAGTTTCCGAGATATGGACTATCGACATCTGACAATATTGGCTCTGCTTCTAACTTGGGCCAGAATTGTAAAATGGTCTTACGAATTAGCGATTTCGTCCCAATTCACATTCCAAGTAATATTCGGCATGCTAATTACGTTGCCGATTGCCAAATTGCATTATCTCTTATAGTTTCCGAGATATGGACTATCGACATCTGACAATATTGGCTCTGCTTCTAACTTGGGTCAGAATTGTAAGATGGTCTTATGAATTAGCGATTTCGCTCCAATTCACATTCCAAGTAATATTCGGCATGCTAATTACGTTGCCGGTTGCCAAATTGCATTATTTCTTATAGTTTCCGAGATATGGGCAATCGAAATTTTACACCTTAGAGTCTGTTTCTAACTGGGGTCAAAATTGTAAAATGATCTTATGAATTAGCGATTTCGCTCCAATTCACATTCCAAGTAATATTTGGCATGCTAATTACGTTGCCGATTGCCAAATTGCATTATCTCTTATAGTTTCCGAGATATGGACTATCGACATCTGACAATATTGGCTCTGCTTCTAACTTGCGCCAGAATTGTAAAATGGTCTTATGAATTAGCGATTTCGCTCCAATTCACATTCCAAGTAATATTCGGCATGCTAATTACGTTGCCGATTGCCAAATTGCATTATCTCTTATAGTTTCCGAGATATGGACTATCGACATATGACAATATTGGCTCTGCTTCTAACTTGCGCCAGAATTGTAAAATGGTCTTATGAATTAGCGATTTCGCTCCAATTCACATTCCAAGTAATATTCGGCATGCAATTTGCATGCAGTATAATGCAATTTGGCAATCGGCAACGTAATTAGCATGCCGAATATTACTTGGAATGTGAATTGGAGCGAAATCGCTAATTCATAAGACCATTTTACAATTCTGGCGCAAGTTAGAAGCAGAGCCAATATTGTCATATGTCGATAGTCCATATCTCGGAAACTATAAGAGTTAATGCAATTTGGCAATCGGCAACGTAATTAGCATGCCGAATATTACTTGGAATGTGAATTGGAACGAAATCGCTAATTCATAAGACCATCTTACAATTCTGACCCAAGTTAGAAGCAGAGCCAATATTGTCAGATGTCGATAGTCCATATCTCGGAAACTATAAGAGATAATGCAATTTGGCAATCGGCAACGTAATTAGCATGCCGAATATTACTTGGAATGTGAATTGGAGCGAAATCGCTAATTCATAAGACCATCTTACAATTCTGACCCAAGTTAGAAGCAGAGCCAATATTGTCAGATGTCGATAGTCCATATCTCGGAAACTATAAGAGATAATGCAATTTGGCAATCGGCAACGTAATTAGCATGCCGAATATTACTTGGAATGTGAATTGGAGCGAAATCGCTAATTCATAAGACCATCTTACAATTCTGACCCAAGTTAGAAGCAGAGCCAATATTGTCAGATGTCGATAGTCCATATCTCGGAAACTATAAGAGTTAATGCAATTTGGCAATCGGCAACGTAATTAGCATGCCGAATATTACTTGGAATGTGAATTGGAGCGAAATCGCTAATTCATAAGACCATCTTACAATTCTGACCCAAGTTAGAAGCAGAGCCAATATTGTCAGATGTCGATAGTCCATATCTCGGAAACTATAAGAGATAATGCAATTTGGCAATCGGCAACGTAATTAGCATGCCAAATATTACTTGGAATGTGAATTGGAGCGAAATCGCTAATTCATAAGATCATTTTACAATTTTGACCCCAGTTAGAAACAGACTCTAAGGTGTAAAATTTCGATTGCCCATATCTCGGAAACTATAAGAAATAATGCAATTTGGCAACCGGCAACGTAATTAGCATGCCGAATATTACTTGGAATGTGAATTGGAGCGAAATCGCTAATTCATAAGACCATCTTACAATTCTGACCCAAGTTAGAAGCAGAGCCAATATTGTCAGATGTCGATAGTCCATATCTCGGAAACTATAAGAGATAATGCAATTTGGCAATCGGCAACGTAATTAGCATGCCGAATATTACTTGGAATGTGAATTGGAGCGAAATCGCTAATTCATAAGACCATTTTACAATTCTGGCGCAAGTTAGAAGCAGAGCCAATATTGTCATATGTCGATAGTCCATATCTCGGAAACTATAAGAGTTAATGCAATTTGGCAATCGGCAACGTAATTAGCATGCCGAATATTACTTGGAATGTGAATTGGAACGAAATCGCTAATTCGTAAGACCATTTTACAATTTTGACTCCAGTTAGAAACAGATTCTAAGGTGTAAAATTTGGATTGCCCATATCTCGGAAACTATAAGAAATAATGCAATTTGGCAACCGGCAACGTAATTAGCATGCCGAATATTACTTGGAATGTGAATTGGAGCGAAATCGCTAATTCATAAGACCATTTTACAATTCTGGCGCAAGTTAGAAGCAGAGCCAATATTGTCATATGTCGATAGTCCATATCTCGGAAACTATAAGAGATAATGCAATTTGGCAATCGGCAACGTAATTAGCATGCCGAATATTACTTGGAATGTGAATTGGAGTGAAATCGCTAATTCATAAGACCATTTTACAATTCTGGCGCAAGTTAGAAGCAGAGCCAATATTGTCAGATGTCGATAGTCCATATCTCGGAAACTATAAGAGATAATGCAATTTGGCAACCGGCAATGTAATTAGCATGCCGAATATTACTTGGAATGTGAATTGGATCGAAATCGCTATTTCATAAGACCATTTTACAATTCTGGCCCAAGTTAGAAGTAGAGCCAATATTGTCAGATGTCGATAGTCCATAACTCGGAAACTAGAAGAGATAATGCAATTTGGCAATCGGCAACGTAATTAGCATGCTGAATATTACTTGGAATTTCGCTCCAATTCACATTCCATGTAATATTCAGCATGCTAATTACGCTGCCGATTGCCAAATTGCATTATCTCTTATAGTTTCCGAGATATGGACATTCGAAATTTTACACCTTAGAGTCTGTTTCTAGCTGGGGTCAAAATTGTAAAATGGTCTTACGAATTAGCGGTTTCGTTCAAATTCACATTCCAAGTAATATTCGGCATGCAAATTACGTTGCCGATTGCCAAATTGCATTATCTCTTATAGTTTCCGAGATATGGACTATCGACATCTAACAATATTGGCTCTGCTTCTAACTTGGGCCATAATTGTAAAATGGTCTTACGAATTAGCGATTTCGTTCCAATTCACATTTCAAGTAATATTCGGCATGCTAATTACGCTGCCGATTGCCAAATTGCATTATCTCTTATAATTTCCGAGATATGGACTATCGACATCTAACAATATTGGCTCTGCTTCTAACTTGGGCCATAATTGTAAAATGGTCTTACGAATTAGCGATTTCGTTCCAATTCACATTCCAAGTAATATTCAGCATGCTAATTACGTTGCCGATTGCCAAATTGCATTATCTCTTCTAGTTTCCGAGTTATGGACTATCGACATCTGACAATATTGGCTCTACTTCTAACTTGCGCCAGAATTGTAAAATGGTCTTATGAAATAGCGATTTCGATCCAATTCACATTCCAAGTAATATTCGGCATGCTAATTACATTGCCGATTGCCAAATTGCATTTTCTCTTATAGTTTCCGAGATATGGACTATCGACGTCTGACAATATTGGCTCTGCTTCTAACTTGCGCCAGAATTGTAAAATGGTCTTATGAAATAGCGATTTCGATCCAATTCACATTCCAAGTAATATTCGGCATGCTAATTACATTGCCGATTGCCAAATTGCATTTTCTCTTATAGTTTCCGAGATATGGACTATCGACATCATACAATATTGGCTCTGCTTCTAACTTGGCCCAGAATTGTAAAATGGTCCTATGAATTAGCGATTTCGCTCCAATTCACATTCCAAGTAATATTCGGCATGCTAATTACGTTGCCGATTGCCAAATTGTATTTTCTATTATAGTTTCCGAGATATGGACTATCGATATCTGACAATATTGGCTCTGCTTCTAACTTGGGCCAGAATTGTAAAATGGTCTTATGAATTAGCGATTTCGTTCCAATTCACATTCCAAGTAATATTCGTCATGCTAATTACGTTGTCGATTGCCAAATTGCATTATCTCTTATAGTTTCCGAGATATGGACTATCGACATCTGACAATATTGGCTCTGCTTCTAACTTGCGCCAGAATTGTAAAATGGTCTTATGAATTAGCGATTTCGCTCCAATTCACATTCCAAGTAATATTCAGCATGCTAATTACGCTGCCGATTGCCAAATTGCATTATCTCTTATAGTTTCCGAGATATGGACATTCGAAATTGTACACCTTAGAGTCTGTTTCTAGCTGGGGTCAAAATTGTAAAATGGTCTTACGAATTAGCGGTTTCGTTCAAATTCACATTCCAAGTAATATTCGGCATGCTAATTACGTTGCCGATTGCCAAATTGCATTATCTCTTATAGTTTCCGAGATATGGACTATCGACATCTGACAATATTGGCTCTGCTTCTAACTTGCGCCAGAATTGTAAAATGGTCTTATGAATTAGCGATTTCGCTCCAATTCACATTCCAAGTAATATTCGGCATGCTAATTACGTTGCCGATTGCCAAATTGCATTATCTCTTATAGTTTCCGAGATATGGACTATCGACATCTGACAATATTGGCTCTGCTTTTAACTTGGGCCAGAATTATAAAATGGTCTTATGAATTAGCGATTTCGTTTCAATTCACATTCCAACTAATATTCGGCATGCTAATTACGTTGCCGATTGCCAAATTGCATTATCTCTTATAGTTTCCGAGATATGGACTATCGACATCTGACAATATTGGCTCTGCTTCTAATTTGGGCCAGAATAGTAAAATGGTCTTATGAATTAGCGATTTCGTTCCAATTCACATTCCAGGTAATATTCGGCATGCTAATTACGTTGCCGATTGCCAAATTGCATTATCTCTTATAGTTTCCGAGATATGGACAATCGAAATTTTACACCTTAGAGTCTGTTTCTAACTGGGGTCAAAATTGTAAAATGGTCTTACGAATTAGCGATTTCGTTCCAATTCACATTCCAAGTAATATTCGGCATGCTAATTACGTTGCCGATTGCCATATTGCATTATCTCTTATAGTTTCCGAGATATGGACTATCGACATCTGACAATATTGGCTCTGCTTCTAACTTGGGCCAGAATTGTAAAATGGTCTTACGAATTAGCGATTTCGTCCCAATTCACATTCCAAGTAATATTCGGTATGCTAATTACGTTGCCGATTGCCAAATTGCATTATCTCTTATAGTTTCCGAGATATGGACAATCGAAATTTTACACCTTAGAGTCTGTTTCTAACTGGGGTCAAAATTGTAAAATGGTCTTACGAATTAGCGATTTCGTTCCAATTCACATTCCAAGTAATATTCGGCATGCTAATTACGTTGCCGATTGCCAAATTGCATTATCTCTTATAGTTTCCGAGATATGGACAATCGAAATTTTACACCTTAGAGTCTGTTTCTAACTGGGGTCAAAATTGTAAAATGGTCTTACGAATTAGCGATTTCGCTCCAATTCACATTCCAAGTAATATTCGGCATGCTAATTACGTTGCCGATTGCCAAATTGCATTATCCCTTATAGTTTCCGAGATATGGACTATCGACATCTGACAATATTGGCTCTGCTTCTAACTTGGGCCAGAATTGTAAAATGGTCTTATGAATTAGCGATTTCGTTCCAATTCACATTCCAAGTAATATTCGGCATGCTAATTACGTTGCCGATTGCCAAATTGCATTATCTCTTATAGTTTCCGAGATATGGACAATCGAAATTTTACACCTTAGAGTCTGTTGCTAACTGGGGTCAAAATTGTAAAATGGTCTTACGAATTAGCGATTTCGTTCCAATTCACATTCCGAGTAATATTCGGCATGCTAATTACGTTGCCGATTGCCAAATTGCATTATCTCTTATAGTTTCCGAGATATGGACTATCGACATCTGAAAATATTGGCTCTGCTTCTAACTTGGGCCAGAATTGTAAAATGGTCTTATGAATTAGCGATTTCGCTCCAATTCACATTCCAAGTAATATTCGGCATGCTAATTACGCTGCCGATTGCCAAATTGCATTATCTCTTATAGTTTCCGAGATATGG
This sequence comes from Rhynchophorus ferrugineus, assembly GCF_030347505.1. Lineage (NCBI taxonomy): Eukaryota > Metazoa > Arthropoda > Insecta > Coleoptera > Curculionidae > Rhynchophorus > Rhynchophorus ferrugineus. Next base: position 1,354,169 of record NW_027472597.1, read on the forward strand.
ACTATCGACATCTAACAATATTGGCTCTGCTTCTAACTTGGGCCATAATTGTAAAATGGTCTTACGAATTAGCGATTTCGTTCCAATTCACATTCCAAGTAATATTCAGCATGCTAATTACGTTGCCGATTGCCAAATTGCATTATCTCTTCTAGTTTCCGAGTTATGGACTATCGACATCTGACAATATTGGCTCTACTTCTAACTTGCGCCAGAATTGTAAAATGGTCTTATGAAATAGCGATTTCGATTCAATTCACATTCCAAGTAATATTCGGCATGCTAATTACGTTGCCGATTGCCAAATTGTATTTTCTATTATAGTTTCCGAGATATGGACTATCGATATCTGACAATATTGGCTCTGCTTCTAACTTGGGCCAGAATTGTAAAATGGTCTTATGAATTAGCGATTTCGTTCCAATTCACATTCCAAGTAATATTCGTCATGCTAATTACGTTGTCGATTGCCAAATTGCATTATCTCTTATAGTTTCCGAGATATGGACTATCGACATCTGACAATATTGGCTCTGCTTCTAACTTGCGCCAGAATTGTAAAATGGTCTTATGAATTAGCGATTTCGCTCCAATTCACATTCCAAGTAATATTCAGCATGCTAATTACGCTGCCGATTGCCAAATTGCATTATCTCTTATAGTTTCCGAGATATGGACATTCGAAATTTTACACCTTAGAGTCTGTTTCTAGCTGGGTTCAAAATTGTAAAATGGTCTTACGAATTAGCGGTTTCGTTCAAATTCACATTCCAAGTAATATTCGGCATGCTAATTACGTTGCCGATTGCCAAATTGCATTATCTCTTATAGTTTCCGAGATATGGACTATCGACATCTGACAATATTGGCTCTGCTTCTAACTTGCGCCAGAATTGTAAAATGGTCTTATGAATTAGCGATTTCGCTCCAATTCACATTCCAAGTAATATTCGGCATGCTAATTACGTTGCCGGTTGCCAAATTGCATTATCTCTTATAGTTTCCGAGATATGGACTATCGACATCTGACAATATTGGCTCTGCTTTTAACTTGTGCCAGAATTGTAAAATGGTCTTATGAATTAGCGATTTCGTTTCAACTCACATTCCAACTAATATTCGGCATGCTAATTACGTTGCCGATTGCCAAATTGCATTATCTCATATAGTTTCCGAGATATGGACTATCGACATCTGACAATATTGGCTCTGCTTCTAATTTGGGCCAGAATAGTAAAACGGTCTTATGAATTAGCGATTTCGTTCCAATTCACATTCCAGGTAATATTCGGCATGCTAATTACGTTGCCGATTGCCAAATTGCATTATCTCTTATAGTTTCCGAGATATGGACAATCGAAATTTTACACCTTAGAGTCTGTTTCTAACTGGGGTCAAAATTGTAAGATGGTCTTACGAATTAGCGATTTCGTTCCAATTCACATTCCAAGTAATATTCGGCATGCTAATTACGTTGCCGATTGCCAAATTGCATTATCTCCTATAGTTTCCGAGATATGGACTATCGACATCTGACAATATTGGCTCTGCTTCTAACTTGGGCCAGAATTGTAAAATGGTCTTACGAATTAGCGATTTCGTCCCAATTCACATTCCAAGTAATATTGGGCATGCTAATTACGTTGCCGATTGCCAAATTGCATTATCTCTTATAGTTTCCGAGATATGGGCAATCGAAATTTTACACCTTAGAGTCTGTTTCTAACTGGGGTCAAAATTGTAAAATGGTCTTACGAATTAGCGATTTCGTTCCAATTCACATTCCAAGTAATATTCGGCATGCTAATTACGTTGCCGATTGCCAAATTGCATTATCTCTTATAGTTTCCGAGATATGGACAATCGAAATTCTACACCTTAGAGTCTGTTTCTAACTGGGGTCAAAATTGTAAAATGGTCTTACGAATTAGCGATTTCGTTCCAATTCACATTCCAAGTAATATTCGGCATGCTAATTACGTTGCCGATTGCCAAATTGCATTATCTCTTATAGTTTCCAGGTATGGACTATCGACATATGACAATATTGGCTCTGCTTCTAACTTGCGCCAGAATTGTAAAATGGTCTTATGAATTAGCGATTTCGCTCCAATTCACATTCCAAGTAATATTCGGCATGCTAATTACGTTGCCGATTGCCAAATTGCATTATCCCTTATAGTTTCCGAGATATGGACTATCGACATCTGACAATATTGGCTCTGCTTCTAACTTGGGCCAGAATTGTAAAATGGTCTTATGAATTAGCGATTTCGTTCCAATTCACATTCCAAGTAATATTCGGCATGCTAATTACGTTGCCGATTGCCAAATTGCATTATCTCTTATAGTTTCCGAGATATGGACAATCGAAATTTTACACCTTAGAGTCTGTTGCTAACTGGGGTCAAAATTGTAAAATGGTCTTACGAATTAGCGATTTCGTTCCAATTCACATTCCGAGTAATATTCGGCATGCTAATTACGTTGCCGATTGCCAAATTGCATTATCTCTTATAGTTTCCGAGATATGGACTATCGACATCTGAAAATATTGGCTCTGCTTCTAACTTGGGCCAGAATTGTAAAATGGTCTTATGAATTAGCGATTTCGCTCCAATTCACATTCTAAGTAATATTCGGCATGCTAATTACGTTGCCGATTGCCAAATTGCATTATCTCTTATAGTTTCCGAGATATGGACTATCGACATCTGAAAATATTGGGTCTGCTTCTAACTTGGGCCAGAATTGTAAAATGGTCTTGTGAATTAGCGATTTCGCTCCAATTCACATTCCAAGTAATATTCGGCATGCTAATTACGTTGCCGATTGCCAAATTGCATTATCTCTTATAGTTTCTGAGATATGGACAATCGAAATTTTACACCTTAGAGTCTGTTTCTAACTGGGGTCAAAATTGTAAAATGGTCTTACGAATTAGCGATTTCGTTCCAATTCACATTCCAAGTAATATTCGGCATGCTAATTACGTTGCCGATTGCCAAATTGCATTATCTCTTATAGTTTCCGAGATATGGACTATCGACATCTGACAATATTGGCTCTGCTTCTAACTTGGGCCAGAATTGTAAAATGGTCTTATGAATTAGCGATTTCGTTCCAATTCACATTCCAAGTAATATTCGGCATGCTAATTACGTTGCCGATTGCCAAATTGCATTATCTCTTATAGTTTCCGAGTTATGGACAATCGACATCTGACAATATTGGCTCTACTTCTAACTTGCGCCAGAATTGTAAAATGGTCTTATGAAATAGCGATTTCGATCCAATTCACATTCCAAATAATATTCGGCATGCTAATTACATTGCCGATTGCCAAATTGCATTTTCTCTTATAGTTTCCGAGATATGGACTATCGACGTCTGACAATATTGGCTCTGCTTCTAACTTGGGTCAGAATTGTAAGATGGTCTTATGAATTAGCGATTTCGCTCCAATTCACATTCCAAGTAATATTCGGCATGCTAATTACGTTGCCGATTGCCAAATTGCATTATCTCTTATAGTTTCCGAGATATGGACTATCGACATCTGACAATATTGGCTCTGCTTCTAACTTGGGTCAGAATTGTAAGATGGTCTTATGAATTAGCGATTTCGCTCCAATTCACATTCCAAGTAATATTCGGCATGCTAATTACGTTGCCGGTTGCCAAATTGCATTATTTCTTATAGTTTCCGAGATATGGGCAATCGAAATTTTACACCTTAGAGTCTGTTTCTAACTGGGGTCAAAATTGTAAAATGATCTTATGAATTAGCGATTTCGCTCCAATTCACATTCCAAGTAATATTTGGCATGCTAATTACGTTGCCGATTGCCAAATTGCATTATCTCTTATAGTTTCTGAGATATGGACAATCGAAATTTTACACCTTAGAGTCTGTTTCTAACTGGGGTCAAAATTGTAAAATGGTCTTACGAATTAGCGATTTCGTTCCAATTCACATTCCAAGTAATATACGGCATGCTAATTACGTTGCCGATTGCCAAATTGCATTATCTCTTATAGTTTCCGAGATAAGGACTATCGACATCTGACAATATTGGCTCTGCTTCTAAATTGGGCCAGAATTGTAAAATGGTCTTATGAATTAGCGATTTCGTTCCAATTCACATTCCAAGTAATATTCGGCATGCTAATTACGTTGCCGATTGCCAAATTGCATTATCTCTTATAGTTTCCGAGATATGGACAATCGAAATTTTACACCTTAGAGTCTGTTTCTAACTGGGGTCAAAATTGTAAAATGGTCTTACGAATTAGCGATTTCGTTCCAATTCACATTCCAAGTAATATACGGCATGCTAATTACGTTGCCGATTGCCAAATTGCATTATCTCTTATAGTTTCCGAGATATGGACTATCGACATCTAACAATATTGGCTCTGCTTCTAACTTGGGCCATAATTGTAAAATGGTCTTACGAATTAGCGATTTCGTTCCAATTCACATTCCAAGTAATATTCAGCATGCTAATTACGTTGCCGATTGCCAAATTGCATTATCTCTTCTAGTTTCCGAGTTATGGACTATCGACATCTGACAATATTGGCTCTACTTCTAACTTGCGCCAGAATTGTAAAATGGTCTTATGAAATAGCGATTTCGATCCAATTCACATTCCAAGTAATATTCGGCATGCTAATTACATTGCCGATTGCCAAATTGCATTATCTCTTATAGTTTCCGAGATATGGACTATCGACATCTGACAATATTGGCTCTGCTTCTAACTTGCGCCAGAATTGTAAAATGGTCTTATGAATTAGCGATTTCGCTCCAATTCACATTCCAAGTAATATTCGGCATGCTAATTACGTTGCCGATTGCCAAATTGCATTATCTCTTATAGTTTCCGAGATATGGACTATCGACATATGACAATATTGGCTCTGCTTCTAACTTGCGCCAGAATTGTAAAATGGTCTTATGAATTAGCGATTTCGCTCCAATTCACATTCCAAGTAATATTCGGCATGCAATTTGCATGCAGTATAATGCAATTTGGCAATCGGCAACGTAATTAGCATGCCAAATATTACTTGGAATGTGAATTGGAGCGAAATCGCTAATTCATAAGATCATTTTACAATTTTGACCCCAGTTAGAAACAGACTCTAAGGTGTAAAATTTCGATTGCCCATATCTCGGAAACTATAAGAAATAATGCAATTTGGCAACCGGCAACGTAATTAGCATGCCGAATATTACTTGGAATGTGAATTGGAGCGAAATCGCTAATTCATAAGACCATCTTACAATTCTGACCCAAGTTAGAAGCAGAGCCAATATTGTCAGATGTCGATAGTCCATATCTCGGAAACTATAAGAGATAATGCAATTTGGCAATCGGCAACGTAATTAGCATGCCGAATATTACTTGGAATGTGCATTGGAGCGAAATCGCTAATTCATAAGACCATTTTACAATTCTGGCGCAAGTTAGAAGCAGAGCCAATATTGTCATATGTCGATAGTCCATATCTCGGAAACTATAAGAGTTAATGCAATTTGGCAATCGGCAACGTAATTAGCATGCCGAATATTACTTGGAATGTGAATTGGAACGAAATCGCTAATTCATAAGACCATCTTACAATTCTGACCCAAGTTAGAAGCAGAGCCAATATTGTCAGATGTCGATAGTCCATATCTCGGAAACTATAAGAGATAATGCAATTTGGCAATCGGCAACGTAATTAGCATGCCGAATATTACTTGGAATGTGAATTGGAGCGAAATCGCTAATTCATAAGACCATCTTACAATTCTGACCCAAGTTAGAAGCAGAGCCAATATTGTCAGATGTCGATAGTCCATATCTCGGAAACTATAAGAGATAATGCAATTTGGCAATCGGCAACGTAATTAGCATGCCGAATATTACTTGGAATGTGAATTGGAGCGAAATCGCTAATTCATAAGACCATCTTACAATTCTGACCCAAGTTAGAAGCAGAGCCAATATTGTCAGATGTCGATAGTCCATATCTCGGAAACTATAAGAGTTAATGCAATTTGGCAATCGGCAACGTAATTAGCATGCCGAATATTACTTGGAATGTGAATTGGAGCGAAATCGCTAATTCATAAGACCATCTTACAATTCTGACCCAAGTTAGAAGCAGAGCCAATATTGTCAGATGTCGATAGTCCATATCTCGGAAACTATAAGAGATAATGCAATTTGGCAATCGGCAACGTAATTAGCATGCCAAATATTACTTGGAATGTGAATTGGAGCGAAATCGCTAATTCATAAGATCATTTTACAATTTTGACCCCAGTTAGAAACAGACTCTAAGGTGTAAAATTTCGATTGCCCATATCTCGGAAACTATAAGAAATAATGCAATTTGGCAACCGGCAACGTAATTAGCATGCCGAATATTACTTGGAATGTGAATTGGAGCGAAATCGCTAATTCATAAGACCATCTTACAATTCTGACCCAAGTTAGAAGCAGAGCCAATATTGTCAGATGTCGATAGTCCATATCTCGGAAACTATAAGAGATAATGCAATTTGGCAATCGGCAACGTAATTAGCATGCCGAATATTACTTGGAATGTGAATTGGAGCGAAATCGCTAATTCATAAGACCATTTTACAATTCTGGCGCAAGTTAGAAGCAGAGCCAATATTGTCATATGTCGATAGTCCATATCTCGGAAACTATAAGAGTTAATGCAATTTGGCAATCGGCAACGTAATTAGCATGCCGAATATTACTTGGAATGTGAATTGGAACGAAATCGCTAATTCGTAAGACCATTTTACAATTTTGACTCCAGTTAGAAACAGATTCTAAGGTGTAAAATTTGGATTGCCCATATCTCGGAAACTATAAGAAATAATGCAATTTGGCAACCGGCAACGTAATTAGCATGCCGAATATTACTTGGAATGTGAATTGGAGCGAAATCGCTAATTCATAAGACCATTTTACAATTCTGGCGCAAGTTAGAAGCAGAGCCAATATTGTCATATGTCGATAGTCCATATCTCGGAAACTATAAGAGATAATGCAATTTGGCAATCGGCAACGTAATTAGCATGCCGAATATTACTTGGAATGTGAATTGGAGCGAAATCGCTAATTCATAAGACCATTTTACAATTCTGGCGCAAGTTAGAAGCAGAGCCAATATTGTCAGATGTCGATAGTCCATATCTCGGAAACTATAAGAGATAATGCAATTTGGCAATCGGCAATGTAATTAGCATGCCGAATATTACTTGGAATGTGAATTGGATCGAAATCGCTATTTCATAAGACCATTTTACAATTCTGGCCCAAGTTAGAAGTAGAGCCAATATTGTCAGATGTCGATAGTCCATAACTCGGAAACTAGAAGAGATAATGCAATTTGGCAATCGGCAACGTAATTAGCATGCTGAATATTACTTGGAATTTCGCTCCAATTCACATTCCAAGTAATATTCAGCATGCTAATTACGCTGCCGATTGCCAAATTGCATTATCTCTTATAGTTTCCGAGATATGGACATTCGAAATTTTACACCTTAGAGTCTGTTTCTAGCTGGGGTCAAAATTGTAAAATGGTCTTACGAATTAGCGGTTTCGTTCAAATTCACATTCCAAGTAATATTCGGCATGCAAATTACGTTGCCGATTGCCAAATTGCATTATCTCTTATAGTTTCCGAGATATGGACTATCGACATCTAACAATATTGGCTCTGCTTCTAACTTGGGCCATAATTGTAAAATGGTCTTACGAATTAGCGATTTCGTTCCAATTCACATTTCAAGTAATATTCGGCATGCTAATTACGCTGCCGATTGCCAAATTGCATTATCTCTTATAATTTCCGAGATATGGACTATCGACATCTAACAATATTGGCTCTGCTTCTAACTTGGGCCATAATTGTAAAATGGTCTTACGAATTAGCGATTTCGTTCCAATTCACATTCCAAGTAATATTCAGCATGCTAATTACGTTGCCGATTGCCAAATTGCATTATCTCTTCTAGTTTCCGAGTTATGGACTATCGACATCTGACAATATTGGCTCTACTTCTAACTTGCGCCAGAATTGTAAAATGGTCTTATGAAATAGCGATTTCGATCCAATTCACATTCCAAGTAATATTCGGCATGCTAATTACATTGCCGATTGCCAAATTGCATTTTCTCTTATAGTTTCCGAGATATGGACTATCGACGTCTGACAATATTGGCTCTGCTTCTAACTTGCGCCAGAATTGTAAAATGGTCTTATGAATTAGCGATTTGGTCCCAATTCACATTCCAAGTAATATTCGGCATACTAATTACGTTGCCGATTGCCAAATTGCATTATCTCTTATAGTTTCCGAGATATGGACTATCGACATCATACAATATTGGCTCTGCTTCTAACTTGGCCCAGAATTGTAAAATGGTCCTATGAATTAGCGATTTCGCTCCAATTCACATTCCAAGTAATATTCGGCATGCTAATTACGTTGCCGATTGCCAAATTGTATTTTCTATTATAGTTTCCGAGATATGGACTATCGATATCTGACAATATTGGCTCTGCTTCTAACTTGGGCCAGAATTGTAAAATGGTCTTATGAATTAGCGATTTCGTTCCAATTCACATTCCAAGTAATATTCGTCATGCTAATTACGTTGTCGATTGCCAAATTGCATTATCTCTTATAGTTTCCGAGATATGGACTATCGACATCTGACAATATTGGCTCTGCTTCTAACTTGCGCCAGAATTGTAAAATGGTCTTATGAATTAGCGATTTCGCTCCAATTCACATTCCAAGTAATATTCAGCATGCTAATTACGCTGCCGATTGCCAAATTGCATTATCTCTTATAGTTTCCGAGATATGGACATTCGAAATTGTACACCTTAGAGTCTGTTTCTAGCTGGGGTCAAAATTGTAAAATGGTCTTACGAATTAGCGGTTTCGTTCAAATTCACATTCCAAGTAATATTCGGCATGCTAATTACGTTGCCGATTGCCAAATTGCATTATCTCTTATAGTTTCCGAGATATGGACTATCGACATCTGACAATATTGGCTCTGCTTCTAACTTGCGCCAGAATTGTAAAATGGTCTTATGAATTAGCGATTTCGCTCCAATTCACATTCCAAGTAATATTCGGCATGCTAATTACGTTGCCGATTGCCAAATTGCATTATCTCTTATAGTTTCCGAGATATGGACTATCGACATCTGACAATATTGGCTCTGCTTTTAACTTGGGCCAGAATTGTAAAATGGTCTTATGAATTAGCGATTTCGTTTCAATTCACATTCCAACTAATATTCGGCATGCTAATTACGTTGCCGATTGCCAAATTGCATTATCTCTTATAGTTTCCGAGATATGGACTATCGACATCTGACAATATTGGCTCTGCTTCTAATTTGGGCCAGAATAGTAAAATGGTCTTATGAATTAGCGATTTCGTTCCAATTCACATTCCAGGTAATATTCGGCATGCTAATTACGTTGCCGATTGCCAAATTGCATTATCTCTTATAGTTTCCGAGATATGGACAATCGAAATTTTACACCTTAGAGTCTGTTTCTAACTGGGGTCAAAATTGTAAAATGGTCTTACGAATTAGCGATTTCGTTCCAATTCACATTCCAAGTAATATTCGGCATGCTAATTACGTTGCCGATTGCCATATTGCATTATCTCTTATAGTTTCCGAGATATGGACTATCGACATCTGACAATATTGGCTCTGCTTCTAACTTGGGCCAGAATTGTAAAATGGTCTTACGAATTAGCGATTTCGTCCCAATTCACATTCCAAGTAATATTCGGTATGCTAATTACGTTGCCGATTGCCAAATTGCATTATCTCTTATAGTTTCCGAGATATGGACAATCGAAATTTTACACCTTAGAGTCTGTTTCTAACTGGGGTCAAAATTGTAAAATGGTCTTACGAATTAGCGATTTCGTTCCAATTCACATTCCAAGTAATATTCGGCATGCTAATTACGTTGCCGATTGCCAAATTGCATTATCTCTTATAGTTTCCGAGATATGGACAATCGAAATTTTACACCTTAGAGTCTGTTTCTAACTGGGGTCAAAATTGTAAAATGGTCTTACGAATTAGCGATTTCGCTCCAATTCACATTCCAAGTAATATTCGGCATGCTAATTACGTTGCCGATTGCCAAATTGCATTATCCCTTATAGTTTCCGAGATATGGACTATCGACATCTGACAATATTGGCTCTGCTTCTAACTTGGGCCAGAATTGTAAAATGGTCTTATGAATTAGCGATTTCGTTCCAATTCACATTCCAAGTAATATTCGGCATGCTAATTACGTTGCCGATTGCCAAATTGCATTATCTCTTATAGTTTCCGAGATATGGACAATCGAAATTTTACACCTTAGAGTCTGTTGCTAACTGGGGTCAAAATTGTAAAATGGTCTTACGAATTAGCGATTTCGTTCCAATTCACATTCCGAGTAATATTCGGCATGCTAATTACGTTGCCGATTGCCAAATTGCATTATCTCTTATAGTTTCCGAGATATGGACTATCGACATCTGAAAATATTGGCTCTGCTTCTAACTTGGGCCAGAATTGTAAAATGGTCTTATGAATTAGCGATTTCGCTCCAATTCACATTCCAAGTAATATTCGGCATGCTAATTACGCTGCCGATTGCCAAATTGCATTATCTCTTATAGTTTCCGAGATATGGACTATCGACATCTAACAATATTGGCTCTGCTTCTAACTTGGGCCATAATTGTAAAATGGTCTTACGAATTAGCGATTTCGTTCCAATTCACATTCCAAGTAATATTCAGCATGCTAATTACGTTGCCGATTGCCAAATTGCATTATCTCTTCTAGTTTCCGAGTTATGGACTATCGACATCTGACAATATTGGCTCTACTTCTAACTTGCGCCAGAATTGTAAAATGGTCTTATGAAATAGCGATTTCGATTCAATTCACATTCCAAGTAATATTCGGCATGCTAATTACATTGCCGATTGCCAAATTGCATTATCTCTTCTAGTTTCCGAGTTATGGACTATCGACATCTGACAATATTGGCTCTACTTCTAACTTGCGCCAGAATTGTAAAATGGTCTTATGAAATAGCGATTTCGATCCAATTCACATTCCAAGTAATATTCGGCATGCTAATTACATTGCCGATTGCCAAATTGCATTATCTCTTATGGTTTCCGAGATATGGACTATCGACATCTGACAATATTGGCTCTGCTTCTAACTTGCGCCAGAATTGTAAAATGGTCTTATGAATTAGCGATTTCGCTCCAATTCACATTCCAAGTAATATTCGGCATGCTAATTACGTTGCCGATTGCCAAATTGCATTATCTCTTATAGTTTCCGAGATATGGACTATCGACATATGACAATATTGGCTCTGCTTCTAACTTGCGCCAGAATTGTAAAATGGTCTTATGAATTAGCGATTTCGCTCCAATTCACATTCCAAGTAATATTCGGCATGCTAATTACGTTGCCGGTTGCCAAATTGCATTATTTCTTATAGTTTCCGAGATATGGGCAATCGAAATTTTACACCTTAGAATCTGTTTCTAACTGGAGTCAAAATTGTAAAATGGTCTTACGAATTAGCGATTTCGTTCCAATTCACATTCCAAGTAATATTCGGCATGCTAATTACGTTGCCGATTGCCAAATTGCATTATCTCTTATAGTTTCCGAGATATGGACTATCGACATATGACAATATTGGCTCTGCTTCTAACTTGCGCCAGAATTGTAAAATGGTCTTATGAATTAGCGATTTCGCTCCAATTCACATTCCAAGTAATATTCGGCATGCTAATTACGTTGCCGATTGCCAAATTGCATTATCCCTTATAGTTTCCGAGATATGGACTATCGACATCTGACAATATTGGCTCTGCTTCTAACTTGGGCCAGAATTGTAAAATGGTCTTATGAATTAGCGATTTCGCTCCAATTCACATTCCAAGTAATATTCGGCATGCTAATTACGTTGCCGGTTGCCAAATTGCATTATTTCTTATAGTTTCCGAGATATCGGCAATCGAAATTTTACACCTTAGAATCTGTTTCTAACTGGGGTCAAAATTGTAAAATGGTCTTATGAATTAGCGATTTCGCTCCAATTCACATTCCAAGTAATATTTGGCATGCTAATTACGTTGCCGATTGCCAAATTGCATTATCTCTTATAGTTTCCGAGATATGAACTATCGACATCTGACAATATTGGCTCTGCTTCTAACTTGCGCCAGAATTGTAAAATGGTCTTATGAATTAGCGATTTCGCTCCAATTCACATTCCAAGTAATATTCGGCATGCTAATTACGTTGCCGATTGCCAAATTGCATTATCTCTTATAGTTTCCGAGATATGGACTATCGACATCTGACAATATTGGCTCTGCTTCTAACTTGGGTCAGAATTGTAAGATGGTCTTATGAATTAGCGATTTCGCTCCAATTCACATTCCAAGTAATATTCGGCATGCTAATTACGTTGCCGGTTGCCAAATTGCATTATTTCTTATAGTTTCCGAGATATGGGCAAACGAAATTTTACACCTTAGAGTCTGTTTCTAACTGGGGTCAAAATTGTAAAATGATCTTATGAATTAGCGATTTCGCTCCAATTCACATTCCAAGTAATATTTGGCATGCTAATTGCGTTGCCGATTGCCAAATTGCATTATCTCTTATAGTTTCCGAGATATGGACTATCGACATCTGACAATATTGGCTCTGCTTCTAACTTGGGCCCGAATTGTAAAATGGTCTTATGAATTAGCGATTTCGTTCCAATTCACATTCCAAGTAATATTCGGCATGCTAATTACGTTGCCGATTGCCAAATTGCATTATCTCTTATAGTTTTCGAGATATGGACAATCGAAATTTTACACCTTAGAGTCTGTTTCTAACTGGAGTCAAAATTGTAAAATGGTCTTAAGAATTAGCGATTTGGTTCCAATTCACATTATAAGTAATATTCGGCATGCTAATTACGTTGCCGATTGCCAAATTGTATTTTCTATTATAGTTTCCGAGATATGGACTATCGACATCTGACAATATTGGCTCTGCTTCTAATTTGGGCCAGAATAGTAAAATGGTCTTATGAATTAGCGATTTGCTTCCAATTCACATTCCAAGTAATATTCGGCATGCTAATTACGTTGCCGATTGCCAAATTGCATTATCTCTTATAGTTTCCGAGATATGGACTATCGACATCATACAATATTGGCTCTGCTTCTAACTTGGCCCAGAATTGCAAAATGGTCCTATGAATTAGCGATTTCGCTCCAATTCACATTCCAAGTAATATTCGGCATGCTAATTACGTTGCCGATTGCCAAATTGTATTTTCTATTATAGTTTCCGAGATATGGACATTCGAAATTTTACACCTTAGAGTCTGTTTCTAGCTGGGGTCAAAATTGTAAAATGGTCTTACGAATTAGCGGTTTCGTTCAAATTCACATTCCAAGTAATATTCGGCATGCAAATTACGTTGCCGATTGCCAAATTGCATTATCTCTTATAGTTTCCGACATATGGACTATCGACATCTAACAATATTGGCTCTGCTTCTAACTTGGGCCATAATTGTAAAATGGTCTTACGAATTAGCGATTTCGTTCCAATTCACATTTCAAGTAATATTCGGCATGCTAATTACGCTGCCGATTGCCAAATTGCATTATCTCTTATAATTTCCGAGATATGGACTATCGACATCTAACAATATTGGCTCTGCTTCTAACTTGGGCCATAATTGTAAAATGGTCTTACGAATTAGCGATTTCGTTCCAATTCACATTCCAAGTAATATTCAGCATGCTAATTACGTTGCCGATTGCCAAATTGCATTATCTCTTCTAGTTTCCGAGTTATGGACTATCGACATCTGACAATATTGGCTCTACTTCTAACTTGCGCCAGAATTGTAAAATGGTCTTATGAAATAGCGATTTCAATCCAATTCACATTCCAAGTAATATTCGGCATGCTAATTACATTGCCGGTTGCCAAATTGCATTATCTCTTATAGTTTCCGAGATATGGACTATCGATGTCTGACAATATTGGCTCTGCTTCTAATTTGGGCCAGAATAGTAAAATGGTCTTATGAATTAGCGATTTGGTTCCAATTCACATTCCAAGTAATATTCGGCATGCTAATTACGTTGCCGATTGCCAAATTGCATTATCTCTTATAGTTTCCGAGATATGGACTATCGACATCATACAATATTGGCTCTGCTTCTAACTTGGCCCAGAATTGTAAAATGGTCCTATGAATTAGCGATTTCGCTCCAATTCACATTCCAAGTAATATTCGGCATGCTAATTACGTTGCCGATTGCCAAATTGTATTTTCTATTATAGTTTCCGAGATATGGACTATCGATATCTGACAATATTGGCTCTGCTTCTAACTTGGGCCAGAATTGTAAAATGGTCTTATGAATTAGCGATTTCGTTCCAATTCACATTCCAAGTAATATTCGTCATGCTAATTACGTTGTCGATTGCCAAATTGCATTATCTCTTATAGTTTCCGAGATATGGACTATCGACATCTGACAATATTGGCTCTGCTTCTAACTTGCGCCAGAATTGTAAAATGGTCTTATGAATTAGCGATTTCGCTCCAATTCACATTCCAACTAATATTCAGCATGCTAATTACGCTGCTTATTGCCAAATTGCATTATCTCTTATAGTTTCCGAGATATGGACATTCGAAATTTTACACCTTAGAGTCTGTTTCTAGCTGGGGTCAAAATTGTAAAATGGTCTTACGAATTAGCGGTTTCGTTCAAATTCACATTCCAAGTAATATTCGGCATGCTAATTACGTTGCCGATTGCCAAATTGCATTATCTCTTATAGTTTCCGAGATATGGACTATCGACATCTGACAATATTGGCTCTGCTTCTAATTTGCGCCAGAATTGTAAAATGGTCTTATGAATTAGCGATTTCGCTCCAATTCACATTCCAACTAATATTCGGCATGCTAATTACGTTGCCGATTGCCAAATTGCATTATCTCTTATAGTTTCCGAGATATGGACTATCGACATCTGACAATATTGGCTCTGCTTCTAATTTGGGCCAGAATAGTAAAATGGTCTTATGAATTAGCGATTTCGTTCCAATTCACATTCCAGGTAATATTCGGCATGCTAATTACGTTGCCGATTGCCAAATTGCATTATCTCTTATAGTTTCCGAGATATGGACAATCGAAATTTTACACCTTAGAGTCTGTTTCTAACTGGGGTCAAAATTGTAAAATGGTCTTACGAATTAGCGATTTCGTTCCAATTCACATTCCAAGTAATATTCGGCATGCTAATTACGTTGCCGATTGCCATATTGCATTATCTCTTATAGTTTCCGAGATATGGACTATCGACATCTGACAATATTGGCTCTGCTTCTAACTTGGGCCAGAATTGTAAAATGGTCTTACGAATTAGCGATTTCGTCCCAATTCACATTCCAAGTAATATTCGGTATGCTAATTACGTTGCCGATTGCCAAATTGCATTATCTCTTATAGTTTCCGAGATATGGACAATCGAAATTTTACACCTTAGAGTCTGTTTCTAACTGGGGTCAAAATTGTAAAATGGTCTTACGAATTAGCGATTTCGTTCCAATTCACATTCCAAGTAATATTCGGCATGCTAATTACGTTGCCGATTGCCAAATTGCATTATCTCTTATAGTTTCCGAGATATGGACAATCGAAATTTTACACCTTAGAGTCTGTTTCTAACTGGGGTCAAAATTGTAAAATGGTCTTACGAATTAGCGATTTCGTTCCAATTCACATTCCAAGTAATATTCGGCATGCTAATTACGTTGCCGATTGCCAAATTGCATTATCTCTTATAGTTTCCAGGTATGGACTATCGACATATGACAATATTGGCTCTGCTTCTAACTTGCGCCAGAATTGTAAAATGGTCTTATGAATTAGCGATTTCGCTCCAATTCACATTCCAAGTAATATTCGGCATGCTAATTACGTTGCCGATTGCCAAATTGCATTATCCCTTATAGTTTTCGAGATATGGACTATCGACATCTGACAATATTGGCTCTGCTTCTAACTTGGGCCAGAATTGTAAAATGGTCTTATGAATTAGCGATTTCGTTCCAATTCACATTCCAAGTAATATTCGGCATGCTAATTACGTTGCCGATTGCCAAATTGCATTATCTCTTATAGTTTCCGAGATATGGACAATCGAAATTTTACACCTTAGAGTCTGTTTCTAACTGGGGTCAAAATTGTAAAATGGTCTTACGAATTAGCGATTTCGTTCCAATTCACATTCCGAGTAATATTCGGCATGATAATTACGTTGCCGATTGCCAAATTGCATTATCTCTTATAGTTTCCGAGATATGGACTATCGACATCTGAAAATATTGGCTCTGCTTCTAACTTGGGCCAGAATTGTAAAATGGTCTTATGAATTAGCGATTTCGCTCCAATTCACATTCTAAGTAATATTCGGCATGCTAATTACGTTGCCGATTGCCAAATTGCATTATCTCTTATAGTTTCCGAGATATGGACTATCGACATCTGAAAATATTGGGTCTGCTTCTAACTTGGGCCAGAATTGTAAAATGGTCTTGTGAATTAGCGATTTCGCTCCAATTCTCATTCCAAGTAATATTCGGCATGCTAATTAGGTTGCCGATTGCCAAATTGCATTATCTCTTATAGTTTCTGAGATATGGACAATCGAAATTTTACACCTTAGAGTCTGTTTCTAACTGGGGTCAAAATTGTAAAATGGTCTTACGAATTAGCGATTTCGTTCCAATTCACATTCCAAGTAATATTCGGCATGCTAATTACGTTGCCGATTGCCAAATTGCATTATCTCTTATAGTTTCCGAGATATGGACTATCGACATCTGACAATATTGGCTCTGCTTCTAACTTGGGCCAGAATTGTAAAATGGTCTTATGAATTAGCGATTTCGTTCCAATTCACATTCCAAGTAATATTCGGCATGCTAATTACGTTGCCGATTGCCAAATTGCATTATCTCTTATAGTTTCCGAGATATGGACTATCGACATCTAACAATATTGGCTCTGCTTCTAACTTGGGCCATAATTGTAAAATGGTCTTACGAATTAGCGATTTCGATCCAATTCACATTCCAAGTAATATTCGGCATGCTAATTACATTGCCGATTGCCAAATTGCATTATCTCTTATAGTTTCCGAGATATGGACTATCGACATCTGACAATATTGGCTCTGCTTCTAACTTGCGCCAGAATTGTAAAATGGTCTTATGAATTAGCGATTTCGCTCCAATTCACATTCCAAGTAATATTCGGCATGCTAATTACGTTGCCGATTGCCAAATTGCATTATCTCTTATAGTTTCCGAGATATGGACTATCGACATATGACAATATTGGCTCTGCTTCTAACTTGCGCCAGAATTGTAAAATGGTCTTATGAATTAGCGATTTCGCTCCAATTCACATTCCAAGTAATATTCGGCATGCTAATTACGTTGCCGGTTGCCAAATTGCATTATTTCTTATAGTTTCCGAGATATGGGCAATCGAAATTTTACACCTTAGAATCTGTTTCTAACTGGGGTCAAAATTGTAAAATGGTCTTACGAATTAGCGATTTCGTTCCAATTCACATTCCAAGTAATATTCGGCATGCTAATTACGTTGCCGATTGCGAAATTGCATTATCTCTTATAGTTTCCGAGATATGGACTATCGACATATGACAATATTGGCTCTGCTTCTAACTTGCGCCAGAATTGTAAAATGGTCTTATGAATTAGCGATTTCGCTCCAATTCACATTCCAAGTAATATTCGGCATGCTAATTACGTTGCCGATTGCCAAATTGCATTATCTCTTATAGTTTCCGAGATATGGACTATCGACATCTAACAATATTGGCTCTGCTTCTAACTTGGGCCAGAATTGTAAAATGGTCTTATGAATTAGCGATTTCGCTCCAATTCACATTCCAAGTAATATTCGGCATGCTAATTACGTTGCCGGTTGCCAAATTGCATTATTTCTTATAGTTTCCGAGATATCGGCAATCGAAATTTTACACCTTAGAATCTGTTTCTAACTGGGGTCAAAATTGTAAAATGGTCTTATGAATTAGCGATTTCGCTCCAATTCACATTCCAAGTAATATTTGGCATGCTAATTACGTTGCCGATTGCCAAATTGCATTATCTCTTATAGTTTCCGAGATATGAACTATCGACATCTGACAATATTGGCTCTGCTTCTAACTTGCGCCAGAATTGTAATATGGTCTTATGAATTAGCGATTTCGCTCCAATTCACATTCCAAGTAATATTCGGCATGCTAATTACGTTGCCGATTGCCAAATTGCATTATCTCTTATAGTTTCCGAGATATGGACTATCGACATCTGACAATATTGGCTCTGCTTCTAACTTGGGTCAGAATTGTAAGATGGTCTTATGAATTAGCGATTTCGCTCCAATTCACATTCCAAGTAATATTCGGCATGCTAATTACGTTGCCGGTTGCCAAATTGCATTATTTCTTATAGTTTCCGAGATATGGGCAATCGAAATTTTACACCTTAGAGTCTGTTTCTAACTGGGGTCAAAATTGTAAAATGATCTTATGAATTAGCGATTTCGCTCCAATTCACATTCCAAGTAATATTTGGCATGCTAATTACGTTGCCGATTGCCAAATTGCAATATCTCTTATAGTTTCCGAGATATGGACTATCGACATCTGACAATATTGGCTCTGCTTCTAACTTGGGCCAGAATTGTAAAATGGTCTTATGAATTAGCGATTTCGTTCCAATTCACATTCCAAGTAATATTCGGCATGCTAATTACGTTGCCGATTGCCAAATTGCATTATCTCTTATAGTTTTCGAGATATGGACAATCGAAATTTTACACCTTAGAGTCTGTTTCTAACTGGGGTCAAAATTGTAAAATGATCTTATGAATTAGCGATTTCGCTCCAATTCACATTCCAAGTAATATTTGGCATGCTAATTACGTTGCCGATTGCCAAATTGCATTATCTCTTATAGTTTCCGAGATATGGACTATCGACATCTGACAATATTGGCTCTGCTTCTAACTTGGGCCAGAATTGTAAAATGGTCTTATGAATTAGCGATTTCGTTCCAATTCACATTCCAGGTAATATTCGGCATGCTAATTACGTTGCCGATTGCCAAATTGCATTATCTCTTATAGTTTTCGAGATATGGACAATCGAAATTTTACACCTTAGAGTCTGTTTCTAACTGGAGTCAAAATTGTAAAATGGTCTTAAGAATTAGCGATTTCGTTCCAATTCACATTATAAGTAATATTCGGCATGCTAATTACGCTGCCGATTGCCAAATTGCATTATCTCTTATAGTTTCCGAGATATGGGCAATCGAAATTTTACACCTTAGAGTCTGTTTCTAACTGGGGTCAAAATTGTAAAATGGTCTTATGAATTAGCGATTTCGCTCCAATTCACATTCCAAGTAATATTTGGCATGCTAATTACGTTGCCGATTGCCAAATTGCATTATCTCTTATAGTTTCCGAGATATGAACTATCGACATCTGACAATATTGGCTCTGCTTCTAACTTGCGCCAGAATTGTAAAATGGCCTTATGAATTAGCGATTTCGATCCAATTCACATTCCAAGTAATATTCGGCATGCTAATTACGTTGCCGATTGCCAAATTGCATTATCTCTTATAGTTTCCGAGATATGGACAATCGAAATTTTACACCTTAGAGTCTGTTTCTAACTGGGGTCAAAATTGTAAAATGGTCTTACGAATTAGCGATTTCGTTCCAATTCACATTCCAAGTAATATTCGGCATGCTAATTACGTTGCCGATTGCCAAATTGCATTATCTCTTATAGTTTCCGAGATATTGACTATCGACATCTGACAATATTGGCTCTGCTTCTAACTTGGGCCAGAATTGTAAAATGGTCTTATGAATTAGCGATTTCGTCCCAATTCACATTCCAAGTAATATTCATTCGGCATGCTAATTACGTTGCCGATTGCCAAATTGCATTATCTCTTATAGTTTCCGAGATATGGACTATCGACATCTGACAATATTGGCTCTGCTTCTAATTTGGGCCAGAATAGTAAAATGGTCTTATGAATTAGCGATTTCGTTCCAATTCACATTCCAGGTAATATTCGGCATGCTAATTACGTTGCCGATTGCCAAATTGCATTATCTCTTATAGTTTCCGAGATATGGGCAATCGAAATTTTACACCTTAGAGTCTGTTTCTAACTGGGGTCAAAATTGTAAAATGGTCTTATGAATTAGCGATTTCGCTCCAATTCACATTCCAAGTAATATTTGGCATGCTAATTACGTTGCCGATTGCCAAATTGCATTATCTCTTATAGTTTCCGAGATATGGACTATCGACATCTGACAATATTGGCTCTGCTTCTAACTTGGGCCAGAATTGTAAAATGGTCTTATGAATTAGCGATTTCGTTCCAATTCACATTCCAAGTAATATTCGGCATGCTAATTACGTTGCCGATTGCCAAATTGCATTATCTCTTATAGTTTTCGAGATATGGACAATCGAAATTTTACACCTTAGAGTCTGTTTCTAACTGGAGTCAAAATTGTAAAATGGTCTTAAGAATTAGCGATTTCGTTCCAATTCACATTATAAGTAATATTCGGCATGCTAATTACGCTGCCGATTGCCAAATTGCATTATCTCTTATAGTTTCCGAGATATGGACTATCGACATCTAACAATATTGGCTCTGCTTCTAACTTGCGCCAGAATTGTAAAATGGTCTTATGAATTAGCGATTTCGCTCCAATTCACATTCCAAGTAATATTCGGCATGCTAATTACGTTGCCGATTGCCAAATTGCATTATCTCTTATAGTTTCCGAGATATGGGCAATCGAAATTTTACACCTTAGAGTCTGTTTCTAACTGGGGTCAAAATTGTAAAATGGTCTTATGAATTAGCGATTTCGCTCCAATTCACATTCCAAGTAATATTTGGCATGCTAATTACGTTGCCGATTGCTAAATTGCATTATCTCTTATAGTTTCCGAGATATGAACTATCGACATCTGACAATATTGGCTCTGCTTCTAACTTGCGCCAGAATTGTAAAATGGTCTTATGAATTAGCGATTTCGCTCCAATTCACATTCCAAGTAATATTCGGCATGCTAATTACGTTGCCGATTGCCAAATTGCATTATCTCTTATAGTTTCCGAGATATGGGCAATCGAAATTTTACACCTTAGAGTCTGTTTCTAACTGGGGTCAAAATTGTAAAATGGTCTTATGAATTAGCGATTTCGCTCCAATTCACATTCCAAGTAATATTTGGCATGCTAATTACGTTGCCGATTGCCAAATTGCATTATCTCTTATAGTTTCCGAGATATGAACTATCGACATCTGACAATATTGGCTCTGCTTCTAACTTGCGCCAGAATTGTAAAATGGCCTTATGAATTAGCGATTTCGATCCAATTCACATTCCAAGTAATATTCGGCATGCTAATTACGTTGCCGATTGCCAAATTGCATTATCTCTTATAGTTTCCGAGATATGGACAATCGAAATTTTACACCTTAGAGTCTGTTTCTAACTGGGGTCAAAATTGTAAAATGGTCTTACGAATTAGCGATTTCGTTCCAATTCACATTCCAAGTAATATTCGGCATGCTAATTACGTTGCCGATTGCCAAATTGCATTATCTCTTATAGTTTCCGAGAAATTGACTATCGACATCTGACAATATTGGCTCTGCTTCTAACTTGGGCCAGAATTGTAAAATGGTCTTATGAATTAGCGATTTCGTCCCAATTCACATTCCAAGTAATATTCATTCGGCATGCTAATTACGTTGCCGATTGCCAAATTGCATTATCTCTTATAGTTTCCGAGATATGGACTATCGACATCTGACAATATTGGCTCTGCTTCTAATTTGGGCCAGAATAGTAAAATGGACTTATGAATTAGCGATTTCGTTCCAATTCACATTCCAGGTAATATTCGGCATGCTAATTACGTTGCCGATTGCCAAATTGCATTATCTCTTATAGTTTCCGAGATATGGACAATCGAAATTTTACACCTTAGAGTCTGTTTCTAACTGGGGTCAAAATTGTAAAATGGTCTTACGAATTAGCGATTTCGTTCCAATTCACATTCCAAGTAATATTCGGCATGCTAATTACGTTGCCGATTGCCAAATTGCATTATCTCTTATAGTTTCCGAGATATGGACTATCGACATCTGACAATATTGGCTCTGCTTCTAACTTGGGCCAGAATTGTAAAATGGTCTTACGAATTAGCGATTTCGTCCCAATTCACATTCCAAGTAATATTTGGCATGCTAATTACGTTGCCGATTGCCAAATTGCATTATCTCTTATAGTTTCCGAGATATGGACTATCGACCTCTGACAATATTGGCTCTGCTTTTAACTTGGGCCAGAATTGTAAAATGGTCTTATGAATTAGCGATTTCGTTTCAATTCACATTCCAACTAATATTCGGCATGCTAATTACGTTGCCGATTGTCAAATTGCATTATCTCTTATAGTTTCCGAGATATGGACTATCGACATCTGACAATATTGGCTCTGCTTCTAATTTGGGCCAGAATAGTAAAATGGTCTTTTGAATTAGCGATTTCGTTCCAATTCACATTCCAAGTAATATTCGGCATGCTAATTACGTTGCCGATTGCCAAATTGCATTATCTCTTATAGTTTCCGAGATATGGACAATCGAAATTTTACACCTTAGAGTCTGTTTCTAACTGGGGTCAAAATTGTAAAATGGTCTTACGAATTAGCGATTTCGTTCCAATTCACATTCCAAGTAATATTCGGCATGCTAATTACGTTGCCGATTGCCAAATTGCATTATCTCTTATAGTTTCCGAGATATGGACTATCGACATATGACAATATTGGCTCTGCTTCTAACTTGCGCCAGAATTGTAAAATGGTCTTATGAATAAGCGATTTCGCTCCAATTCACATTCCAAGTAATATTCGGCATGCTAATTACGTTGCCGATTGCCAAATTGCATTATCTCTTATAGTTTCCGAGATATGGACTATCGACATTTGAAAATATTGGCTCTGCTTCTAACTTGGGCCAGAATTGTAAAATGGTCTTATGAATTAGCGATTTCGCTCCAATTCACATTCTAAGTAATATTCGGCATGCTAATTACGTTGCCGATTGCCAAATTGCATTATCTCTTATAGTTTTCGAGATATGGACTATCGACATCTGAAAATATTGGGTCTGCTTCTAACTTGGGCCAGAATTGTAAAATGGTCTTGTGAATTAGCGATTTCGCTCCAATTCACATTCCAAGTAATATTCGGCATGCTAATTACGTTGCCGATTGCCAAATTGCATTATCTCATATAGTTTCTGAGATATGGACAATCGAAATTTTACACCTTAGAGTCTGTTTCTAACTGGGGTCAAAATTGTAAAATGGTCTTACGAATTAGCGATTTCGTTCCAATTCACATTTCAAGTAATATTCGGCATGCTAATTACGTTGCCGATTGCCAAATTGCATTATCTCTTATAGTTTCCGAGATATGGACTATCGACATCTGACAATATTGGCTCTGCTTCTAACTTGGGCCAGAATTGTAAAATGGTCTTATGAATTAGCGATTTCGTTCCAATTCACATTCCAAGTAATATTCGGCATGCTAATTACGTTGCCGATTGCCAAATTGCATTATCTCTTATAGTTTCCGAGATATGGACAATCGAAATTTTACACCTTAGAGTCTGTTTTTAACTTGGGTCAAAATTGTAAAATGGTCTTACGAATTAGCGATTTCGTTCCAATTCACATTCCAAGTAATATTCGGCATGCTAATTACGCTGCCGATTGCCAAATTGCATTATCTCTTATAGTTTCCGAGATATGGACTATCGACATCTAACAATATTGGCTCTGCTTATTACTTGGGCCATAATTGTAAAATGGTCTTACGAATTAGCGATTTCGTTCCAATTCACATTCCAAGTAATATTCAGCATGCTAATTACGTTGCCGATTACCAAATTGCATTATCTCTTCTAGTTTCCGAGTTATGGACTATCGACATCTGACAATATTGGCTCTACTTCTAACTTGCGCCAGAATTGTAATGGTCTTATGAAATAGCGATTTCGCTCCAATTCACATTCCAAGTTATATTCGGCATGCTAATTACAGTGCCGATTGCCAAATTGCATTATCTCTTATAGTTTCCGAGATATGGACTATCGACATCTGACAATATTGGCTCTACTTCTAACTTGCGCCAGAATTGTAAAATGGTCTTATGAAATAGCGATTTCGCTCCAATTCACATTCCAAGTAATATTCAGCATGCTAATTACGTTGCCGATTGCCAAATTGCATTATCTCTTCTAGTTTCCGACTTATGGACTATCGACATCTGACAATATTGGCTCTACTTCTAACTTGCGCCAGAATTGTAAAATGGTCTTATGAAATACCGATTTCGTTCCAATTCACACTCCAGGTAATATTCGGCATGCTAATTACGTTGCCGATTGCCAAATTGCATTATCTCTTATAGTTTCCGAGATATGGACAATCGAAATTTTACACCTTAGAGTCTGTTTCTAACTGGGGTCAAAATGGTAAAATGGTCTTACGAATTAGCGATTTCGTTCCAATTCACATTCCAAGTAATATTCGGCATGCTAATTACGTTGCCGATTGCCAAATTGCATTATCTCTTATAGTTTCCGAGATATGGACAATCGAAATTTTACACCTTAGAGTCTGTTTCTAACTGGGGTCAAAATTGTAAAATGGTCTTACGAATTAGCGATTTCGTTCCAATTCACATTCCAAGTAATATTCGGCATGCTAATTACCTTGCCGATTGCCAAATTGCATTATCTCTTATAGTTTCCGAGATATGGACTATCGACATATGACAATATTGGCTCTGCTTCTAACTTGCGCCAGAATTGTAAAATGGTCTTATGAATAAGCGATTTCGCTCCAATTCACATTCTAAGTAATATTCGGCATGCTAATTACGTTGCCGATTGCCAAATTGCATTATCTCTTATAGTTTCCGAGATATGGACTATCGACATTTGAAAATATTGACTCTGCTTCTAACTTGGGCCAGAATTGTAAAATGGTCTTATGAATTAGCGATTTCGCTCCAATTCACATTCTAAGTAATATTCGGCATGCTAATTACGTTGCCGATTGCCAAATTGCATTATCTCTTATAGTTTTCGAGATATGGACTATCGACATCTGAAAATATTGGGTCTGCTTCTAACTTGGGCCAGAATTGTAAAATGGTCTTGTGAATTAGCGATTTCGCTCCAATTCACATTCCAAGTAATATTCGGCATGCTAATTACGTTGCCGATTGCCAAATTGCATTATCTCTTATAGCTTCCGAGATATGGACAATCGAAATTTTACACCTTAGAGTCTGTTTCTAACTGGGGTCAAAATTGTAAAATGGTCTTACGAATTAGCGATTTCGTTCCAATTCACATTTCAAGTAATATTCGGCATGCTAATTACGTTGCCGATTGCCAAATTGCATTATCTCTTATAGTTTCCGAGATATGGACTATCGACATCTGACAATATTGGCTCTGCTTCTAACTTGGGCCAGAATTGTAAAATGGTCTTATGAATTAGCGATTTCGTTCCAATTCACATTCCAAGTAATATTCAGCATGCTAATTACGTTGTCGATTACCAAATTGCATTATCTCTTCTAGTTTCCGAGTTATGGACTATCGACATCTGACAATATTGGCTCTACTTCTAACTTGCGCCAGAATTGTAATGGTCTTATGAAATAGCGATTTCGCTCCAATTCACATTCCTAGTTATATTCGGCATGCTAATTACAGTGCCGATTGCCAAATTGCATTATCTCTTATAGTTTCCGAGATATGGACTATCGACATCTGACAATATTGGCTCTACTTCTAACTTGCGCCAGAATTGTAAAATGGTCTTATGAAATAGCGATTTCGCTCCAATTCACATTCCAAGTAATATTCAGCATGCTAATTACGTTGCCGATTGCCAAATTGCATTATCTCTTCTAGTTTCCGAGTTATGGACTATCGACATCTGACAATATTGGCTCTACTTCTAACTTGCGCCAGAATTGTAAAATGGTCTTATGAAATAGCGATTTCGTTCCAATTCACATTCCAGGTAATATTCGGCATGCTAATTACGTTGCCGATTGCCAAATTGCATTATCTCTTATAGTTTCCGAGATATGGACAATCGAAATTTTACACCTTAGAGTCTGTTTCTAACTGGGGTCAAAATTGTAAAATGGTCTTACGAATTAGCGATTTCGTTCCAATTCACATTCCAAGTAATATTCGGCATGCTAATTACGTTGCCGATTGCCAAATTGCATTATCTCTTATAGTTTCCGAGATATGGACTATCGACATCTGACAATATTGGCTCTGCTTCTAACTTGGGCCAGAATTGTAAAATGGTCTTATGAATTAGCGATTTCGTTCCAATTCACATTCCAAGTAATATTCGGCATGCTAATTACGTTGCCGATTGCCAAATTGCATTATCTCTTATAGTTTCCGAGATATGGACTATCGACATCTGACAATATTGGCTCTGCTTTTATCTTGGGCCAGAATTGTAAAATGGTCTTATGAATTAGCGACTTCGTTTCAATTCACATTCCAACTAATATTCGGCATGCTAATTACGTTGCCGATTGACAAATTGCATTATCTCTTATAGTTTCCGAGATATGGACTATCGACATCTGACAATATTGGCTCTGCTTCTAACTTGGGCCAGAATTGTAAAATGGTCTTACGAATTAGCGATTTCGTTATAATTCACATTCCAAGTAATATTCAGCATGCTAATTACGTTGCCGATTGCCAAATTGCATTACCTCTTATAGTTACCGAGATATGGACTATCGACATCTAACAATATTGGCTCTGCTTCTAACTTGGGCCAGAATTGTAAAATGGTCTTATGAATTAGCGATTTGGTTCCAATTCATATTCCAAGTAATATTCGGCATGCTAATTACGTTACCGATTGCCAAATTGCATTATCTCTTATAGTTTCCGAGATATGGACTATCGACATCTGACAATATTGGCTCTGCTTCTAACTTGCGCCAGAATTGTAAAATGGTCTTATGAATTAACGATTTGGCTCCAATTCACATTCCAAGTAATATTCGGCATGCTAATTACGTTGCCGATTGCCAAATTGCATTACCTCTTATAGTTTCCGAGATATGGGCAATCGAAATTTTACACCTTAGAGTCTGTTTCTAACTGGGGTCAAAATTGTCAAATGGTCTTAAGAATTAGCGATTTCGTTCCAATTCACATTCCAAGTAATATTCGGCATGCTAATTACGCTGCCGATTGCCAAATTACATTATCTCTTATTGTTTCCGAGATATGGACTATCGACATCTAACAATATTGGCTCTGCTTCTAACTTGGGCCAGAATTGTAAAATGGCCTTATAAATTAGCGATTTCGCTCCAATTCACATTCCAAGTAATATTCGGCATGCTAATTACGTTGCCGGTTGCCAAATTGCATTATTTCTTATAGTTTCCGAGATATGGGCAATCGAAATTTTACACCTTAGAATCTGTTTCTAACTGGGGTCAAAATTGTAAAATGGTCTTACGAATTAGCGATTTCGTTCCAATTCACATTCCAAGTAATATTCGGCATGCTAATTACGTTGCCGATTGCCAAATTGCATTATCTCTTATAGTTTCCGAGATATGGACTATCGACATATGACAATATTGGCTCTGCTTCTAACTTGCGCCAGAATTGTAAAATGGTCTTATGAATTAGCGATTTCGCTCCAATTCACATTCCAAGTAATATTCGGCATGCTAATTACGTTGCCGATTGCCAAATTGCATTATCCCTTATAGTTTCCGAGATATGGACTATCGACATCTGACAATATTGGCTCTGCTTCTAACTTGTGCCAGAATTGTAAAATGGTCTTATGAATTAGCGATTTCGCTCCAATTCACATTCCAAGTAATATTCGGCATGCTAATTACGTTGCCGGTTGCCAAATTGCATTATTTCTTATAGTTTCCGAGATATCGGCAATCGAAATTTTACACCTTGGAATCTGTTTCTAACTGGGGTCAAAATTGTAAAATGGTCTTATTAATTAGCGATTTCGCTCCAATTCACATTCCAAGTAATATTTGGCATGCTAATTACGTTGCCGATTGCCAAATTGCATTATCTCTTATAGTTTCCGAGATATGAACTATCGACATCTGACAATATTGGCTCTGCTTCTAACTTGCGTCAGAATTGTAAAATGGTCTTATGAATTAGCGATTCCGCTCCAATTCACATTCCAAGTAATATTCGGCATGCTAATTACGTTGCCGATTGCCAAATTGCATTATCTCTTATAGTTTCCGAGATATGGACAATCGAAATTTTACACCTTAGAGTCTGTTTCTAACTGGGGTCAAAATTGTAAAATGGTCTTACGAATTAGCGATTTCGTTCCAATTCACATTCCAAGTAATATTCGGCATGCTAATTACGTTGCCGATTGCCAAATTGCATTATCTCTTATAGTTTCCGAGATATGGACAATCGAAATTTTACACCTTAGAGTCTGTTTCTAACTGGGGTCAAAATTGTAAAATGGTCTTAAATATTAGCGATTTCGTTCCAATTCACATTCCAAGTAATATTCGGCATGCTAATTACGTTGCCGATTGCCAAATTGCATTATCTCTTATAGTTTCCGAGATATGGACTATCGACATTTGAAAATATTGGCTCTGCTTCTAACTTGGGCCAGAATTGTAAAATGGTCTTATGAATTAGCGATTTCGCTCCAATTCACATTCTAAGTAATATTCGGCATGCTAATTACGTTGCCGATTGCCAAATTGCATTATCTCTTATAGTTTTCGAGATATGGACTATCGACATCTGAAAATATTGGGTCTGCTTCTAACTTGGGCCAGAATTGTAAAATGGTCTTGTGAATTAGCGATTTCGCTCCAATTCACATTCCAAGTAATATTCGGCATGCTAATTACGTTGCCGATTGCCAAATTGCATTATCTCTTATAGTTTCTGAGATATGGACAATCGAAATTTTACACCTTAGAGTCTGTTTCTAACTGGGGTCAAAATTGTAAAATGGTCTTACGAATTAGCGATTTCGTTCCAATTCACATTTCAAGTAATATTCGGCATGCTAATTACGTTGCCGATTGCCAAATTGCATTATCTCTTATAGTTTCCGAGATATGGACTATCGACATCTGACAATATTGGCTCTGCTTCTAACTTGGGCCAGAATTGTAAAATGGTCTTATGAATTAGCGATTTCGTTCCAATTCACACTCCAAGTAATATTCGGCATGCTAATTACGTTGCCGATTGCCAAACTGCATTATCTCTTATAGTTTCTGAGATATGGACAATCGAAATTTTACACCTTAGAGTCTGTTTCTAACTGGGGTCAAAATTGTAAAATGGTCTTACGAATTAGCGATTTCGTTCCAATTCACATTTCAAGTAATATTCGGCATGCTAATTACGTTGCCGATTGCCAAATTGCATTATCTCTTATAGTTTCCGAGATATGGACTATCGACATCTGACAATATTGGCTCTGCTTCTAACTTGGGCCATAATTGTAAAATGGTCTTACGAATTAGCGATTTCGTTCCAATTCACATTCCAAGTAATATTCAGCATGCTAATTACGTTGCCGATTACCAAATTGCATTATCTCTTCTAGTTTCCGAGTTATGGACTATCGACATCTGACAATATTGGCTCTACTTCTAACTTGCGCCAGAATTGTAATGGTCTTATGAAATAGCGATTTCGCTCCAATTCACATTCCAAGTTATATTCGGCATGCTAATTACAGTGCCGATTGCCAAATTGCATTATCTCTTATAGTTTCCGAGATATGGACTATCGACATCTGACAATATTGGCTCTACTTCTAACTTGCGCCAGAATTGTAAAATGGTCTTATGAAATAGCGATTTCGCTCCAATTCACATTCCAAGTAATATTCAGCATGCTAATTACGTTGCCGATTGCCAAATTGCATTATCTCTTCTAGTTTCCGAGTTATGGACTATCGACATCTGACAATATTGGCTCTACTTCTAACTTGCGCCAGAATTGTAAAATGGTCTTATGAAATAGCGATTTCGTTCCAATTCACATTCCAGGTAATATTCGGCATGCTAATTACGTTGCCGATTGCCAAATTGCATTATCTCTTATAGTTTCCGAGATATGGACAATCGAAATTTTACACCTTAGAGTCTGTTTCTAACTGGGGTCAAAATTGTAAAATGGTCTTACGAATTAGCGATTTCGTTCCAATTCACATTCCAAGTAATATTCGGCATGCTAATTACGTTGCCGATTGCCAAATTGCATTATCTCTTATAGTTTCCGAGATATGGACTATCGACATCTGACAATATTGGCTCTGCTTCTAACTTGGGCCAGAATTGTAAAATGGTCTTATGAATTAGCGATTTCGTTCCAATTCACATTCCAAGTAATATTCGGCATGCTAATTACGTTGCCGATTGCCAAATTGCATTATCTCTTCTAGTTTCCGAGTTATGGACTATCGACATCTGACAATACTGGCTCTACTTCTAACTTGCGCCAGAATTGTAAAATGGTCTTATGAAATAGCGATTTCGTTCCAATTCACATTCTAGGTAATATTCGGCATGCTAATTACGTTGAAGATTGCCAAATTGCATTATCTCTTATAGTTTCCGAGATATGGACAATCGAAATTTTACACCTTAGAGTCTGTTTCTAACTGGGGTCAAAATTGTAAAATGGTCTTATGAAATAGCGATTTCGCTCCAATTCACATTCCAAGTAATATTCAGCATGCTAATTACGTTGCCGATTGCCAAATTGCATTATCTCTTCTAGTTTCCGAGTTATGGACTATCGACATCTGACAATATTGGCTCTACTTCTAACTTGCGCCAGAATTGTAAAATGGTCTTATGAAATAGCGATTTCGTTCCAATTCACATTCCAGGTGATATTCGGCATGCTAATTACGT
Source organism: Rhynchophorus ferrugineus (assembly GCF_030347505.1). Classification (NCBI taxonomy): domain Eukaryota; kingdom Metazoa; phylum Arthropoda; class Insecta; order Coleoptera; family Curculionidae; genus Rhynchophorus; species Rhynchophorus ferrugineus. Next base: position 1,385,495 of record NW_027472597.1, read on the forward strand.
TGCCGATTGCCAAATTGCATTATCTCTTATAGTTTCCGAGATATGGACAATCGAAATTTTACACCTTAGAGTCTGTTTCTAACTGGGGTCAAAATTGTAAAATGGTCTTACGAATTAGCGATTTCGTCCCAATTCACATTCCAAGTAATATTCGGCATGCTAATTACGTTGCCGATTGCCAAATTGCATTATCTCTTATAGTTTCCGAGATATGGACTATCGACATCTGACAATATTGGCTCTGCTTTTATCTTGGGCCAGAATTGTAAAATGGTCTTATGAATTAGCGACTTCGTTTCAATTCACATTCCAACTAATATTCGGCATGCTAATTACGTTGCCGATTGAGAAATTGCATTATCTCTTATAGTTTCCGAGATATGGACTATCGACATCTGACAATATTGGCTCTGCTTCTAATTTGGGCCAGAATAGTAAAATGGTCTTATGAATTAGCGATTTCGTTCCAATTCACATTCCAAGTAATATTCGGCATGCTAATTACGTTGCCGATTGCCAAATTGCATTATCTCTTATAGTTTCCGAGATATGGACTATCGACATCTGACAATATTGGCTCTGCTTCTAACTTGGGCCAGAATTGTAAAATGGTCTTACGAATTAGCGATTTCGTTCCAATTCACATTCCAAGTAATATTCAGCATGCTAATTACGTTGCCGATTGCCAAATTGCATTATCTCTTATAGTTACCGAGATATGGACTATCGACATCTAACAATATTGGCTCTGCTTCTAACTTGGGCCAGAATTGTAAAATGGTCTTATGAATTAGCGATTTGGTTCCAATTCATATTCCAAGTAATATTCGGCATGCTAATTACGTTGCCGATTGCCAAATTGCATTATCTCTTATAGTTTCCGAGATATGGACTATCGACATCTGACAATATTGGCTCTGCTTCTAACTTGCGCCAGAATTGTAAAATGGTCTTATGAATTAACGATTTGGCTCCAATTCACATTCCAAGTAATATTCGGCATGCTAATTACGTTGCCGATTGCCAAATTGCATTACCTCTTATAGTTTCCGAGATATGGGCAATCGAAATTTTACACCTTAGAGTCTGTTTCTAACTGGGGTCAAAATTGTCAAATGGTCTTAAGAATTAGCGATTTCGTTCCAATTCACATTCCAAGTAATGGCATGCTAATTACGCTGCCGATTGCCAAATTACATTATCTCTTATAGTTTCCGAGATATGGACTATCGACATATGACAATATTGGCTCTGCTTCTAACTTGCGCCAGAATTGTAAAATGGTCTTATGAATTAGCGATTTCGCTCCAATTCACATTCCAAGTAATATTCGGCATGCTAATTACGTTGCCGATTGCCAAATTGCATTATCCCTTATAGTTTCCGAGATATGGACTATCGACATCTGACAATATTGGCTCTGCTTCTAACTTGTGCCAGAATTGTAAAATGGTCTTATGAATTAGCGATTTCGCTCCAATTCACATTCCAAGTAATATTCGGCATGCTAATTACGTTGCCGGTTGCCAAATTGCATTATTTCTTATAGTTTCCGAGATATCGGCAATCGAAATTTTACACCTTAGAATCTGTTTCTAACTGGGGTCAAAATTGTAAAATGGTCTTATGAATTAGCGATTTCGCTCCAATTCACATTCCAAGTAATATTTGGCATGCTAATTACGTTGCCGATTGCCAAATTGCATTATCTCTTATAGTTTCCGAGATATGAAATATCGACATCTGACAATATTGGCTCTGCTTCTAACTTGCGCCAGAATTGTAAAATGGTCTTATGAATTAGCGATTTCGCTCCAATTCACATTCCAAGTAATATTCGGCATGCTAATTACGTTGCCGATTGCCAAATTGCATTATCTCTTATAGTTTCCGAGATATGGACTATCGACATCTGACAATATTGGCTCTGCTTCTAACTTGGGTCAGAATTGTAAGATGGTCTTATGAATTAGCGATTTCGCTCCAATTCACATTCCAAGTAATATTCGGCATGCTAATTACGTTGCCGGTTGCCAAATTGCATTATTTCTTATAGTTTCCGAGATATGGGCAATCGAAATTTTACACCTTAGAGTCTGTTTCTAACTGGGTTCAAAATTGTAAAATGATCTTATGAATTAGCGATTTCGCTCCAATTCACATTCCAAGTAATATTTGGCAAGCTAATTACGTTGCCGATTGCCAAATTGCATTATCTCTTATAGTTTCCGAGATATGGACTATCGACATCTGACAATATTGGCTCTGCTTCTAACTTGGGCCAGAATTGTAAAATGGTCTTATGAATTAGCGATTTCGTTCCAATTCACATTCCAAGTAATATTCGGCATGCTAATTACGTTGCCGATTGCCAAATTGCATTATCTCTTATAGTTTTCGAGATATGGACAATCGAAATTTTACACCTTAGAGTCTGTTTCTAACTGGAGTCAAAATTGTAAAATGGTCTTAAGAATTAGCGATTTCGTTCCAATTCACATTATAAGTAATATTCGGCATGCTAATTACTCTGCCGATTGCCAAATTGCATTATCTCTTATAGTTTCCGAGATATGGACTATCGACATCTGACAATATTGGCTCTGCTTCTAACTTGCGCCAGAATTGTAAAATGGTCTTATGAATTAGCGATTTCGCTCCAATTCACATTCCAAGTAATATTCGGCATGCTAATTACGTTGCCGATTGCCAAATTGCATTATCTCTTATAGTTTCCGAGATATGGGCAATCGAAATTTTACACCTTAGAGTCTGTTTCTAACTGGGGTCAAAATTGTAAAATGGTCTTATGAATTAGCGATTTCGCTCCAATTGACATTCCAAGTAATATTCGGCATGCTAATTACGTTGCCGATTGCCAAATTGCATTATCTCTTATAGTTTCCGAGATATGGGCAATCGAAATTTTACACCTTAGAGTCTGTTTCTAACTGGGGTCAAAATTGTAAAATGGTCTTATGAATTAGCGATTTCGCTCCAATTCACATTCCAAGTAATATTTGGCATGATAATTACGTTGCCGATTGCCAAATTGCATTATCTCTTATAGTTTCCGAGATATGAACTATCGACATCTGACAATATTGGCTCTGCTTCTAACTTGCGCCAGAATTGTAAAATGGCCTTATGAATTAGCGATTTCGCTCCAATTCACATTCCAAGTAATATTCGGCATGCTAATTACGTTGCCGATTGCCAAATTGCATTATCTCTTATAGTTTCCGAGATATGGACTATCGACATCTGACAATATTGGCTCTGCTTCTAATTTGGACCAGAATAGTAAAATGGTCTTATGAATTAGCGATTTCGTTCCAATTCACATTCCAAGTAATATTCGGCATGCTAATTACGTTGCCTATTGCCAAATTGCATTATCTCTTATAGTTTCCGAGATATGGACAATCGAAATTTTACACCTTAGAGTCTGTTTCTAACTGGGGTCAAAATTGTAAAATGGTCTTACGAATTAGCGATTTCGTTCCAATTCACATTCCAAGTAATATTCGGCATGCTAATTACGTTGCCGATTGCCAAATTGCATTATCTCTTATGGTTTCCGAGATATGGACTATCGACATCTGACAATATTGGCTCTGCTTCTAACTTGGGCCAGAATTGTAAAATGGTCTTACGAATTAGCGATTTCGTCCCAATTCACATTCCAAGTAATATTCATTCGGCATGCTAATTACGTTGCCGATTGCCAAATTGCATTATCTCTTATAGTTTCCGAGATATGGACTATCGACATCTGACAATATTGGCTCTGCTTCTAATTTGGGCCAGAATAGTAAAATGGTCTTATGAATTAGCGATTTCGTTCCAATTCACATTCCAGGTAATATTCGGCATGCTAATTACGTTGCCGATTGCCAAATTGCATTATCTCTTATAGTTTCCGAGATATGGACAATCGAAATTTTACAGCTTAGAGTCTGTTTCTAACTGGGGTCAAAATTGTAAAATGGTCTTACGAATTAGCGATTTCGTTCCAATTCACATTCCAAGTAATATTCGGCATGCTAATTACGTTGCCGATTGCCAAATTGCATTATCTCTTATAGTTTCCGAGATATGGACTATCGACATCTGACAATATTGGCTCTGCTTCTAACTTGGGCCAGAATTGTAAAATGGTCTTACGAATTAGCGATTTCGTCCCAATTCACATTCCAAGTAATATTCGGCATGCTAATTACGTTGCCGATTGCCAAATTGCATTATCTCTTATAGTTTCCGAGATATGGACTATCGACATCTGACAATATTGGCTCTGCTTTTAACTTGGGCCAGAATTGTAAAATGGTCTTATGAATTAGCGATTTCGTTTCAATTCACATTCCAACTAATATTCGGCATGCTAATTACGTTGCCGATTGTCAAATTGCATTATCTCTTATAGTTTCCGAGATATGGACTATCGACATCTGACAATATTGGCTCTGCTTCTAATTTGGGCCAGAATAGTAAAATGGTCTTTTGAATTAGCGATTTCGTTCCAATTCACATTCCAAGTAATATTCGGCATGCTAATTACGTTGCCGATTGCCAAATTGCATTATCTCTTATAGTTTCCGAGATATGGACAATCGAAATTTTACACCTTAGAGTCTGTTTCTAACTGGGGTCAAAATTGTAAAATGGTCTTACGAATTGGCGATTTCGTTCCAATTCACATTCCAAGTAATATTCGGCATGCTAATTACGTTGCCGATTGCCAAATTGCATTATCTCTTATAGTTTCCGAGATATGGACTATCGACATATGACAATATTGGCTCTGCTTCTAACTTGCGCCAGAATTGTAAAATGGTCTTATGAATAAGCGATTTCGCTCCAATTCACATTCCAAGTAATATTCGGCATGCTAATTACGTTGCCGATTGCCAAATTGCATTATCTCTTATAGTTTCCGAGATATGGACTATCGACATTTGAAAATATTGGCTCTGCTTCTAACTTGGGCCAGAATTGTAAAATGGTCTTATGAATTAGCGATTTCGCTCCAATTCACACTCTAAGTAATATTCGGCATGCTAATTACGTTGCCGATTGCCAAATTGCATTATCTCTTATAGTTTTCGAGATATGGACTATCGACATCTGAAAATATTGGGTCTGCTTCTAACTTGGGCCAGAATTGTAAAATGGTCTTGTGAATTAGCGATTTCGCTCCAATTCACATTCCAAGTAATATTCGGCATGCCAATTACGTCGCCGATTGCCAAATTGCATTATCTCTTATAGTTTCTGAGATATGGACAATCGAAATTTTACACCTTAGGGTCTGTTTCTAACTGGGGTCAAAATTGTAAAATGGTCTTACGAATTAGCGATTTCGTTCCAATTCACATTCCAAGTAATATTAGGCATGCTAATTACGTTGCCGATTGCCAAATTGCATTATCTCTTATAGTTTCCGAGATATGGACTATCGACATCTGACAATATTGGCTCTGCTTCTAACTTGGGCCAGAATTGTAAAATGGTCTTATGAATTAGCGATTTCGTTCCAATTCACATTCCAAGTAATATTCGGCATGCTAATTACGTTGCCGATTGCCAAATTGCATTATCTCTTATAGTTTCCGAGATATGGACAATCGAAATTTTACACCTTAGAGTCTGTTTCTAACTTGGGTCAAAATTGTAAAATGGTCTTACGAATTAGCGATTTCGTTCCAATTCACATTCCAAGTAATATTCGGCATGCTAATTACGCTGCCGATTGCCAAATTGCATTATCTCTTATAGTTTCCGAGATATGGACTATCGACATCTAACAATATTGGCTCTGCTTATTACTTGGGCCATAATTGTAAAATGGTCTTACGAATTAGCGATTTCGTTCCAATTCACATTCCAAGTAATATTCAGCATGCTAATTACGTTGCCGATTACCAAATTGCATTATCTCTTCTAGTTTCCGAGTTATGGACTATCGACATCTGACAATATTGGCTCTACTTCTAACTTGCGCCAGAATTGTAAAATGGTCTTATGAATTAGCGATTTCGCTCCAATTCACATTCCAAGTAATATTCGGCATGCTAATTACGTTGCCGATTGCCAAATTGCATTATCTCTTATAGTTTCCGAGATATGGACTATCGACATATGACAATATTGGCTCTGCTTCTAACTTGCGCCAGAATTGTAAAATGGTCTTATGAATTAGCGATTTCGCTCCAATTCACATTCCAAGTAATATTCGGCATGCTAATTACGTTGCCGATTGCCAAATTGCATTATCTCTTATAGTTTCCGAGATATGGACTATCGACATATGACAATATTGGCTCTGCTTCTAACTTGCGCCAGAATTGTAAAATGGTCTTATGAATTAGCGATTTCGCTCCAATTCACATTCCAAGTAATATTCGGCATGCTAATTACGTTGCCGGTTGCCAAATTGCATTATTTCTTATAGTTTCCGAGATATGGGCAATCCAAATTTTACACCTTAGAATCTGTTTCTAACTGGAGTCAAAATTGTAAAATGGTCTTACGAATTAGCGATTTCGTTCCAATTCACATTCCAAGTAATATTCGGCATGCTAATTACGTTGCCGATTGCCAAATTGCATTATCTCTTATAGTTTCCGAGATATGGACTATCGACATATGACAATATTGGCTCTGCTTCTAACTTGCGCCAGAATTGTAAAATGGTCTTATGAATTAGCGATTTCGCTCCAATTCACATTCCAAGTAATATTCGGCATGCTAATTACGTTGCCGATTGCCAAATTGCATTATCTCTTATAGTTTCCGAGATATGGACTATCGACATCTGACAATATTGGCTCTGCTTCTAACTTGGGTCAGAATTGTAAGATTGTCTTATGAATTAGCGATTTCGCTCCAATTCACATTCCAAGTAATATTCGGCATGCTAATTACGTTGCCGGTTGCCAAATTGCATTATTTCTTATAGTTTCCGAGATATGGGCAATCGAAATTTTACACCTTAGAGTCTGTTTCTAACTGGGGTCAAAATTGTAAAATGATCTTATGAATTAGCGATTTCGCTCCAATTCACATTCCAAGTAATATTTGGCATGCTAATTACGTTGCCGATTGCCAAATTGCATTATCTCTTATAGTTTCTGAGATATGGACAATCGAAATTTTACACCTTAGAGTCTGTTTCTAACTGGGGTCAAAATTGTAAAATGGTCTTACGAATTAGCCATTTCGTTCCAATTCACATTCCAAGTAATATACGGCATGCTAATTACGTTGCCGATTGCCAAATTGCATTATCTCTTATAGTTTCCGAGATATGGACTATCGACATCTGACAATATTGGCTCTGCTTCTAACTTGGGCCAGAATTGTAAAATGGTCTTATGAATTAGCGATTTCGTTCCAATTCACATTCCAAGTAATATTCGGCATGCTAATTACGTTGCCGATTGCCAAATTGCATTATCTCTTATAGTTTCCGAGATATGGACAATCGAAATTTTACACCTTAGAGTCTGTTTCTAACTTGGGTCAAAATTGTAAAATGGTCTTACGAATTAGCGATTTCGTTCCAATTCACATTCCAAGTAATATTCGGCATGCTAATTACGCTGCCGATTGCCAAATTGCATTATCTCTTATAGTTTCCGAGATATGGACTATCGACATCTAACAATATTGGCTCTGCTTCTAACTTGGGCCATAATTGTAAAATGGTCTTACGAATTAGCGATTTCGTTCCAATTCACATTCCAAGTAATATTCAGCATGCTAATTACGTTGCCGATTACCAAATTGCATTATCTCTTCTAGTTTCCGAGTTATGGACTATCGACATCTGACAATATTGGCTCTACTTCTAACTTGCGCCAGAATTGTAAAATGGTCTTATGAAATAGCGATTTCGATCCAATTCACATTCCAAGTAATATTCGGCATGCTAATTACATTGCCGATTGCCAAATTGCATTATCTCTTATAGTTTCCGAGATATGGACTATCGACATCTGACAATATTGGCTCTGCTTCTAACTTGCGCCAGAATTGTAAAATGGTCTTATGAATTAGCGATTTCGCTCCAATTCACATTCCAAGTAATATTCGGCATGCTAATTACGTTGCCGATTGCCAAATTGCATTATCTCTTATAGTTTCCGAGATATGGACTATCGACATCTGACAATATTGGCTCTGCTTCTAACTTGCGCCAGAATTGTAAAATGGTCTTATGAATTAGCGATTTCGCTCCAATTCACATTCCAAGTAATATTCGGCATGCTAATTACGTTGCCGGTTGCCAAATTGCATTATTTCTTATAGTTTCCGAGATATGGGCAATCGAAATTTTACACCTTAGAGTCTGTTTCTAACTGGGGTCAAAATTGTAAAATGATCTTATGAATTAGCGATTTCGCTCCAATTCACATTCCAAGTAATATTTGGCATGCTAATTACGTTGCCGATTGCCAAATTGCATTATCTCTTATAGTTTCTGAGATATGGACAATCGAAATTTTACACCTTAGAGTCTGTTTCTAACTGGGGTCAAAATTGTAAAATGGTCTTACGAATTAGCCATTTCGTTCCAATTCACATTCCAAGTAATATACGGCATGCTAATTACGTTGCCGATTGCCAAATTGCATTATCTCTTATAGTTTCCGAGATATGGACTATCGACATCTGACAATATTGGCTCTGCTTCTAACTTGGGCCAGAATTGTAAAATGGTCTTATGAATTAGCGATTTCGTTCCAATTCACATTCCAAGTAATATTCGGCATGCTAATTACGTTGCCGATTGCCAAATTGCATTATCTCTTATAGTTTCCGAGATATGGACAATCGAAATTTTACACCTTAGAGTCTGTTTCTAACTTGGGTCAAAATTGTAAAATGGTCTTACGAATTAGCGATTTCGTTCCAATTCACATTCCAAGTAATATTCGGCATGCTAATTACGCTGCCGATTGCCAAATTGCATTATCTCTTATAGTTTCCGAGATATGGACTATCGACATCTAACAATATTGGCTCTGCTTCTAACTTGGGCCATAATTGTAAAATGGTCTTACGAATTAGCGATTTCGTTCCAATTCACATTCCAAGTAATATTCAGCATGCTAATTACGTTGCCGATTGCCAAATTGCATTATCTCTTCTAGTTTCCGAGTTATGGACTATCGACATCTGACAATATTGGCTCTGCTTCTAACTTGCGCCAGAATTGTAAAATGGTCTTATGAAATAGCGATTTCGATCCAATTCACATTCCAAGTAATATTCGGCATGCTAATTACATTGCCGATTGCCAAATTGCATTATCTCTTATAGTTTCCGAGATATGGACTATCGACATCTGACAATATTGGCTCTGCTTCTAACTTGCGCCAGAATTGTAAAATGGTCTTATGAATTAGCGATTTCGCTCCAATTCACATTCCAAGTAATATTCGGCATGCTAATTACGTTGCCGATTGCCAAATTGCATTATCTCTTATAGTTTCCGAGATATGGACTATCGACATATGACAATATTGGCTCTGCTTCTAACTTGCGCCAGAATTGTAAAATGGTCTTATGAATTAGCGATTTCGCTCCAATTCACATTCCAAGTAATATTCGGCATGCTAATTACGTTGCCGGTTGCCAAATTGCATTATTTCTTATAGTTTCCGAGATATGGGCAATCGAAATTTTACACCTTAGAATCTGTTTCTAACTGGAGTCAAAATTGTAAAATGGTCTTACGAATTAGCGATTTCGTTCCAATTCACATTCCAAGTAATATTCGGCATGCTAATTACGTTGCCGATTGCCAAATTGCATTATCTCTTATAGTTTCCGAGATATGGACTATCGACATATGACAATATTGGCTCTGCTTCTAACTTGCGCCAGAATTGTAAAATGGTCTTATGAATTATCGATTTCGCTCCAATTCACATTCCAAGTAATATTCGGCATGCTAATTACGTTGCCGATTGCCAAATTGCATTATCCCTTATAGTTTCCGAGATATGGACTATCGACATCTGACAATATTGGCTCTGCTTCTAACTTGCGCCAGAATTGTAAAATGGCCTTATGAATTAGCGATTTCGCTCCAATTCACATTCCAAGTAATATTCAGCATGCTAATTACGCTGCCGATTGCCAAATTGCATTATCTCTTATAGTTTCCGAGATATGGACATTCGAAATTTTACACCTTAGAGTCTGTTTCTAGCTGGGGTCAAAATTGTAAAATGGTCTTACGAATTAGCGGTTTCGTTCAAATTCACATTCCAAGTAATATTCGGCATGCTAATTACGTTGCCGATTGCCAAATTGCATTATCTCTTATAGTTTCCGAGATATGGACTATCGACATCTGACAATATTGGCTCTGCTTCTAACTTGCGCCAGAATTGTAAAATGGTCTTATGAATTAGCGATTTCGCTCCAATTCACATTCCAAGTAATATTCGGCATGCTAATTACGTTGCCGGTTGCCAAATTGCATTATCTCTTATAGTTTCCGAGATATGGACTATCGACATCTGACAATATTGGCTCTGCTTTTAACTTGTGCGCCAGAATTGTAAAATGGTCTTATGAATTAGCGATTTCGTTTCAACTCACATTCCAACTAATATTCGGCATGCTAATTACGTTGCCGATTGCCAAATTGCATTATCTCATATAGTTTCCGAGATATGGACTATCGACATCTGACAATATTGGCTCTGCTTCTAATTTGGGCCAGAATAGTAAAACGGTCTTATGAATTAGCGATTTCGTTCCAATTCACATTCCAGGTAATATTCGGCATGCTAATTACGTTGCCGATTGCCAAATTGCATTATCTCTTATAGTTTCCGAGATATGGACAATCGAAATTTTACACCTTAGAGTCTGTTTCTAACTGGGGTCAAAATTGTAAGATGGTCTTACGAATTAGCGATTTCGTTCCAATTCACATTCCAAGTAATATTCGGCATGCTAATTATGTTGCCGATTGCCAAATTGCATTATCTCTTATAGTTTCCGAGATATGGACTATCGACATCTGACAATATTGGCTCTGCTTCTAACTTGGGCCAGAATTGTAAAATGGTCTTACGAATTAGCGATTTCGTCCCAATTCACATTCCAAGTAATATTCGGCATGCTAATTACGTTGCCGATTGCCAAATTGCATTATCTCTTATAGTTTCCGAGATATGGGCAATCGAAATTTTACACCTTAGAGTCTGTTTCTAACTGGGGTCAAAATTGTAAAATGGTCTTACGAATTAGCGATTTCGTTCCAATTCACATTCCAAGTAATATTCGGCATGCTAATTACGTTGCCGATTGCCAAATTGCATTATCTCTTATAGTTTCCGAGATATGGACAATCGAAATTCTACACCTTAGAGTCTGTTTCTAACTGGGGTCAAAATTGTAAAATGGTCTTACGAATTAGCGATTTCGTTCCAATTCACATTCCAAGTAATACTCGGCATGCTAATTACGTTGCCGATTGCCAAATTGCATTATCTCTTATAGTTTCCAGGTATGGACTATCGACATATGACAATATTGGCTCTGCTTCTAACTTGCGCCAGAATTGTAAAATGGTCTTATGAATTAGCGATTTCGCTCCAATTCACATTCCAAGTAATATTCGGCATGCTAATTACGTTGCCGATTGCCAAATTGCATTATCCCTTATAGTTTCCGAGATATGGACTATCGACATCTGACAATATTGGCTCTGCTTCTAACTTGGGCCAGAATTGTAAAATGGTCTTATGAATTAGCGATTTCGTTCCAATTCACATTCCAAGTAATATTCGGCATGCTAATTACGTTGCCGATTGCCAAATTGCATTATCTCTTATAGTTTCCGAGATATGGACAATCGAAATTTTACACCTTAGAGTCTGTTGCTAACTGGGGTCAAAATTGTAAAATGGTCTTACGAATTAGCGATTTCGTTCCAATTCACATTCCGAGTAATATTCGGCATGCTAATTACGTTGCCGATTGCCAAATTGCATTATCTCTTATAGTTTCCGAGATATGGACTATCGACATCTGAAAATATTGGCTCTGCTTCTAACTTGGGCCAGAATTGTAAAATGGTCTTATGAATTAGCGATTTCGCTCCAATTCACATTCTAAGTAATATTCGGCATGCTAATTACGTTGCCGATTGCCAAATTGCATTATCTCTTATAGTTTCCGAGATATGGACTATCGACATCTGAAAATATTGGGTCTGCTTCTAACTTGGGCCAGAATTGTAAAATGGTCTTGTGAATTAGCGATTTCGCTCCAATTCACATTCCAAGTAATATTCGGCATGCTAATTACGTTGCCGATTGCCAAATTGCATTATCTCTTATAGTTTCTGAGATATGGACAATCGAAATTTTACACCTTAGAGTCTGTTTCTAACTGGGGTCAAAATTGTAAAATGGTCTTACGAATTAGCGATTTCGTTCCAATTCACATTCCAAGTAATATTCGGCATGCTAATTACGTTGCCGATTGCCAAATTGCATTATCTCTTATAGTTTCCGAGATATGGACTATCGACATCTGACAATATTGGCTCTGCTTCTAACTTGGGCCAGAATTGTAAAATGGTCTTATGAATTAGCGATTTCGTTCCAATTCACATTCCAAGTAATATTCGGCATGCTAATTACGTTGCCGATTGCCAAATTGCATTATCTCTTATAGTTTCCGAGATATGGACAATCGAAATTTTACACCTTAGAGTCTGTTTCTAACTTGGGTCAAAATTGTAAAATGGTCTTTCGAATTAGCGATTTCGTTCCAATTCACATTCCAAGTAATATTCGGCATGCTAATTACGCTGCCGATTGCCAAATTGCATTATCTCTTATAGTTTCCGAGATATGGACTATCGACATCTAACAATATTGGCTCTGCTTCTAACTTGGGCCATAATTGTAAAATGGTCTTACGAATTAGCGATTTCGTTCCAATTCACATTCCAAGTAATATTCAGCATGCTAATTACGTTGCCGATTGCCAAATTGCATTATCTCTTATAGTTTCCGAGATATGGACTATCGACATCTGACAATATTGGCTCTGCTTCTAACTTGCGCCAGAATTGTAAAATGGTCTTATGAATTAGCGATTTCGCTCCAATTCACATTCCAAGTAATATTCGGCATGCTAATTACGTTGCCGATTGCCAAATTGCATTATCTCTTATAGTTTCCGAGATATGGACTATCGACATATGACAATATTGGCTCTGCTTCTAACTTGCGCCAGAATTGTAAAATGGTCTTATGAATTAGCGATTTCGCTCCAATTCACATTCCAAGTAATATTCGGCATGCTAATTACGTTGCCGGTTGCCAAATTGCATTATTTCTTATAGTTTCCGAGATATGGGCAATCCAAATTTTACACCTTAGAATCTGTTTCTAACTGGAGTCAAAATTGTAAAATGGTCTTACGAATTAGCGATTTCGTTCCAATTCACATTCCAAGTAATATTCGGCATGCTAATTACGTTGCCGATTGCCAAATTGCATTATCTCTTATAGTTTCCGAGATATGGACTATCGACATATGACAATATTGGCTCTGCTTCTAACTTGCGCCAGAATTGTAAAATGGTCTTATGAATTAGCGATTTCGCTCCAATTCACATTCCAAGTAATATTCGGCATGCTAATTACGTTGCCGGTTGCCAAATTGCATTATTTCTTATAGTTTCCGAGATATGGGCAATCGAAATTTTACACCTTAGAGTCTGTTTCTAACTGGGGTCAAAATTGTAAAATGATCTTATGAATTAGCGATTTCGCTCCAATTCACATTCCAAGTAATATTTGGCATGCTAATTACGTTGCCGATTGCCAAATTGCATTATCTCTTATAGTTTCTGAGATATGGACAATCGAAATTTTACACCTTAGAGTCTGTTTCTAACTGGGGTCAAAATTGTAAAATGGTCTTACGAATTAGCGATTTCGTTCCAATTCACATTCCAAGTAATATACGGCATGCTAATTACGTTGCCGATTGCCAAATTGCATTATCTCTTATAGTTTCCGAGATATGGACTATCGACATCTGACAATATTGGCTCTGCTTCTAACTTGGGCCAGAATTGTAAAATGGTCTTATGAATTAGCGATTTCGTTCCAATTCACATTCCAAGTAATATTCGGCATGCTAATTACGTTGCCGATTGCCAAATTGCATTATCTCTTATAGTTTCCGAGATATGGACAATCGAAATTTTACACCTTAGAGTCTGTTTCTAACTTGGGTTAAAATTGTAAAATGGTCTTACGAATTAGCGATTTCGTTCCAATTCACATTCCAAGTAATATTCGGCATGCTAATTACGCTGCCGATTGCCAAATTGCTTTATCTCTTATAGTTTCCGAGATATGGACTATCGACATCTAACAATATTGGCTCTGCTTCTAACTTGGGCCATAATTGTAAAATGGTCTTACGAATTAGCGATTTCGTTCCAATTCACATTCCAAGTAATATTCAGCATGCTAATTACGTTGCCGATTGCCAAATTGCATTATCTCTTCTAGTTTCCGAGTTATGGACTATCGACATCTGACAATATTGGCTCTACTTCTAACTTGCGCCAGAATTGTAAAATGGTCTTATGAAATAGCGATTTCGATCCAATTCACATTCCAAGTAATATTCGGCATGCTAATTACATTGCCGATTGCCAAATTGCATTATCTCTTATAGTTTCCGAGATATGGACTATCGACATCTGACAATATTGGCTCTGCTTCTAACTTGCGCCAGAATTGTAAAATGGTCTTATGAATTAGCGATTTCGCTCCAATTCACATTCCAAGTAATATTCGGCATGCTAATTACGTTGCCGATTGCCAAATTGCATTATCTCTTATAGTTTCCGAGATATGGACTATCGACATATGACAATATTGGCTCTGCTTCTAACTTGCGCCAGAATTGTAAAATGGTCTTATGAATTAGCGATTTCGCTCCAATTCACATTCCAAGTAATATTCGGCATGCTAATTACGTTGCCGGTTGCCAAATTGCATTATTTCTTATAGTTTCCGAGATATGGGCAATCGAAATTTTACACCTTAGAATCTGTTTCTAACTGGAGTAAAAATTGTAAAATGGTCTTACGAATTAGCGATTTCGTTCCAATTCACATTCCAAGTAATATTCGGCATGCTAATTACGTTGCCGATTGCCAAATTGCATTATCTCTTATAGTTTCCGAGATATGGACTATCGATATATGACAATATTGGCTCTGCTTCTAACTTGCGCCAGAATTGTAAAATGGTCTTATGAATTATCGATTTCGCTCCAATTCACATTCCAAGTAATATTCGGCATGCTAATTACGTTGCCGATTGCCAAATTGCATTATCCCTTATAGTTTCCGAGATAAGGGCTATCGACATCTGACAATATTGGCTCTGCTTCTAACTTGGGCCAGAATTGTAAAATGGTCTTATGAATTAGCGATTTCGCTCCAATTCACATTCCAAGTAATATTCGGCATGCTAATTACGTTGCCGGTTGCCAAATTGCATTATTTCTTATAGTTTCCGAGATATCGGCAATCGAAATTTTACACCTTAGAATCTGTTTCTAACTGGGGTCAAAATTGTAAAATGGTCTTATGAATTAGCGATTTCGCTCCAATTCACATTCCAAGTAATATTTGGCATGCTAATTACGTTGCCGATTGCCAAATTGCATTATCTCTTATAGTTTCCGAGATATGAACTATCGACATCTGACAATATTGGCTCTGCTTCTAACTTGCGCCAGAATTGTAAAATGGTCTTATGAATTAGCGATTTCGCTCCAATTCACATTCCAAGTAATATTCGGCATGCTAATTACGTTGCCGATTGCCAAATTGCATGATCTCTTATAGTTTCCGAGATATGGACTATCGACATCTGACAATATTGGCTCTGCTTCTAACTTGGGTCAGAATTGTAAGATGGTCTTATGAATTAGCGATTTCGCTCCAATTCACATTCCAAGTAATATTCGGCATGCTAATTACGTTGCCGGTTGCCAAATTGCATTATTTCTTATAGTTTCCGAGATATGGGCAATCGAAATTTTACACCTTAGAGTCTGTTTCTAACTGGGGTCAAAATTGTAAAATGATCTTATGAATTGGCGATTTCGCTCCAATTCACATTCCAAGTAATATTTGGCATGCTAATTACGTTGCCGATTGCCAAATTGCATTATCTCTTATAGTTTCCGAGATATGGACTATCGACATCTGACAATATTGGCTCTGCTTCTAACTTGGGCCAGAATTGTAAAATGGTCTTATGAATTAGCGATTTCGTTCCAATTCACATTCCAAGTAATATTCGGCATGCTAATTACGTTGCCGGTTGCCAAATTGCATTATTTCTTATAGTTTTCGAGATATGGACAATCGAAATTTTACACCTTAGAGTCTGTTTCTATCTGGAGTCAAAATTGTAAAATGGTCTTAAGAATTAGCGATTTCGTTCCAATTCACATTATAAGTAATATTCGGCATGCTAATTACGCTGCCGATTGCCAAATTGCATTATCTCTTATAGTTTCCGAGATATGAACTATCGACATCTGACAATATTGGCTCTGCTTCTAATTTGGGCCAGAATAGTAAAATGGTCTTATGAATTAGCGATTTGCTTCCAATTCTCATTCCAAGTAATATTCGGCATGCTAATTACGTTGCCGATTGCCAAATTGCATTATATCTTATAGTTTCCGAGATATGGACTATCGACATCATACAATATTGGCTCTGCTTCTAACTTGGCCCAGAATTGCAAAATGGTCCTATGAATTAGCGATTTCGCTCCAATTCGCATTCCAAGTAATATTCGGCATGCTAATTACGTTGCCGATTGCCAAATTGTATTTTCTATTATAGTTTCCGAGATATGGACTATCGATATCTGACAATATTGGCTCTGCTTCTAACTTGGGCCAGAATTGTAAAATGATCTTATGAATTAGCGATTTCGTTCCAATTCACATTCCAAGTAATATTTGTCATGCTAATTACGTTGTCGATTGCCAAATTGCATTATCTCTTATAGTTTCCGAGATATGGACTATCGACATCTGACAATATTGGCTCTGCTTCTAACTTGCGCCAGAATTGTAAAATGGTCTTATGAATTAGCGATTTCGCTCCAATTCACATTCCAAGTAATATTCAGCATGCTAATTACGCTGCCGATTGCCAAATTGCATTATCTCTTATAGTTTCCGAGATATGGACATTCGAAATTTTACACCTTAGAGTCTGTTTCTAGCTGGGGTCAAAATTGTAAAATGGTCTTACGAATTAGCGGTTTCGTTCAAATTCACATTCCAAGTAATATTCGGCATGCAAATTACGTTGCCGATTGCCAAATTGCATTATCTCTTATAGTTTCCGAGATATGGACTATCGACATCTAACAATATTGGCTCTGCTTCTAACTTGGGCCATAATTGTAAAATGGTCTTACGAATTAGCGATTTCGTTCCAATTCACATTTCAAGTAATATTCGGCATGCTAATTACGCTGCCGATTGCCAAATTGCATTATCTCTTATAATTTCCGAGATATGGACTATCGACATCTAACAATATTGGCTCTGCTTCTAACTTGGGCCATAATTGTAAAATGGTCTTACGAATTAGCGATTTCGTTCCAATTCACATTCCAAGTAATATTCAGCATGCTAATTACGTTGCCGATTGCCAAATTGCATTATCTCTTCTAGTTTCCGAGTTATGGACTATCGACATCTGACAATATTGGCTCTACTTCTAACTTGCGCCAGAATTGTAAAATGGTCTTATGAAATAGCGATTTCGATCCAATTCACATTCCAAGTAATATTCGGCATGCTAATTACATTGCCGATTGCCAAATTGCATTTTCTCTTATAGTTTCCGAGATATGGACTATCGACGTCTGACAATATTGGCTCTGCTTCTAATTTGGGCCAGAATAGTAAAATGGTCTTATGAATTAGCGATTTGGTTCCAATTCACATTCCAAGTAATATTCGGCATACTAATTACGTTGCCGATTGCCAAATTGCATTATCTCTTATAGTTTCCGAGATATGGACTATCGACATCATACAATATTGGCTCTGCTTCTAACTTGGCCCAGAATTGTAAAATGGTCCTATGAATTAGCGATTTCGCTCCAATTCACATTCCAAGTAATATTCGGCATGCTAATTACGTTGCCGATTGCCAAATTGTATTTTCTATTATAGTTTCCGAGATATGGACTATCGATATCTGACAATATTGGCTCTGCTTCTAACTTGGGCCAGAATTGTAAAATGGTCTTATGAATTAGCGATTTCGTTCCAATTCACATTCCAAGTAATATTCGTCATGCTAATTACGTTGTCGATTGCCAAATTGCATTATCTGTTATAGTTTCCGAGATATGGACTATCGACATCTGACAATATTGGCTCTGCTTCTAACTTGCGCCAGAATTGTAAAATGGTCTTATGAATTAGCGATTTCGCTCCAATTCACATTCCAAGTAATATTCAGCATGCTAATTACGCTGCCGATTGCCAAATTGCATTATCTCTTATAGTTTCCGAGATATGGACATTCGAAATTGTACACCTTAGAGTCTGTTTCTAGCTGGGGTCAAAATTGTAAAATGGTCTTACGAATTAGCGGTTTCGTTCAAATTCACATTCCAAGTAATATTCGGCATGCTAATTACGTTGCCGATTGCCAAATTGCATTATCTCTTATGGTTTCCGAGATATGGACTATCGACATCTGACAATATTGGCTCTGCTTCTAACTTGCGCCAGAATTGTAAAATGGTCTTATGAATTAGCGATTTCGCTCCAATTCACATTCCAAGTAATATTCGGCATGCTAATTACGTTGCCGATTGCCAAATTGCATTATCTCTTATAGTTTCCGAGATATGGACTATCGACATCTGACAATATTGGCTCTGCTTTTAACTTGGGCCAGAATTGTAAAATGGTCTTATGAATTAGCGATTTCGTTTCAATTCACATTCCAACTAATATTCGGCATGCTAATTACTTTGCCGATTGCCAAATTGCATTATCTCTTATAGTTTCCGAGATATGGACTATCGACATCTGACAATATTGGCTCTGCTTCTAATTTGGGCCAGAATAGTAAAATGGTCTTATGAATTAGCGATTTCGTTCCAATTCACATTCCAGGTAATATTCGGCATGCTAATTACGTTGCCGATTGCCAAGTTGCATTATCTCTTATAGTTTCCAAGATATGGACAATCGAAATTTTACACCTTAGAGTCTGTTTCTAACTGGGGTCAAAATTGTAAAATGGTCTTACGAATTAGCGATTTCGTTCCAATTCACATTCCAAGTAATATTCGGCATGCTAATTACGTTGCCGATTGCCATATTGCATTATCTCTTATAGTTTCCGAGATATGGACTATCGACATCTGACAATATTGGCTCTGCTTCTAACTTGGGCCAGAATTGTAAAATGGTCTTACGAATTAGCGATTTCGTCCCAATTCACATTCCAAGTAATATTCGGTATGCTAATTACGTTGCCGATTGCCAAATTGCATTATCTCTTATAGTTTCCGAGATATGGACAATCGAAATTTTACACCTTAGAGTCTGTTTCTAACTGGGGTCAAAATTGTAAAATGGTCTTACGAATTAGCGATTTCGTTCCTATTCACATTCCAAGTAATATTCGGCATGCTATTTACGTTGCCGATTGCCAAATTGCATTATCTCTTATAGTTTCCGAGATATGGACAATCGAAATTTTACACCTTAGAGTCTGTTTCTAACTGGGGTCAAAATTGTAAAATGGTCTTACGAATTAGCGATTTCGTTCCAATTCACATTCCAAGTAATATTTGGCATGCTAATTACGTTGCCGATTGCCAAATTGCATTATCTCTTATAGTTTCCAGGTATGGACTATCGACATATGACAATATTGGCTCTGCTTCTAACTTGCGCCAGAATTGTAAAATGGTCTTATGAATTAGCGATTTCGCTCCAATTCACATTCCAAGTAATATTCGGCATGCTAATTACGTTGCCGATTGCCAAATTGCATTATCCCTTATAGTTTCCGAGATATGGACTATCGACATCTGACAATATTGGCTCTGCTTCTAACTTGGGCCAGAATTGTAAAATGGTCTTATGAATTAGCGATTTCGTTCCAATTCACATTCCAAGTAATATTCGGCATGCTAATTACGTTGCCGATTGCCAAATTGCATTATCTCTTATAGTTTCCGAGATATGGACAATCGAAATTTTACACCTTAGAGTCTGTTGCTAACTGGGGTCAAAATTGTAAAATGGTCTTACGAATTAGCGATTTCGTTCCAATTCACATTCCGAGTAATATTCGGCATGCTAATTACGTTGCCGATTGCCAAATTGCATTATCTCTTATAGTTTCCGAGATATGGACTATCGACATCTGAAAATATTGGCTCTGCTTCTAACTTGGGCCAGAATTGTAAAATGGTCTTATGAATTAGCGATTTCGCTCCAATTCACATTCCAAGTAATATTCGGCATGCTAATTACGCTGCCGATTGCCAAATTGCATTATCTCTTATAGTTTCCGAGATATGGACTATCGACATCTAACAATATTGGCTCTGCTTCTAACTTGGGCCATAATTGTAAAATGGTCTTACGAATTAGCGATTTCGTTCCAATTCACATTCCAAGTAATATTCAGCATGCTAATTACGTTGCCGATTGCCAAATTGCATTATCTCTTCTAGTTTCCGAGTTATGGACTATCGACATCTGACAATATTGGCTCTACTTCTAACTTGCGCCAGAATTGTAAAATGGTCTTATGAAATAGCGATTTCGATCCAATTCACATTCCAAGTAATATTCGGCATGCTAATTACATTGCCGATTGCCAAATTGCATTATCTCTTCTAGTTTCCGAGTTATGGACTATCGACATCTGACAATATTGGCTCTACTTCTAACTTGCGCCAGAATTGTAAAATGGTCTTATGAAATAGCGATTTCGATCCAATTCACATTCCAAGTAATATTCGGCATGCTAATTACATTGCCGATTGCCAAATTGCATTATCTCTTATGGTTTCCGAGATATGGACTATCGACATCTGACAATATTGGCTCTGCTTCTAACTTGCGCCAGAATTGTAAAATGGTCTTATGAATTAGCGATTTCGCTCCAATTCACATTCCAAGTAATATTCGGCATGCTAATTACGTTGCCGATTGCCAAATTGCATTATCTCTTATAGTTTCCGAGATATGGACTATCGACATATGACAATATTGGCTCTGCTTCTAACTTGCGCCAGAATTGTAAAATGGTCTTATGAATTAGCGATTTCGCTCCAATTCACATTCCAAGTAATATTCGGCATGCTAATTACGTTGCCGGTTGCCAAATTGCATTATTTCTTATAGTTTCCGAGATATGGGCAATCGAAATTTTACACCTTAGAATCTGTTTCTAACTGGAGTCAAAATTGTAAAATGGTCTTACGAATTAGCGATTTCGTTCCAATTCACATTCCAAGTAATATTCGGCATGCTAATTACGTTGCCGATTGCCAAATTGCATTATCTCTTCTAGTTTCCGAGTTATGGACTATCGACATCTGACAATATTGGCTCTACTTCTAACTTGCGCCAGAATTGTAAAATGGTCTTATGAAATAGCGATTTCGATCCAATTCACATTCCAAGTAATATTCGGCATGCTAATTACATTGCCGATTGCCAAATTGCATTTTCTCTTATAGTTTCCGAGATATGGACTATCGACGTCTGACAATATTGGCTCTGCTTCTAATTTGGGCCAGAATAGTAAAATGGTCTTATGAATTAGCGATTTGGTTCCAATTCACATTCCAAGTAATATTCGGCATACTAATTACGTTGCCGATTGCCAAATTGCATTATCTCTTATAGTTTCCGAGATATGGACTATCGACATCATACAATATTGGCTCTGCTTCTAACTTGGCCCAGAATTGTAAAATGGTCCTATGAATTAGCGATTTCGCTCCAATTCACATTCCAAGTAATATTCGGCATGCTAATTACGTTGCCGATTGCGAAATTGTATTTTCTATTATAGTTTCCGAGATATGGACTATCGATATCTGACAATATTGGCTCTGCTTCTAACTTGGGCCAGAATTGTAAAATGGTCTTATGAATTAGCGATTTCGTTCCAATTCACATTCCAAGTAATATTCGTCATGCTAATTACGTTGTCGATTGCCAAATTGCATTATCTCTTATAGTTTCCGAGATATGGACTATCGACATCTGACAATATTGGCTCTGCTTCTAACTTGCGCCAGAATTGTAAAATGGTCTTATGAATTAGCGATTTCGCTCCAATTCACATTCCAAGTAATATTCAGCATGCTAATTACGCTGCCGATTGCCAAATTGCATTATCTCTTATAGTTTCCGAGATATGGACATTCGAAATTGTACACCTTAGAGTCTGTTTCTAGCTGGGGTCAAAATTGTAAAATGGTCTTACGAATTAGCGGTTTCGTTCAAATTCACATTCCAAGTAATATTCGGCATGCTAATTACGTTGCCGATTGCCAAATTGCATTATCTCTTATAGTTTCCGAGATATGGACTATCGACATCTGACAATATTGGCTCTGCTTCTAACTTGCGCCAGAATTGTAAAATGGTCTTATGAATTAGCGATTTCGCTCCAATTCACATTCCAAGTAATATTCGGCATGCTAATTACGTTGCCGATTGCCAAATTGCATTATCTCTTATAGTTTCCGAGATATGGACTATCGACATCTGACAATATTGGCTCTGCTTTTAACTTGGGCCAGAATTGTAAAATGGTCTTATGAATTAGCGATTTCGTTTCAATTCACATTCCAACTAATATTCGGCATGCTAATTACTTTGCCGATTGCCAAATTGCATTATCTCTTATAGTTTCCGAGATATGGACTATCGACATCTGACAATATTGGCTCTGCTTCTAATTTGGGCCAGAATAGTAAAATGGTCTTATGAATTAGCGATTTCGTTCCAATTCACATTCCAGGTAATATTCGGCATGCTAATTACGTTGCCGATTGCCAAGTTGCATTATCTCTTATAGTTTCCGAGATATGGACAATCGAAATTTTACACCTTAGAGTCTGTTTCTAACTGGGGTCAAAATTGTAAAATGGTCTTACGAATTAGCGATTTCGTTCCAATTCACATTCCAAGTAATATTCGGCATGCTAATTACGTTGCCGATTGCCATATTGCATTATCTCTTATAGTTTCCGAGATATGGACTATCGACATCTGACAATATTGGCTCTGCTTCTAACTTGGGCCAGAATTGTAAAATGGTCTTACGAATTAGCGATTTCGTCCCAATTCACATTCCAAGTAATATTCGGTATGCTAATTACGTTGCCGATTGCCAAATTGCATTATCTCTTATAGTTTCCGAGATATGGACAATCGAAATTTTACACCTTAGAGTCTGTTTCTAACTGGGGTCAAAATTGTAAAATGGTCTTACGAATTAGCGATTTCGTTCCAATTCACATTCCAAGTAATATTCGGCATGCTAATTACGTTGCCGATTGCCAAATTGCATTATCTCTTATAGTTTCCGAGATATGGACAATCGAAATTTTACACCTTAGAGTCTGTTTCTAACTGGGGTCAAAATTGTAAAATGGTCTTACGAATTAGCGATTTCGTTCCAATTCACATTCCAAGTAATATTCGGCATGCTAATTACGTTGCCGATTGCCAAATTGCATTATCTCTTATAGTTTCCAGGTATGGACTATCGACATATGACAATATTGGCTCTGCTTCTAACTTGCGCCAGAATTGTAAAATGGTCTTATGAATTAGCGATTTCGCTCCAATTCACATTCCAAGTAATATTCGGCATGCTAATTACGTTGCCGATTGCCAAATTGCATTATCCCTTATAGTTTCCGAGATATGGACTATCGACATCTGACAATATTGGCTCTGCTTCTAACTTGGGCCAGAATTGTAAAATGGTCTTATGAATTAGCGATTTCGTTCCAATTCACATTCCAAGTAATATTCGGCATGCTAATTACGTTGCCGATTGCCAAATTGCATTATCTCTTATAGTTTCCGAGATATGGACAATCGAAATTTTACACCTTAGAGTCTGTTGCTAACTGGGGTCAAAATTGTAAAATGGTCTTACGAATTAGCGATTTCGTTCCAATTCACATTCCGAGTAATATTCGGCATGCTAATTACGTTGCCGATTGCCAAATTGCATTATCTCTTATAGTTTCCGAGATATGGACTATCGACATCTGAAAATATTGGCTCTGCTTCTAACTTGGGCCAGAATTGTAAAATGGTCTTATGAATTAGCGATTTCGCTCCAATTCACATTCCAAGTAATATTCGGCATGCTAATTACGCTGCCGATTGCCAAATTGCATTATCTCTTATAGTTTCCGAGATATGGACTATCGACATCTAACAATATTGGCTCTGCTTCTAACTTGGGCCATAATTGTAAAATGGTCTTACGAATTAGCGATTTCGTTCCAATTCACATTCCAAGTAATATTCAGCATGCTAATTACGTTGCCGATTGCCAAATTGCATTATCTCTTCTAGTTTCCGAGTTATGGACTATCGACATCTGACAATATTGGCTCTACTTCTAACTTGCGCCAGAATTGTAAAATGGTCTTATGAAATAGCGATTTCGATCCAATTCACATTCCAAGTAATATTCGGCATGCTAATTACATTGCCGATTGCCAAATTGCATTATCTCTTCTAGTTTCCGAGTTATGGACTATCGACATCTGACAATATTGGCTCTACTTCTAACTTGCGCCAGAATTGTAAAATGGTCTTATGAAATAGCGATTTCGATCCAATTCACATTCCAAGTAATATTCGGCATGCTAATTACATTGCCGATTGCCAAATTGCATTATCTCTTATGGTTTCCGAGATATGGACTATCGACATCTGACAATATTGGCTCTGCTTCTAACTTGCGCCAGAATTGTAAAATGGTCTTATGAATTAGCGATTTCGCTCCAATTCACATTCCAAGTAATATTCGGCATGCTAATTACGTTGCCGATTGCCAAATTGCATTATCTCTTATAGTTTCCGAGATATGGACTATCGACATATGACAATATTGGCTCTGCTTCTAACTTGCGCCAGAATTGTAAAATGGTCTTATGAATTAGCGATTTCGCTCCAATTCACATTCCAAGTAATATTCGGCATGCTAATTACGTTGCCGGTTGCCAAATTGCATTATTTCTTATAGTTTCCGAGATATGGGCAATCGAAATTTTACACCTTAGAGTCTGTTTCTAACTGGAGTCAAAATTGTAAAATGGTCTTAAGAATTAGCGATTTCGTTCCAATTCACATTATAAGTAATATTCGGCATGCTAATTACGTTGCCGATTGCCAAATTGTATTTTCTATTATAGTTTCCGAGATATGGACTATCGACATCTGACAATATTGGCTCTGCTTCTAATTTGGGCCAGAATAGTAAAATGGTCTTATGAATTAGCGATTTGCTTCCAATTCACATTCCAAGTAATATTCGGCATGCTAATTACGTTGCCGATTGCCAAATTGCATTATCTCTTATAGTTTCCGAGATATGGACTATCGACATCATACAATATTGGCTCTGCTTCTAACTTGGCCCAGAATTGCAAAATGGTCCTATGAATTAGCGATTTCGCTCCAATTCACATTCCAAGTAATATTCGGCATGCTAATTACGTTGCCGATTGCCAAATTGTATTTTCTATTATAATTTCCGAGATATGGACATTCGAAATTTTACACCTTAGAGTCTGTTTCTAGCTGGGGTCAAAATTGTAAAATGGTCTTACGAATTAGCGGTTTCGTTCAAATTCACATTCCAAGTAATATTCGGCATGCAAATTACGTTGCCGATTGCCAAATTGCATTATCTCTTATAGTTTCCGACATATGGACTATCGACATCTAACAATATTGGCTCTGCTTCTAACTTGGGCCATAATTGTAAAATGGTCTTACGAATTAGCGATTTCGTTCCAATTCACATTTCAAGTAATATTCGGCATGCTAATTACGCTGCCGATTGCCAAATTGCATTATCTCTTATAATTTCCGAGATATGGACTATCGACATCTAACAATATTGGCTCTGCTTCTAACTTGGCACATAATTGTAAAATGGTCTTACGAATTAGCGATTTCGTTCCAATTCACATTCCAAGTAATATTCAGCATGCTAATTACGTTGCCGATTGCCAAATTGCATTATCTCTTCTAGTTTCCGAGTTATGGACTATCGACATCTGACAATATTGGCTCTACTTCTAACTTGCGCCAGAATTGTAAAATGGTCTTATGAAATAGCGATTTCAATCCAATTCACATTCCAAGTAATATTCGGCATGCTAATTACATTGCCGATAGCCAAATTGCATTATCTCTTATAGTTTCCGAGATATGGACTATCGATGTCTGACAATATTGGCTCTGCTTCTAATTTGGGCCAGAATAGTAAAATGGTCTTATGAATTAGCGATTTGGTTCCAATTCACATTCCAAGTAATATTCGGCATGCTAATTACGTTGCCGATTGCCAAATTGCATTATCTCTTATAGTTTCCGAGATATGGACTATCGACATCATACAATATTGGCTCTGCTTCTAACTTGGCCCAGAATTGTAAAATGGTCCTATGAATTAGCGATTTCGCTCCAATTCACATTCCAAGTAATATTCGGCATGCTAATTACGTTGCCGATTGCCAAATTGTATTTTCTATTATAGTTTCCGAGATATGGACTATCGACATCATACAATATTGGCTCTGCTTCTAACTTGGCCCAGAATTGTAAAATGGTCTTACGAATTAGCGATTTCGTTCCAATTCACATTCCAAGTAATATTCAGCATGCTAATTACGTTGCCGATTGCCAAATTGCATTATCTCTTCTAGTTTCCGAGTTATGGACTATCGACATCTGACAATATTGGCTCTACTTCTAACTTGCGCCAGAATTGTAAAATGGTCTTATGAAATAGCGATTTCAATCCAATTCACATTCCAAGTAATATTCGGCATGCTAATTACATTGCCGATAGCCAAATTGCATTATCTCTTATAGTTTCCGAGATATGGACTATCGATGTCTGACAATATTGGCTCTGCTTCTAATTTGGGCCAGAATAGTAAAATGGTCTTATGAATTAGCGATTTGGTTCCAATTCACATTCCAAGTAATATTCGGCATGCTAATTACGTTGCCGATTGCCAAATTGCATTATCTCTTATAGTTTCCGAGATATGGACTATCGACATCATACAATATTGGCTCTGCTTCTAACTTGGCCCAGAATTGTAAAATGGTCCTATGAATTAGCGATTTCGCTCCAATTCACATTCCAAGTAATATTCGGCATGCTAATTACGTTGCCGATTGCCAAATTGTATTTTCTATTATAGTTTCCGAGATATGGACTATCGACATCATACAATATTGGCTCTGCTTCTAACTTGGCCCAGAATTGTAAAATGGTCCTATGAATTAGCGATTTCGCTCCAATTCACATTCCAAGTAATATTCGTCATGCTAATTACGTTGTCGATTGCCAAATTGCATTATCTCTTATAGTTTCCGAGATATGGACTATCGACATCTGACAATATTGGCTCTGCTTCTAACTTGCGCCAGAATTGTAAAATGGTCTTATGAATTAGCGATTTCGCTCCAATTCACATTCCAACTAATATTCAGCATGCTAATTACGCTGCTTATTGCCAAATTGCATTATCTCTTATAGGTTCCGAGATATGGACATTCGAAATTTTACACCTTAGAGTCTGTTTCTAGCTGGGGTCAAAATTGTAAAATGGTCTTACGAATTAGCGGTTTCGTTCAAATTCACATTCCAAGTAATATTCGGCATGCTAATTACGTTGCCGATTGCCAAATTGCATTATCTCTTATAGTTTCCGAGATATGGACTATCGACATCTGACAATATTGGCTCTGCTTCTAATTTGCGCCAGAATTGTAAAATGGTCTTATGAATTAGCGATTTCGCTCCAATTCACATTCCAACTAATATTCGGCATGCTAATTACGTTGCCGATTGCCAAATTGCATTATCTCTTATAGTTTCCGAGATATGGACTATCGACATCTGACAATATTGGCTCTGCTTCTAATTTGGGCCAGAATAGTAAAATGGTTTTATGAATTAGCGATTTCGTTCCAATTCACATTCCAGGTAATATTCGGCATGCTAATTACGTTGCCGATTGCCAAATTGCATTATCTCTTATAGTTTCCGAGATATGGACAATCGAAATTTTACACCTTAGAGTCTGTTTCTAACTGGGGTCAAAATTGTAAAATGGTCTTACGAATTAGCGATTTCGTTCCAATTCACATTCCAAGTAATATTCGGCATGCTAATTACGTTGCCGATTGCCATATTGCATTATCTCTTATAGTTTCCGAGATATGGACTATCGACATCTGACAATATTGGCTCTGCTTCTAACTTGGGCCAGAATTGTAAAATGGTCTTACGAATTAGCGATTTTGTCCCAATTCACATTCCAAGTAATATTCGGTATGCTAATTACGTTGCCGATTGCCAAATTGCATTATCTCTTATAGTTTCCGAGATATGGACAATCGAAATTTTACACCTTAGAGTCTGTTTCTAACTGGGGTCAAAAGTGTAAAATGGTCTTACGAATTAGCGATTTCGTTCCAATTCACATTCCAAGTAATATTCGGCATGCTAATTACGTTGCCGATTGCCAAATTGCATTATCTCTTATAGTTTCCGAGATATGGACAATCGAAATTTTACACCTTAGAGTCTGTTTCTAACTGGGGTCAAAATTGTAAAATGGTCTTACGAATTAGCGATTTCGTTCCAATTCACATTCCAAGTAATATTCGGCATGCTAATTACATTGCCGATTGCCAAATTGCATTATCTCTTATAGTTTCCAGGTATGGACTATCGACATATGACAATATTGGCTCTGCTTCTAACTTGCGCCAGAATTGTAAAATGGTCTTATGAATTAGCGATTTCGCTCCAATTCACATTCCAAGTAATATTCGGCATGCTAATTACGTTGCCGATTGCCAAATTGCATTATCCCTTATAGTTTCCGAGATATGGACTATCGACATCTGACAATATTGGCTCTGCTTCTAACTTGGGCCAGAATTGTAAAATGGTCTTATGAATTAGCGATTTCGTTCCAATTCACATTCCAAGTAATATTCGGCATGCTAATTACGTTGCCGATTGCCAAATTGCATTATCTCTTATAGTTTCCGAGATATGGACAATCGAAATTTTACACCTTAGAGTCTGTTTCTAACTGGGGTCAAAATTGTAAAATGGTCTTACGAATTAGCGATTTCGTTCCAATTCACATTCCGAGTAATATTCGGCATGCTAATTACGTTGCCGATTGCCAAATTGCATTATCTCTTATAGTTTCCGAGATATGGACTATCGACATCTGAAAATATTGGCTCTGCTTCTAACTTGGGCCAGAATTGTAAAATGGTCTTATGAATTAGCGATTTCGCTCCAATTCACATTCTAAGTAATATTCGGCATGCTAATTACGTTGCCGATTGCCAAATTGCATTATCTCTTATAGTTTCCGAGATATGGACTATCGACATCTGAAAATATTGGGTCTGCTTCTAACTTGGGCCAGAATTGTAAAATGGTCTTGTGAATTAGCGATTTCGCACCAATTCTCATTCCAAGTAATATTCGGCATGCTAATTAGGTTGCCGATTGCCAAATTGCATTATCTCTTATAGTTTCTGAGATATGGACAATCGAAATTTTACACCTTACAGTCTGTTTCTAACTGGGGTCAAAATTGTAAAATGGTCTTACGAATTAGCGATTTCGTTCCAATTCACATTCCAAGTAATATTCGGCATGCTAATTACGTTGCCGATTGCCAAATTGCATTATCTCTTATAGTTTCCGAGATATGGACTATCGACATCTGACAATATTGGCTCTGCTTCTAACTTGGGCCAGAATTGTAAAATGGTCTTATGAATTAGCGATTTCGTTCCAATTCACATTCCAAGTAATATTCGGCATGCTAATTACGTTGCCGATTGCCAAATTGCATTATCTCTTATAGTTTCCGAGATATGGACAATCGAAATTTTACACCTTAGAGTCTGTTTCTAACTTGGGTCAAAATTGTAAAATGGTCTTACGAATTAGCGATTTCGTTCCAATTCACATTCCAAGTAATATTCGGCATGCTAATTACGCTGCCGATTGCCAAATTGCATTATCTCTTATAGTTTCCGAGATATGGACTATCGACATCTAACAATATTGGCTCTGCTTCTAACTTGGGCCATAATTGTAAAATGGTCTTACGAATTAGCGATTTCGTTCCAATTCACATTCCAAGTAATATTCAGCATGCTAATTACGTTGCCGATTGCCAAACTGCATTATCTCTTCTAGTTTCCGAGTTATGGACTATCGACATCTGACAATATTGGCTCTACTTCTAACTTGCGCCAGAATTGTAAAATGGTCTTATGAAATAGCGATTTCGTTCCAATTCACATTCCAAGTAATATTCGGCATGCTAATTACGTTGCCGATTGCCAAATTGCATTATCTCTTATAGTTTCCGAGATATGGACTATCGACATATGACAATATTGGCTCTGCTTCTAACTTGCGCCAGAATTGTAAAATGGTCTTATGAATTAGCGATTTCGCTCCAATTCACATTCCAAGTAATATTCGGCATGCTAATTACGTTGCCGGTTGCCAAATTGCATTATTTCTTATAGTTTCCGAGATATGGGCAATCGAAATTTTACACCTTAGAATCTGTTTCTAACTGGGGTCAAAATTGTAAAATGGTCTTACGAATTAGCGATTTCGTTCCAATTCACATTCCAAGTAATATTCGGCATGCTAATTACGTTGCCGATTGCCAAATTGCATTATCTCTTATAGTTTCCGAGATATGGACTATCGACATATGACAATATTGGCTCTGCTTCTAACTTGCGCCAGAATTGTAAAATGGTCTTATGAATTAGCGATTTCGCTCCAATTCACATTCCAAGTAATATTCGGCATGCTAATGACGTTGCCGATTGCCAAATTGCATTATCTCTTATAGTTTCCGAGATATGGACTATCGACATCTAACAATATTGGCTCTGCTTCTAACTTGGGCCAGAATTGTAAAATGGTCTTATGAATTAGCGATTTCGCTCCAATTCACATTCCAAGTAATATTCGGCATGCTAATTACGTTGCCGGTTGCCAAATTGCATTATTTCTTATAGTTTCCGAGATATCGGCAATCGAAATTTTACACCTTAGAATCTGTTTCTAACTGGGGTCAAAATTGTAAAATGGTCTTATGAATTAGCGATTTCGCTCCAATTCACATTCCAAGTAATATTTGGCATGCTAATTACGTTGCCGATTGCCAAATTGCAATATCTCTTATAGTTTCCGAGATATGAACTATCGACATCTGACAATATTGGCTCTGCTTCTAACTTGCGCCAGAATTGTAAAATGGTCTTATGAATTAGCGATTTCGCTCCAATTCACATTCCAAGTAATATTCGGCATGCTAATTACGTTGCCGATTGCCAAATTGCATTATCTCTTATAGTTTCCGAGATATGGACTATCGACATCTGACAATATTGGCTCTGCTTCTAACTTGGGCCAGAATTGTAAAATGGTCTTATGAATTAGCGATTTCGTTCCAATTCACATTCCAAGTAATATTCGGCATGCTAATTACGTTGCCGATTGCCAAATTGCATTATCTCTTATAGTTTTCGAGATATGGACAATCGAAATTTTACACCTTAGAGTCTGTTTCTAACTGGAGTCAAAATTGTAAAATGGTCTTAAGAATTAGCGATTTCGTTCCAATTCACATTATAAGTAATATTCGGCATGCTAATTACGCTGCCGATTGCCAAATTGCATTATCTCTTATAGTTTCCGAGATATGGACTATCGACATCTAACAATATTGGCTCTGCTTCTAACTTGCGCCAGAATTGTAAAATGGTCTTATGAATTAGCGATTTCGCTCCAATTCACATTCCAAGTAATATTCGGCATGCTAATTACGTTGCCGATTGCCAAATTGCATTATCTCTTATAGTTTCCGAGATATGGGCAATCGAAATTTTACACCTTAGAGTCTGTTTCTAACTGGGGTCAAAATTGTAAAATGGTCTTATGAATTAGCGATTTCGCTCCAATTCACATTCCAAGTAATATTTGGCATGCTAATTACGTTGCCGATTGCTAAATTGCATTATCTCTTATAGTTTCCGAGATATGAACTATCGACATCTGACAATATTGGCTCTGCTTCTAACTTGCGCCAGAATTGTAAAATGGTCTTATGAATTAGCGATTTCGCTCCAATTCACATTCCAAGTAATATTCGGCATGCTAATTACGTTGCCGATTGCCAAATTGCATTATCTCTTATAGTTTCCGAGATATGGGCAATCGAAATTTTACACCTTAGAGTCTGTTTCTAACTGGGGTCAAAATTGTAAAATGATCTTATGAATTAGCGATTTCGCTCCAATTCACATTCCAAGTAATATTTGGCATGCTAATTACGTTGCCGATTGCCAAATTGCATTATCTCTTATAGTTTCCGAGATATGAACTATCGACATCTGACAATATTGGCTCTGCTTCTAACTTGCGCCAGAATTGTAAAATGGCCTTATGAATTAGCGATTTCGATCCAATTCACATTCCAAGTAATATTCGGCCTGCTAATTACGTTGCCGATTGCCAAATTGCATTATCTCTTATAGTTTTCGAGATATGGACAATCGAAATTTTACACCTTAGAGTCTGTTTCTAACTGGAGTCAAAATTGTAAAATGGTCTTAAGAATTAGCGATTTCGTTCCAATTCACATTATAAGTAATATTCGGCATGCTAATTACGCTGCCGATTGCCAAATTGCATTATCTCTTATAGTTTCCGAGATATGGGCAATCGAAATTTTACACCTTAGAGTCTGTTTCTAACTGGGGCCAAAATTGTAAAATGGTCTTATGAATTAGCGATTTCGCTCCAATTCACATTCCAAGTAATATTTGGCATGCTAATTACGTTGCCGATTGCCAAATTGCATTATCTCTTATAGTTTCCGAGATATGAACTATCGACATCTGACAATATTGGCTCTGCTTCTAACTTGCGCCAGAATTGTAAAATGGCCTTATGAATTAGCGATTTCGATCCAATTCACATTCCAAGTAATATTCGGCCTGCTAATTACGTTGCCGATTGCCAAATTGCATTATCTCTTATAGTTTTCGAGATATGGACAATCGAAATTTTACACCTTAGAGTCTGTTTCTAACTGGAGTCAAAATTGTAAAATGGTCTTAAGAATTAGCGATTTCGTTCCAATTCACATTATAAGTAATATTCGGCATGCTAATTACGCTGCCGATTGCCAAATTGCATTATCTCTTATAGTTTCCGAGATATGGGCAATCGAAATTTTACACCTTAGAGTCTGTTTCTAACTGGGGCCAAAATTGTAAAATGGTCTTATGAATTAGCGATTTCGCTCCAATTCACATTCCAAGTAATATTCGGCATGCTAATTACGTTGCCGATTGCCAAATTGCATACGGAAACTATAAGAGATAATGCAATTTGGCAATCGGCAACGTAATTAGCATGCCGAATATTACTTGGAATGTGAATTGGAGCGAAATCGCTAATTCATAAGACCATTTTACAATTCTGGCGCAAGTTAGAAGCAGAGCCAATATTGTCAGATGTCGATAGTTCATATCTCGGAAACTATAAGAGATAATGCAATTTATTAATCGGCAACGTAATTAGCATGCCAAATATTACTTGGAATGTGAATTGGAGCGAAATCGCTAATTCATAAGACCATTTTACAATTTTGACCCCAGTTAGAAACAGACTCTAAGGTGTAAAATTTCGATTGCCCATATCTCGGAAACTATAAGAGATAATGCAATTTGGCAATCGGCAACGTAATTAGCATGCCGAATATTACTTGGAATGTGAATTGGAGCGAAATCGCTAATTCATAAGACCATTTTACAATTCTGGCGCAAGTTAGAAGCAGAGCCAATATTGTTAGATGTCGATAGTCCATATCTCGGAAACTATAAGAGATAATGCAATTTGGCAATCGGCAGCGTAATTAGCATGCCGAATATTACTTATAATGTGAATTGGAACGAAATCGCTAATTCTTAAGACCATTTTACAATTTTGACTCCAGTTAGAAACAGACTCTAAGGTGTAAAATTTCGATTGTCCATATCTCGAAAACTATAAGAGATAATGCAATTTGGCAATCGGCAACGTAATTAGCATGCCGAATATTACTTGGAATGTAAATTGGAACGAAATCGCTAATTCATAAGACCATTTTACAATTCTGGCCCAAGTTAGAAGCAGAGCCAATATTGTCAGATGTCGATAGTCCATATCTCGGAAACTATAAGAGATAATGCAATTTGGCAATCCGCAACGTAATTAGCATGCCGAATATTACTTAGAATGTGAATTGGAGCGAAATCGCTAATTCATAAGACCATTTTACAATTCTGGCCCAAGTTAGAAGCAGAGCCAATATTTTCAAATGTCGATAGTCCATATCTCGGAAACTATAAGAGATAATGCAATTTGGCAATCGGCAACGTAATTAGCATGCCGAATATTACTTGGAATGTGAATTGGAGCGAAATCGCTTATTCATAAGACCATTTTACAATTCTGGCGCAAGTTAGAAGCAGAGCCAATATTGTCATATGTCGATAGTCCATATCTCGGAAACTATAAGAGATAATGCAATTTGGCAATCGGCAACGTAATTAGCATGCCGAATATTACTTGGAATGTGAATTGGAACGAAATCGCTAATTCGTAAGACCATTTTACAATTTTGACCCCAGTTAGAAACAGACTCTAAGGTGTAAAATTTCGATTGTCCATATCTCGGAAACTATAAGAGATAATGCAATTTGGCAATCGGCAACGTAATTAGCATGCCGAATATTACTTGGAATGTGAATTGGAACGAAATCGCTAATTCAAAACACCATTTTACTATTCTGGCCCAAATTAGAAGCAGAGCCAATATTGTCAGATGTCGATAGTCCATATCTCGGAAACTATAAGAGATAATGCAATTTGACAATCGGCAACGTAATTAGCATGCCGAATATTAGTTGGAATGTGAATTGAAACGAAATCGCTAATTCATAAGACCATTTTACAATTCTGGCCCAAGTTAAAAGCAGAGCCAATATTGTCAGATGTCGATAGTCCATATCTCGGAAACTATAAGAGATAATGCAATTTGGCAATCGGCAACGTAATTAGCATGCCAAATATTACTTGGAATGTGAATTGGGACGAAATCGCTAATTCGTAAGACCATTTTACAATTCTGGCCCAAGTTAGAAGCAGAGCCAATATTGTCAGATGTCGATAGTCCATATCTCGGAAACTATAAGAGATAATGCAATTTGGCAATCGGCAACGTAATTAGCATGCCGAATATTACTTGGAATGTGAATTGGAACGAAATCGCTAATTCGTAAGACCATTTTACAATTTTGACCCCAGT
This sequence comes from Rhynchophorus ferrugineus, assembly GCF_030347505.1. Taxonomy (NCBI): domain Eukaryota; kingdom Metazoa; phylum Arthropoda; class Insecta; order Coleoptera; family Curculionidae; genus Rhynchophorus; species Rhynchophorus ferrugineus. The sequence continues at coordinate 1,421,299 of NW_027472597.1, forward strand.
TAGAAACAGACTCTAAGGTGTAAAATTTCGATTGCCCATATCTCGGAAACTATAAGAGATAATGCAATTTGGCAATCGGCAACGTAATTAGCATGCCGAATATTACTTGGAATGTGAATTGGAACGAAATCGCTAATTCATAAGACCATTTTACAATTCTGGCCCAAGTTAGAAGCAGAGCCAATATTGTCAGATGTCGATAGTCCATATCTCGGAAACTATAAGAGATAATGCAATTTGGCAATCGGCAACGTAATTAGCATGCCAAATATTACTTGGAATGTGAATTGGAGCGAAATCGCTAATTCATAAGACCATTTTACAATTTTGACCCCAGTTAGAAACAGACTCTAAGGTGTAAAATTTCGAATGCCCATATCTCGGAAACTATAAGAGATAATGCAATTTGGCAATCGGCAACGTAATTAGCATGCCGAATATTACCTGGAATGTGAATTGGAACGAAATCGCTAATTCATAAGACCATTTTACTATTCTGGCCCAAATTAGAAGCAGAGCCAATATTGTCAGATGTCGATAGTCCATATCTCGGAAACTATAAGAGATAATGCAATTTGGCAATCGGCAACGTAATTAGCATGCCGAATGAATATTACTTGGAATGTGAATTGGGACGAAATTTTACACCTTAGAGTCTGTTTCTAACTGGGGTCAAAATTGTAAAATGGTCTTACGAATTAGCGATTTCGTTCCAATTCACATTCCAAGTAATATTCGGCATGCTAATTACGTTGCCGATTGCCAAATTGCATTATCTATTATAGTTTCCGAGATATTGACTATCGACATCTGACAATATTGGCTCTGCTTCTAACTTGGGCCAGAATTGTAAAATGGTCTTATGAATTAGCGATTTCGTCCCAATTCACATTCCAAGTAATATTCATTCGGCATGCTAATTACGTTGCCGATTGCCAAATTGCATTATCTCTTATAGTTTCCGAGATATGGACTATCGACATCTGACAATATTGGCTCTGCTTCTAATTTGGGCCAGAATAGTAAAATGGTCTTATGAATTAGCGATTTCGTTCCAATTCACATTCCAGGTAATATTCGGCATGCTAATTACGTTGCCGATTGCCAAATTGCATTATCTCTTATAGTTTCCGAGATATGGGCATTCGAAATTTTACACCTTAGAGTCTGTTTCTAACTGGGGTCAAAATTGTAAAATGGTCTTATGAATTAGCGATTTCGCTCCAATTCACATTCCAAGTAATATTTGGCATGCTAATTACGTTGCCGATTGCCAAATTGCATTATCTCTTATAGTTTCCGAGATATGGACTATCGACATCTGACAATATTGGCTCTGCTTCTAACTTGGGCCAGAATTGTAAAATGGTCTTATGAATTAGCGATTTCGTTCCAATTCACATTCCAAGTAATATTCGGCATGCTAATTACGTTGCCGATTGCCAAATTGCATTATCTCTTATAGTTTCCGAGATATGGGCAATCGAAATTTTACACCTTAGAGTCTGTTTCTAACTGGGGTCAAAATTGTAAAATGGTCTTACGAATTAGCGATTTCGTTCCAATTCACATTCCAAGTAATATTCGGCATGCTAATTACGTTGCCGATTGCCAAATTGCATTATCTCTTATAGTTTCCGAGATATGGACTATCGACATCTGACAATATTGGCTCTGCTTCTAACTTGGGCCAGAATTGTAAAATGGTCTTACGAATTAGCGATTTCGTCCCAATTCACATTCCAAGTAATATTTGGCATGCTAATTACGTTGCCGATTGCCAAATTGCATTATCTCTTATAGTTTCCGAGATATGGACTATCGACATCTGACAATATTGGCTCTGCTTTTAACTTGGGCCAGAATTGTAAAATGGTCTTATGAATTAGCGATTTCGTTTCAATTCACATTCCAACTAATATTCGGCATGCTAATTACGTTGCCGATTGTCAAATTGCATTATCTCTTATAGTTTCCGAGATATGGACTATCGACATCTGACAATATTGGCTCTGCTTCTAATTTGGGCCAGAATAGTAAAATGGTGTTTTGAATTAGCGATTTCGTTCCAATTCACATTCCAAGTAATATTCGGCATGCTAATTACGTTGCCGATTGCCAAATTGCATTATCTCTTATAGTTTCCGAGATATGGACAATCGAAATTTTACACCTTAGAGTCTGTTTCTAACTGGGGTCAAAATTGTAAAATGGTCTTACGAATTAGCGATTTCGTTCCAATTCACATTCCAAGTAATATTCGGCATGCTAATTACGTTGCCGATTGCCAAATTGCATTATCTCTTATAGTTTCCGAGATATGGACTATCGACATATGACAATATTGGCTCTGCTTCTAACTTGCGCCAGAATTGTAAAATGGTCTTATGAATAAGCGATTTCGCTCCAATTCACATTCCAAGTAATATTCGGCATGCTAATTACGTTGCCGATTGCCAAATTGCATTATCTCTTATAGTTTCCGAGATATGGACTATCGACATTTGAAAATATTGGCTCTGCTTCTAACTTGGGCCAGAATTGTAAAATGGTCTTATGAATTAGCGATTTCGCTCCAATTCACATTCTAAGTAATATTCGGCATGCTAATTACGTTGCCGATTGCCAAATTGCATTATCTCTTATAGTTTTCGAGATATGGACTATCGACATCTGAAAATATTGGGTCTGCTTCTAACTTGGGCCAGAATTGTAAAATGGTCTTGTGAATTAGCGATTTCGCTCCAATTCACATTCCAAGTAATATTCGGCATGCTAATTACGTTGCCGATTGCCAAATTGCATTATCTCTTATAGTTTCTGAGATATGGACAATCGAAATTTTACACCTTAGAGTCTGTTTCTAACTGGGGTCAAAATTGTAAAATGGTCTTACGAATTAGCGATTTCGTTCCAATTCACATTTCAAGTAATATTCGGCATGCTAATTACGTTGCCGATTGCCAAATTGCATTATCTCTTATAGTTTCCGAGATATGGACTATCGACATCTGACAATATTGGCTCTGCTTCTAACTTGGGCCAGAATTGTAAAATGGTCTTATGAATTAGCGATTTCGTTCCAATTCACATTCCAAGTAATATTCGGCATGCTAATTACGTTGCCGATTGCCAAATTGCATTATCTCTTATAGTTTCCGAGATATGGACAATCGAAATTTTACACCTTAGAGTCTGTTTTTAACTTGGGTCAAAATTGTAAAATGGTCTTACGAATTAGCGATTTCGTTCCAATTCACATTCCAAGTAATATTCGGCATGCTAATTACGCTGCCGATTGCCAAATTGCATTATCTCTTATAGTTTCCGAGATATGTACTATCGACATCTAACAATATTGGCTCTGCTTATTACTTGGGCCATAATTGTAAAATGGTCTTACGAATTAGCGATTTCGTTCCAATTCACATTCCAAGTAATATTCAGCATGCTAATTACGTTGCCGATTACCAAATTGCATTATCTCTTCTAGTTTCCGAGTTATGGACTATCGACATCTGACAATATTGGCTCTACTTCTAACTTGCGCCAGAATTGTAATGGTCTTATGAAATAGCGATTTCGCTCCAATTCACATTCCAAGTTATATTCGGCATGCTAATTACAGTGCCGATTGCCAAATTGCATTATCTCTTATAGTTTCCGAGATATGGACTATCGACATCTGACAATATTGGCTCTACTTCTAACTTGCGCCAGAATTGTAAAATGGTCTTATGAAATAGCGATTTCGCTCCAATTCACATTCCAAGTAATATTCAGCATGCTAATTACGTTGCCGATTGCCAAATTGCATTATCTCTTCTAGTTTCCGAGTTATGGACTATCGACATCTGACAATATTGGCTCTACTTCTAACTTGCGCCAGAATTGTAAAATGGTCTTATGAAATACCGATTTCGTTCCAATTCACATTCCAGGTAATATTCGGCATGCTAATTACGTTGCCGATTGCCAAATTGCATTATCTCTTATAGTTTCCGAGATATGGACAATCGAAATTTTACACCTTAGAGTCTGTTTCTAACTGGGGTCAAAATTGTAAAATGGTCTTACGAATTAGCGATTTCGTTCCAATTCACATTCCAAGTAATATTCGGCATGCTAATTACGTTGCCGATTGCCAAATTGCATTATCTCTTATAGTTTCCGAGATATGGACAATCGAAATTTTACACCTTAGAGTCTGTTTCTAACTGGGGTCAAAATTGTAAAATGGTCTTACGAATTAGCGATTTCGTTCCAATTCACATTCCAAGTAATATTCGGCATGCTAATTACGTTGCCGATTGCCAAATTGCATTATCTCTTATAGTTTCCGAGATATGGACTATCGACATATGACAATATTGGCTCTGCTTCTAACTTGCGCCAGAATTGTAAAATGGTCTTATGAATAAGCGATTTCGCTCCAATTCACATTCTAAGTAATATTCGGCAAGCTAATTACGTTGCCGATTGCCAAATTGCATTATCTCTTATAGTTTCCGAGATATGGACTATCGACATTTGAAAATATTGGCTCTGCTTCTAACTTGGGCCAGAATTGTAAAATGGTCTTATGAATTAGCGATTTCGCTCCAATTCACATTCTAAGTAATATTCGGCATGCTAATTACGTTGCCGATTGCCAAATTGCATTATCTCTTATAGTTTTCGAGATATGGACTATCGACATCTGAAAATATTGGGTCTGCTTCTAACTTGGGCCAGAATTGTAAAATGGTCTTGTGAATTAGCGATTTCGCTCCAATTCACATTCCAAGTAATATTCGGCATGCTAATTACGTTGCCGATTGCCAAATTGCATTATCTCTTATAGTTTCCGAGATATGGACAATCGAAATTTTACACCTTAGAGTCTGTTTCTAACTGGGGTCAAAATTGTAAAATGGTCTTACGAATTAGCGATTTCGTTCCAATTCACATTTCAAGTAATATTCGGCATGCTAATTACGTTGCCGATTGCCAAATTGCATTATCTCTTATAGTTTCCGAGATATGGACTATCGACATCTGACAATATTGGCTCTGCTTCTAACTTGGGCCAGAATTGTAAAATGGTCTTATGAATTAGCGATTTCGTTCCAATTCACATTCCAAGTAATATTCAGCATGCTAATTACGTTGTCGATTACCAAATTGCATTATCTCTTCTAGTTTCCGAGTTATGGACTATCGACATCTGACAATATTGGCTCTACTTCTAACTTGCGCCAGAATTGTAATGGTCTTATGAAATAGCGATTTCGCTCCAATTCACATTCCAAGTTATATTCGGCATGCTAATTACAGTGCCGATTGCCAAATTGCATTATCTCTTATAGTTTCCGAGATATGGACTATCGACATCTGACAATATTGGCTCTACTTCTAACTTGCGCCAGAATTGTAAAATGGTCTTATGAAATAGCGATTTCGCTCCAATTCACATTCCAAGTAATATTCAGCATGCTAATTACGTTGCCGTTTGCCAAATTGCATTATCTCTTCTAGTTTCCGAGTTATGGACTATCGACATCTGACAATATTGGCTCTACTTCTAACTTGCGCCAGAATTGTAAAATGGTCTTATGAAATAGCGATTTCGTTCCAATTCACATTCCAGGTAATATTCGGCATGCTAATTACGTTGCCGATTGCCAAATTGCATTATCTCTTATAGTTTCCGAGATATGGACAATCGAAATTTTACACCTTAGAGTCTGTTTCTAACTGGGGTCAAAATTGTAAAATGGTCTTACGAATTAGCGATTTCGTTCCAATTCACATTCCAAGTAATATTCGGCATGCTAATTACGTTGCCGATTGCCAAATTGCATTATCTCTTATAGTTTCCGAGATATGGACTATCGACATCTGACAATATTGGCTCTGCTTCTAACTTGGGCCAGAATTGTAAAATGGTCTTATGAATTAGCGATTTCGTTCCAATTCACATTCCAAGTAATATTCGGCATGCTAATTACGTTGCCGATTGCCAAATTGCATTATCTCTTATAGTTTCCGAGATATGGACAATCGAAATTTTACACCTTAGAGTCTGTTTCTAACTGGGGTCAAAATTGTAAAATGGTCTTACGAATTAGCGATTTCGTCCCAATTCACATTCCAAGTAATATTCGGCATGCTAATTACGTTGCCGATTGCCAAATTGCATTATCTCTTATAGTTTCCGAGATATGGACTATCGACATCTGACAATATTGGCTCTGCTTTTATCTTGGGCCAGAATTGTAAAATGGTCTTATGAATTAGCGACTTCGTTTCAATTCACATTCCAACTAATATTCGGCATGCTAATTACGTTGCCGATTGACAAATTGCATTATCTCTTATAGTTTCCGAGATATGGACTATCGACATCTGACAATATTGGCTCTGCTTCTAATTTGGGCCAGAATAGTAAAATGGTCTTATGAATTAGCGATTTCGTTCCAATTCACATTCCAAGTAATATTCGGCATGCTAATTACGTTGCCGATTGCCAAATTGGATTATCTCTTATAGTTTCCGAGATATGGACTATCGACATCTGACAATATTGCCTCTGCTTCTAACTTGGGCCAGAATTGTAAAATGGTCTTACGAATTAGCGATTTCGTTCCAATTCACATTCCAAGTAATATTCAGCATGCTAATTACGTTGCCGATTGCCAAATTGCATTACCTCTTATAGTTACCGAGATATGGACTATCGACATCTAACAATATTGGCTCTGCTTCTAACTTGGGCCAGAATTGTAAAATGGTCTTATGAATTAGCGATTTGGTTCCAATTCATATTCCAAGTAATATTCGGCATGCTAATTACGTTACCGATTGCCAAATTGCATTATCTCTTATAGTTTCCGAGATATGGACTATCGACATCTGACAATATTGGCTCTGCTTCTAACTTGCGCCAGAATTGTAAAATGGTCTTATGAATTAACGATTTGGCTCCAATTCACATTCCAAGTAATATTCGGCATGCTAATTACGTTGCCGATTGCCAAATTGCATTATCTCTTATAGTTTCCGAGATATGGGCAATCGAAATTTTACACCTTAGAGTCTGTTTCTAACTGGGGTCAAAATTGTCAAATGGTCTTAAGAATTAGCTATTTCGTTCCAATTCACATTCCAAGTAATATTCGGCATGCTAATTACGCTGCCGATTGCCAAATTACATTATCTCTTATTGTTTCCGAGATATGGACTATCGACATCTAACAATATTGGCTCTGCTTCTAACTTGGGCCAGAATTGTAAAATGGCCTTATAAATTAGCGATTTCGCTCCAATTCACATTCCAAGTAATATTCGGCATGCTAATTACGTTGCCGGTTGCCAAACTGCATTATTTCTTATAGTTTCCGAGATATGGGCAATCGAAATTTTACACCTTAGAATCTGTTTCTAACTGGGGTCAAAATTGTAAAATGGTCTTACGAATTAGCGATTTCGTTCCAATTCACATTCCAAGTAATATTCGGCATGCTAATTACGTTGCCGATTGCCAAATTGCATTATCTCTTATAGTTTCCGAGATATGGACTATCGACATATGACAATATTGGCTCTGCTTCTAACTTGCGCCAGAATTGTAAAATGGTCTTATGAATTAGCGATTTCGCTCCAATTCACACTCCAAGTAATATTCGGCATGCTAATTACGTTGCCGATTGCCAAATTGCATTATCCCTTATAGTTTCCGAGATATGGACTATCGACATCTGACAATATTGGCTCTGCTTCTAACTTGTGCCAGAATTGTAAAATGGTCTTATGAATTAGCGATTTCGCTCCAATTCACATTCCAAGTAATATTCGGCATGCTAATTACGTTGCCGGTTGCCAAATTGCATTATTTCTTATAGTTTCCGAGATATCGGCAATCGAAATTTTACACCTTAGAATCTGTTTCTAACTGGGGTCAAAATTGTAAAATGGTCTTATGAATTAGCGATTTCGCTCCAATTCACATTCCAAGTAATATTTGGCATGCTAATTACGTTGCCGATTGCCAAATTGCATTATCTCTTATAGTTTCCGAGATATGAACTATCGACATCTGACAATATTGGCTCTGCTTCTAACTTGCGCCAGAATTGTAAAATGGTCTTATGAATTAGCGATTTCGCTCCAATTCACATTCCAAGTAATATTCGGCATGCTAATTACGTTGCCGATTGCCAAATTGCATTATCTCTTATAGTTTCCGAGATATGGACAATCGAAATTTTACACCTTAGAGTCTATTTCTAACTGGGGTCAAAATTGTAAAATGGTCTTACGAATTAGCGATTTCGTTCCAATTCACATTCCAAGTAATATTCGGCATGCTAATTACGTTGCCGATTGCCAAATTGCATTATCTCTTATAGTTTCCGAGATATGGACAATCGAAATTTTACACCTTAGAGTCTGTTTCTAACTGGGGTCAAAATTGTAAAATGGTCTTACGAATTAGCGATTTCGTTCCAATTCACATTCCAAGTAATATTCGGCATGCTAATTACGTTGCCGATTGCCAAATTGCATTATCTCTTATAGTTTCCGAGATATGGACTATCGACATTTGAAAATATTGGCTCTGCTTCTAACTTGGGCCAGAATTGTAAAATGGTCTTATGAATTAGCGATTTCGCTCCAATTCACATTCTAAGTAATATTCGGCATGCTAATTACGTTGCCGATTGCCAAATTGCATTATCTCTTATAGTTTTCGAGATATGGACTATCGACATCTGAAAATATTGGGTCTGCTTCTAACTTGGGCCAGAATTGTGAAATGGTCTTGTGAATTAGCGATTTCGCTCCAATTCACATTCCAAGTAATATTCGGCATGCTAATTACGTTGCCGATTGCCAAATTGCATTATCTCTTATAGTTTCTGAGATATGGACAATCGAAATTTTACACCTTAGAGTCTGTTTCTAACTGGGGTCAAAATTGTAAAATGGTCTTACGAATTAGCGATTTCGTTCCAATTCACATTTCAAGTAATATTCGGCATGCTAATTACGTTGCCGATTGCCAAATTGCATTATCTCTTATAGTTTCCGAGATATGGACTATCGACATCTGACAATATTGGCTCTGCTTCTAACTTGGGCCATAATTGTAAAATGGTCTTACGAATTAGCGATTTCGTTCCAATTCACATTCCAAGTAATATTCAGCATGCTAATTACGTTGCCGATTACCAAATTGCATTATCTCTTCTAGTTTCCGAGTTATGGACTATCGACATCTGACAATATTGGCTCTACTTCTAACTTGCGCCAGAATTGTAATGGTCTTATGAAATAGCGATTTCGCTCCAATTCACATTCCAAGTTATATTCGGCATGCTAATTACAGTGCCGATTGCCAAATTGCATTATCTCTTATAGTTTCCGAGATATGGACTATCGACATCTGACAATATTGGCTCTACTTCTAACTTGCGCCAGAATTGTAAAATGGTCTTATGAAATAGCGATTTCGCTCCAATTCACATTCCAAGTAATATTCAGCATGCTAATTACGTTGCCGATTGCCAAATTGCATTATCTCTTCTAGTTTCCGAGTTATGGACTATCGACATCTGACAATATTGGCTCTACTTCTAACTTGCGCCAGAATTGTAAAATGGTCTTATGAAATAGCGATTTCGTTCCAATTCACATTCCAGGTAATATTCGGCATGCTAATTACGTTGCCGATTGCCAAATTGCATTATCTCTTATAGTTTCCGAGATATGGACAATCGAAATTTTACACCTTAGAGTCTGTTTCTAACTGGGGTCAAAATTGTAAAATGGTCTTACGAATTAGCGATTTCGTTCCAATTCACATTCCAAGTAATATTCGGCATGCTAATTACGTTGCCGATTGCCAAATTGCATTATCTCTTATAGTTTCCGAGATATGGACTATCGACATCTGACAATATTGGCTCTGCTTCTAACTTGGGCCAGAATTGTAAAATGGTCTTATGAATTAGCGATTTCGTTCCAATTCACATTCCAAATAATATTCGGCATGCTAATTACGTTGCCGATTGCCAAATTGCATTATCTCGTCTAGTTTCCGAGTTATGGACTATCGACATCTGACAATACTGGCTCTACTTCTAACTTGCGCCAGAATTGTAAAATGGTCTTATGAAATAGCGATTTCGTTCCAATTCACATTCTAGGTAATATTCGGCATGCTAATTACGTTGAAGATTGCCAAATTGCATTATCTCTTATAGTTTCCGAGATATGGACAATCGAAATTTTACACCTTAGAGTCTGTTTCTAACTGGGGTCAAAATTGTAAAATGGTCTTATGAAATAGCGATTTCGCTCCAATTCACATTCCAAGTAATATTCAGCATGCTAATTACGTTGCCGATTGCCAAATTGCATTATCTCTTCTAGTTTCCGAGTTATGGACTATCGACATCTGACAATATTGGCTCTACTTCTAACTTGCGCCAGAATTGTAAAATGGTCTTATGAAATAGCGATTTCGTTCCAATTCACATTCCAGGTGATATTCGGCATGCTAATTACGTTGCCGATTGCCAAATTGCATTATCTCTTATAGTTTCCGAGATATGGACAATCGAAATTTTACACCTTAGAGTCTGTTTCTAACTGGGGTCAAAATTGTAAAATGGTCTTACGAATTAGCGATTTCGTCCCAATTCACATTCCAAGTAATATTCGGCATGCTAATTACGTTGCCGATTGCCAAATTGCATTATCTCTTATAGTTTCCGAGATATGGACTATCGACATCTGACAATATTGGCTCTGCTTTTATCTTGGGCCAGAATTGTAAAATGGTCTTATGAATTAGCGACTTCGTTTCAATTCACATTCCAACTAATATTCGGCATGCTAATTACGTTGCCGATTGACAAATTGCATTATCTCTTATAGTTTCCGAGATATGGACTATCGACTTCTGACAATATTGGCTCTGCTTCTAATTTGGGCCAGAATAGTAAAATGGTCTTATGAATTAGCGATTTCGTTCCAATTCACATTCCAAGTAATATTCGGCATGCTAATTACGTTGCCGATTGCCAAATTGCATTATCTCTTATAGTTTCCGAGATATGGACTATCGACATCTGACAATATTGGCTCTGCTTCTAACTTGGGCCAGAATTGTAAAATGGTCTTACGAATTAGCGATTTCGTTCCAATTCACATTCCAAGTAATATTCAGCATGCTAATTACAGTGCCGATTGCCAAATTGCATTATCTCTTATAGTTTCCGAGATATGGACTATCGACATCTGACAATATTGGCTCTACTTCTAACTTGCGCCAGAATTGTAAAATGGTCTTATGAAATAGCGATTTCGCTCCAATTCACATTCCAAGTAATATTCAGCATGCTAATTACGTTGCCGATTGCCAAATTGCATTATCTCTTCTAGTTTCCGAGTTATGGACTATCGACATCTGACAATATTGGCTCTACTTCTAACTTGCGCCAGAATTGTAAAATGGTCTTATGAAATACCGATTTCGTTCCAATTCACATTCCAGGTAATATTCGGCATGCTAATTACGTTGCCGATTGCCAAATTGCATTATCTCTTATAGTTTCCGAGATATGGACAATCGAAATTTTACACCTTAGAGTCTGTTTCTAACTGGGGTCAAAATTGTAAAATGGTCTTACGAATTAGCGATTTCGTTCCAATTCACATTCCAAGTAATATTCGGCATGCTAATTACGTTGCCGATTGCCAAATTGCATTATCTCTTATAGTTTCCGAGATATGGACAATCGAAATTTTACACCTTAGAGTCTGTTTCTAACTGGGGTCAAAATTGTAAAATGGTCTTACGAATTAGCGATTTCGTTCCAATTCACATTCCAAGTAATATTCGGCATGCTAATTACGTTGCCGATTGCCAAATTGCATTATCTCTTATAGTTTCCGAGATATGGACTATCGACATATGACAATATTGGCTCTGCTTCTAACTTGCGCCAGAATTGTAAAATGGTCTTATGAATAAGCGATTTCGCTCCAATTCACATTCTAAGTAATATTCGGCAAGCTAATTACGTTGCCGATTGCCAAATTGCATTATCTCTTATAGTTTCCGAGATATGGACTATCGACATTTGAAAATATTGGCTCTGCTTCTAACTTGGGCCAGAATTGTAAAATGGTCTTATGAATTAGCGATTTCGCTCCAATTCACATTCTAAGTAATATTCGGCATGCTAATTACGTTGCCGATTGCCAAATTGCATTATCTCTTATAGTTTTCGAGATATGGACTATCGACATCTGAAAATATTGGCTCTGCTTTTATCTTGGGCCAGAATTGTAAAATGGTCTTATGAATTAGCGACTTCGTTTCAATTCACATTCCAACTAATATTCGGCATGCTAATTACGTTGCCGATTGACAAATTGCATTATCTCTTATAGTTTCCGAGATATGGACTATCGACTTCTGACAATATTGGCTCTGCTTCTAATTTGGGCCAGAATAGTAAAATGGTCTTATGAATTAGCGATTTCGTTCCAATTCACATTCCAAGTAATATTCGGCATGCTAATTACGTTGCCGATTGCCAAATTGCATTATCTCTTCTAGTTTCCGAGTTATGGACTATCGACATCTGACAATATTGGCTCTACTTCTAACTTGCGCCAGAATTGTAAAATGGTCTTATGAAATAGCGATTTCGTTCCAATTCACATTCCAGGTAATATTCGGCATGCTAATTACGTTGCCGATTGCCAAATTGCATTATCTCTTATAGTTTCCGAGATATGGACTATCGACATCTGACAATATTGGCTCTGCTTCTAACTTGGGCCAGAATTGTAAAATGGTCTTATGAATTAGCGATTTCGTTCCAATTCACACTCCAAGTAATATTCGGCATGCTAATTACGTTGCCGATTGCCAAATTGCATTATCTCTTATAGTTTCTGAGATATGGACAATCGAAATTTTACACCTTAGAGTCTGTTTCTAACTGGGGTCAAAATTGTAAAATGGTCTTACGAATTAGCGATTTCGTTCCAATTCACATTTCAAGTAATATTCGGCATGCTAATTACGTTGCCGATTGCCAAATTGCATTATCTCTTATAGTTTCCGAGATATGGACTATCGACATCTGACAATATTGGCTCTGCTTCTAACTTTTGCCATAATTGTAAAATGGTCTTACGAATTAGCGATTTCGTTCCAATTCACATTCCAAGTAATATTCAGCATGCTAATTACGTTGCCGATTACCAAATTGCATTATCTCTTCTAGTTTCCGAGTTATGGACTATCGACATCTGACAATATTGGCTCTACTTCTAACTTGCGCCAGAATTGTAATGGTCTTATGAAATAGCGATTTCGCTCCAATTCACATTCCAAGTTATATTCGGCATGCTAATTACAGTGCCGATTGCCAAATTGCATTATCTCTTATAGTTTCCGAGATATGGACTATCGACATCTGACAATATTGGCTCTACTTCTAACTTGCGCCAGAATTGTAAAATGGTCTTATGAAATAGCGATTTCGCTCCAATTCACATTCCAAGTAATATTCAGCATGCTAATTACGTTGCCGATTGCCAAATTGCATTATCTCTTCTAGTTTCCGAGTTATGGACTATCGACATCTGACAATATTGGCTCTACTTCTAACTTGCGCCAGAATTGTAAAATGGTCTTATGAAATAGCGATTTCGTTCCAATTCACATTCCAGGTGATATTCGGCATGCTAATTACGTTGCCGATTGCCAAATTGCATTATCTCTTATAGTTTCCGAGATATGGACAATCGAAATTTTACACCTTAGAGTCTGTTTCTAACTGGGGTCAAAATTGTAAAATGGTCTTACGAATTAGCGATTTCGTCCCAATTCACATTCCAAGTAATATTCGGCATGCTAATTACGTTGCCGATTGCCAAATTGCATTATCTCTTATAGTTTCCGAGATATGGACTATCGACATCTGACAATATTGGCTCTGCTTTTATCTTGGGCCAGAATTGTAAAATGGTCTTATGAATTAGCGACTTCGTTTCAATTCACATTCCAACTAATATTCGGCATGCTAATTACGTTGCCGATTGACAAATTGCATTATCTCTTATAGTTTCCGAGATATGGACTATCGACTTCTGACAATATTGGCTCTGCTTCTAATTTGGGCCAGAATAGTAAAATGGTCTTATGAATTAGCGATTTCGTTCCAATTCACATTCCAAGTAATATTCGGCATGCTAATTACGTTGCCGATTGCCAAATTGCATTATCTCTTATAGTTTCCGAGATATGGACAATCGAAATTTTACACCTTAGAGTCTGTTTCTAACTGGGGTCAAAATTGTAAAATGGTCTTACGAATTAGCGATTTCGTTCCAATTCACATTCCAAGTAATATTCGGCATGCTAATTACGTTGCCGATTGCCAAATTGCATTATCTCTTATAGTTTCCGAGATATGGACAATCGAAATTTTACACCTTAGAGTCTGTTTCTAACTGGGGTCAAAATTGTAAAATGGTCTTACGAATTAGCGAATTCGTTCCAATTCACATTCCAAGTAATATTCGGCATGCTAATTACGTTGCCGATTGCCAAATTGCATTATCTCTTATAGTTTCCGAGATATGGACTATCGACATATGACAATATTGGCTCTGCTTCTAACTTGCGCCAGAATTGTAAAATGGTCTTATGAATAAGCGATTTCGCTCCAATTCACATTCTAAGTAATATTCGGCAAGCTAATTACGTTGCCGATTGCCAAATTGCATTATCTCTTATAGTTTCCGAGATATGGACTATCGACATTTGAAAATATTGGCTCTGCTTCTAACTTGGGCCAGAATTGTAAAATGGTCTTATGAATTAGCGATTTCGCTCCAATTCACATTCTAAGTAATATTCGGCATGCTAATTACGTTGCCGATTGCCAAATTGCATTATCTCTTATAGTTTTCGAGATATGGACTATCGACATCTGAAAATATTGGGTCTGCTTCTAACTTGGGCCAGAATTGTAAAATGGTCTTGTGAATTAGCGATTTCGCTCCAATTCACATTCCAAGTAATATTCGGCATGCTAATTACGTTGCCTATTGCCAAATTGCATTATCTCTTATAGTTTCCGAGATATGGACAATCGAAATTTTACACCTTAGAGTCTGTTTCTAACTGGGGTCAAAATTGTAAAATGGTCTTACGAATTAGCGATTTCGTTCCAATTCACATTTCAAGTAATATTCGGCATGCTAATTACGTTGCCGATTGCCAAATTGCATTATCTCTTATAGTTTCCGAGATATGGACTATCGACATCTGACAATATTGGCTCTGCTTCTAACTTGGGCCAGAATTGTAAAATGGTCTTATGAATTAGCGATTTCGTTCCAATTCACATTCCAAGTAATATTCAGCATGCTAATTACGTTGTCGATTACCAAATTGCATTATCTCTTCTAGTTTCCGAGTTATGGACTATCGACATCTGACAATATTGGCTCTACTTCTAACTTGCGCCAGAATTGTAATGGTCTTATGAAATAGCGATTTCGCTCCAATTCACATTCCAAGTTATATTCGGCATGCTAATTACAGTGCCGATTGCCAAATTGCATTATCTCTTATAGTTTCCGAGATATGGACTATCGACATCTGACAATATTGGCTCTACTTCTAACTTGCGCCAGAATTGTAAAATGGTCTTATGAAATAGCGATTTCGCTCCAATTCACATTCCAAGTAATATTCAGCATGCTAATTACGTTGCCGATTGCCAAATTGCATTATCTCTTCTAGTTTCCGAGTTATGGACTATCGACATCTGACAATATTGGCTCTACTTCTAACTTGCGCCAGAATTGTAAAATGGTCTTATGAAATAGCGATTTCGTTCCAATTCACATTCCAGGTAATATTCGGCATGCTAATTACGTTGCCGATTGCCAAATTGCATTATCTCTTATAGTTTCCGAGATATGGACAATCGAAATTTTACACCTTAGAGTCTGTTTCTAACTGGGGTCAAAATTGTAAAATGGTCTTACGAATTAGCGATTTCGTTCCAATTCACATTCCAAGTAATATTCGGCATGCTAATTACGTTGCCGATTGCCAAATTGCATTATCTCTTATAGTTTCCGAGATATGGACTATCGACATCTGACAATATTGGCTCTGCTTCTAACTTGGGCCAGAATTGTAAAATGGTCTTATGAATTAGCGATTTCGTTCCAATTCACATTCCAAGTAATATTCGGCATGCTAATTACGTTGCCGATTGCCAAATTGCATTATCTCTTATAGTTTCCGAGATATGGACAATCGAAATTTTACACCTTAGAGTCTGTTTCTAACTGGGGTCAAAATTGTAAAATGGTCTTACGAATTAGCGATTTCGTCCCAATTCACATTCCAAGTAATATTCGGCATGCTAATTACGTTGCCGATTGCCAAATTGCATTATCTCTTATAGTTTCCGAGATATGGACTATCGACATCTGACAATATTGGCTCTGCTTTTATCTTGGGCCAGAATTGTAAAATGGTTTTATGAATTAGCGACTTCGTTTCAATTCACATTCCAACTAATATTCGGCATGCTAATTACGTTGCCGATTGACAAATTGCATTATCTCTTATAGTTTCCGAGATATGGACTATCGACATCTGACAATATTGGCTCTGCTTCTAATTTGGGCCAGAATAGTAAAATGGTCTTATGAATTAGCGATTTCGTTCCAATTCACATTCCAAGTAATATTCGGCATGCTAATTACGTTGCCGATTGCCAAATTGCATTATCTCTTATAGTTTCCGAGATATGGACTATCGACATCTGACAATATTGGCTCTGCTTCTAACTTGGGCCAGAATTGTAAAATGGTCTTACGAATTAGCGATTTCGTTCCAATTCACATTCCAAGTAATATTCAGCATGCTAATTACGTTGCCGATTGCCAAATTGCATTACCTCTTATAGTTACCGAGATATGGACTATCGACATCTAACAATATTGGCTCTGCTTCTAACTTGGGCCAGAATTGTAAAATGGTCTTATGAATTAGCGATTTGGTTCCAATTCATATTCCAAGTAATATTCGGCATGCTAATTACGTTACCGATTGCCAAATTGCATTATCTCTTATAGTTTCCGAGATATGGACTATCGACATCTGACAATATTGGCTCTGCTTCTAACTTGCGCCAGAATTGTAAAATGGTCTTATGAATTAACGATTTGGCTCCAATTCACATTCCAAGTAATATTCGGCATGCTAATTACGTTGCCGATTGCCAAATTGCATTATCTCTTATAGTTTCCGAGATATGGGCAATCGAAATTTTACACCTTAGAGTCTGTTTCTAACTGGGGTCAAAATTGTCAAATGGTCTTAAGAATTAGCGATTTCGTTCCAATTCACATTCCAAGTAATATTCGGCATGCTAATTACGCTGCCGATTGCCAAATTACATTATCTCTTATTGTTTCCGAGATATGGACTATCGACATCTAACAATATTGGCTCTGCTTCTAACTTGGGCCAGAATTGTAAAATGGCCTTATAAATTAGCGATTTCGCTCCAATTCACATTCCAAGTAATATTCGGCATGCTAATTACGTTGCCGGTTGCCAAACTGCATTATTTCTTATAGTTTCCGAGATATGGGCAATCGAAATTTTACACCTTAGAATCTGTTTCTAACTGGGGTCAAAATTGTAAAATGGTCTTACGAATTAGCGATTTCGTTCCAATTCACATTCCAAGTAATATTCGGCATGCTAATTACGTTGCCGATTGCCAAATTGCATTATCTCTTATAGTTTCCGAGATATGGACTATCGACATATGACAATATTGGCTCTGCTTCTAACTTGCGCCAGAATTGTAAAATGGTCTTATGAATTAGCGATTTCGCTCCAATTCACATTCCAAGTAATATTCGGCATGCTAATTACGTTGCCGATTGCCAAATTGCATTATCCCTTATAGTTTCCGAGATATGGACTATCGACATCTGACAATATTGGCTCTGCTTCTAACTTGTGCCAGAATTGTAAAATGGTCTTATGAATTAGCGATTTCGCTCCAATTCACATTCCAAGTAATATTCGGCATGCTAATTACGTTGCCGGTTGCCAAATTGCATTATTTCTTATAGTTTCCGAGATATCGGCAATCGAAATTTTACACCTTAGAATCTGTTTCTAACTGGGGTCAAAATTGTAAAATGGTCTTATGAATTAGCGATTTCGCTCCAATTCACATTCCAAGTAATATTTGGCATGCTAATTACGTTGCCGATTGCCAAATTGCATTATCTCTTATAGTTTCCGAGATATGAACTATCGACATCTGACAATATTGGCTCTGCTTCTAACTTGCGCCAGAATTGTAAAATGGTCTTATGAATTAGCGATTTCGCTCCAATTCACATTCCAAGTAATATTCGGCATGCTAATTACGTTGCCGATTGCCAAATTGCATTATCTCTTATAGTTTCCGAGATATGGACAATCGAAATTTTACACCTTAGAGTCTGTTTCTAACTGGGGTCAAAATTGTAAAATGGTCTTACGAATTAGCGATTTCGTTCCAATTCACGTTCCAAGTAATATTCGGCATGCTAATTACGTTGCCGATTGCCAAATTGCATTATCTCCTATAGTTTCCGAGATATGGACAATCGAAATTTTACACCTTAGAGTCTGTTTCTAACTGGGGTCAAAATTGTAAAATGGTCTTACGAATTAGCGATTTCGTTCCAATTCACATTCCAAGTAATATTCGGCATGCTAATTACGTTGCCGATTGCCAAATTGCATTATCTCTTATAGTTTCCGAGATATGGACTATCGACATCTGAAAATATTGGGTCTGCTTCTAACTTGGGCCAGAATTGTGAAATGGTCTTGTGAATTAGCGATTTCGCTCCAATTCACATTCCAAGTAATATTCGGCATGCTAATTACGTTGCCGATTGCCAAATTGCATTATCTCTTATAGTTTCTGAGATATGGACAATCGAAATTTTACACCTTAGAGTCTGTTTCTAACTGGGGTCAAAATTGTAAAATGGTCTTACGAATTAGCGATTTCGTTCCAATTCACATTTCAAGTAATATTCGGCATGCTAATTACGTTGCCGATTGCCAAATTGCATTATCTCTTATAGTTTCCGAGATATGGACTATCAACATCTGACAATATTGGCTCTGCTTCTAACTTGGGCCAGAATTGTAAAATGGTCTTATGAATTAGCGATTTCGTTCCAATTCACACTCCAAGTAATATTCGGCATGCTAATTACGTTGCCGATTGCCAAATTGCATTATCTCTTATAGTTTCTGAGATATGGACAATCGAAATTTTACACCTTAGAGTCTGTTTCTAACTGGGGTCAAAATTGTAAAATGGTCTTACGAATTAGCGATTTCGTTCCAATTCACATTTCAAGTAATATTCGGCATGCTAATTACGTTGCCGATTGCCAAATTGCATTATCTCTTATAGTTTCCGAGATATGGACTATCGACATCTGACAATATTGGCTCTGCTTCTAACTTGGGCCATAATTGTAAAATGGTCTTACGAATTAGCGATTTCGTTCCAATTCACATTCCAAGTAATATTCAGCATGCTAATTACGTTGCCGATTACCAAATTGCATTATCTCTTCTAGTTTCCGAGTTATGGACTATCGACATCTGACAATATTGGCTCTACTTCTAACTTGCGCCAGAATTGTAATGGTCTTATGAAATAGCGATTTCGCTCCAATTCACATTCCAAGTTATATTCGGCATGCTAATTACAGTGCCGATTGCCAAATTGCATTATCTCTTATAGTTTCCGAGATATGGACTATCGACATCTGACAATATTGGCTCTACTTCTAACTTGCGCCAGAATTGTAAAATGGTCTTATGAAATAGCGATTTCGCTCCAATTCACATTCCAAGTAATATTCAGCATGCTAATTACGTTGCCGATTGCCAAATTGCATTATCTCTTCTAGTTTCCGAGTTATGGACTATCGACATCTGACAATATTGGCTCTACTTCTAACTTGCGCCAGAATTGTAAAATGGTCTTATGAAATAGCGATTTCGTTCCAATTCACATTCCAGGTAATATTCGGCATGCTAATTACGTTGCCGATTGCCAAATTGCATTATCTCTTATAGTTTCCGAGATATGGACAATCGAAATTTTACACCTTAGAGTCTGTTTCTAACTGGGGTCAAAATTGTAAAATGGTCTTACGAATTAGCGATTTCGTTCCAATTCACATTCCAAGTAATATTCGGCATGCTAATTACGTTGCCGATTGCCAAATTGCATTATCTCTTATAGTTTCCGAGATATGGACTATCGACATCTGACAATATTGGCTCTGCTTCTAACTTGGGCCAGAATTGTAAAATGGTCTTATGAATTAGCGATTTCGTTCCAATTCACATTCCAAGTAATATTCGGCATGCTAATTACGTTGCCGATTGCCAAATTGCATTATCTCTTCTAGTTTCCGAGTTATGGACTATCGACATCTGACAATACTGGCTCTACTTCTAACTTGCGCCAGAATTGTAAAATGGTCTTATGAAATAGCGATTTCGTTCCAATTCACATTCTAGGTAATATTCGGCATGCTAATTACGTTGAAGATTGCCAAATTGCATTATCTCTTATAGTTTCCGAGATATGGACAATCGAAATTTTACACCTTAGAGTCTGTTTCTAACTGGGGTCAAAATTGTAAAATGGTCTTATGAAATAGCGATTTCGCTCCAATTCACATTCCAAGTAATATTCAGCATGCTAATTACGTTGCCGATTGCCAAATTGCATTATCTCTTCTAGTTTCCGAGTTATGGACTATCGACATCTGACAATATTGGCTCTACTTCTAACTTGCGCCAGAATTGTAAAATGGTCTTATGAAATAGCGATTTCGTTCCAATTCACATTCCAGGTGATATTCGGCATGCTAATTACGTTGCCGATTGCCAAATTGCATTATCTCTTATAGTTTCCGAGATATGGACAATCGAAATTTTACACCTTAGAGTCTGTTTCTAACTGGGGTCAAAATTGTAAAATGGTCTTACGAATTAGCGATTTCGTCCCAATTCACATTCCAAGTAATATTCGGCATGCTAATTACGTTGCCGATTGCCAAATTGCATTATCTCTTATAGTTTCCGAGATATGGACTATCGACATCTGACAATATTGGCTCTGCTTTTATCTTGGGCCAGAATTGTAAAATGGTCTTATGAATTAGCGACTTCGTTTCAATTCACATTCCAACTAATATTCGGCATGCTAATTACGTTGCCGATTGACAAATTGCATTATCTCTTATAGTTTCCGAGATATGGACTATCGACTTCTGACAATATTGGCTCTGCTTCTAATTTGGGCCAGAATAGTAAAATGGTCTTATGAATTAGCGATTTCGTTCCAATTCACATTCCAAGTAATATTCGGCATGCTAATTACGTTGCCGATTGCCAAATTGCATTATCTCTTATAGTTTCCGAGATATGGACTATCGACATCTGACAATATTGGCTCTGCTTCTAACTTGGGCCAGAATTGTAAAATGGTCTTACGAATTAGCGATTTCGTTCCAATTCACATTCCAAGTAATATTCAGCATGCTAATTACAGTGCCGATTGCCAAATTGCATTATCTCTTATAGTTTCCGAGATATGGACTATCGACATCTGACAATATTGGCTCTACTTCTAACTTGCGCCAGAATTGTAAAATGGTCTTATGAAATAGCGATTTCGCTCCAATTCACATTCCAAGTAATATTCAGCATGCTAATTACGTTGCCGATTGCCAAATTGCATTATCTCTTCTAGTTTCCGAGTTATGGACTATCGACATCTGACAATATTGGCTCTACTTCTAACTTGCGCCAGAATTGTAAAATGGTCTTATGAAATACCGATTTCGTTCCAATTCACATTCCAGGTAATATTCGGCATGCTAATTACGTTGCCGATTGCCAAATTGCATTATCTCTTATAGTTTCCGAGATATGGACAATCGAAATTTTACACCTTAGAGTCTGTTTCTAACTGGGGTCAAAATTGTAAAATGGTCTTACGAATTAGCGATTTCGTTCCAATTCACATTCCAAGTAATATTCGGCATGCTTATTACGTTGCCGATTGCCAAATTGCATTATCTCTTATAGTTTCCGAGATATGGACAATCGAAATTTTACACCTTAGAGTCTGTTTCTAACTGGGGTCAAAATTGTAAAATGGTCTTACGAATTAGCGATTTCGTTCCAATTCACATTCCAAGTAATATTCGGCATGCTAATTACGTTGCCGATTGCCAAATTGCATTATCTCTTATAGTTTCCGAGATATGGACTATCGACATATGACAATATTGGCTCTGCTTCTAACTTGCGCCAGAATTGTAAAATGGTCTTATGAATAAGCGATTTCGCTCCAATTGACATTCTAAGTAATATTCGGCAAGCTAATTACGTTGCCGATTGCCAAATTGCATTATCTCTTATAGTTTCCGAGATATGGACTATCGACATTTGAAAATATTGGCTCTGCTTCTAACTTGGGCCAGAATTGTAAAATGGTCTTATGAATTAGCGATTTCGCTCCAATTCACATTCTAAGTAATATTCGGCATGCTAATTACGTTGCCGATTGCCAAATTGCATTATCTCTTATAGTTTTCGAGATATGGACTATCGACATCTGAAAATATTGGGTCTGCTTCTAACTTGGGCCAGAATTGTAAAATGGTCTTGTGAATTAGCGATTTCGCTCCAATTCACATTCCAAGTAATATTCGGCATGCTAATTACGTTGCCGATTGCCAAATTGCATTATCTCTTATAGTTTCCGAGATATGGACAATCGAAATTTTACACCTTAGAGTCTGTTTCTAACTGGGGTCAAAATTGTAAAATGGTCTTACGAATTAGCGATTTCGTTCCAATTCACATTTCAAGTAATATTCGGCATGCTAATTACGTTGCCGATTGCCAAATTGCATTATCTCTTATAGTTTCCGAGATATGGACTATCGACATCTGACAATATTGGCTCTGCTTCTAACTTGGGCCAGAATTGTAAAATGGTCTTATGAATTAGCGATTTCGTTCCAATTCACATTCCAAGTAATATTCAGCATGCTAATTACGTTGTCGATTACCAAATTGCATTATCTCTTCTAGTTTCCGAGTTATGGACTATCGACATCTGACAATATTGGCTCTACTTCTAACTTGCGCCAGAATTGTAATGGTCTTATGAAATAGCGATTTCGCTCCAATTCACATTCCAAGTTATATTCGGCATGCTAATTACAGTGCCGATTGCCAAATTGCATTATCTCTTATAGTTTCCGAGATATGGACTATCGACATCTGACAATATTGGCTCTACTTCTAACTTGCGCCAGAATTGTAAAATGGTCTTATGAAATAGCGATTTCGCTCCAATTCACATTCCAAGTAATATTCAGCATGCTAATTACGTTGCCGATTGCCAAATTGCATTATCTCTTCTAGTTTCCGAGTTATGGACTATCGACATCTGACAATATTGGCTCTACTTCTAACTTGCGCCAGAATTGTAAAATGGTCTTATGAAATAGCGATTTCGTTCCAATTCACATTCCAGGTAATATTCGGCATGCTAATTACGTTGCCGATTGCCAAATTGCATTATCTCTTATAGTTTCCGAGATATGGACAATCGAAATTTTACACCTTAGAGTCTGTTTCTAACTGGGGTCAAAATTGTAAAATGGTCTTACGAATTAGCGATTTCGTTCCAATTCACATTCCAAGTAATATTCGGCATGCTAATTACGTTGCCGATTGCCAAATTGCATTATCTCTTATAGTTTCCGAGATATGGACTATCGACATCTGACAATATTGGCTCTGCTTCTAACTTGGGCCAGAATTGTAAAATGGTCTTATGAATTAGCGATTTCGTTCCAATTCACATTCCAAGTAATATTCGGCATGCTAATTACGTTGCCGATTGCCAAATTGCATTATCTCTTATAGTTTCCGAGATATGGACAATCGAAATTTTACACCTTAGAGTCTGTTTCTAACTGGGGTCAAAATTGTAAAATGGTCTTACGAATTAGCGATTTCGTCCCAATTCACATTCCAAGTAATATTCGGCATGCTAATTACGTTGCCGATTGCCAAATTGCATTATCTCTTATAGTTTCCGAGATATGGACTATCGACATCTGACAATATTGGCTCTGCTTTTATCTTGGGCCAGAATTGTAAAATGGTCTTATGAATTAGCGACTTCGTTTCAATTCACATTCCAACTAATATTCGGCATGCTAATTACGTTGCCGATTGACAAATTGCATTATCTCTTATAGTTTCCGAGATATGGACTATCGACATCTGACAATATTGGCTCTGCTTCTAATTTGGGCCAGAATAGTAAAATGGTCTTATGAATTAGCGATTTCGTTCCAATTCACATTCCAAGTAATATTCGGCATGCTAATTACGTTGCCGATTGCCAAATTGCATTATCTCTTATAGTTTCCGAGATATGGACTATCGACATCTGACAATATTGGCTCTGCTTCTAACTTGGGCCAGAATTGTAAAATGGTCTTACGAATTAGCGATTTCGTTCCAATTCACATTCCAAGTAATATTCAGCATGCTAATTACGTTGCCGATTGCCAAATTGCATTACCTCTTATAGTTACCGAGATATGGACTATCGACATCTAACAATATTGGCTCTGCTTCTAACTTGGGCCAGAATTGTAAAATGGTCTTATGAATTAGCGATTTGGTTCCAATTCATATTCCAAGTAATATTCGGCATGCTAATTACGTTACCGATTGCCAAATTGCATTATCTCTTATAGTTTCCGAGATATGGACTATCGACATCTGACAATATTGGCTCTGCTTCTAACTTGCGCCAGAATTGTAAAATGGTCTTATGAATTAACGATTTGGCTCCAATTCACATTCCAAGTAATATTCGGCATGCTAATTACGTTGCCGATTGCCAAATTGCATTATCTCTTATAGTTTCCGAGATATGGGCAATCGAAATTTTACACCTTAGAGTCTGTTTCTAACTGGGGTCAAAATTGTCAAATGGTCTTAAGAATTAGCGATTTCGTTCCAATTCACATTCCAAGTAATATTCGGCATGCTAATTACGCTGCCGATTGCCAAATTACATTATCTCTTATTGTTTCCGAGATATGGACTATCGACATCTAACAATATTGGCTCTGCTTCTAACTTGGGCCAGAATTGTAAAATGGCCTTATAAATTAGCGATTTCGCTCCAATTCACATTCCAAGTAATATTCGGCATGCTAATTACGTTGCCGGTTGCCAAACTGCATTATTTCTTATAGTTTCCGAGATATGGGCAATCGAAATTTTACACCTTAGAATCTGTTTCTAACTGGGGTCAAAATTGTAAAATGGTCTTACGAATTAGCGATTTCGTTCCAATTCACATTCCAAGTAATATTCGGCATGCTAATTACGTTGCCGATTGCCAAATTGCATTATCTCTTATAGTTTCCGAGATATGGACTATCGACATATGACAATATTGGCTCTGCTTCTAACTTGCGCCAGAATTGTAAAATGGTCTTATGAATTAGCGATTTCGCTCCAATTCACATTCCAAGTAATATTCGGCATGCTAATTACGTTGCCGATTGCCAAATTGCATTATCCCTTATAGTTTCCGAGATATGGACTATCGACATCTGACAATATTGGCTCTGCTTCTAACTTGTGCCAGAATTGTAAAATGGTCTTATGAATTAGCGATTTCGCTCCAATTCACATTCCAAGTAATATTCGGCATGCTAATTACGTTGCCGGTTGCCAAATTGCATTATTTCTTATAGTTTCCGAGATATCGGCAATCGAAATTTTACACCTTAGAATCTGTTTCTAACTGGGGTCAAAATTGTAAAATGGTCTTATGAATTAGCGATTTCGCTCCAATTCACATTCCAAGTAATATTTGGCATGCTAATTACGTTGCCGATTGCCAAATTGCATTATCTCTTATAGTTTCCGAGATATGAACTATCGACATCTGACAATATTGGCTCTGCTTCTAACTTGCGCCAGAATTGTAAAATGGTCTTATGAATTAGCGATTTCGCTCCAATTCACATTCCAAGTAATATTCGGCATGCTAATTACGTTGCCGATTGCCAAATTGCATTATCTCTTATAGTTTCCGAGATATGGACAATCGAAATTTTACACCTTAGAGTCTGTTTCTAACTGGGGTCAAAATTGTAAAATGGTCTTACGAATTAGCGATTTCGTTCCAATTCACATTCCAAGTAATATTCGGCATGCTAATTACGTTGCCGATTGCCAAATTGCATTATCTCTTATAGTTTCCGAGATATGGACAATCGAAATTTTACACCTTAGAGTCTGTTTCTAACTGGGGTCAAAATTGTAAAATGGTCTTACGAATTAGCGATTTCGTTCCAATTCACATTCCAAGTAATATTCGGCATGCTAATTACGTTGCCGATTGCCAAATTGCATTATCTCTTATAGTTTCCGAGATATGGACTATCGACATTTGAAAATATTGGCTCTGCTTCTAACTTGGGCCAGAATTGTAAAATGGTCTTATGAATTAGCGATTTCGCTCCAATTCACATTCTAAGTAATATTCGGCATGCTAATTACGTTGCCGATTGCCAAATTGCATTATCTCTTATAGTTTTCGAGATATGGACTATCGACATCTGAAAATATTGGGTCTGCTTCTAACTTGGGCCAGAATTGTGAAATGGTCTTGTGAATTAGCGATTTCGCTCCAATTCACATTCCAAGTAATATTCGGCATGCTAATTACGTTGCCGATTGCCAAATTGCATTATCTCTTATAGTTTCTGAGATATGGACAATCGAAATTTTACACCTTAGAGTCTGTTTCTAACTGGGGTCAAAATTGTAAAATGGTCTTACGAATTAGCGATTTCGTTCCAATTCACATTTCAAGTAATATTCGGCATGCTAATTACGTTGCCGATTGCCAAATTGCATTATCTCTTATAGTTTCCGAGATATGGACTATCGACATCTGACAATATTGGCTCTGCTTCTAACTTGGGCCAGAATTGTAAAATGGTCTTATGAATTAGCGATTTCGTTCCAATTCACACTCCAAGTAATATTCGGCATGCTAATTACGTTGCCGATTGCCAAATTGCATTATCTCTTATAGTTTCTGAGATATGGACAATCGAAATTTTACACCTTAGAGTCTGTTTCTAACTGGGGTCAAAATTGTAAAATGGTCTTACGAATTAGCGATTTCGTTCCAATTCACATTTCAAGTAATATTCGGCATGCTAATTACGTTGCCGATTGCCAAATTGCATTATCTCTTATAGTTTCCGAGATATGGACTATCGACATCTGACAATATTGGCTCTGCTTCTAACTTGGGCCATAATTGTAAAATGGTCTTACGAATTAGCGATTTCGTTCCAATTCACATTCCAAGTAATATTCAGCATGCTAATTACGTTGCCGATTACCAAATTGCATTATCTCTTCTAGTTTCCGAGTTATGGACTATCGACATCTGACAATATTGGCTCTACTTCTAACTTGCGCCAGAATTGTAATGGTCTTATGAAATAGCGATTTCGCTCCAATTCACATTCCAAGTTATATTCGGCATGCTAATTACAGTGCCGATTGCCAAATTGCATTATCTCTTATAGTTTCCGAGATATGGACTATCGACATCTGACAATATTGGCTCTACTTCTAACTTGCGCCAGAATTGTAAAATGGTCTTATGAAATAGCGATTTCGCTCCAATTCACATTCCAAGTAATATTCAGCATGCTAATTACGTTGCCGATTGCCAAATTGCATTATCTCTTCTAGTTTCCGAGTTATGGACTATCGACATCTGACAATACTGGCTCTACTTCTAACTTGCGCCAGAATTGTAAAATGGTCTTATGAAATAGCGATTTCGTTCCAATTCACATTCCAGGTAATATTCGGCATGCTAATTACGTTGCCGATTGCCAAATTGCATTATCTCTTATAGTTTCCGAGATATGGACAATCGAAATTTTACACCTTAGAGTCTGTTTCTAACTGGGGTCAAAATTGTAAAATGGTCTTACGAATTAGCGATTTCGTTCCAATTCACATTCCAAGTAATATTCGGCATGCTAATTACGTTGCCGATTGCCAAATTGCATTATCTCTTATAGTTTCCGAGATATGGACTATCGACATCTGACAATATTGGCTCTGCTTCTAACTTGGGCCAGAATTGTAAAATGGTCTTATGAATTAGCGATTTCGTTCCAATTCACATTCCAAGTAATATTCGGCATGCTAATTACGTTGCCGATTGCCAAATTGCATTATCTCTTCTAGTTTCCGAGTTATGGACTATCGACATCTGACAATACTGGCTCTACTTCTAACTTGCGCCAGAATTGTAAAATGGTCTTATGAAATAGCGATTTCGTTCCAATTCACATTCTAGGTAATATTCGGCATGCTAATTACGTTGAAGATTGCCAAATTGCATTATCTCTTATAGTTTCCGAGATATGGACAATCGAAATTTTACACCTTAGAGTCTGTTTCTAACTGGGGTCAAAATTGTAAAATGGTCTTATGAAATAGCGATTTCGCTCCAATTCACATTCCAAGTAATATTCAGCATGCTAATTACGTTGCCGATTGCCAAATTGCATTATCTCTTCTAGTTTCCGAGTTATGGACTATCGACATCTGACAATATTGGCTCTACTTCTAACTTGCGCCAGAATTGTAAAATGGTCTTATGAAATAGCGATTTCGTTCCAATTCACATTCCAGGTGATATTCGGCATGCTAATTACGTTGCCGATTGCCAAATTGCATTATCTCTTATAGTTTCCGAGATATGGACAATCGAAATTTTACACCTTAGAGTCTGTTTCTAACTGGGGTCAAAATTGTAAAATGGTCTTACGAATTAGCGATTTCGTCCCAATTCACATTCCAAGTAATATTCGGCATGCTAATTACGTTGCCGATTGCCAAATTGCATTATCTCTTATAGTTTCCGAGATATGGACTATCGACATCTGACAATATTGGCTCTGCTTTTATCTTGGGCCAGAATTGTAAAATGGTCTTATGAATTAGCGACTTCGTTTCAATTCACATTCCAACTAATATTCGGCATGCTAATTACGTTGCCGATTGACAAATTGCATTATCTCTTATAGTTTCCGAGATATGGACTATCGACTTCTGACAATATTGGCTCTGCTTCTAATTTGGGCCAGAATAGTAAAATGGTCTTATGAATTAGCGATTTCGTTCCAATTCACATTCCAAGTAATATTCGGCATGCTAATTACGTTGCCGATTGCCAAATTGCATTATCTCTTATAGTTTCCGAGATATGGACTATCGACATCTGACAATATTGGCTCTGCTTCTAACTTGGGCCAGAATTGTAAAATGGTCTTACGAATTAGCGATTTCGTTCCAATTCACATTCCAAGTAATATTCAGCATGCTAATTACGTTGCCGATTGCCTAATTGCATTATCTCTTATAGTTACCGAGATATGGACTATCGACATCTAACAATATTGGCTCTGCTTCTAACTTGGGCCAGAATTGTAAAATGGTCTTATGAATTAGCGATTTGGTTCCAATTCATATTCCAAGTAATATTCGGCATGCTAATTACGTTGCCGATTGCCAAATTGCATTATCTCTTATAGTTTCCGAGATATGGACTATCGACATCTGACAATATTGGCTCTGCTTCTAACTTGGGCCAGAATTGTAAAATGGTCTTATGAATTAGCGATTTCGTTCCAATTCACACTCCAAGTAATATTCGGCATGCTAATTACGTTGCCGATTGCCAAATTGCATTATCTCTTATAGTTTCTGAGATATGGACAATCGAAATTTTACACCTTAGAGTCTGTTTCTAACTGGGGTCAAAATTGTAAAATGGTCTTACGAATTAGCGATTTCGTTCCAATTCACATTTCAAGTAATATTCGGCATGCTAATTACGTTGCCGATTGCCAAATTGCATTATCTCTTATAGTTTCCGAGATATGGACTATCGACATCTGACAATATTGGCTCTGCTTCTAACTTGGGCCATAATTGTAAAATGGTCTTACGAATTAGCGATTTCGTTCCAATTCACATTCCAAGTAATATTCAGCATGCTAATTACGTTGCCGATTACCAAATTGCATTATCTCTTCTAGTTTCCGAGTTATGGACTATCGACATCTGACAATATTGGCTCTACTTCTAACTTGCGCCAGAATTGTAATGGTCTTATGAAATAGCGATTTCGCTCCAATTCACATTCCAAGTTATATTCGGCATGCTAATTACAGTGCCGATTGCCAAATTGCATTATCTCTTATAGTTTCCGAGATATGGACTATCGACATCTGACAATATTGGCTCTACTTCTAACTTGTGCCAGAATTGTAAAATGGTCTTATGAAATAGCGATTTCGCTCCAATTCACATTCCAAGTAATATTCAGCATGCTAATTACGTTGCCGATTGCCAAATTGCATTATCTCTTCTAGTTTCCGAGTTATGGACTATCGACATCTGACAATATTGGCTCTACTTCTAACTTGCGCCAGAATTGTAAAATGGTCTTATGAAATAGCGATTTCGTTCCAATTCACATTCCAGGTAATATTCGGCATGCTAATTACGTTGCCGATTGCCAAATTGCATTATCTCTTATAGTTTCCGAGATATGGACAATCGAAATTTTACACCTTAGAGTCTGTTTCTAACTGGGGTCAAAATTGTAAAATGGTCTTACGAATTAGCGATTTCGTTCCAATTCACATTCCAAGTAATATTCGGCATGCTAATTACGTTGCCGATTGCCAAATTGCATTATCTCTTATAGTTTCCGAGATATGGACTATCGACATCTGACAATATTGGCTCTGCTTCTAACTTGGGCCAGAATTGTAAAATGGTCTTATGAATTAGCGATTTCGTTCCAATTCACATTCCAAGTAATATTCGGCATGCTAATTACGTTGCCGATTGCCAAATTGCATTATCTCTTCTAGTTTCCGAGTTATGGACTATCGACATCTGACAATACTGGCTCTACTTCTAACTTGCGCCAGAATTGTAAAATGGTCTTATGAAATAGCGATTTCGTTCCAATTCACATTCTAGGTAATATTCGGCATGCTAATTACGTTGAAGATTGCCAAATTGCATTATCTCTTATAGTTTCCGAGATATGGACAATCGAAATTTTACACCTTAGAGTCTGTTTCTAACTGGGGTCAAAATTGTAAAATGGTCTTATGAAATAGCGATTTCGCTCCAATTCACATTCCAAGTAATATTCAGCATGCTAATTACGTTGCCGATTGCCAAATTGCATTATCTCTTCTAGTTTCCGAGTTATGGACTATCGACATCTGACAATATTGGCTCTACTTCTAACTTGCGCCAGAATTGTAAAATGGTCTTATGAAATAGCGATTTCGTTCCAATTCACATTCCAGGTGATATTCGGCATGCTAATTACGTTGCCGATTGCCAAATTGCATTATCTCTTATAGTTTCCGAGATATGGACAATCGAAATTTTACACCTTAGAGTCTGTTTCTAACTGGGGTCAAAATTGTAAAATGGTCTTACGAATTAGCGATTTCGTCCCAATTCACATTCCAAGTAATATTCGGCATGCTAATTACGTTGCCGATTGCCAAATTGCATTATCTCTTATAGTTTCCGAGATATGGACTATCGACATCTGACAATATTGGCTCTGCTTTTATCTTGGGCCAGAATTGTAAAATGGTCTTATGAATTAGCGACTTCGTTTCAATTCACATTCCAACTAATATTCGGCATGCTAATTACGTTGCCGATTGACAAATTGCATTATCTCTTATAGTTTCCGAGATATGGACTATCGACTTCTGACAATATTGGCTCTGCTTCTAATTTGGGCCAGAATAGTAAAATGGTCTTATGAATTAGCGATTTCGTTCCAATTCACATTCCAAGTAATATTCGGCATGCTAATTACGTTGCCGATTGCCAAATTGCATTATCTCTTATAGTTTCCGAGATATGGACTATCGACATCTGACAATATTGGCTCTGCTTCTAACTTGGGCCAGAATTGTAAAATGGTCTTACGAATTAGCGATTTCGTTCCAATTCACATTCCAAGTAATATTCAGCATGCTAATTACAGTGCCGATTGCCAAATTGCATTATCTCTTATAGTTTCCGAGATATGGACTATCGACATCTGACAATATTGGCTCTACTTCTAACTTGCGCCAGAATTGTAAAATGGTCTTATGAAATAGCGATTTCGCTCCAATTCACATTCCAAGTAATATTCAGCATGCTAATTACGTTGCCGATTGCCAAATTGCATTATCTCTTCTAGTTTCCGAGTTATGGACTATCGACATCTGACAATATTGGCTCTACTTCTAACTTGCGCCAGAATTGTAAAATGGTCTTATGAAATACCGATTTCGTTCCAATTCACATTCCAGGTAATATTCGGCATGCTAATTACGTTGCCGATTGCCAAATTGCATTATCTCTTATAGTTTCCGAGATATGGACAATCGAAATTTTACACCTTAGAGTCTGTTTCTAACTGGGGTCAAAATTGTAAAATGGTCTTACGAATTAGCGATTTCGTTCCAATTCACATTCCAAGTAATATTCGGCATGCTAATTACGTTGCCGATTGCCAAATTGCATTATCTCTTATAGTTTCCGAGATATGGACAATCGAAATTTTACACCTTAGAGTCTGTTTCTAACTGGGGTCAAAATTGTAAAATGGTCTTACGAATTAGCGATTTCGTTCCAATTCACATTCCAAGTAATATTCGGCATGCTAATTACGTTGCCGATTGCCAAATTGCATTATCTCTTATAGTTTCCGAGATATGGACTATCGACATATGACAATATTGGCTCTGCTTCTAACTTGCGCCAGAATTGTAAAATGGTCTTATGAATAAGCGATTTCGCTCCAATTCACATTCTAAGTAATATTCGGCATGCTAATTACGTTGCCGATTGCCAAATTGCATTATCTCTTATAGTTTTCGAGATATGGACTATCGACATCTGAAAATATTGGGTCTGCTTCTAACTTGGGCCAGAATTGTAAAATGGTCTTGTGAATTAGCGATTTCGCTCCAATTCACATTCCAAGTAATATTCGGCATGCTAATTACGTTGCCGATTGCCAAATTGCATTATCTCTTATAGTTTCCGAGATATGGACAATCGAAATTTTACACCTTAGAGTCTGTTTCTAACTGGGGTCAAAATTGTAAAATGGTCTTACGAATTAGCGATTTCGTTCCAATTCACATTTCAAGTAATATTCGGCATGCTAATTACGTTGCCGATTGCCAAATTGCATTATCTCTTATAGTTTCCGAGATATGGACTATCGACATCTGACAATATTGGCTCTGCTTCTAACTTGGGCCAGAATTGTAAAATGGTCTTATGAATTAGCGATTTCGTTCCAATTCACATTCCAAGTAATATTCAGCATGCTAATTACGTTGTCGATTACCAAATTGCATTATCTCTTCTAGTTTCCGAGTTATGGACTATCGACATCTGACAATATTGGCTCTACTTCTAACTTGCGCCAGAATTGTAATGGTCTTATGAAATAGCGATTTCGCTCCAATTCACATTCCAAGTTATATTCGGCATGCTAATTACAGTGCCGATTGCCAAATTGCATTATCTCTTATAGTTTCCGAGATATGGACTATCGACATCTGACAATATTGGCTCTACTTCTAACTTGCGCCAGAATTGTAAAATGGTCTTATGAAATAGCGATTTCGCTCCAATTCACATTCCAAGTAATATTCAGCATGCTAATTACGTTGCCGATTGCCAAATTGCATTATCTCTTCTAGTTTCCGAGTTATGGACTATCGACATCTGACAATATTGGCTCTACTTCTAACTTGCGCCAGAATTGTAAAATGGTCTTATGAAATAGCGATTTCGTTCCAATTCACATTCCAGGTAATATTCGGCATGCTAATTACGTTGCCGATTGCCAAATTGCATTATCTCTTATAGTTTCCGAGATATGGACAATCGAAATTTTACACCTTAGAGTCTGTTTCTAACTGGGGTCAAAATTGTAAAATGGTCTTACGAATTAGCGATTTCGTTCCAATTCACATTCCAAGTAATATTCGGCATGCTAATTACGTTGCCGATTGCCAAATTGCATTATCTCTTATAGTTTCCGAGATATGGACTATCGACATCTGACAATATTGGCTCTGCTTCTAACTTGGGCCAGAATTGTAAAATGGTCTTATGAATTAGCGATTTCGTTCCAATTCACATTCCAAGTAATATTCGGCATGCTAATTACGTTGCCGATTGCCAAATTGCATTATCTCTTATAGTTTCCGAGATATGGACAATCGAAATTTTACACCTTAGAGTCTGTTTCTAACTGGGGTCAAAATTGTAAAATGGTCTTACGAATTAGCGATTTCGTCCCAATTCACATTCCAAGTAATATTCGGCATGCTAATTACGTTGCCGATTGCCAAATTGCATTATCTCTTATAGTTTCCGAGATATGGACTATCGACATCTGACAATATTGGCTCTGCTTTTATCTTGGGCCAGAATTGTAAAATGGTCTTATGAATTAGCGACTTCGTTTCAATTCACATTCCAACTAATATTCGGCATGCTAATTACGTTGCCGATTGACAAATTGCATTATCTCTTATAGTTTCCGAGATATGGACTATCGACATCTGACAATATTGGCTCTGCTTCTAATTTGGGCCAGAATAGTAAAATGGTCTTATGAATTAGCGATTTCGTTCCAATTCACATTCCAAGTAATATTCGGCATGCTAATTACGTTGCCGATTGCCAAATTGCATTATCTCTTATAGTTTCCGAGATATGGACTATCGACATCTGACAATATTGGCTCTGCTTCTAACTTGGGCCAGAATTGTAAAATGGTCTTACGAATTAGCGATTTCGTTCCAATTCACATTCCAAGTAATATTCAGCATGCTAATTACGTTGCCGATTGCCAAATTGCATTACCTCTTATAGTTACCGAGATATGGACTATCGACATCTAACAATATTGGCTCTGCTTCTAACTTGGGCCAGAATTGTAAAATGGTCTTATGAATTAGCGATTTGGTTCCAATTCATATTCCAAGTAATATTCGGCATGCTAATTACGTTACCGATTGCCAAATTGCATTATCTCTTATAGTTTCCGAGATATGGACTATCGACATCTGACAATATTGGCTCTGCTTCTAACTTGCGCCAGAATTGTAAAATGGTCTTATGAATTAACGATTTGGCTCCAATTCACATTCCAAGTAATATTCGGCATGCTAATTACGTTGCCGATTGCCAAATTGCATTATCTCTTATAGTTTCCGAGATATGGGCAATCGAAATTTTACACCTTAGAGTCTGTTTCTAACTGGGGTCAAAATTGTCAAATGGTCTTAAGAATTAGCGATTTCGTTCCAATTCACATTCCAAGTAATATTCGGCATGCTAATTACGCTGCCGATTGCCAAATTACATTATCTCTTATTGTTTCCGAGATATGGACTATCGACATCTAACAATATTGGCTCTGCTTCTAACTTGGGCCAGAATTGTAAAATGGCCTTATAAATTAGCGATTTCGCTCCAATTCACATTCCAAGTAATATTCGGCATGCTAATTACGTTGCCGGTTGCCAAACTGCATTATTTCTTATAGTTTCCGAGATATGGGCAATCGAAATTTTACACCTTAGAATCTGTTTCTAACTGGGGTCAAAATTGTAAAATGGTCTTACGAATTAGCGATTTCGTTCCAATTCACATTCCAAGTAATATTCGGCATGCTAATTACGTTGCCGATTGCCAAATTGCATTATCTCTTATAGTTTCCGAGATATGGACTATCGACATATGACAATATTGGCTCTGCTTCTAACTTGCGCCAGAATTGTAAAATGGTCTTATGAATTAGCGATTTCGCTCCAATTCACATTCCAAGTAATATTCGGCATGCTAATTACGTTGCCGATTGCCAAATTGCATTATCCCTTATAGTTTCCGAGATATGGACTATCGACATCTGACAATATTGGCTCTGCTTCTAACTTGTGCCAGAATTGTAAAATGGTCTTATGAATTAGCGATTTCGCTCCAATTCACATTCCAAGTAATATTCGGCATGCTAATTACGTTGCCGGTTGCCAAATTGCATTATTTCTTATAGTTTCCGAGATATCGGCAATCGAAATTTTACACCTTAGAATCTGTTTCTAACTGGGGTCAAAATTGTAAAATGGTCTTATGAATTAGCGATTTCGCTCCAATTCACATTCCAAGTAATATTTGGCATGCTAATTACGTTGCCGATTGCCAAATTGCATTATCTCTTATAGTTTCCGAGATATGAACTATCGACATCTGACAATATTGGCTCTGCTTCTAACTTGCGCCAGAATTGTAAAATGGTCTTATGAATTAGCGATTTCGCTCCAATTCACATTCCAAGTAATATTCGGCATGCTAATTACGTTGCCGATTGCCAAATTGCATTATCTCTTATAGTTTCCGAGATATGGACAATCGAAATTTTACACCTTAGAGTCTGTTTCTAACTGGGGTCAAAATTGTAAAATGGTCTTACGAATTAGCGATTTCGTTCCAATTCACATTCCAAGTAATATTCGGCATGCTAATTACGTTGCCGTTTGCCAAATTGCATTATCTCTTATAGTTTCCGAGATATGGACAATCGAAATTTTACACCTTAGAGTCTGTTTCTAACTGGGGTCAAAATTGTAAAATGGTCTTACGAATTAGCGATTTCGTTCCAATTCACATTCCAAGTAATATTCGGCATGCTAATTACGTTGCCGATTGCCAAATTGCATTATCTCTTATAGTTTCCGAGATATGGACTATCGACATTTGAAAATATTGGCTCTGCTTCTAACTTGGGCCAGAATTGTAAAATGGTCTTATGAATTAGCGATTTCGCTCCAATTCACATTCTAAGTAATATTCGGCATGCTAATTACGTTGCCGATTGCCAAATTGCATTATCTCTTATAGTTTTCGAGATATGGACTATCGACATCTGAAAATATTGGGTCTGCTTCTAACTTGGGCCAGAATTGTGAAATGGTCTTGTGAATTAGCGATTTCGCTCCAATTCACATTCCAAGTAATATTCGGCATGCTAATTACGTTGCCGATTGCCAAATTGCATTATCTCTTATAGTTTCTGAGATATGGACAATCGAAATTTTACACCTTAGAGTCTGTTTCTAACTGGGGTCAAAATTGTAAAATGGTCTTACGAATTAGCGATTTCGTTCCAATTCACATTTCAAGTAATATTCGGCATGCTAATTACGTTGCCGATTGCCAAATTGCATTATCTCTTATAGTTTCCGAGATATGGACTATCGACATCTGACAATATTGGCTCTGCTTCTAACTTGGGCCAGAATTGTAAAATGGTCTTATGAATTAGCGATTTCGTTCCAATTCACACTCCAAGTAATATTCGGCATGCTAATTACGTTGCCGATTGCCAAATTGCATTATCTCTTATAGTTTCTGAGATATGGACAATCGAAATTTTACACCTTAGAGTCTGTTTCTAACTGGGGTCAAAATTGTAAAATGGTCTTACGAATTAGCGATTTCGTTCCAATTCACATTTCAAGTAATATTCGGCATGCTAATTACGTTGCCGATTGCCAAATTGCATTATCTCTTATAGTTTCCGAGATATGGACTATCGACATCTGACAATATTGGCTCTGCTTCTAACTTGGGCCATAATTGTAAAATGGTCTTACGAATTAGCGATTTCGTTCCAATTCACATTCCAAGTAATATTCAGCATGCTAATTACGTTGCCGATTACCAAATTGCATTATCTCTTCTAGTTTCCGAGTTATGGACTATCGACATCTGACAATATTGGCTCTACTTCTAACTTGCGCCAGAATTGTAATGGTCTTATGAAATAGCGATTTCGCTCCAATTCACATTCCAAGTTATATTCGGCATGCTAATTACAGTGCCGATTGCCAAATTGCATTATCTCTTATAGTTTCCGAGATATGGACTATCGACATCTGACAATATTGGCTCTACTTCTAACTTGCGCCAGAATTGTAAAATGGTCTTATGAAATAGCGATTTCGCTCCAATTCACATTCCAAGTAATATTCAGCATGCTAATTACGTTGCCGATTGCCAAATTGCATTATCTCTTCTAGTTTCCGAGTTATGGACTATCGACATCTGACAATATTGGCTCTACTTCTAACTTGCGCCAGAATTGTAAAATGGTCTTATGAAATAGCGATTTCGTTCCAATTCACATTCCAGGTAATATTCGGCATGCTAATTACGTTGCCGATTGCCAAATTGCATTATCTCTTATAGTTTCCGAGATATGGACAATCGAAATTTTACACCTTAGAGTCTGTTTCTAACTGGGGTCAAAATTGTAAAATGGTCTTACGAATTAGCGATTTCGTTCCAATTCACATTCCAAGTAATATTCGGCATGCTAATTACGTTGCCGATTGCCAAATTGCATTATCTCTTATAGTTTCCGAGATATGGACTATCGACATCTGACAATATTGGCTCTGCTTCTAACTTGGGCCAGAATTGTAAAATGGTCTTATGAATTAGCGATTTCGTTCCAATTCACATTCCAAGTAATATTCGGCATGCTAATTACGTTGCCGATTGCCAAATTGCATTATCTCTTCTAGTTTCCGAGTTATGGACTATCGACATCTGACAATACTGGCTCTACTTCTAACTTGCGCCAGAATTGTAAAATGGTCTTATGAAATAGCGATTTCGTTCCAATTCACATTCTAGGTAATATTCGGCATGCTAATTACGTTGAAGATTGCCAAATTGCATTATCTCTTATAGTTTCCGAGATATGGACAATCGAAATTTTACACCTTAGAGTCTGTTTCTAACTGGGGTCAAAATTGTAAAATGGTCTTATGAAATAGCGATTTCGCTCCAATTCACATTCCAAGTAATATTCAGCATGCTAATTACGTTGCCGATTGCCAAATTGCATTATCTCTTCTAGTTTCCGAGTTATGGACTATCGACATCTGACAATATTGGCTCTACTTCTAACTTGCGCCAGAATTGTAAAATGGTCTTATGAAATAGCGATTTCGTTCCAATTCACATTCCAGGTGATATTCGGCATGCTAATTACGTTGCCGATTGCCAAATTGCATTATCTCTTATAGTTTCCGAGATATGGACAATCGAAATTTTACACCTTAGAGTCTGTTTCTAACTGGGGTCAAAATTGTAAAATGGTCTTACGAATTAGCGATTTCGTCCCAATTCACATTCCAAGTAATATTCGGCATGCTAATTACGTTGCCGATTGCCAAATTGCATTATCTCTTATAGTTTCCGAGATATGGACTATCGACATCTGACAATATTGGCTCTGCTTTTATCTTGGGCCAGAATTGTAAAATGGTCTTATGAATTAGCGACTTCGTTTCAATTCACATTCCAACTAATATTCGGCATGCTAATTACGTTGCCGATTGACAAATTGCATTATCTCTTATAGTTTCCGAGATATGGACTATCGACTTCTGACAATATTGGCTCTGCTTCTAATTTGGGCCAGAATAGTAAAATGGTCTTATGAATTAGCGATTTCGTTCCAATTCACATTCCAAGTAATATTCGGCATGCTAATTACGTTGCCGATTGCCAAATTGCATTATCTCTTATAGTTTCCGAGATATGGACTATCGACATCTGACAATATTGGCTCTGCTTCTAACTTGGGCCAGAATTGTAAAATGGTCTTACGAATTAGCGATTTCGTTCCAATTCACATTCCAAGTAATATTCAGCATGCTAATTACGTTGCCGATTGCCTAATTGCATTATCTCTTATAGTTACCGAGATATGGACTATCGACATCTAACAATATTGGCTCTGCTTCTAACTTGGGCCAGAATTGTAAAATGGTCTTATGAATTAGCGATTTGGTTCCAATTCATATTCCAAGTAATATTCGGCATGCTAATTACGTTGCCGATTGCCAAATTGCATTATCTCTTATAGTTTCCGAGATATGGACTATCGACATCTGACAATATTGGCTCTGCTTCTAACTTGCGCCAGAATTGTAAAATGGTCTTATGAATTAACGATTTGGCTCCAATTCACATTCCAAGTAATATTCGGCATGCTAATTACGTTGCCGATTGCCAAATTGCATTACCTCTTATAGTTTCCGAGATATGGGCAATCGAAATTTTACACCTTAGAGTCTGTTTCTAACTGGGGTCAAAATTGTCAAATGGTCTTAAGAATTAGCGATTTCGTTCCAATTCACATTCCAAGTAATATTCGGCATGCTAATTACGCTGCCGATTGCCAAATTACATTATCTCTTATTGTTTCCGAGATATGGACTATCGACATCTAACAATATTGGCTCTGCTTCTAACTTGGGCCAGAATTGTAAAATGGCCTTATAAATTAGCGATTTCGCTCCAATTCACATTCCAAGTAATATTCGGCATGCTAATTACGTTGCCGGTTGCCAAATTGCATTATTTCTTATAGTTTCCGAGATATGGGCAATCGAAATTTTACACCTTAGAATCTGTTTCTAACTGGGGTCAAAATTGTAAAATGGTCTTACGAATTAGCGATTTCGTTCCAATTCACATTCCAAGTAATATCCGGCATGCTAATTACGTTGCCGATTGCCAAATTGCATTATCTCTTATAGTTTCCGAGATATGGACTATCGACATATGACAATATTGGCTCTGCTTCTAACTTGCGCCAGAATTGTAAAATATTCTTATGAATTAGCGATTTCGCTCCAATTCACATTCCAAGTAATATTCGGCATGCTAATTACGTTGCCGATTGCCAAATTGCATTATCCCTTATAGTTTCCGAGATATGGACTATCGACATCTGACAATATTGGCTCTGCTTCTAACTTGTGCCAGAATTGTAAAATGGTCTTATGAATTAGCGATTTCGCTCCAATTCACATTCCAAGTAATATTCGGCATGCTAATTACGTTGCCGGTTGCCAAATTGCATTATTTCTTATAGTTTCCGAGATATCGGCAATCGAAATTTTACACCTTAGAATCTGTTTCTAACTGGGGTCAAAATTGTAAAATGGTCTTATGAATTAGCGATTTCGCTCCAATTCACATTCCAAGTAATATTTGGCATGCTAATTACGTTGCCGATTGCCAAATTGCATTATCTCTTATAGTTTCCGAGATATGAACTATCGACATCTGACAATATTGGCTCTGCTTCTAACTTGCGCCAGAATTGTAAAATGGTCTTATGAATTAGCGATTTCGCTCCAATTCACATTCCAAGTAATATTCGGCATGCTAATTACGTTGCCGATTGCCAAATTGCATTATCTCTTATAGTTTCCGAGATATGGACTATCGACATCTGACAATATTGGCTCTGCTTCTAACTTGGGTCAGAATTGTAAGATGGTCTTATGAATTAGCGATTTCGCTCCAATTCACATTCCAAGTAATATTCGGCATGCTAATTACGTTGCCGGTTGCCAAATTGCATTATTTCTTATAGTTTCCGAGATATGGGCAATCGAAATTTTACACCTTAGAGTCTGTTTCTAACTGGGTTCAAAATTGTAAAATGATCTTATGAATTAGCGATTTCGCTCCAATTCACATTCCAAGTAATATTTGGCATGCTAATTACGTTGCCGATTGCCAAATTGCATTATCTCTTATAGTTTCCGAGATATGGACTATCGACATCTGACAATATTGGCTCTGCTTCTAACTTGGGCCAGAATTGTAAAATGGTCTTATGAATTAGCGATTTCGTTCCAATTCACATTCCAAGTAATATTCGGCATGCTAATTACGTTGCCGATTGCCAAATTGCATTATCTCTTATAGTTTTCGAGATATGGACAATCGAAATTTTACACCTTAGAGTCTGTTTCTAACTGGAGTCAAAATTGTAAAATGGTCTTAAGAATTAGCGATTTCGTTCCAATTCACAATATAAGTAATATTCGGCATGCTAATTACGCCGCCGATTGCCAAATTGCATTATCTCTTATAGTTTCCGAGATATGGACTATCGACATCTGACAATATTGGCTCTGCTTCTAACTTGCGCCAGAATTGTAAAATGGCCTTATGAATTAGCGATTTCGCTCCAATTCACATTCCAAGTAATATTCGGCATGCTAATTACGTTGCCGATTGCCAAATTGCATTATCTCTTATAGTTTCCGAGATATGGACTATCGACATCTGACAATATTGGCTCTGCTTCTAATTTGGGCCAGAATAGTAAAATGGTCTTATGAATTAGCGATTTCGTTCCAATTCACATTCCAAGTAATATTCGGCATGCTAATTACGTTGCCTATTGCCAAATTGCATTATCTCTTATAGTTTCCGAGATATGGACAATCGAAATTTTACACCTTAGAGTCTGTTTCTAACTGGGGTCAAAATTGTAAAATGGTCTTACGAATTAGCGATTTCGTTCCAATTCACATTCCAAGTAATATTCGGCATGCTAATTACGTTGCCGATTGCCAAATTGCATTATCTCTTATGGTTTCCGAGATATGGACTATCGACATCTGACAATATTGGCTCTGCTTCTAACTTGGGCCAGAATTGTAAAATGGTCTTACGAATTAGCGATTTCGTTCCAATTCACATTCCAGGTAATATTCGGCATGCTAATTACGTTGCCGATTGCCAAATTGCATTATCTCTTATAGTTTCCGAGATATGGACTATCGACATCTGACAATATTGGCTCTGCTTCTAACTTGGGCCAGAATTGTAAAATGGTCTTACGAATTAGCGATTTCGTCCCAATTCACATTCCAAGTAATATTCGGCATGCTAATTACGTTGCCGATTGCCAAATTGCATTATCTCTTATAGTTTCCGAGATATGGACTATCGACATCTGACAATATTGGCTCTGCTTCTAACTTGGGCCAGAATTGTAAAATGGTCTTACGAATTAGCGATTTCGTCCCAATTCACATTCCAAGTAATATTCGGCATGCTAATTACGTTGCCGATTGCCAAATTGCATTATCTCTTATAGTTTCCGAGATATGGACTATCGACATCTGACAATATTGGCTCTGCTTCTAACTTGGGCCAGAATTGTAAAATGGTCTTACGAATTAGCGATTTCGTCCCAATTCACATTCCAAGTAATATTCGGCATGCTAATTACGTTGCCGATTGCCAAATTGCATTATCTCTTATAGTTTCCGAGATATGGACTATCGACATCTGACAATATTGGCTCTGCTTTTAACTTGGGCCAGAATTGTAAAATGGTCTTATGAATTAGCGATTTCGTTTCAATTCACATTCCAACTAATATTCGGCATGCTAATTACGTTGCCGATTGTCAAATTGCATTATCTCTTATAGTTTCCGAGATATGGACTATCGACATCTGACAATATTGGCTCTGCTTCTAATTTGGGCCAGAATAGTAAAATGGTCTTTTGAATTAGCGATTTCGTTCCAATTCACATTCCAAGTAATATTCGGCATGCTAATTACGTTGCCGATTGCCAAATTGCATTATCTCTTATAGTTTCCGAGATATGGACAATCGAAATTTTACACCTTAGAGTCTGTTTCTAACTGGGGTCAAAATTGTAAAATGGTCTTACGAATTGGCGATTTCGTTCCAATTCACATTCCAAGTAATATTCGGCATGCTAATTACGTTGCCGATTGCCAAATTGCATTATCTCTTATAGTTTCCGAGATATGGACTATCGACATTTGAAAATATTGGCTCTGCTTCTAACTTGGGCCAGAATTGTAAAATGGTCTTATGAATTAGCGATTTCGCTCCAATTCACACTCTAAGTAATATTCGGCATGCTAATTACGTTGCCGATTGCCAAATTGCATTATCTCTTATAGTTTTCGAGATATGGACTATCGACATCTGAAAATATTGGGTCTGCTTCTAACTTGGGCCAGAATTGTAAAATGGTCTTGT
Organism: Rhynchophorus ferrugineus; assembly: GCF_030347505.1. Taxonomy (NCBI): domain Eukaryota; kingdom Metazoa; phylum Arthropoda; class Insecta; order Coleoptera; family Curculionidae; genus Rhynchophorus; species Rhynchophorus ferrugineus. Next base: position 1,465,578 of record NW_027472597.1, read on the forward strand.
GAATTAGCGATTTCGCTCCAATTCACATTCCAAGTAATATTCGGCATGCCAATTACGTCGCCGATTGCCAAATTGCATTATCTCTTATAGTTTCTGAGATATGGACAATCGAAATTTTACACCTTAGAGTCTGTTTCTAACTGGGGTCAAAATTGTAAAATGGTCTTACGAATTAGCGATTTCGTTCCAATTCACATTCCAAGTAATATTCGGCATGCTAATTACGTTGCCGATTGCCAAATTGCATTATCTCTTATAGTTTCCGAGATATGGACTATCGACATCTGACAATATTGGCTCTGCTTCTAACTTGGGCCAGAATTGTAAAATGGTCTTATGAATTAGCGATTTCGTTCCAATTCACATTCCAAGTAATATTCGGCATGCTAATTACGTTGCCGATTGCCAAATTGCATTATCTCTTATAGTTTCCGAGATATGGACAATCGAAATTTTACACCTTAGAGTCTGTTTCTAACTGGGGTCAAAATTGTAAAATGGTCTTACGAATTAGCGATTTCGTCCCAATTCACATTCCAAGTAATATTCGGCATGCTAATTACGTTGCCGATTGCCAAATTGCATTATCTCTTATAGTTTCCGAGATATGGACTATCGACATCTGACAATATTGGCTCTGCTTTTATCTTGGGCCAGAATTGTAAAATGGTCTTATGAATTAGCGACTTCGTTTCAATTCACATTCCAACTAATATTCGGCATGCTAATTACGTTGCCGATTGACAAATTGCATTATCTCTTATAGTTTCCGAGATATGGACTATCGACTTCTGACAATATTGGCTCTGCTTCTAATTTGGGCCAGAATAGTAAAATGGTCTTATGAATTAGCGATTTCGTTCCAATTCACATTCCAAGTAATATTCGGCATGCTAATTACGTTGCCGATTGCCAAATTGCATTATCTCTTATAGTTTCCGAGATATGGACTATCGACATCTGACAATATTGGCTCTGCTTCTAACTTGGGCCAGAATTGTAAAATGGTCTTACGAATTAGCGATTTCGTTCCAATTCACATTCCAAGTAATATTCAGCATGCTAATTACGTTGCCGATTGCCTAATTGCATTATCTCTTATAGTTACCGAGATATGGACTATCGACATCTAACAATATTGGCTCTGCTTCTAACTTGGGCCAGAATTGTAAAATGGTCTTATGAATTAGCGATTTGGTTCCAATTCATATTCCAAGTAATATTCGGCATGCTAATTACGTTGCCGATTGCCAAATTGCATTATCTCTTATAGTTTCCGAGATATGGACTATCGACATCTGACAATATTGGCTCTGCTTCTAACTTGCGCCAGAATTGTAAAATGGTCTTATGAATTAACGATTTGGCTCCAATTCACATTCCAAGTAATATTCGGCATGCTAATTACGTTGCCGATTGCCAAATTGCATTACCTCTTATAGTTTCCGAGATATGGGCAATCGAAATTTTACACCTTAGAGTCTGTTTCTAACTGGGGTCAAAATTGTCAAATGGTCTTAAGAATTAGCGATTTCGTTCCAATTCACATTCCAAGTAATATTCGGCATGCTAATTACGCTGCCGATTGCCAAATTACATTATCTCTTATTGTTTCCGAGATATGGACTATCGACATCTAACAATATTGGCTCTGCTTCTAACTTGGGCCAGAATTGTAAAATGGCCTTATAAATTAGCGATTTCGCTCCAATTCACATTCCAAGTAATATTCGGCATGCTAATTACGTTGCCGGTTGCCAAATTGCATTATTTCTTATAGTTTCCGAGATATGGGCAATCGAAATTTTACACCTTAGAATCTGTTTCTAACTGGGGTCAAAATTGTAAAATGGTCTTACGAATTAGCGATTTCGTTCCAATTCACATTCCAAGTAATATCCGGCATGCTAATTACGTTGCCGATTGCCAAATTGCATTATCTCTTATAGTTTCCGAGATATGGACTATCGACATATGACAATATTGGCTCTGCTTCTAACTTGCGCCAGAATTGTAAAATGGTCTTATGAATTAGCGATTTCGCTCCAATTCACATTCCAAGTAATATTCGGCATGCTAATTACGTTGCCGATTGCCAAATTGCATTATCCCTTATAGTTTCCGAGATATGGACTATCGACATCTGACAATATTGGCTCTGCTTCTAACTTGTGCCAGAATTGTAAAATGGTCTTATGAATTAGCGATTTCGCTCCAATTCACATTCCAAGTAATATTCGGCATGCTAATTACGTTGCCGGTTGCCAAATTGCATTATTTCTTATAGTTTCCGAGATATCGACAATCGAAATTTTACACCTTAGAATCTGTTTCTAACTGGGGTCAAAATTGTAAAATGGTCTTATGAATTAGCGATTTCGCTCCAATTCACATTCCAAGTAATATTTGGCATGCTAATTACGTTGCCGATTGCCAAATTGCATTATCTCTTATAGTTTCCGAGATATGAACTATCGACATCTGACAATATTGGCTCTGCTTCTAACTTGCGCCAGAATTGTAAAATGGTCTTATGAATTAGCGATTTCGCTCCAATTCACATTCCAAGTAATATTCGGCATGCTAATTACGTTGCCGATTGCCAAATTGCATTATCTCTTATAGTTTCCGAGATATGGACTATCGACATCTGACAATATTGGCTCTGCTTCTAACTTGGGTCAGAATTGTAAGATGGTCTTATGAATTAGCGATTTCGCTCCAATTCACATTCCAAGTAATATTCGGCATGCTAATTACGTTGCCGGTTGCCAAATTGCATTATTTCTTATAGTTTCCGAGATATGGGCAATCGAAATTTTACACCTTAGAGTCTGTTTCTAACTGGGTTCAAAATTGTAAAATGGTCTTATGAATTAGCGATTTCGCTCCAATTCACACTCTAAGTAATATTCGGCATGCTAATTACGTTGCCGATTGCCAAATTGCATTATCTCTTATAGTTTTCGAGATATGGACTATCGACATCTGAAAATATTGGGTCTGCTTCTAACTTGGGCCAGAATTGTAAAATGGTCTTGTGAATTAGCGATTTCGCTCCAATTCACATTCCAAGTAATATTCGGCATGCCAATTACGTCGCCGATTGCCAAATTGCATTATCTCTTATAGTTTCTGAGATATGGACAATCGAAATTTTACACCTTAGAGTCTGTTTCTAACTGGGGTCAAAATTGTAAAATGGTCTTACGAATTAGCGATTTCGTTCCAATTCACATTCCAAGTAATATTCGGCATGCTAATTACGTTGCCGATTGCCAAATTGCATTATCTCTTATAGTTTCCGAGATATGGACTATCGACATCTGACAATATTGGCTCTGCTTCTAACTTGGGCCAGAATTGTAAAATGGTCTTATGAATTAGCGATTTCGTTCCAATTCACATTCCAAGTAATATTCGGCATGCTAATTACGTTGCCGATTGCCAAATTGCATTATCTCTTATAGTTTCCGAGATATGGACAATCGAAATTTTACACCTTAGAGTCTGTTTCTAACTGGGGTCAAAATTGTAAAATGGTCTTACGAATTAGCGATTTCGTCCCAATTCACATTCCAAGTAATATTCGGCATGCTAATTACGTTGCCGATTGCCAAATTGCATTATCTCTTATAGTTTCCGAGATATGGACTATCGACATCTGACAATATTGGCTCTGCTTTTATCTTGGGCCAGAATTGTAAAATGGTCTTATGAATTAGCGACTTCGTTTCAATTCACATTCCAACTAATATTCGGCATGCTAATTACGTTGCCGATTGACAAATTGCATTATCTCTTATAGTTTCCGAGATATGGACTATCGACTTCTGACAATATTGGCTCTGCTTCTAATTTGGGCCAGAATAGTAAAATGGTCTTATGAATTAGCGATTTCGTTCCAATTCACATTCCAAGTAATATTCGGCATGCTAATTACGTTGCCGATTGCCAAATTGCATTATCTCTTATAGTTTCCGAGATATGGACTATCGACATCTGACAATATTGGCTCTGCTTCTAACTTGGGCCAGAATTGTAAAATGGTCTTACGAATTAGCGATTTCGTTCCAATTCACATTCCAAGTAATATTCAGCATGCTAATTACGTTGCCGATTGCCTAATTGCATTATCTCTTATAGTTACCGAGATATGGACTATCGACATCTAACAATATTGGCTCTGCTTCTAACTTGGGCCAGAATTGTAAAATGGTCTTATGAATTAGCGATTTGGTTCCAATTCATATTCCAAGTAATATTCGGCATGCTAATTACGTTGCCGATTGCCAAATTGCATTATCTCTTATAGTTTCCGAGATATGGACTATCGACATCTGACAATATTGGCTCTGCTTCTAACTTGCGCCAGAATTGTAAAATGGTCTTATGAATTAACGATTTGGCTCCAATTCACATTCCAAGTAATATTCGGCATGCTAATTACGTTGCCGATTGCCAAATTGCATTACCTCTTATAGTTTCCGAGATATGGGCAATCGAAATTTTACACCTTAGAGTCTGTTTCTAACTGGGGTCAAAATTGTCAAATGGTCTTAAGAATTAGCGATTTCGTTCCAATTCACATTCCAAGTAATATTCGGCATGCTAATTACGCTGCCGATTGCCAAATTACATTATCTCTTATTGTTTCCGAGATATGGACTATCGACATCTAACAATATTGGCTCTGCTTCTAACTTGGGCCAGAATTGTAAAATGGCCTTATAAATTAGCGATTTCGCTCCAATTCACATTCCAAGTAATATTCGGCATGCTAATTACGTTGCCGGTTGCCAAATTGCATTATTTCTTATAGTTTCCGAGATATGGGCAATCGAAATTTTACACCTTAGAATCTGTTTCTAACTGGGGTCAAAATTGTAAAATGGTCTTACGAATTAGCGATTTCGTTCCAATTCACATTCCAAGTAATATCCGGCATGCTAATTACGTTGCCGATTGCCAAATTGCATTATCTCTTATAGTTTCCGAGATATGGACTATCGACATATGACAATATTGGCTCTGCTTCTAACTTGCGCCAGAATTGTAAAATGGTCTTATGAATTAGCGATTTCGCTCCAATTCACATTCCAAGTAATATTCGGCATGCTAATTACGTTGCCGATTGCCAAATTGCATTATCCCTTATAGTTTCCGAGATATGGACTATCGACATCTGACAATATTGGCTCTGCTTCTAACTTGTGCCAGAATTGTAAAATGGTCTTATGAATTAGCGATTTCGCTCCAATTCACATTCCAAGTAATATTCGGCATGCTAATTACGTTGCCGGTTGCCAAATTGCATTATTTCTTATAGTTTCCGAGATATCGACAATCGAAATTTTACACCTTAGAATCTGTTTCTAACTGGGGTCAAAATTGTAAAATGGTCTTATGAATTAGCGATTTCGCTCCAATTCACATTCCAAGTAATATTTGGCATGCTAATTACGTTGCCGATTGCCAAATTGCATTATCTCTTATAGTTTCCGAGATATGAACTATCGACATCTGACAATATTGGCTCTGCTTCTAACTTGCGCCAGAATTGTAAAATGGTCTTATGAATTAGCGATTTCGCTCCAATTCACATTCCAAGTAATATTCGGCATGCTAATTACGTTGCCGATTGCCAAATTGCATTATCTCTTATAGTTTCCGAGATATGGACTATCGACATCTGACAATATTGGCTCTGCTTCTAACTTGGGTCAGAATTGTAAGATGGTCTTATGAATTAGCGATTTCGCTCCAATTCACATTCCAAGTAATATTCGGCATGCTAATTACGTTGCCGGTTGCCAAATTGCATTATTTCTTATAGTTTCCGAGATATGGGCAATCGAAATTTTACACCTTAGAGTCTGTTTCTAACTGGGTTCAAAATTGTAAAATGATCTTATGAATTAGCGATTTCGCTCCAATTCACATTTCAAGTAATATTTGGCATGCTAATTACGTTGCCGATTGCCAAATTGCATTATCTCTTATAGTTTCCGAGATATGGACTATCGACATCTGACAATATTGGCTCTGCTTCTAACTTGGGCCAGAATTGTAAAATGGTCTTATGAATTAGCGATTTCGTTCCAATTCACATTCCAAGTAATATTCGGCATGCTAATTACGTTGCCGATTGCCAAATTGCATTATCTCTTATAGTTTTCGAGATATGGACAATCGAAATTTTACACCTTAGAGTCTGTTTCTAACTGGAGTCAAAATTGTAAAATGGTCTTAAGAATTAGCGATTTCGTTCCAATTCACATTATAAGTAATATTCGGCATGCTAATTACGCTGCCGATTGCCAAATTGCATTATCTCTTATAGTTTCCGAGATATGGACTATCGACATCTGACAATATTGGCTCTGCTTCTAACTTGCGCCAGAATTGTAAAATGGTCTTATGAATTAGCGATTTCGCTCCAATTCACATTCCAAGTAATATTCGGCATGCTAATTACGTTGCCGATTGCCAAATTGCATTATCTCTTATAGTTTCCGAGATATGGGCAATCGAAATTTTACACCTTAGAGTCTGTTTCTAACTGGGGTCAAAATTGTAAAATGGTCTTATGAATTAGCGATTTCGCTCCAATTGACATTCCAAGTAATATTCGGCATGCTAATTACGTTGCCGATTGCCAAATTGCATTATCTCTTATAGTTTCCGAGATATGGGCAATCGAAATTTTACACCTTAGAGTCTGTTTCTAACTGGGGTCAAAATTGTAAAATGGTCTTATGAATTAGCGATTTCGCTCCAATTCACATTCCAAGTAATATTTGGCATGCTAATTACGTTGCCGATTGCCAAATTGCATTATCTCTTATAGTTTCCGAGATATGAACTATCGACATCTGACAATATTGGCTCTGCTTCTAACTTGCGCCAGAATTGTAAAATGGCCTTATGAATTAGCGATTTCGCTCCAATTCACATTCCAAGTAATATTCGGCATGCTAATTACGTTGCCGATTGCCAAATTGCATTATCTCTTATAGTTTCCGAGATATGGACTATCGACATCTGACAATATTGGCTCTGCTTCTAATTTGGGCCAGAATAGTAAAATGGTCTTATGAATTAGCGATTTCGTTCCAATTCACATTCCAAGTAATATTCGGCATGCTAATTACGTTGCCTATTGCCAAATTGCATTATCTCTTATAGTTTCCGAGATATGGACAATCGAAATTTTACACCTTAGAGTCTGTTTCTAACTGGGGTCAAAATTGTAAAATGGTCTTACGAATTAGCGATTTCGTTCCAATTCACATTCCAAGTAATATTCGGCATGCTAATTACGTTGCCGATTGCCAAATTGCATTATCTCTTATGGTTTCCGAGATATGGACTATCGACATCTGACAATATTGGCTCTGCTTCTAACTTGGGCCAGAATTGTAAAATGGTCTTACGAATTAGCGATTTCGTCCCAATTCACATTCCAAGTAATATTCATTCGGCATGCTAATTACGTTGCCGATTGCCAAATTGCATTATCTCTTATAGTTTCCGAGATATGGACTATCGACATCTGACAATATTGGCTCTGCTTCTAATTTGGGCCAGAATAGTAAAATGGTCTTATGAATTAGCGATTTCGTTCCAATTCACATTCCAGGTAATATTCGGCATGCTAATTACGTTGCCGATTGCCAAATTGCATTATCTCTTATAGTTTCCGAGATATGGACTATCGACATCTGACAATATTGGCTCTGCTTCTAACTTGGGCCAGAATTGTAAAATGGTCTTACGAATTAGCGATTTCGTCCCAATTCACATTCCAAGTAATATTCGGCATGCTAATTACGTTGCCGATTGCCAAATTGCATTATCTCTTATAGTTTCCGAGATATGGACTATCGACATCTGACAATATTGGCTCTGCTTCTAACTTGGGCCAGAATTGTAAAATGGTCTTACGAATTAGCGATTTCGTCCCAATTCACATTCCAAGTAATATTCGGCATGCTAATTACGTTGCCGATTGCCAAATTGCATTATCTCTTATAGTTTCCGAGATATGGACTATCGACATCTGACAATATTGGCTCTGCTTCTAACTTGGGCCAGAATTGTAAAATGGTCTTACGAATTAGCGATTTCGTCCCAATTCACATTCCAAGTAATATTCGGCATGCTAATTACGTTGCCGATTGCCAAATTGCATTATCTCTTATAGTTTCCGAGATATGGACTATCGACATCTGACAATATTGGCTCTGCTTCTAACTTGGGCCAGAATTGTAAAATGGTCTTACGAATTAGCGATTTCGTCCCAATTCACATTCCAAGTAATATTCGGCATGCTAATTACGTTGCCGATTGCCAAATTGCATTATCTCTTATAGTTTCCGAGATATGGACTATCGACATCTGACAATATTGGCTCTGCTTTTAACTTGGGCCAGAATTGTAAAATGGTCTTATGAATTAGCGATTTCGTTTCAATTCACATTCCAACTAATATTCGGCATGCTAATTACGTTGCCGATTGTCAAATTGCATTATCTCTTATAGTTTCCGAGATATGGACTATCGACATCTGACAATATTGGCTCTGCTTCTAATTTGGGCCAGAATAGTAAAATGGTCTTTTGAATTAGCGATTTCGTTCCAATTCACATTCCAAGTAATATTCGGCATGCTAATTACGTTGCCGATTGCCAAATTGCATTATCTCTTATAGTTTCCGAGATATGGACAATCGAAATTTTACACCTTAGAGTCTGTTTCTAACTGGGGTCAAAATTGTAAAATGGTCTTACGAATTGGCGATTTCGTTCCAATTCACATTCCAAGTAATATTCGGCATGCTAATTACGTTGCCGATTGCCAAATTGCATTATCTCTTATAGTTTCCGAGATATGGACTATCGACATATGACAATATTGGCTCTGCTTCTAACTTGCGCCAGAATTGTAAAATGGTCTTATGAATAAGCGATTTCGCTCCAATTCACATTCCAAGTAATATTCGGCATGCTAATTACGTTGCCGATTGCCAAATTGCATTATCTCTTATAGTTTCCGAGATATGGACTATCGACATTTGAAAATATTGGCTCTGCTTCTAACTTGGGCCAGAATTGTAAAATGGTCTTATGAATTAGCGATTTCGCTCCAATTCACACTCTAAGTAATATTCGGCATGCTAATTACGTTGCCGATTGCCAAATTGCATTATCTCTTATAGTTTTCGAGATATGGACTATCGACATCTGAAAATATTGGGTCTGCTTCTAACTTGGGCCAGAATTGTAAAATGGTCTTGTGAATTAGCGATTTCGCTCCAATTCACATTCCAAGTAATATTCGGCATGCCAATTACGTCGCCGATTGCCAAATTGCATTATCTCTTATAGTTTCTGAGATATGGACAATCGAAATTTTACACCTTAGAGTCTGTTTCTAACTGGGGTCAAAATTGTAAAATGGTCTTACGAATTAGCGATTTCGTTCCAATTCACATTCCAAGTAATATTCGGCATGCTAATTACGTTGCCGATTGCCAAATTGCATTATCTCTTATAGTTTCCGAGATATGGACTATCGACATCTGACAATATTGGCTCTGCTTCTAACTTGGGCCAGAATTGTAAAATGGTCTTATGAATTAGCGATTTCGTTCCAATTCACATTCCAAGTAATATTCGGCATGCTAATTACGTTGCCGATTGCCAAATTGCATTATCTCTTATAGTTTCCGAGATATGGACAATCGAAATTTTACACCTTAGAGTCTGTTTCTAACTTGGGTCAAAATTGTAAAATGGTCTTACGAATTAGGGATTTCGTTCCAATTCACATTCCAAGTAATATTCGGCATGCTAATTACGCTGCCGATTGCCAAATTGCATTATCTCTTATAGTTTCCGAGATATGGACTATCGACATCTAACAATATTGGCTCTGCTTATTACTTGGGCCATAATTGTAAAATGGTCTTACGAATTAGCGATTTCGTTCCAATTCACATTCCAAGTAATATTCAGCATGCTAATTACGTTGCCGATTACCAAATTGCATTATCTCTTCTAGTTTCCGAGTTATGGACTATCGACATCTGACAATATTGGCTCTACTTCTAACTTGCGCCAGAATTGTAATGGTCTTATGAAATAGCGATTTCGCTCCAATTCACATTCCAAGTTATATTCGGCATGCTAATTACATTGCCGATTGCCAAATTGCATTATCTCTTATAGTTTCCGAGATATGGACTATCGACATCTGACAATATTGGCTCTACTTCTAACTTGCGCCAGAATTGTAAAATGGTCTTATGAAATAGCGATTTCGCTCCAATTCACATTCCAAGTAATATTCAGCATGCTAATTACGTTGCCGATTGCCAAATTGCATTATCTCTTCTAGTTTCCGAGTTATGGACTATCGACATCTGACAATATTGGCTCTACTTCTAACTTGCGCCAGAATTGTAAAATGGTCTTATGAAATAGCGATTTCGTTCCAATTCACATTCCACGTAATATTCGGCATGCTAATTACGTTGCCGATTGCCAAATTGCATTATCTCTTATAGTTTCCGAGATATGGACAATCGAAATTTTACACCTTAGAGTCTGTTTCTAACTGGGGTCAAAATTGTAAAATGGTCTTACGAATTAGCGATTTCGTTCCAATTCATATTCCAAGTAATATTCGGCATGCTAATTACGTTGCCGATTGCCAAATTGCATTATCTCTTATAGTTTCCGAGATATGGACTATCGACATCTGACAATATTGGCTCTGCTTCTAACTTGGGCCAGAATTGTAAAATGGTCTTACGAATTAGCGATTTCGTTCCAATTCACATTCCAAGTAATATTCGGCATGCTAATTACGTTGCCGATTGCCATATTACATTATCTCTTATTGTTTCCGAGATATGGACTATCGACATCTAACAATATTGGCTCTGCTTCTAACGTGGGCCAGAATTGTAAAATGGTCTTATGAATTAGCGATTTCGTTCCAATTCACTTTCCAAATAATATTCGGCATGCTAATTACGTTGCCGATTGCCAAATTGCATTATCTCTTATAGTTTCCGAGATATGGACAATCGAAATTTTACACCTTAGAGTCTGTTTCTAACTGGGGTCAAAATTGTAAAATGGTCTTACGAATTAGCGATTTCGTTCCAATTCACATTCCAAGTAATATTCGGCATGCTAATTACGCTACCGATTGCCAAATTGCATTATCTCTTATAGTTTCCGAGATATGGACTATCGACATCTAACAATATTGGGTTAGCTTCTAACTTGGGCCAGAATTGTAAAATGGTCTTACGAATTAGCGATTTCGTTCCAATTCACATTCCAAGTAATATTCGGCATGCTAATTACGTTGCCGATTGCCATATTGCATTATCTCTTATAGTTTCCGAGATATGGACTATCGACATCTGACAATATTGGCTCTGCTTCTAACTTGCGCCAGAATTGTAAAATGGTCTTATGAAATAGCGATTTCGCTCCAGTTCACATTCCAAGTAATATTCGGCATGCTAATTACATTGCCGATTGCCAAATTGCATTATCTCTTATAGTTTCCGAGATATGGACTATCGACATCTGACAATATTGGCTCTGCTTCTAACTTGGGCCAGAATTGTAAAATGGTCTTACGAATTAGCGATTTCGTTCCAATTCACATTCCAAGTAATATTCGGCATGCTAATTACGTTGCCGATTGCCAAATTGCATTATCTCTTATAGTTTCCGAGATATGGACTATCGACATCTGACAATATTGGCTCTGCTTCTAACTTGGGCCAGAATTGTAAAATGGTCTTACGAATTAGCGATTTCGTCCCAATTCACACTCCAAGTAATATTCGGCATGCTAATTACGTTGCCGATTGCCAAATTGCATTATCTCTTATAGTTTCCGAGATATGGACTATCGACATCTGACAATATTGGCTCTGCTTTTAACTTGGGCCAAAATTGTAAAATGGTCTTATGAATTAGCTACTTCGTTTCACTTCACATTCCAACTAATATTCGGCATGCTAATTACGTTGCCGATTGACAAATTGCATTATCTCTTATAGTTTCCGAGATATGGACTATCGACATCTGACAATATTGGCTCTGCTTCTAATTTGGGCCAGAATAGTAAAATGGTCTTATGAATTAGCGATTTCGTTCCAATTCACATTCCAAGTAATATTCGGCATGCTAATTACGTTGCCGATTGCCAAATTGCATTATCTCTTATAGTTTCCGAGATATGGACAATCGAAATTTTACACCTTAGAGTCTGTTTCTAACTGGGGTCAAAATTGTAAAATGGTCTTACGAATTAGCGATTTCGTTCCAATTCACATTCCAAGTAATATTCGGCATGCTAATTACGTTGCCGATTGCCCAATTGCATTATCTCTTATAGTTTCCGAGATATGGACTATCGACATCTGACAATATTGGCTCTGCTTCTAACTTGGGCCAGAATTGTAAAATGGTCTTACGAATTAGCGATTTCGTTCCAATTCACATTCCAAGTAATATTCAGCATGCTAATTACGTTGCCGATTGCCAAATTGCATTATCTTTATAGTTACCGAGATATGGACTATCGACATCTAACAATATTGGCTCTGCTTCTAACTTGGGCCAGAATTGTAAAATGGTCTTATGAATTAGCGATTTGGTTCCAATTCATATTCCAAGTAATATTCGGCATGCTAATTACGTTGCCGATTACCAAGTTGCATTATCTCTTATAGTTTCCGAGATATGGACTATCGACATCTGACAATATTGGCTCTGCTTCTAACTTGCGCCAGAATTGTAAAATGGTCTTATGAATTAGCGATTTGGCTCCAATTCACATTCCAAGTAATATTCGGCATGCTAATTACGTTGCCGATTGCCAAATTGCATTATCTCTTATAGTTTCCGATATATGGGCAATCGAAATTTTACACCTTAGAGTCTTTTTCTAACTGGGGTCAAAATTGCCAAATGGTCTTAAGAATTAGCGATTTCGTTCCAATTCACATTCCAAGTAATATTCGGCATGCTAATTACGCTGCCGATTGCCAAATTACATTATCTCTTATTGTTTCCGAGATATGGACTATCGACATCTAACAATATTGGCTCTGCTTCTAACTTGGGCCAGAATTGTAAAATGGCCTTATAAATTAGCGATTTCGCTCCAATTCACATTCCAAGTAATATTCGGCATGCTAATTACGTTGCCGATTGCCAAATTGCATTATCTCTTATAGTTTCCGAGATATGGACTATCGACATCTGACAATATTGGCTCTGCTTTTAACTTGCGCCAGAATTGTAAAATGGTTTTATGAATTAGCGATTTGGCTCCAATTCACATTCCAAGTAATATTCGGCATGCTAATTACGTTGCCGATTGCCAAATTGCATTATCTCTTATAGTTTCCGAGATATGGGCAATCGAAATTTTACACCTTAGAGTTTGTTTCTAACTGTGGTCAAAATTGTCTAATGGTCTTAAGAATTAGCAATTTCGTTCCAATTCACATTCCAAGTAATATTCGGCATGCTAATTACGCTGCCTATTGCCAAATTACATTATCTCTTATTGTTTCCGAGATATGGACTATCGACATCTAACAATATTGGCTCTGCTTCTAACGTGGGCCAGAATTGTAAAATGGTCTTATGAATTAGCGATTTCGTTCCAATTCACTTTCCAAATAATATTCGGCATGCTAATTACGTTGCCGATTGCCAAATTGCATTATCTCTTATAGTTTCCGAGATATGGACAATCGAAATTTTACACCTTAGAGTCTGTTTCTAACTGGGGTCAAAATTGTAAAATGGTCTTACGAATTAGCGATTTCGTTCCAATTCACATTCCAAGTAATATTCGGCATGCTAATTACGCTACCGATTGCCAAATTGCATTATCTCTTATAGTTTCCGAGATATGGACTATCGACATCTAACAATATTGGGTTAGCTTCTAACTTGGGCCAGAATTGTAAAATGGTCTTACGAATTAGCGATTTCGTTCCAATTCACATTCCAAGTAATATTCGGCATGCTAATTACGTTGCCGATTGCCATATTGCATTATCTCTTATAGTTTCCGAGATATGGACTATCGACATCTGACAATATTGGCTCTGCTTCTAACTTGCGCCAGAATTGTAAAATGGTCTTATGAAATAGCGATTTCGCTCCAGTTCACATTCCAAGTAATATTCGGCATGCTAATTACATTGCCGATTGCCAAATTGCATTATCTCTTATAGTTTCCGAGATATGGACTATCGACATCTGACAATATTGGCTCTGCTTCTAACTTGGGCCAGAATTGTAAAATGGTCTTACGAATTAGCGATTTCGTTCCAATTCACATTCCAAGTAATATTCGGCATGCTAATTACGTTGCCGACTGCCAAATTGCATTATCTCTTATGGTTTCCGAGATATGGACTATCGTCATCTGACAATATTGGCTCTGCTTTTGACTTTGGCCAGAATTGTAAAATGGTCTTATGAATTAGCGATTTCGTTTCAATTCACATTCCAACTAATATTCGGCATGCTAATTACGTTGCCGATTGCCAAATTGCATTATCTCTTATAGTTTCCGAGATATTAACTATCGACATCTGACAATATTGGCTCTGCTTCTAATTTGGGCCAGAATAGTAAAATGGTCTTATGAATTAGCGATTTGGTTCCAATTCACATTCCAAGTAATATTCGGCATGCTAATTACGTTGCCGATTGCCAAATTGCATTATCTCTTATAGTTTCCGAGATATGAACTATCGACATCTGACAATATTGGCTCTGCTTCTAACTTGGGCCAGAATTGTAAAATGGTCTTACGAATTAGCGATTTCGTCCCAATTCACACTCCAAGTAATATTCGGCATGCTAATTACGTTGCCGATTGCCAAATTGCATTATCTCTTATAGTTTCCGAGATATGGACTATCGACATCTGACAATATTGGCTCTGCTTTTAACTTGGGCCAAAATTGTAAAATGGTCTTATGAATTAGCTACTTCGTTTCACTTCACATTCCAACTAATATTCGGCATGCTAATTACGTTGCCGATTGACAAATTGCATTATCTCTTATAGTTTCCGAGATATGGACTATCGACATCTGACAATATTGGCTCTGCTTCTAATTTGGGCCAGAATAGTAAAATGGTCTTATGAATTAGCGATTTCGTTCCAATTCACATTCCAAGTAATATTCGGCATGCTAATTACGTTGCCGATTGCCAAATTGCATTATCTCTTATAGTTTCCGAGATATGGACAATCGAAATTTTACACCTTAGAGTCTGTTTCTAACTGGGGTCAAAATTGTAAAATGGTCTTACGAATTAGCGATTTCGTTCCAATTCACATTCCAAGTAATATTCGGCATGCTAATTACGTTGCCGATTGCCCAATTGCATTATCTCTTATAGTTTCCGAGATATGGACTATCGACATCTGACAATATTGGCTCTGCTTCTAACTTGGGCCAGAATTGTAAAATGGTCTTACGAATTAGCGATTTCGTTCCAATTCACATTCCAAGTAATATTCAGCATGCTAATTACGTTGCCGATTGCCAAATTGCATTATCTTTATAGTTACCGAGATATGGACTATCGACATCTAACAATATTGGCTCTGCTTCTAACTTGGGCCAGAATTGTAAAATGGTCTTATGAATTAGCGATTTGGTTCCAATTCATATTCCAAGTAATATTCGGCATGCTAATTACGTTGCCGATTACCAAGTTGCATTATCTCTTATAGTTTCCGAGATATGGACTATCGACATCTGACAATATTGGCTCTGCTTCTAACTTGCGCCAGAATTGTAAAATGGTCTTATGAATTAGCGATTTGGCTCCAATTCACATTCCAAGTAATATTCGGCATGCTAATTACGTTGCCGATTGCCAAATTGCATTATCTCTTATAGTTTCCGATATATGGGCAATCGAAATTTTACACCTTAGAGTCTTTTTCTAACTGGGGTCAAAATTGCCAAATGGTCTTAAGAATTAGCGATTTCGTTCCAATTCACATTCCAAGTAATATTCGGCATGCTAATTACGCTGCCGATTGCCAAATTACATTATCTCTTATTGTTTCCGAGATATGGACTATCGACATCTAACAATATTGGCTCTGCTTCTAACTTGGGCCAGAATTGTAAAATGGCCTTATAAATTAGCGATTTCGCTCCAATTCACATTCCAAGTAATATTCGGCATGCTAATTACGTTGCCGATTGCCAAATTGCATTATCTCTTATAGTTTCCGAGATATGGACTATCGACATCTGACAATATTGGCTCTGCTTTTAACTTGCGCCAGAATTGTAAAATGGTTTTATGAATTAGCGATTTGGCTCCAATTCACATTCCAAGTAATATTCGGCATGCTAATTACGTTGCCGATTGCCAAATTGCATTATCTCTTATAGTTTCCGAGATATGGGCAATCGAAATTTTACACCTTAGAGTTTGTTTCTAACTGGGGTCAAAATTGTCAAATGGTCTTAAGAATTAGCAATTTCGTTCCAATTCACATTCCAAGTAATATTCGGCATGCTAATTACGCTGCCTATTGCCAAATTACATTATCTCTTATTGTTTCCGAGATATGGACTATCGACATCTAACAATATTGGCTCTGCTTCTAACGTGGGCCAGAATTGTAAAATGGTCTTATGAATTAGCGATTTCGTTCCAATTCACTTTCCAAATAATATTCGGCATGCTAATTACGTTGCCGATTGCCAAATTGCATTATCTCTTATAGTTTCCGAGATATGGACAATCGAAATTTTACACCTTAGAGTCTGTTTCTAACTGGGGTCAAAATTGTAAAATGGTCTTACGAATTAGCGATTTCGTTCCAATTCACATTCCAAGTAATATTCGGCATGCTAATTACGCTACCGATTGCCAAATTGCATTATCTCTTATAGTTTCCGAGATATGGACTATCGACATCTAACAATATTGGGTTAGCTTCTAACTTGGGCCAGAATTGTAAAATGGTCTTACGAATTAGCGATTTCGTTCCAATTCACATTCCAAGTAATATTCGGCATGCTAATTACGTTGCCGATTGCCATATTGCATTATCTCTTATAGTTTCCGAGATATGGACTATCGACATCTGACAATATTGGCTCTGCTTCTAACTTGCGCCAGAATTGTAAAATGGTCTTATGAAATAGCGATTTCGCTCCAGTTCACATTCCAAGTAATATTCGGCATGCTAATTACATTGCCGATTGCCAAATTGCATTATCTCTTATAGTTTCCGAGATATGGACTATCGACATCTGACAATATTGGCTCTGCTTCTAACTTGGGCCAGAATTGTAAAATGGTCTTACGAATTAGCGATTTCGTTCCAATTCACATTCCAAGTAATATTCGGCATGCTAATTACGTTGCCGACTGCCAAATTGCATTATCTCTTATGGTTTCCGAGATATGGACTATCGTCATCTGACAATATTGGCTCTGCTTTTAACTTTGGCCAGAATTGTAAAATGGTCTTATGAATTAGCGATTTCGTTTCAATTCACATTCCAACTAATATTCGGCATGCTAATTACGTTGCCGATTGCCAAATTGCATTATCTCTTATAGTTTCCGAGATATTAACTATCGACATCTGACAATACTGGCTCTGCTTCTAATTTGGGCCAGAATAGTAAAATGGTCTTATGAATTAGCGATTTGGTTCCAATTCACATTCCAAGTAATATTCGGCATGCTAATTACGTTGCCGATTGCCAAATTGCATTATCTCTTATAGTTTCCGAGATATGAACTATCGACATCAAACAATATTGGCTCTGCTTCTAACTTGGCCCAGAATTGTAAAATGGTCTTATGAATTAGCGATTTCGCTCCAATTCACATTCCAAGTAATATTCGGCATGCTAATTACGTTGCCGATTGCCAAATTGTATTTTCTCTTATAGTTTCCGAGATATGGACTATCGATATCTGACAATATTGGCTCTGCTTCTAACTTGGGCCAGAATTGTAAAATGGCCTTATGAATTAGCGATTTCGTTCCAATTCACATTCCAAGTAATATTCGGCATGCTAATTACGTTGTCGATTGCCAAATTGCATTATCTCTTATAGTTTCCGAGATATGGACTATCGACATCTGACAATATTGGCTCTGCTTCTACCTTGCGCCAGAATTGTAAAATGGTCTTATGAATTAGCGATTTCGCTCCAATTCACATTCCAAGTATTATTCAGCATGCTAATTACGCTGCCGTTTGCCAAATTGCATTATCTCTTATAGTTTCCGAGATATGGACAATCGAAATTTTACACCTTAGAGTTTGTTTCTAACTGTGGTCAAAATTGTCTAATGGTCTTAAGAATTAGCAATTTCGTTCCAATTCACATTCCAAGTAATATTCGGCATGCTAATTACGCTGCCTATTGCCAAATTACATTATCTCTTATTGTTTCCGAGATATGGACTATCGACATCTAACAATATTGGCTCTGCTTCTAACGTGGGCCAGAATTGTAAAATGGTCTTATGAATTAGCGATTTCGTTCCAATTCACTTTCCAAATAATATTCGGCATGCTAATTACGTTGCCGATTGCCAAATTGCATTATCTCTTATAGTTTCCGAGATATGGACAATCGAAATTTTACACCTTAGAGTCTGTTTCTAACTGGGGTCAAAATTGTAAAATGGTCTTACGAATTAGCGATTTCGTTCCAATTCACATTCCAAGTAATATTCGGCATGCTAATTACGCTACCGATTGCCAAATTGCATTATCTCTTATAGTTTCCGAGATATGGACTATCGACATCTAACAATATTGGGTTAGCTTCTAACTTGGGCCAGAATTGTAAAATGGTCTTACGAATTAGCGATTTCGTTCCAATTCACATTCCAAGTAATATTCGGCATGCTAATTACGTTGCCGATTGCCATATTGCATTATCTCTTATAGTTTCCGAGATATGGACTATCGACATCTGACAATATTGGCTCTGCTTCTAACTTGCGCCAGAATTGTAAAATGGTCTTATGAAATAGCGATTTCGCTCCAGTTCACATTCCAAGTAATATTCGGCATGCTAATTACATTGCCGATTGCCAAATTGCATTATCTCTTATAGTTTCCGAGATATGGACTATCGACATCTGACAATATTGGCTCTGCTTCTAACTTGGGCCAGAATTGTAAAATGGTCTTACGAATTAGCGATTTCGTTCCAATTCACATTCCAAGTAATATTCGGCATGCTAATTACGTTGCCGATTGCCAAATTGCATTATCTCTTATAGTTTCCGAGATATGGACTATCGACATCTGACAATATTGGCTCTGCTTCTAACTTGGGCCAGAATTGTAAAATGGTCTTACGAATTAGCGATTTCGTCCCAATTCACACTCCAAGTAATATTCGGCATGCTAATTACGTTGCCGATTGCCAAATTGCATTATCTCTTATAGTTTCCGAGATATGGACTATCGACATCTGACAATATTGGCTCTGCTTTTAACTTGGGCCAAAATTGTAAAATGGTCTTATGAATTAGCTACTTCGTTTCACTTCACATTCCAACTAATATTCGGCATGCTAATTACGTTGCCGATTGACAAATTGCATTATCTCTTATAGTTTCCGAGATATGGACTATCGACATCTGACAATATTGGCTCTGCTTCTAATTTGGGCCAGAATAGTAAAATGGTCTTATGAATTAGCGATTTCGTTCCAATTCACATTCCAAGTAATATTCGGCATGCTAATTACGTTGCCGATTGCCAAATTGCATTATCTCTTATAGTTTCCGAGATATGGACAATCGAAATTTTACACCTTAGAGTCTGTTTCTAACTGGGGTCAAAATTGTAAAATGGTCTTACGAATTAGCGATTTCGTTCCAATTCACATTCCAAGTAATATTCGGCATGCTAATTACGTTGCCGATTGCCCAATTGCATTATCTCTTATAGTTTCCGAGATATGGACTATCGACATCTGACAATATTGGCTCTGCTTCTAACTTGGGCCAGAATTGTAAAATGGTCTTACGAATTAGCGATTTCGTTCCAATTCACATTCCAAGTAATATTCAGCATGCTAATTACGTTGCCGATTGCCAAATTGCATTATCTTTATAGTTACCGAGATATGGACTATCGACATCTAACAATATTGGCTCTGCTTCTAACTTGGGCCAGAATTGTAAAATGGTCTTATGAATTAGCGATTTGGTTCCAATTCATATTCCAAGTAATATTCGGCATGCTAATTACGTTGCCGATTACCAAGTTGCATTATCTCTTATAGTTTCCGAGATATGGACTATCGACATCTGACAATATTGGCTCTGCTTCTAACTTGCGCCAGAATTGTAAAATGGTCTTATGAATTAGCGATTTGGCTCCAATTCACATTCCAAGTAATATTCGGCATGCTAATTACGTTGCCGATTGCCAAATTGCATTATCTCTTATAGTTTCCGATATATGGGCAATCGAAATTTTACACCTTAGAGTCTTTTTCTAACTGGGGTCAAAATTGCCAAATGGTCTTAAGAATTAGCGATTTCGTTCCAATTCACATTCCAAGTAATATTCGGCATGCTAATTACGCTGCCGATTGCCAAATTACATTATCTCTTATTGTTTCCGAGATATGGACTATCGACATCTAACAATATTGGCTCTGCTTCTAACTTGGGCCAGAATTGTAAAATGGCCTTATAAATTAGCGATTTCGCTCCAATTCACATTCCAAGTAATATTCGGCATGCTAATTACGTTGCCGATTGCCAAATTGCATTATCTCTTATAGTTTCCGAGATATGGACTATCGACATCTGACAATATTGGCTCTGCTTTTAACTTGCGCCAGAATTGTAAAATGGTTTTATGAATTAGCGATTTGGCTCCAATTCACATTCCAAGTAATATTCGGCATGCTAATTACGTTGCCGATTGCCAAATTGCATTATCTCTTATAGTTTCCGAGATATGGGCAATCGAAATTTTACACCTTAGAGTTTGTTTCTAACTGTGGTCAAAATTGTCTAATGGTCTTAAGAATTAGCAATTTCGTTCCAATTCACATTCCAAGTAATATTCGGCATGCTAATTACGCTGCCTATTGCCAAATTACATTATCTCTTATTGTTTCCGAGATATGGACTATCGACATCTAACAATATTGGCTCTGCTTCTAACGTGGGCCAGAATTGTAAAATGGTCTTATGAATTAGCGATTTCGTTCCAATTCACTTTCCAAATAATATTCGGCATGCTAATTACGTTGCCGATTGCCAAATTGCATTATCTCTTATAGTTTCCGAGATATGGACAATCGAAATTTTACACCTTAGAGTCTGTTTCTAACTGGGGTCAAAATTGTAAAATGGTCTTACGAATTAGCGATTTCGTTCCAATTCACATTCCAAGTAATATTCGGCATGCTAATTACGCTACCGATTGCCAAATTGCATTATCTCTTATAGTTTCCGAGATATGGACTATCGACATCTAACAATATTGGGTTAGCTTCTAACTTGGGCCAGAATTGTAAAATGGTCTTACGAATTAGCGATTTCGTTCCAATTCACATTCCAAGTAATATTCGGCATGCTAATTACGTTGCCGATTGCCATATTGCATTATCTCTTATAGTTTCCGAGATATGGACTATCGACATCTGACAATATTGGCTCTGCTTCTAACTTGCGCCAGAATTGTAAAATGGTCTTATGAAATAGCGATTTCGCTCCAGTTCACATTCCAAGTAATATTCGGCATGCTAATTACATTGCCGATTGCCAAATTGCATTATCTCTTATAGTTTCCGAGATATGGACTATCGACATCTGACAATATTGGCTCTGCTTCTAACTTGGGCCAGAATTGTAAAATGGTCTTACGAATTAGCGATTTCGTTCCAATTCACATTCCAAGTAATATTCGGCATGCTAATTACGTTGCCGACTGCCAAATTGCATTATCTCTTATGGTTTCCGAGATATGGACTATCGTCATCTGACAATATTGGCTCTGCTTTTAACTTTGGCCAGAATTGTAAAATGGTCTTATGAATTAGCGATTTCGTTTCAATTCACATTCCAACTAATATTCGGCATGCTAATTACGTTGCCGATTGCCAAATTGCATTATCTCTTATAGTTTCCGAGATATTAACTATCGACATCTGACAATATTGGCTCTGCTTCTAATTTGGGCCAGAATAGTAAAATGGTCTTATGAATTAGCGATTTGGTTCCAATTCACATTCCAAGTAATATTCGGCATGCTAATTACGTTGCCGATTGCCAAATTGCATTATCTCTTATAGTTTCCGAGATATGAACTATCGACATCTGACAATATTGGCTCTGCTTCTAACTTGGGCCAGAATTGTAAAATGGTCTTACGAATTAGCGATTTCGTCCCAATTCACACTCCAAGTAATATTCGGCATGCTAATTACGTTGCCGATTGCCAAATTGCATTATCTCTTATAGTTTCCGAGATATGGACTATCGACATCTGACAATATTGGCTCTGCTTTTAACTTGGGCCAAAATTGTAAAATGGTCTTATGAATTAGCTACTTCGTTTCACTTCACATTCCAACTAATATTCGGCATGCTAATTACGTTGCCGATTGACAAATTGCATTATCTCTTATAGTTTCCGAGATATGGACTATCGACATCTGACAATATTGGCTCTGCTTCTAATTTGGGCCAGAATAGTAAAATGGTCTTATGAATTAGCGATTTCGTTCCAATTCACATTCCAAGTAATATTCGGCATGCTAATTACGTTGCCGATTGCCAAATTGCATTATCTCTTATAGTTTCCGAGATATGGACAATCGAAATTTTACACCTTAGAGTCTGTTTCTAACTGGGGTCAAAATTGTAAAATGGTCTTACGAATTAGCGATTTCGTTCCAATTCACATTCCAAGTAATATTCGGCATGCTAATTACGTTGCCGATTGCCCAATTGCATTATCTCTTATAGTTTCCGAGATATGGACTATCGACATCTGACAATATTGGCTCTGCTTCTAACTTGGGCCAGAATTGTAAAATGGTCTTACGAATTAGCGATTTCGTTCCAATTCACATTCCAAGTAATATTCAGCATGCTAATTACGTTGCCGATTGCCAAATTGCATTATCTTTATAGTTACCGAGATATGGACTATCGACATCTAACAATATTGGCTCTGCTTCTAACTTGGGCCAGAATTGTAAAATGGTCTTATGAATTAGCGATTTGGTTCCAATTCATATTCCAAGTAATATTCGGCATGCTAATTACGTTGCCGATTACCAAGTTGCATTATCTCTTATAGTTTCCGAGATATGGACTATCGACATCTGACAATATTGGCTCTGCTTCTAACTTGCGCCAGAATTGTAAAATGGTCTTATGAATTAGCGATTTGGCTCCAATTCACATTCCAAGTAATATTCGGCATGCTAATTACGTTGCCGATTGCCAAATTGCATTATCTCTTATAGTTTCCGATATATGGGCAATCGAAATTTTACACCTTAGAGTCTTTTTCTAACTGGGGTCAAAATTGCCAAATGGTCTTAAGAATTAGCGATTTCGTTCCAATTCACATTCCAAGTAATATTCGGCATGCTAATTACGCTGCCGATTGCCAAATTACATTATCTCTTATTGTTTCCGAGATATGGACTATCGACATCTAACAATATTGGCTCTGCTTCTAACTTGGGCCAGAATTGTAAAATGGCCTTATAAATTAGCGATTTCGCTCCAATTCACATTCCAAGTAATATTCGGCATGCTAATTACGTTGCCGATTGCCAAATTGCATTATCTCTTATAGTTTCCGAGATATGGACTATCGACATCTGACAATATTGGCTCTGCTTTTAACTTGCGCCAGAATTGTAAAATGGTTTTATGAATTAGCGATTTGGCTCCAATTCACATTCCAAGTAATATTCGGCATGCTAATTACGTTGCCGATTGCCAAATTGCATTATCTCTTATAGTTTCCGAGATATGGGCAATCGAAATTTTACACCTTAGAGTTTGTTTCTAACTGGGGTCAAAATTGTCAAATGGTCTTAAGAATTAGCAATTTCGTTCCAATTCACATTCCAAGTAATATTCGGCATGCTAATTACGCTGCCTATTGCCAAATTACATTATCTCTTATTGTTTCCGAGATATGGACTATCGACATCTAACAATATTGGCTCTGCTTCTAACGTGGGCCAGAATTGTAAAATGGTCTTATGAATTAGCGATTTCGTTCCAATTCACTTTCCAAATAATATTCGGCATGCTAATTACGTTGCCGATTGCCAAATTGCATTATCTCTTATAGTTTCCGAGATATGGACAATCGAAATTTTACACCTTAGAGTCTGTTTCTCACTGGGGTCAAAATTGTAAAATGGTCTTACGAATTAGCGATTTCGTTCCAATTCACATTCCAAGTAATATTCGGCATGCTAATTACGCTACCGATTGCCAAATTGCATTATCTCTTATAGTTTCCGAGATATGGACTATCGACATCTAACAATATTGGGTTAGCTTCTAACTTGGGCCAGAATTGTAAAATGGTCTTACGAATTAGCGATTTCGTTCCAATTCACATTCCAAGTAATATTCGGCATGCTAATTACGTTGCCGATTGCCATATTGCATTATCTCTTATAGTTTCCGAGATATGGACTATCGACATCTGACAATATTGGCTCTGCTTCTAACTTGCGCCAGAATTGTAAAATGGTCTTATGAAATAGCGATTTCGCTCCAGTTCACATTCCAAGTAATATTCGGCATGCTAATTACATTGCCGATTGCCAAATTGCATTATCTCTTATAGTTTCCGAGATATGGACTATCGACATCTGACAATATTGGCTCTGCTTCTAACTTGGGCCAGAATTGTAAAATGGTCTTACGAATTAGCGATTTCGTTCCAATTCACATTCCAAGTAATATTCGGCATGCTAATTACGTTGCCGACTGCCAAATTGCATTATCTCTTATGGTTTCCGAGATATGGACTAT
Organism: Rhynchophorus ferrugineus; assembly: GCF_030347505.1. Classification (NCBI taxonomy): domain Eukaryota; kingdom Metazoa; phylum Arthropoda; class Insecta; order Coleoptera; family Curculionidae; genus Rhynchophorus; species Rhynchophorus ferrugineus. The sequence continues at coordinate 1,490,697 of NW_027472597.1, forward strand.
CGTCATCTGACAATATTGGCTCTGCTTTTAACTTTGGCCAGAATTGTAAAATGGTCTTATGAATTAGCGATTTCGTTTCAATTCACATTCCAACTAATATTCGGCATGCTAATTACGTTGCCGATTGCCAAATTGCATTATCTCTTATAGTTTCCGAGATATTAACTATCGACATCTGACAATATTGGCTCTGCTTCTAATTTGGGCCAGAATAGTAAAATGGTCTTATGAATTAGCGATTTGGTTCCAATTCACATTCCAAGTAATATTCGGCATGCTAATTACGTTGCCGATTGCCAAATTGCATTATCTCTTATAGTTTCCGAGATATGAACTATCGACATCAAACAATATTGGCTCTGCTTCTAACTTGGCCCAGAATTGTAAAATGGTCTTATGAATTAGCGATTTCGCTCCAATTCACATTCCAAGTAATATTCGGCATGCTAATTACGTTGCCGATTGCCAAATTGTATTTTCTCTTATAGTTTCCGAGATATGGACTATCGATATCTGACAATATTGGCTCTGCTTCTAACTTGGGCCAGAATTGTAAAATGGCCTTATGAATTAGCGATTTCGTTCCAATTCACATTCCAAGTAATATTCGGCATGCTAATTACGTTGTCGATTGCCAAATTGCATTATCTCTTATAGTTTCCGAGATATGGACTATCGACATCTGACAATATTGGCTCTGCTTCTACCTTGCGCCAGAATTGTAAAATGGTCTTATGAATTAGCGATTTCGCTCCAATTCACATTCCAAGTATTATTCAGCATGCTAATTACGCTGCCGTTTGCCAAATTGCATTATCTCTTATAGTTTCCGAGATATGGACAATCGAAATTTTACACCTTAGAGTCTGTTTCTAACTGGGGTCAAAATTGTAAAATGGTCTTACGAATTAGCGATTTCGTTCAAATTCACATTCCAAGTAATATTCGGCATGCTAATTACGTTGCCGATTGCCAAATTGCATTATCTCTTATAGTTTCCGAGATATGGACTATCGACATCTGACAATATTGGCTCTGCTTCTAACTTGCGCCAGAATTGTAAAATGGCCTTATGAATTAGCGATTTCGCTCCAATTCACATTCCAGGTAATATTCGGCATGCTAATTACGTTGCCGATTGCCAAATTGCATTATCTCTTATAGTTTCCGAGATATGGACTATCGACATCTGACCATATTGGCTCTGCTTCTAATTTGGGCCAGAATAGTAAAATGGTCTTATGAATTAGCGATTTCGTTCCAATTCACATTCCAAGTAATATTCGGCATGCTAATTACGTTGCCGATTGCCAAATTGCATTATCTCTTATAGTTTCCGAGATATGGACAATCGAAATTTTATACCTTAGAGTCTGTTTCTAACTGGGGTCAAAATTGTAAAATGGTCTTACGAATTGGCGATTTCGTTCCAATTCACATTCCAAGTAATATTCGGCATGCTAATTACGTTGTCGATTGCCAAATTGCATTATCTCTTATAGTTTCCGAGATATGGACTATCGACATCTGACAATATTGGCTCTGCTTCTACCTTGCGCCAGAATTGTAAAATGGTCTTATGAATTAGCGATTTCGCTCCAATTCACATTCCAAGTAATATTCAGCATGCTAATTACGCTGCCGTTTGCCAAATTGCATTATCTTTTATAGTTTCCGAGATATGGACAATCGAAATTTTACACCTTAGAGTCTGTTTCTAACTGGGGTCAAAATTGTAAAATGGTCTTAAGAATTAGCGATTTCGTTCAAATTCACATTCCAAGTAATATTCGGCATGCTAATTACGTTGCCGATTGCCAAATTGCATTATCTCTTATAGTTTCCGAGATATGGACTATCGACATCTGACAATATTGGCTCTGCTTCTAACTTGCGCCAGAATTGTAAAATGGTCTTTGAATTAGCGATTTCGCTCCAATTCACATTCCAGGTAATATTCGGCATGCTAATTACGTTGCCGATTGCCAAATTGCATTATCGCTTATAGTTTCCGAGATATGGACTATCGACATCTGACAATATTGGCTCTGCTTTTAACTTGGGCCAGAATTGTAAAATGGTCTTATGAATTAGCGATTTCGTTTCAATTCACATTCCAACTAATATTCGGCATGCTAATTACGTTGCCGATTGCCAAATTGCATTATCTCTTATAGTTTCCGAGATATGGACAATCGAAATTTTATACCTTAGAGTCTGATTCTAACTGGGGTCAAAATTGTAAAATGGTCTTACGAATTAGCGATTTCGTTCCAATTCACATTCCAAGTAATATTCGGCATGCTAATTACGTTGCCGATTACCAAATTGCATTATCTCTTATAGTTTCCGAGATATGGACTATCGACATCTGACAATATTGGCTCTGCTTCTAACTTGGGCCAGAATTGTAAAATGGTCTTACGAATTAGCGATTTCGTCCCAATTCACCTTCCAAGTAATATTCATTCGGCATGCTAATTACGTTTCCGATTGCCAAATTGCATTATCTCTTATAGTTTCCGAGATATGGACTATCGACATCTGACAATATTGGCTCTGCTTTTAACTTGGGCCAGAATTGTAAAATGGTCTTATGTATTAGCGATTTCGTTTCAATTCACATTCCAACTAATATTCGGCATGCTAATTACGTTGCCGATTGCCAAATTGCATTATCTCTTATAGTTTCCGAGATATGGACTATCGACATCTGACAATATTGGCTCTGCTTCTAATTTGGGCCAGAATAGTAAAATGGTCTTATGAATTAGCTATTTCGTTCCAATTCACATTCCAAGTAATATTCGGCATGCTAATTACGTTGCCGATTGCCAAATTGCATTATCTCTTATAGTTTCCGAGATATGGACAATCGAAATTTTACACCTTAGAGTCTGTTTCTAACTGGGGTCAAAATTGTAAAATGGTCTTACGAATTAGCGATTTCGTTCCAATTCACATTCCAAGTAATATTCGGCATGCTAATTACGCTGCCGATTGCCAAATTGCATTATCTCTCATAGTTTCCGAGATATGGACAATCGAAATTTTACACCTTAGAGTCTGTTTCTAACTGGGGTCAAAATTGTAAAATGGTCTTACGAATTAGCGATTTCGTTCCAATTCACATTCCAAGTAATATTCGGCATGCTATTTACGCTGCCGATTGCCAAATTGCATTATCTCTTATAGTTTCCGAGATATGGACTATCGACATCTAACAATATAGGCTCTGCTTCTAACTTGGGCCATAATTGTAAAATGGTCTTACGAATTAGCGATTTCGTTCCAATTCACATTCCAAGTAATATTAGGCATGCTAATTACGTCGCCGATTGCCAAATTGCATTATCTCTTATAGTTTCCGAGATATGGACTATCGACATCTGACAATATTACCTCTGCTTCTAACTTGGGCCAGAATTGTAAAATGGCCTTACGAATTAGCGATTTCGTCCCAATTCACATTCCAAGTAATATTAGGCATGCTAATTACGTTGCCGATTGCCAAATTGCATTATCTCTTATAGTTTCCGATATATGGTCTATCGACATCTGACAATATTGGCTCTACTTTTAACTTGGGCCAGAATTGTAAAATGGTCTTATGAATTAGCGATTTCGTTTCAATTCACATTCCAACTAATATTCGGCATGCTAATTACGTTGCCGATTGCCAAATTGCATTATCTCTTATAGTTTCCGAGATATGGACTATCAACATCTGACAATATTGGCTCTGCTTCTAATTTTGGGCCAGAATAGTAAAATGGTCTTATGAATTAGCGATTTCGTTCCAATTCACATTCCAAGTAATATTCGGCATGCTAATTACGTTGCCGATTGCCAAATTGCATAATCTCTTATAGTTTCCGAGATATGGACAATCGAAATTTTACACCTCAGAGTCTGTTTCTAACTGGGGTCAAAATTGTAAAATGGTCTTACGAATTAGCGATTTCGTTAGAATTCACATTCCGAGTAATATTCGGCATGCTAATTACGTTGCCGATTGCCAAATTGCATTATCTCTTATAGTTTCCGAGATATGGACTATCGACATCTGAAAATATTGGCTCTGCTTCTAACTTGGGCCAGAATTGTAAAATGGTCTTATGAATTAGCGATTTCGCTCCAATTCACATTCTAAGTAATATTCGGCATGCTAATTACGTTGCCGATTGCCAAATTGCATTATCTCTTATAGTTTCCGAGATATGGACTATCGACATCTGAAAATATTGGGTCTGTTTCTAACTTGGGCCAGAATTGTAAAATGGTCTTATGAATTAGCGATTTCGCTCCAATTCACATTCCAAGTAATATTCGGCATGCTAATTACGTTGCCGATTGCCAAATTGCATTATCTCTTATAGTTTCTGAGATATGGACAATCGAAATTTTACACCTTAGAGTCTGTTTCTAACTGGGGTCAAAATTGTAAAATGGTCTTACGAATTAGCGATTTCGTTCCAATTCACATTCCAAGTAATATTCGGCATGCTAATTACGTTGCCGATTGCCAAATTGCATTATCTCTTATAGTTTCCGAGATATGGACTATCGACATCTGACAATATTGGCTCTGCTTCTAACTTGGGCCAGAATTGTAAAATGGCCTTATGAATTAGCGATTTCGTTCCAATTCACATTCCAACTAATATTCGGCATGCTAGTTACGTTGCCGATTGCCAAATTGCATTATCTCTTATAGGTTCCGGGATATTAACTATCGACATCTGACAATATTGGCTCTGCTTCTAATTTGGGCCAGAATAGTAAAATGGTCTTATGAATTAGCGATTTGGTTCCAATTCACATTCCAAGTAATATTCGGCATGCTAATTACGTTGCCGATTGCCAAATTGCATTATCTCTTATAGTTTCCGAGATATGAACTATCGACATCAAACAATATTGGCTCTGCTTCTAACTTGGCCCAGAATTGTAAAATGGTCTTATGAATTAGCGATTTCGCTCCAATTCACATTCCAAGTAATATTCGGCATGCTAATTACGTTGCCGATTGCCAAATTGTATTTTCTCTTATAGTTTCCGAGATATGGACTATCGATATCTGACAATATTGGCTCTGCTTCTAACTTGGGCCAGAATTGTAAAATGGCCTTATGAATTAGCGATTTCGTTCCAATTCACATTCCAAGTAATATTCGGCATGCTAATTACGTTGTCGATTGCCAAATTGCATTATCTCTTATAGTTTCCGAGATATGGACTATCGACATCTGACAATATTGGCTCTGCTTCTACCTTGCGCCAGAATTGTAAAATGGTCTTATGAATTAGCGATTTCGCTCCAATTCACATTCCAAGTAATATTCAGCATGCTAATTACGCTGCCGTTTGCCAAATTGCATTATCTCTTATAGTTTCCGAGATATGGACAATCGAAATTTTACACCTTAGAGTCTGTTTCTAACTGGGGTCAAAATTGTAAAATGGACTTACGAATTAGCGATTTCGTTCAAATTCACATTCCAAGTAATATTCGGCATGCTAATTACGTTGCCGATTGCCAAATTGCATTATCTCTTATAGTTTCCGAGATATGGACTATCGACATCTGACAATATTGGCTCTGCTTCTAACTTGCGCCAGAATTGTAAAATGGCCTTATGAATTAGCGATTTCGCTCCAATTCACATTCCAGGTAATATTCGGCATGCTAATTACGTTGCCGATTGCCAAATTGCATTATCTCTTATAGTTTCCGAGATATGGACTATCGACATCTGACAATATTGGCTCTGCTTCTAATTTGGGCCAGAATAGTAAAATGGTCTTATGAATTAGCGATTTCGTTCCAATTCACATTCCAAGTAATATTCGGCATGCTAATTACGTTGCCGATTGCCAAATTGCATTATCTCTTATAGTTTCCGAGATATGGACAATCGAAATTTTATACCTTAGAGTCTGTTTCTAACTGGGGTCAAAATTGTAAAATGGTCTTACGAATTAGCGATTTCGTTCCAATTCACATTCCAAGTAATATTCGGCATGCTAATTACGTTGTCGATTGCCAAATTGCATTATCTCTTATAGTTTCCGAGATATGGACTATCGACATCTGACAATATTGGCTCTGCTTCTACCTTGCGCCAGAATTGTAAAATGGTCTTATGAATTAGCGATTTCGCTCCAATTCACATTCCAAGTAATATTCAGCATGCTAATTACGTTGCCGTTTGCCAAATTGCATTATCTTTTATAGTTTCCGAGATATGGACAATCGAAATTTTACACCTTAGAGTCTGTTTCTAACTGGGGTCAAAATTGTAAAATGGTCTTAAGAATTAGCGATTTCGTTCAAATTCACATTCCAAGTAATATTCGGCATGCTAATTACGTTGCCGATTGCCAAATTGCATTATCTCTTATAGTTTCCGAGATATGGACTATCGACATCTGACAATATTGGCTCTGCTTCTAACTTGCGCCAGAATTGTAAAATGGTCTTATGAATTAGCGATTTCGCTCCAATTCACATTCCAGGTAATATTCGGCATGCTAATAACGTTGCCGATTGCCAAATTGCATTATCTCTTATAGTTTCCGAGATATGGACTATCGACATCTGACAATATTGGCTCTGCTTTTAACTTGGGCCAGAATTGTAAAATGGTCTTATGAATTAGCGATTTCGTTTCAATTCACATTCCAACTAATATTCGGCATGCTAATTACGTTGCCGATTGCCAAATTGCATTATCTCTTATAGTTTCCGAGATATGGACAATCGAAATTTTATACCTTAGAGTCTGTTTCTAACTGGGGTCAAAATTGTAAAATGGTCTTACGAATTAGCGATTTCGTTCCAATTCACATTCCAAGTAATATTCGGCATGCTAATTACGTTGCCGATTACCAAATTGCATTACCTCTTATAGTTTCCGAGATATGGACTATCGACATCTGACAATATTGGCTCTGCTTCTAACTTGGGCCAGAATTGTAAAATGGTCTTACGAATTAGCGATTTCGTCCCAATTCACCTTCCAAGTAATATTCATTCGGCATGCTAATTACGTTTCCGATTGCCAAATTGCATTATCTCTTATAGTTTCCGAGATATGGACTATCGACATCTGACAATATTGGCTCTGCTTTTAACTTGGGCCAGAATTGTAAAATGGTCTTATGAATTAGCGATTTCGTTTCAATTCACATTCCAACTAATATTCGGCATGCTAATTACGTTGCCGATTGCCAAATTGCATTATCTCTTATAGTTTCCGAGATATGGACTATCGACATCTGACAATATTGGCTCTGCTTCTAATTTGGGCCAGAATAGTAAAATGGTCTTATGAATTAGCGATTTCGTTCCAATTCACATTCCAAGTAATATTCGGCATGCTAATTACGTTGCCGATTGCCAAATTGCATTATCTCTTATAGTTTCCGAGATATGGACAATCGAAATTTTACACCTTAGAGTCTGTTTCTAACTGGGGTCAAAATTGTAAAATGGTCTTACGAATTAGCGATTTCGTTCCAATTCACATTCCAAGTAATATTCGGCATGCTAATTACGCTGCCGATTGCCAAATTGCATTATCTCTCATAGTTTCCGAGATATGGACATTCGAAATTTTACACCTTAGAGTCTGTTTCTAACTGGGGTCAAAATTGTAAAATGGTCTTACGAATTAGCGATTTCGTTCCAATTCACATTCCAAGTAATATTCGGCATGCTATTTACGCTGCCGATTGCCAAATTGCATTATCTCTTATAGTTTCCGAGATATGGACTATCGACATCTAACAATATAGGCTCTGCTTCTAACTTGGGCCAGAATTGTAAAATGGTCTTACGAATTAGCGATTTCGTTCTAATTCACATTCCAAGTAATATTAGGCATGCTAATTACGTTGCCGATTGCCAAATTGCATTATCTCTTATAGTTTCCGAGATATGGACTATCGACATCTGACAATATTGGCTCTGCTTCTAATTTGGGCCAGAATAGTAAAATGGCCTTATGAATTAGCGATTTCGTTCCAATTCACATTCCAGGTAATATTCGGCATGCTAATTACGTTGCCGATTGCCAAATTGCATTATCTCTTATAGTTTCCGAGATATGGACTATCGACATCTGACAATATTGGCTCTGCTTCTAATTTGGGCCAGAATTGTAAAATGGTCTTACGAATTAGCGATTTCGTCCCAATTCACATTCCAAGTAATATTCGGCATGCTAATTACGTTGCCGATTGCCAAATTGCATTATCTCTTATAGTTTCCGAGATATGGACTATCGACATCTGACAATATTGGCTCTGCTTCTAACTTGGGCCAGAATTGTAAAATGGTCTTACGAATTAGCGATTTCGTCCCAATTCACATTCCAAGTAATATTCGGCATGCTAATTACGTTGCCGATTGCCAAATTGCATTATCTCTTATAGTTTCCGAGATATGGACTATCGACATCTGACAATATTGGCTCTGCTTCTAACTTGGGCCAGAATTGTAAAATGGTCTTACGAATTAGCGATTTCGTCCCAATTCACATTCCAAGTAATATTCGGCATGCTAATTACGTTGCCGATTGCCAAATTGCATTATCTCTTATAGTTTCCGAGATATGGACTATCGACATCTGACAATATTGGCTCTGCTTCTAACTTGGGCCAGAATTGTAAAATGGTCTTACGAATTAGCGATTTCGTCCCAATTCACATTCCAAGTAATATTCGGCATGCTAATTACGTTGCCGATTGCCAAATTGCATTATCTCTTATAGTTTCCGAGATATGGTCTATCGACATCTGACAATATTGGCTCTGCTTTTAACTTGGGCCAGAATTGTAAAATGGTCTTATGAATTAGCGATTTCGTTTCAATTCACATTCCAACTAATATTCGGCATGCTAATTACGTTGCCGATTGTCAAATTGCATTATCTCTTATAGTTTCCGAGATATGGACTATCGACATCTGACAATATTGGCTCTGCTTCTAATTTGGGCCAGAATAGTAAAATGGTCTTTTGAATTAGCGATTTCGTTCCAATTCACATTCCAAGTAATATTCGGCATGCTAATTACGTTGCCGATTGCCAAATTGCATTATCTCTTATAGTTTCCGAGATATGGACAATCGAAATTTTACACCTTAGAGTCTGTTTCTAACTGGGGTCAAAATTGTAAAATGGTCTTACGAATTGGCGATTTCGTTCCAATTCACATTCCAAGTAATATTCGGCATGCTAATTACTTTGCCGATTGCCAAATTGCATTATCTCTTATAGTTTCCGAGATATGGACTATCGACATATGACAATATTGGCTCTGCTTCTAACTTGCGCCAGAATTGTAAAATGGTCTTATGAATAAGCGATTTCGCTCCAATTCACATTCCAAGTAATATTCGGCATGCTAATTACGTTGCCGATTGCCAAATTGCATTATCTCTTATAGTTTCCGAGATATGGACTATCGACATTTGAAAATATTGGCTCTGCTTCTAACTTGGGCCAGAATTGTAAAATGGTCTTATGAATTAGCGATTTCGCTCCAATTCACACTCTAAGTAATATTCGGCATGCTAATTACGTTGCCGATTGCCAAATTGCATTATCTCTTATAGTTTTCGAGATATGGACTATCGACATCTGAAAATATTGGGTCTGCTTCTAACTTGGGCCAGAATTGTAAAATGGTCTTGTGAATTAGCGATTTCGCTCCAATTCACATTCCAAGTAATATTCGGCATGCCAATTACGTCGCCGATTGCCAAATTGCATTATCTCTTATAGTTTCTGAGATATGGACAATCGAAATTTTACACCTTAGAGTCTGTTTCTAACTGGGGTCAAAATTGTAAAATGGTCTTACGAATTAGCGATTTCGTTCCAATTCACATTCCAAGTAATATTCGGCATGCTAATTACGTTGCCGATTGCCAAATTGCATTATCTCTTATAGTTTCCGAGATATGGACTATCGACATCTGACAATATTGGCTCTGCTTCTAACTTGGGCCAGAATTGTAAAATGGTCTTATGAATTAGCGATTTCGTTCCAATTCACATTCCAAGTAATATTCGGCATGCTAATTACGTTGCCGATTGCCAAATTGCATTATCTCTTATAGTTTCCGAGATATGGACAATCGAAATTTTACACCTTAGAGTCTGTTTCTAACTTGGGTCAAAATTGTAAAATGGTCTTACGAATTAGGGATTTCGTTCGAATTCACATTCCAAGTAATATTCGGCATGCTAATTACGCTGCCGATTGCCAAATTGCATTATCTCTTATAGTTTCCGAGATATGGACTATCGACATCTAACAATATTGGCTCTGCTTATTACTTGGGCCATAATTGTAAAATGGTCTTACGAATTAGCGATTTCGTTCCAATTCACATTCCAAGTAATATTCAGCATGCTAATTACGTTGCCGATTACCAAATTGCATTATCTCTTCTAGTTTCCGAGTTATGGACTATCGACATCTGACAATATTGGCTCTACTTCTAACTTGCGCCAGAATTGTAATGGTCTTATGAAATAGCGATTTCGCTCCAATTCACATTCCAAGTTATATTCGGCATGCTAATTACATTGCCGATTGCCAAATTGCATTATCTCTTATAGTTTCCGAGATATGGACTATCGACATCTGACAATATTGGCTCTACTTCTAACTTGCGCCAGAATTGTAAAATGGTCTTATGAAATAGCGATTTCGCTCCAATTCACATTCCAAGTAATATTCAGCATGCTAATTACGTTGCCGATTGCCAAATTGCATTATCTCTTCTAGTTTCCGAGTTATGGACTATCGACATCTGACAATATTGGCTCTACTTCTAACTTGCGCCAGAATTGTAAAATGGTCTTATGAAATAGCGATTTCGTTCCAATTCACATTCCAGGTAATATTCGGCATGCTAATTACGTTGCCGATTGCCAAATTGCATTATCTCTTATAGTTTCCGAGATATGGACAATCGAAATTTTACACCTTAGAGTCTGTTTCTAACTGGGGTCAAAATTGTAAAATGGTCTTACGAATTAGCGATTTCGTTCCAATTCATATTCCAAGTAATATTCGGCATGCTAATTACGTTGCCGATTGCCAAATTGCATTATCTCTTATAGTTTCCGAGATATGGACTATCGACATCTGACAATATTGGCTCTGCTTCTAACTTGGGCCAGAATTGTAAAATGGTCTTACGAATTAGCGATTTCGTCCCAATTCACACTCCAAGTAATATTCGGCATGCTAATTACGTTGCCGATTGCCAAATTGCATTATCTCTTATAGTTTCCGAGATATGGACTATCGACATCTGACAATATTGGCTCTGCTTTTAACTTGGGCCAAAATTGTAAAATGGTCTTATGAATTAGCTACTTCGTTTCAATTCACATTCCAACTAATATTCGGCATGCTAATTACGTTGCCGATTGACAAATTGCATTATCTCTTATAGTTTCCGAGATATGGACTATCGACATCTGACAATATTGGCTCTGCTTCTAATTTGGGCCAGAATAGTAAAATGGTCTTATGAATTAGCGATTTCGTTCCAATTCACATTCCAAGTAATATTCGGCATGCTAATTACGTTGCCGATTGCCAAATTGCATTATCTCTTATAGTTTCCGAGATATGGACAATCGAAATTTTACACCTTAGAGTCTGTTTCTAACTGGGGTCAAAATTGTAAAATGGTCTTACGAATTAGCGATTTCGTTCCAATTCACATTCCAAGTAATATTCGGCATGCTAATTACGTTGCCGATTGCCCAATTGCATTATCTCTTATAGTTTCCGAGATATGGACTATCGACATCTGACAATATTGGCTCTGCTTCTAACTTGGGCCAGAATTGTAAAATGGTCTTACGAATTAGCGATTTCGTTCCAATTCACATTCCAAGTAATATTCAGCATGCTAATTACGTTGCCGATTGCCAAATTGCATTATCTTTATAGTTACCGAGATATGGACTATCGACATCTAACAATATTGGCTCTGCTTCTAACTTGGGCCAGAATTGTAAAATGGTCTTATGAATTAGCGATTTGGTTCCAATTCATATTCCAAGTAATATTCGGCATGCTAATTACGTTGCCGATTACCAAGTTGCATTATCTCTTATAGTTTCCGAGATATGGACTATCGACATCTGACAATATTGGCTCTGCTTCTAACTTGCGCCAGAATTGTAAAATGGTCTTATGAATTAGCGATTTGGCTCCAATTCACATTCCAAGTAATATTCGGCATGCTAATTACGTTGCCGATTGCCAAATTGCATTATCTCTTATAGTTTCCGATATATGGGCAATCGAAATTTTACACCTTAGAGTCTTTTTCTAACTGGGGTCAAAATTGCCAAATGGTCTTAAGAATTAGCGATTTCGTTCCAATTCACATTCCAAGTAATATTCGGCATGCTAATTACGCTGCCGATTGCCAAATTACATTATCTCTTATTGTTTCCGAGATATGGACTATCGACATCTAACAATATTGGCTCTGCTTCTAACTTGGGCCAGAATTGTAAAATGGCCTTATAAATTAGCGATTTCGCTCCAATTCACATTCCAAGTAATATTCGGCATGCTAATTACGTTGCCGATTGCCAAATTGCATTATCTCTTATAGTTTCCGAGATATGGACTATCGACATCTGACAATATTGGCTCTGCTTTTAACTTGCGCCAGAATTGTAAAATGGTCTTATGAATTAGCGATTTGGCTCCAATTCACATTCCAAGTAATATTCGGCATGCTAATTACGTTGCCGATTGCCAAATTGCATTATCTCTTATAGTTTCCGAGATATGGGCAATCGAAATTTTACACCTTAGAGTTTGTTTCTAACTGGGGTCAAAATTGTCAAATGGTCTTAAGAATTAGCAATTTCGTTCCAATTCACATTCCAAGTAATATTCGGCATGCTAATTACGCTGCCTATTGCCAAATTACATTATCTCTTATTGTTTCCGAGATATGGACTATCGACATCTAACAATATTGGCTCTGCTTCTAACGTGGGCCAGAATTGTAAAATGGTCTTATGAATTAGCGATTTCGTTCCAATTCACTTTCCAAATAATATTCGGCATGCTAATTACGTTGCCGATTGCCAAATTGCATTATCTCTTATAGTTTCCGAGATATGGACAATCGAAATTTTACACCTTAGAGTCTGTTTCTAACTGGGGTCAAAATTGTAAAATGGTCTTACGAATTAGCGATTTCGTTCCAATTCACATTCCAAGTAATATTCGGCATGCTAATTACGCTACCGATTGCCAAATTGCATTATCTCTTATAGTTTCCGAGATATGGACTATCGACATCTAACAATATTGGGTTAGCTTCTAACTTGGGCCAGAATTGTAAAATGGTCTTACGAATTAGCGATTTCGTTCCAATTCACATTCCAAGTAATATTCGGCATGCTAATTACGTTGCCGATTGCCATATTGCATTATCTCTTATAGTTTCCGAGATATGGACTATCGACATCTGACAATATTGGCTCTGCTTCTAACTTGCGCCAGAATTGTAAAATGGTCTTATGAAATAGCGATTTCGCTCCAGTTCACATTCCAAGTAATATTCGGCATGCTAATTACATTGCCGATTGCCAAATTGCATTATCTCTTATAGTTTCCGAGATATGGACTATCGACATCTGACAATATTGGCTCTGCTTCTAACTTGGGCCAGAATTGTAAAATGGTCTTACGAATTAGCGATTTCGTTCCAATTCACATTCCAAGTAATATTCGGCATGCTAATTACGTTGCCGACTGCCAAATTGCATTATCTCTTATGGTTTCCGAGATATGGACTATCGTCATCTGACAATATTGGCTCTGCTTTTAACTTTGGCCAGAATTGTAAAATGGTCTTATGAATTAGCGATTTCGTTTCAATTCACATTCCAACTAATATTCGGCATGCTAATTACGTTGCCGATTGCCAAATTGCATTATCTCTTATAGTTTCCGAGATATTAACTATCGACATCTGACAATATTGGCTCTGCTTCTAATTTGGGCCAGAATAGTAAAATGGTCTTATGAATTAGCGATTTGGTTCCAATTCACATTCCAAGTAATATTCGGCATGCTAATTACGTTGCCGATTGCCAAATTGCATTATCTCTTATAGTTTCCGAGATATGAACTATCGACATCAAACAATATTGGCTCTGCTTCTAACTTGGCCCAGAATTGTAAAATGGTCTTATGAATTAGCGATTTCGCTCCAATTCACATTCCAAGTAATATTCGGCATGCTAATTACGTTGCCGATTGCCAAATTGTATTTTCTCTTATAGTTTCCGAGATATGGACTATCGATATCTGACAATATTGGCTCTGCTTCTAACTTGGGCCAGAATTGTAAAATGGCCTTATGAATTAGCGATTTCGTTCCAATTCACATTCCAAGTAATATTCGGCATGCTAATTACGTTGTCGATTGCCAAATTGCATTATCTCTTATAGTTTCCGAGATATGGACTATCGACATCTGACAATATTGGCTCTGCTTCTACCTTGCGCCAGAATTGTAAAATGGTCTTATGAATTAGCGATTTCGCTCCAATTCACATTCCAAGTATTATTCAGCATGCTAATTACGCTGCCGTTTGCCAAATTGCATTATCTCTTATAGTTTCCGAGATATGGACAATCGAAATTTTACACCTTAGAGTCTGTTTCTAACTGGGGTCAAAATTGTAAAATGGTCTTACGAATTAGCGATTTCGTTCAAATTCACATTCCAAGTAATATTCGGCATGCTAATTACGTTGCCGATTGCCAAATTGCATTACCTCTTATAGTTTCCGAGATATGGACTATCGACATCTGACAATATTGGCTCTGCTTCTAACTTGCGCCAGAATTGTAAAATGGCCTTATGAATTAGCGATTTCGCTCCAATTCACATTCCAGGTAATATTCGGCATGCTAATTACGTTGCCGATTGCCAAATTGCATTATCTCTTATAGTTTCCGAGATATGGACTATCGACATCTGACCATATTGGCTCTGCTTCTAATTTGGGCCAGAATAGTAAAATGGTCTTATGAATTAGCGATTTCGTTCCAATTCACATTCCAAGTAATATTCGGCATGCTAATTACGTTGCCGATTGCCAAATTGCATTATCTCTTATAGTTTCCGAGATATGGACAATCGAAATTTTATACCTTAGAGTCTGTTTCTAACTGGGGTCAAAATTGTAAAATGGTCTTACGAATTGGCGATTTCGTTCCAATTCACATTCCAAGTAATATTCGGCATGCTAATTACGTTGTCGATTGCCAAATTGCATTATCTCTTATAGTTTCCGAGATATGGACTATCGACATCTGACAATATTGGCTCTGCTTCTACCTTGCGCCAGAATTGTAAAATGGTCTTATGAATTAGCGATTTCGCTCCAATTCACATTCCAAGTAATATTCAGCATGCTAATTACGCTGCCGTTTGCCAAATTGCATTATCTTTTATAGTTTCCGAGATATGGACAATCGAAATTTTACACCTTAGAGTCTGTTTCTAACTGGGGTCAAAATTGTAAAATGGTCTTAAGAATTAGCGATTTCGTTCAAATTCACATTCCAAGTAATATTCGGCATGCTAATTACGTTGCCGATTGCCAAATTGCATTATCTCTTATAGTTTCCGAGATATGGACTATCGACATCTGACAATATTGGCTCTGCTTCTAACTTGCGCCAGAATTGTAAAATGGTCTTATGAATTAGCGATTTCGCTCCAATTCACATTCCAGGTAATATTCGGCATGCTAATTACGTTGCCGATTGCCAAATTGCATTATCGCTTATAGTTTCCGAGATATGGACTATCGACATCTGACAATATTGGCTCTGCTTTTAACTTGGGCCAGAATTGTAAAATGGTCTTATGAATTAGCGATTTCGTTTCAATTCACATTCCAACTAATATTCGGCATGCTAATTACGTTGCCGATTGCCAAATTGCATTATCTCTTATAGTTTCCGAGATATGGACAATCGAAATTTTATACCTTAGAGTCTGATTCTAACTGGGGTCAAAATTGTAAAATGGTCTTACGAATTAGCGATTTCGTTCCAATTCACATTCCAAGTAATATTCGGCATGCTAATTACGTTGCCGATTACCAAATTGCATTATCTCTTATAGTTTCCGAGATATGGACTATCGACATCTGACAATATTGGCTCTGCTTCTAACTTGGGCCAGAATTGTAAAATGGTCTTACGAATTAGCGATTTCGTCCCAATTCACCTTCCAAGTAATATTCATTCGGCATGCTAATTACGTTTCCGATTGCCAAATTGCATTATCTCTTATAGTTTCCGAGATATGGACTATCGACATCTGACAATATTGGCTCTGCTTTTAACTTGGGCCAGAATTGTAAAATGGTCTTATGTATTAGCGATTTCGTTTCAATTCACATTCCAACTAATATTCGGCATGCTAATTACGTTGCCGATTGCCAAATTGCATTATCTCTTATAGTTTCCGAGATATGGACTATCGACATCTGACAATATTGGCTCTGCTTCTAATTTGGGCCAGAATAGTAAAATGGTCTTATGAATTAGCTATTTCGTTCCAATTCACATTCCAAGTAATATTCGGCATGCTAATTACGTTGCCGATTGCCAAATTGCATTATCTCTTATAGTTTCCGAGATATGGACAATCGAAATTTTACACCTTAGAGTCTGTTTCTAACTGGGGTCAAAATTGTAAAATGGTCTTACGAATTAGCGATTTCGTTCCAATTCACATTCCAAGTAATATTCGGCATGCTAATTACGCTGCCGATTGCCAAATTGCATTATCTATCATAGTTTCCGAGATATGGACAATCGAAATTTTACACCTTAGAGTCTGTTTCTAACTGGGGTCAAAATTGTAAAATGGTCTTACGAATTAGCGATTTCGTTCCAATTCACATTCCAAGTAATATTCGGCATGCTATTTACGCTGCCGATTGCCAAATTGCATTATCTCTTATAGTTTCCGAGATATGGACTATCGACATCTAACAATATAGGCTCTGCTTCTAACTTGGGCCATAATTGTAAAATGGTCTTACGAATTAGCGATTTCGTTCCAATTCACATTCCAAGTAATATTAGGCATGCTAATTACGTCGCCGATTGCCAAATTGCATTATCTCTTATAGTTTCCGAGATATGGACTATCGACATCTGACAATATTACCTCTGCTTCTAACTTGGGCCAGAATTGTAAAATGGCCTTACGAATTAGCGATTTCGTCCCAATTCACATTCCAAGTAATATTAGGCATGCTAATTACGTTGCCGATTGCCAAATTGCATTATCTCTTATAGTTTCCGATATATGGTCTATCGACATCTGACAATATTGGCTCTACTTTTAACTTGGGCCAGAATTGTAAAATGGTCTTATGAATTAGCGATTTCGTTTCAATTCACATTCCAACTAATATTCGGCATGCTAATTACGTTGCCGATTGCCAAATTGCATTATCTCTTATAGTTTCCGAGATATGGACTATCAACATCTGACAATATTGGCTCTGCTTCTAATTTGGGCCAGAATAGTAAAATGGTCTTATGAATTAGCGATTTCGTTCCAATTCACATTCCAAGTAATATTCGGCATGCTAATTACGTTGCCGATTGCCAAATTGCATAATCTCTTATAGTTTCCGAGATATGGACAATCGAAATTTTACACCTCAGAGTCTGTTTCTAACTGGGGTCAAAATTGTAAAATGGTCTTACGAATTAGCGATTTCGTTAGAATTCACATTCCGAGTAATATTCGGCATGCTAATTACGTTGCCGATTGCCAAATTGCATTATCTCTTATAGTTTCCGAGATATGGACTATCGACATCTGAAAATATTGGCTCTGCTTCTAACTTGGGCCAGAATTGTAAAATGGTCTTATGAATTAGCGATTTCGCTCCAATTCACATTCTAAGTAATATTCGGCATGCTAATTATGTTGCCGATTGCCAAATTGCATTATCTCTTATAGTTTCCGAGATATGGACTATCGACATCTGAAAATATTGGGTCTGCTTCTAACTTGGGCCAGAATTGTAAAATGGTCTTATGAATTAGCGATTTCGCTCCAATTCACATTCCAAGTAATATTCGGCATGCTAATTACGTTGCCGATTGCCAAATTGCATTATCTCTTATAGTTTCTGAGATATGGACAATCGAAATTTTACACCTTAGAGTCTGTTTCTAACTGGGGTCAAAATTGTAAAATGGTCTTACGAATTAGCGATTTCGTTCCAATTCACATTCCAAGTAATATTCGGCATGCTAATTACGTTGCCGATTGCCAAATTGCATTATCTCTTATAGTTTCCGAGATATGGACTATCGACATCTGACAATATTGGCTCTGCTTCTAACTTGGGCCAGAATTGTAAAATGGCCTTATGAATTAGCGATTTCGTTCCAATTCACATTCCAACTAATATTCGGCATGCTAGTTACGTTGCCGATTGCCAAATTGCATTATCTCTTATAGTTTCCGGGATATTAACTATCGACATCTGACAATATTGGCTCTGCTTCTAATTTGGGCCAGAATAGTAAAATGGTCTTATGAATTAGCGATTTGGTTCCAATTCACATTCCAAGTAATATTCGGCATGCTAATTACGTTGCCGATTGCCAAATTGCATTATCTCTTATAGTTTCCGAGATATGAAATATCGACATCAAACAATATTGGCTCTGCTTCTAACTTGGCCCAGAATTGTAAAATGGTCTTATGAATTAGCGATTTCGCTCCAATTCACATTCCAAGTAATATTCGTCATGCTAATTACGTTGCCGATTGCCAAATTGTATTTTCTCTTATAGTTTCCGAGATATGGACTATCGATATCTGACAATATTGGCTCTGCTTCTAACTTGGGCCAGAATTGTAAAATGGTCTTACGAATTAGCGATTTCGTCCCAATTCACATTCCAAGTAATATTCGGCATGCTAATTACGTTGCCGATTGCCAAATTGCATTATCTCTTATAGTTTCCGAGATATGGTCTATCGACATCTGACAATATTGGCTCTGCTTTTAACTTGGGCCAGAATTGTAAAATGGTCTTATGAATTAGCGATTTCGTTTCAATTCACATTCCAACTAATATTCGGCATGCTAATTACGTTGCCGATTGTCAAATTGCATTATCTCTTATAGTTTCCGAGATATGGACTATCGACATCTGACAATATTGGCTCTGCTTCTAATTTGGGCCAGAATAGTAAAATGGTCTTTTGAATTAGCGATTTCGTTCCAATTCACATTCCAAGTAATATTCGGCATGCTAATTACGTTGCCGATTGCCAAATTGCATTATCTCTTATAGTTTCCGAGATATGGACAATCGAAATTTTACACCTTAGAGTCTGTTTCTAACTGGGGTCAAAATTGTAAAATGGTCTTACGAATTGGCGATTTCGTTCCAATTCACATTCCAAGTAATATTCGGCATGCTAATTACTTTGCCGATTGCCAAATTGCATTATCTCTTATAGTTTCCGAGATATGGACTATCGACATATGACAATATTGGCTCTGCTTCTAACTTGCGCCAGAATTGTAAAATGGTCTTATGAATAAGCGATTTCGCTCCAATTCACATTCCAAGTAATATTCGGCATGCTAATTACGTTGCCGATTGCCAAATTGCATTATCTCTTATAGTTTCCGAGATATGGACTATCGACATTTGAAAATATTGGCTCTGCTTCTAACTTGGGCCAGAATTGTAAAATGGTCTTATGAATTAGCGATTTCGCTCCAATTCACACTCTAAGTAATATTCGGCATGCTAATTACGTTGCCGATTGCCAAATTGCATTATCTCTTATAGTTTTCGAGATATGGACTATCGACATCTGAAAATATTGGGTCTGCTTCTAACTTGGGCCAGAATTGTAAAATGGTCTTGTGAATTAGCGATTTCGCTCCAATTCACATTCCAAGTAATATTCGGCATGCCAATTACGTCGCCGATTGCCAAATTGCATTATCTCTTATAGTTTCTGAGATATGGACAATCGAAATTTTACACCTTAGAGTCTGTTTCTAACTGGGGTCAAAATTGTAAAATGGTCTTACGAATTAGCGATTTCGTTCCAATTCACATTCCAAGTAATATTCGGCATGCTAATTACGTTGCCGATTGCCAAATTGCATTATCTCTTATAGTTTCCGAGATATGGACTATCGACATCTGACAATATTGGCTCTGCTTCTAACTTGGGCCAGAATTGTAAAATGGTCTTATGAATTAGCGATTTCGTTCCAATTCACATTCCAAGTAATATTCGGCATGCTAATTACGTTGCCGATTGCCAAATTGCATTATCTCTTATAGTTTCCGAGATATGGACAATCGAAATTTTACACCTTAGAGTCTGTTTCTAACTTGGGTCAAAATTGTAAAATGGTCTTACGAATTAGGGATTTCGTTCGAATTCACATTCCAAGTAATATTCGGCATGCTAATTACGCTGCCGATTGCCAAATTGCATTATCTCTTATAGTTTCCGAGATATGGACTATCGACATCTAACAATATTGGCTCTGCTTATTACTTGGGCCATAATTGTAAAATGGTCTTACGAATTAGCGATTTCGTTCCAATTCACATTCCAAGTAATATTCAGCATGCTAATTACGTTGCCGATTACCAAATTGCATTATCTCTTCTAGTTTCCGAGTTATGGACTATCGACATCTGACAATATTGGCTCTACTTCTAACTTGCGCCAGAATTGTAATGGTCTTATGAAATAGCGATTTCGCTCCAATTCACATTCCAAGTTATATTCGGCATGCTAATTACATTGCCGATTGCCAAATTGCATTATCTCTTATAGTTTCCGAGATATGGACTATCGACATCTGACAATATTGGCTCTACTTCTAACTTGCGCCAGAATTGTAAAATGGTCTTATGAAATAGCGATTTCGCTCCAATTCACATTCCAAGTAATATTCAGCATGCTAATTACGTTGCCGATTGCCAAATTGCATTATCTCTTCTAGTTTCCGAGTTATGGACTATCGACATCTGACAATATTGGCTCTACTTCTAACTTGCGCCAGAATTGTAAAATGGTCTTATGAAATAGCGATTTCGTTCCAATTCACATTCCAGGTAATATTCGGCATGCTAATTACGTTGCCGATTGCCAAATTGCATTATCTCTTATAGTTTCCGAGATATGGACAATCGAAATTTTACACCTTAGAGTCTGTTTCTAACTGGGGTCAAAATTGTAAAATGGTCTTACGAATTAGCGATTTCGTTCCAATTCATATTCCAAGTAATATTCGGCATGCTAATTACGTTGCCGATTGCCAAATTGCATTATCTCTTATAGTTTCCGAGATATGGACTATCGACATCTGACAATATTGGCTCTGCTTCTAACTTGGGCCAGAATTGTAAAATGGTCTTACGAATTAGCGATTTCGTCCCAATTCACACTCCAAGTAATATTCGGCATGCTAATTACGTTGCCGATTGCCAAATTGCATTATCTCTTATAGTTTCCGAGATATGGACTATCGACATCTGACAATATTGGCTCTGCTTTTAACTTGGGCCAAAATTGTAAAATGGTCTTATGAATTAGCTACTTCGTTTCAATTCACATTCCAACTAATATTCGGCATGCTAATTACGTTGCCGATTGACAAATTGCATTATCTCTTATAGTTTCCGAGATATGGACTATCGACATCTGACAATATTGGCTCTGCTTCTAATTTGGGCCAGAATAGTAAAATGGTCTTATGAATTAGCGATTTCGTTCCAATTCACATTCCAAGTAATATTCGGCATGCTAATTACGTTGCCGATTGCCAAATTGCATTATCTCTTATAGTTTCCGAGATATGGACAATCGAAATTTTACACCTTAGAGTCTGTTTCTAACTGGGGTCAAAATTGTAAAATGGTCTTACGAATTAGCGATTTCGTTCCAATTCACATTCCAAGTAATATTCGGCATGCTAATTACGTTGCCGATTGCCCAATTGCATTATCTCTTATAGTTTCCGAGATATGGACTATCGACATCTGACAATATTGGCTCTGCTTCTAACTTGGGCCAGAATTGTAAAATGGTCTTACGAATTAGCGATTTCGTTCCAATTCACATTCCAAGTAATATTCAGCATGCTAATTACGTTGCCGATTGCCAAATTGCATTATCTTTATAGTTACCGAGATATGGACTATCGACATCTAACAATATTGGCTCTGCTTCTAACTTGGGCCAGAATTGTAAAATGGTCTTATGAATTAGCGATTTGGTTCCAATTCATATTCCAAGTAATATTCGGCATGCTAATTACGTTGCCGATTACCAAGTTGCATTATCTCTTATAGTTTCCGAGATATGGACTATCGACATCTGACAATATTGGCTCTGCTTCTAACTTGCGCCAGAATTGTAAAATGGTCTTATGAATTAGCGATTTGGCTCCAATTCACATTCCAAGTAATATTCGGCATGCTAATTACGTTGCCGATTGCCAAATTGCATTATCTCTTATAGTTTCCGATATATGGGCAATCGAAATTTTACACCTTAGAGTCTTTTTCTAACTGGGGTCAAAATTGCCAAATGGTCTTAAGAATTAGCGATTTCGTTCCAATTCACATTCCAAGTAATATTCGGCATGCTAATTACGCTGCCGATTGCCAAATTACATTATCTCTTATTGTTTCCGAGATATGGACTATCGACATCTAACAATATTGGCTCTGCTTCTAACTTGGGCCAGAATTGTAAAATGGCCTTATAAATTAGCGATTTCGCTCCAATTCACATTCCAAGTAATATTCGGCATGCTAATTACGTTGCCGATTGCCAAATTGCATTATCTCTTATAGTTTCCGAGATATGGACTATCGACATCTGACAATATTGGCTCTGCTTTTAACTTGCGCCAGAATTGTAAAATGGTCTTATGAATTAGCGATTTGGCTCCAATTCACATTCCAAGTAATATTCGGCATGCTAATTACGTTGCCGATTGCCAAATTGCATTATCTCTTATAGTTTCCGAGATATGGGCAATCGAAATTTTACACCTTAGAGTTTGTTTCTAACTGGGGTCAAAATTGTCAAATGGTCTTAAGAATTAGCAATTTCGTTCCAATTCACATTCCAAGTAATATTCGGCATGCTAATTACGCTGCCTATTGCCAAATTACATTATCTCTTATTGTTTCCGAGATATGGACTATCGACATCTAACAATATTGGCTCTGCTTCTAACGTGGGCCAGAATTGTAAAATGGTCTTATGAATTAGCGATTTCGTTCCAATTCACTTTCCAAATAATATTCGGCATGCTAATTACGTTGCCGATTGCCAAATTGCATTATCTCTTATAGTTTCCGAGATATGGACAATCGAAATTTTACACCTTAGAGTCTGTTTCTAACTGGGGTCAAAATTGTAAAATGGTCTTACGAATTAGCGATTTCGTTCCAATTCACATTCCAAGTAATATTCGGCATGCTAATTACGCTACCGATTGCCAAATTGCATTATCTCTTATAGTTTCCGAGATATGGACTATCGACATCTAACAATATTGGGTTAGCTTCTAACTTGGGCCAGAATTGTAAAATGGTCTTACGAATTAGCGATTTCGTTCCAATTCACATTCCAAGTAATATTCGGCATGCTAATTACGTTGCCGATTGCCATATTGCATTATCTCTTATAGTTTCCGAGATATGGACTATCGACATCTGACAATATTGGCTCTGCTTCTAACTTGCGCCAGAATTGTAAAATGGTCTTATGAAATAGCGATTTCGCTCCAGTTCACATTCCAAGTAATATTCGGCATGCTAATTACATTGCCGATTGCCAAATTGCATTATCTCTTATAGTTTCCGAGATATGGACTATCGACATCTGACAATATTGGCTCTGCTTCTAACTTGGGCCAGAATTGTAAAATGGTCTTACGAATTAGCGATTTCGTTCCAATTCACATTCCAAGTAATATTCGGCATGCTAATTACGTTGCCGACTGCCAAATTGCATTATCTCTTATGGTTTCCGAGATATGGACTATCGTCATCTGACAATATTGGCTCTGCTTTTAACTTTGGCCAGAATTGTAAAATGGTCTTATGAATTAGCGATTTCGTTTCAATTCACATTCCAACTAATATTCGGCATGCTAATTACGTTGCCGATTGCCAAATTGCATTATCTCTTATAGTTTCCGAGATATTAACTATCGACATCTGACAATATTGGCTCTGCTTCTAATTTGGGCCAGAATAGTAAAATGGTCTTATGAATTAGCGATTTGGTTCCAATTCACATTCCAAGTAATATTCGGCATGCTAATTACGTTGCCGATTGCCAAATTGCATTATCTCTTATAGTTTCCGAGATATGAACTATCGACATCAAACAATATTGGCTCTGCTTCTAACTTGGCCCAGAATTGTAAAATGGTCTTATGAATTAGCGATTTCGCTCCAATTCACATTCCAAGTAATATTCGGCATGCTAATTACGTTGCCGATTGCCAAATTGTATTTTCTCTTATAGTTTCCGAGATATGGACTATCGATATCTGACAATATTGGCTCTGCTTCTAACTTGGGCCAGAATTGTAAAATGGCCTTATGAATTAGCGATTTCGTTCCAATTCACATTCCAAGTAATATTCGGCATGCTAATTACGTTGTCGAT
Source organism: Rhynchophorus ferrugineus (assembly GCF_030347505.1). Classification (NCBI taxonomy): domain Eukaryota; kingdom Metazoa; phylum Arthropoda; class Insecta; order Coleoptera; family Curculionidae; genus Rhynchophorus; species Rhynchophorus ferrugineus. The sequence goes on from NW_027472597.1 coordinate 1,515,502, forward strand.
TGCCAAATTGCATTATCTCTTATAGTTTCCGAGATATGGACTATCGACATCTGACAATATTGGCTCTGCTTCTACCTTGCGCCAGAATTGTAAAATGGTCTTATGAATTAGCGATTTCGCTCCAATTCACATTCCAAGTATTATTCAGCATGCTAATTACGCTGCCGTTTGCCAAATTGCATTATCTCTTATAGTTTCCGAGATATGGACAATCGAAATTTTACACCTTAGAGTCTGTTTCTAACTGGGGTCAAAATTGTAAAATGGTCTTACGAATTAGCGATTTCGTTCAAATTCACATTCCAAGTAATATTCGGCATGCTAATTACGTTGCCGATTGCCAAATTGCATTACCTCTTATAGTTTCCGAGATATGGACTATCGACATCTGACAATATTGGCTCTGCTTCTAACTTGCGCCAGAATTGTAAAATGGCCTTATGAATTAGCGATTTCGCTCCAATTCACATTCCAGGTAATATTCGGCATGCTAATTACGTTGCCGATTGCCAAATTGCATTATCTCTTATAGTTTCCGAGATATGGACTATCGACATCTGACCATATTGGCTCTGCTTCTAATTTGGGCCAGAATAGTAAAATGGTCTTATGAATTAGCGATTTCGTTCCAATTCACATTCCAAGTAATATTCGGCATGCTAATTACGTTGCCGATTGCCAAATTGCATTATCTCTTATAGTTTCCGAGATATGGACAATCGAAATTTTATACCTTAGAGTCTGTTTCTAACTGGGGTCAAAATTGTAAAATGGTCTTACGAATTGGCGATTTCGTTCCAATTCACATTCCAAGTAATATTCGGCATGCTAATTACGTTGTCGATTGCCAAATTGCATTATCTCTTATAGTTTCCGAGATATGGACTATCGACATCTGACAATATTGGCTCTGCTTCTACCTTGCGCCAGAATTGTAAAATGGTCTTATGAATTAGCGATTTCGCTCCAATTCACATTCCAAGTAATATTCAGCATGCTAATTACGCTGCCGTTTGCCAAATTGCATTATCTTTTATAGTTTCCGAGATATGGACAATCGAAATTTTACACCTTAGAGTCTGTTTCTAACTGGGGTCAAAATTGTAAAATGGTCTTAAGAATTAGCGATTTCGTTCAAATTCACATTCCAAGTAATATTCGGCATGCTAATTACGTTGCCGATTGCCAAATTGCATTATCTCTTATAGTTTCCGAGATATGGACTATCGACATCTGACAATATTGGCTCTGCTTCTAACTTGCGCCAGAATTGTAAAATGGTCTTATGAATTAGCGATTTCGCTCCAATTCACATTCCAGGTAATATTCGGCATGCTAATTACGTTGCCGATTGCCAAATTGCATTATCGCTTATAGTTTCCGAGATATGGACTATCGACATCTGACAATATTGGCTCTGCTTTTAACTTGGGCCAGAATTGTAAAATGGTCTTATGAATTAGCGATTTCGTTTCAATTCACATTCCAACTAATATTCGGCATGCTAATTACGTTGCCGATTGCCAAATTGCATTATCTCTTATAGTTTCCGAGATATGGACAATCGAAATTTTATACCTTAGAGTCTGATTCTAACTGGGGTCAAAATTGTAAAATGGTCTTACGAATTAGCGATTTCGTTCCAATTCACATTCCAAGTAATATTCGGCATGCTAATTACGTTGCCGATTACCAAATTGCATTATCTCTTATAGTTTCCGAGATATGGACTATCGACATCTGACAATATTGGCTCTGCTTCTAACTTGGGCCAGAATTGTAAAATGGTCTTACGAATTAGCGATTTCGTCCCAATTCACCTTCCAAGTAATATTCATTCGGCATGCTAATTACGTTTCCGATTGCCAAATTGCATTATCTCTTATAGTTTCCGAGATATGGACTATCGACATCTGACAATATTGGCTCTGCTTTTAACTTGGGCCAGAATTGTAAAATGGTCTTATGTATTAGCGATTTCGTTTCAATTCACATTCCAACTAATATTCGGCATGCTAATTACGTTGCCGATTGCCAAATTGCATTATCTCTTATAGTTTCCGAGATATGGACTATCGACATCTGACAATATTGGCTCTGCTTCTAATTTGGGCCAGAATAGTAAAATGGTCTTATGAATTAGCTATTTCGTTCCAATTCACATTCCAAGTAATATTCGGCATGCTAATTACGTTGCCGATTGCCAAATTGCATTATCTCTTATAGTTTCCGAGATATGGACAATCGAAATTTTACACCTTAGAGTCTGTTTCTAACTGGGGTCAAAATTGTAAAATGGTCTTACGAATTAGCGATTTCGTTCCAATTCACATTCCAAGTAATATTCGGCATGCTAATTACGCTGCCGATTGCCAAATTGCATTATCTATCATAGTTTCCGAGATATGGACAATCGAAATTTTACACCTTAGAGTCTGTTTCTAACTGGGGTCAAAATTGTAAAATGGTCTTACGAATTAGCGATTTCGTTCCAATTCACATTCCAAGTAATATTCGGCATGCTATTTACGCTGCCGATTGCCAAATTGCATTATCTCTTATAGTTTCCGAGATATGGACTATCGACATCTAACAATATAGGCTCTGCTTCTAACTTGGGCCATAATTGTAAAATGGTCTTACGAATTAGCGATTTCGTTCCAATTCACATTCCAAGTAATATTAGGCATGCTAATTACGTCGCCGATTGCCAAATTGCATTATCTCTTATAGTTTCCGAGATATGGACTATCGACATCTGACAATATTACCTCTGCTTCTAACTTGGGCCAGAATTGTAAAATGGCCTTACGAATTAGCGATTTCGTCCCAATTCACATTCCAAGTAATATTAGGCATGCTAATTACGTTGCCGATTGCCAAATTGCATTATCTCTTATAGTTTCCGATATATGGTCTATCGACATCTGACAATATTGGCTCTACTTTTAACTTGGGCCAGAATTGTAAAATGGTCTTATGAATTAGCGATTTCGTTTCAATTCACATTCCAACTAATATTCGGCATGCTAATTACGTTGCCGATTGCCAAATTGCATTATCTCTTATAGTTTCCGAGATATGGACTATCAACATCTGACAATATTGGCTCTGCTTCTAATTTGGGCCAGAATAGTAAAATGGTCTTATGAATTAGCGATTTCGTTCCAATTCACATTCCAAGTAATATTCGGCATGCTAATTACGTTGCCGATTGCCAAATTGCATAATCTCTTATAGTTTCCGAGATATGGACAATCGAAATTTTACACCTCAGAGTCTGTTTCTAACTGGGGTCAAAATTGTAAAATGGTCTTACGAATTAGCGATTTCGTTAGAATTCACATTCCGAGTAATATTCGGCATGCTAATTACGTTGCCGATTGCCAAATTGCATTATCTCTTATAGTTTCCGAGATATGGACTATCGACATCTGAAAATATTGGCTCTGCTTCTAACTTGGGCCAGAATTGTAAAATGGTCTTATGAATTAGCGATTTCGCTCCAATTCACATTCTAAGTAATATTCGGCATGCTAATTATGTTGCCGATTGCCAAATTGCATTATCTCTTATAGTTTCCGAGATATGGACTATCGACATCTGAAAATATTGGGTCTGCTTCTAACTTGGGCCAGAATTGTAAAATGGTCTTATGAATTAGCGATTTCGCTCCAATTCACATTCCAAGTAATATTCGGCATGCTAATTACGTTGCCGATTGCCAAATTGCATTATCTCTTATAGTTTCTGAGATATGGACAATCGAAATTTTACACCTTAGAGTCTGTTTCTAACTGGGGTCAAAATTGTAAAATGGTCTTACGAATTAGCGATTTCGTTCCAATTCACATTCCAAGTAATATTCGGCATGCTAATTACGTTGCCGATTGCCAAATTGCATTATCTCTTATAGTTTCCGAGATATGGACTATCGACATCTGACAATATTGGCTCTGCTTCTAACTTGGGCCAGAATTGTAAAATGGCCTTATGAATTAGCGATTTCGTTCCAATTCACATTCCAACTAATATTCGGCATGCTAGTTACGTTGCCGATTGCCAAATTGCATTATCTCTTATAGTTTCCGGGATATTAACTATCGACATCTGACAATATTGGCTCTGCTTCTAATTTGGGCCAGAATAGTAAAATGGTCTTATGAATTAGCGATTTGGTTCCAATTCACATTCCAAGTAATATTCGGCATGCTAATTACGTTGCCGATTGCCAAATTGCATTATCTCTTATAGTTTCCGAGATATGAAATATCGACATCAAACAATATTGGCTCTGCTTCTAACTTGGCCCAGAATTGTAAAATGGTCTTATGAATTAGCGATTTCGCTCCAATTCACATTCCAAGTAATATTCGTCATGCTAATTACGTTGCCGATTGCCAAATTGTATTTTCTCTTATAGTTTCCGAGATATGGACTATCGATATCTGACAATATTGGCTCTGCTTCTAACTTGGGCCAGAATTGTAAAATGGCTTTATGAATTAGCGATTTCGTTCCAATTCACATTCCAAGTAATATTCGGCATGCTAATTACGTTGTCGATTGCCAAATTGCATTATCTCTTATAGTTTCCGAGATATGGACTATCGACATCTGACAATATTGGCTCTGCTTCTACCTTGCGCCAGAATTGTAAAATGGTCTTATGAATTAGCGATTTCGCTCCAATTCACATTCCAAGTAATATTCAGCATGCTAATTACGCTGCCGTTTGCCAAATTGCATTATCTCTTATAGTTTCCGAGATATGGACAATCGAAATTTTACACCTTAGAGTCTGTTTCTAACTGGGGTCAAAATTGTAAAATGGACTTACGAATTAGCGATTTCGTTCAAATTCACATTCCAAGTAATATTCGGCATGCTAATTACGTTGCCGATTGCCAAATTGCATTATCTCTTATAGTTTCCGAGATATGGACTATCGACATCTGACAATATTGGCTCTGCTTCTAACTTGCGCCAGAATTGTAAAATGGCCTTATGAATTAGCGATTTCGCTCCAATTCACATTCCAGGTAATATTCGGCATGCTAATTACGTTGCCGATTGCCAAATTGCATTATCTCTTATAGTTTCCGAGATATGGACTATCGACATCTGACAATATTGGCTCTGCTTCTAATTTGGGCCAGAATAGTAAAATGGTCTTATGAATTAGCGATTTCGTTCCAATTCACATTCCAAGTAATATTCGGCATGCTAATTACGTTGCCGATTGCCAAATTGCATTATCTCTTATAGTTTCCGAGATATGGACAATCGAAATTTTATACCTTAGAGTCTGTTTCTAACTGGGGTCAAAATTGTAAAATGGTCTTACGAATTAGCGATTTCGTTCCAATTCACATTCCAAGTAATATTCGGCATGCTAATTACGTTGTCGATTGCCAAATTGCATTATCTCTTATAGTTTCCGAGATATGGACTATCGACATCTGACAATATTGGCTCTGCTTCTACCTTGCGCCAGAATTGTAAAATGGTCTTATGAATTAGCGATTTCGCTCCAATTCACATTCCAAGTAATATTCAGCATGCTAATTACGTTGCCGTTTGCCAAATTGCATTATCTTTTATAGTTTCCGAGATATGGACAATCGAAATTTTACACCTTAGAGTCTGTTTCTAACTGGGGTCAAAATTGTAAAATGGTCTTAAGAATTAGCGATTTCGTTCAAATTCACATTCCAAGTAATATTCGGCATGCTAATTACGTTGCCGATTGCCAAATTGCATTATCTCTTATAGTTTCCGAGATATGGACTATCGACATCTGACAATATTGGCTCTGCTTCTAACTTGCGCCAGAATTGTAAAATGGTCTTATGAATTAGCGATTTCGCTCCAATTCACATTCCAGGTAATATTCGGCATGCTAATAACGTTGCCGATTGCCAAATTGCATTATCTCTTATAGTTTCCGAGATATGGACTATCGACATCTGACAATATTGGCTCTGCTTTTAACTTGGGCCAGAATTGTAAAATGGTCTTATGAATTAGCGATTTCGTTTCAATTCACATTCCAACTAATATTCGGCATGCTAATTACGTTGCCGATTGCCAAATTGCATTATCTCTTATAGTTTCCGAGATATGGACAATCGAAATTTTATACCTTAGAGTCTGTTTCTAACTGGGGTCAAAATTGTAAAATGGTCTTACGAATTAGCGATTTCGTTCCAATTCACATTCCAAGTAATATTCGGCATGCTAATTACGTTGCCGATTACCAAATTGCATTATCTCTTATAGTTTCCGAGATATGGACTATCGACATCTGACAATATTGGCTCTGCTTCTAACTTGGGCCAGAATTGTAAAATGGTCTTACGAATTAGCGATTTCGTCCCAATTCACCTTCCAAGTAATATTCATTCGGCATGCTAATTACGTTTCCGATTGCCAAATTGCATTATCTCTTATAGTTTCCGAGATATGGACTATCGACATCTGACAATATTGGCTCTGCTTTTAACTTGGGCCAGAATTGTAAAATGGTCTTATGAATTAGCGATTTCGTTTCAATTCACATTCCAACTAATATTCGGCATGCTAATTACGTTGCCGATTGCCAAATTGCATTATCTCTTATAGTTTCCGAGATATGGACTATCGACATCTGACAATATTGGCTCTGCTTCTAACTTGGGCCAGAATTGTAAAATGGTCTTACGAATTAGCGATTTCGTCCCAATTCACCTTCCAAGTAATATTCATTCGGCATGCTAATTACGTTTCCGATTGCCAAATTGCATTATCTCTTATAGTTTCCGAGATATGGACTATCGACATCTGACAATATTGGCTCTGCTTTTAACTTGGGCCAGAATTGTAAAATGGTCTTATGTATTAGCGATTTCGTTTCAATTCACATTCCAACTAATATTCGGCATGCTAATTACGTTGCCGATTGCCAAATTGCATTATCTCTTATAGTTTCCGAGATATGGACTATCGACATCTGACAATATTGGCTCTGCTTCTAATTTGGGCCAGAATAGTAAAATGGTCTTATGAATTAGCTATTTCGTTCCAATTCACATTCCAAGTAATATTCGGCATGCTAATTACGTTGCCGATTGCCAAATTGCATTATCTCTTATAGTTTCCGAGATATGGACAATCGAAATTTTACACCTTAGAGTCTGTTTCTAACTGGGGTCAAAATTGTAAAATGGTCTTACGAATTAGCGATTTCGTTCCAATTCACATTCCAAGTAATATTCGGCATGCTAATTACGCTGCCGATTGCCAAATTGCATTATCTATCATAGTTTCCGAGATATGGACAATCGAAATTTTACACCTTAGAGTCTGTTTCTAACTGGGGTCAAAATTGTAAAATGGTCTTACGAATTAGCGATTTCGTTCCAATTCACATTCCAAGTAATATTCGGCATGCTATTTACGCTGCCGATTGCCAAATTGCATTATCTCTTATAGTTTCCGAGATATGGACTATCGACATCTAACAATATAGGCTCTGCTTCTAACTTGGGCCATAATTGTAAAATGGTCTTACGAATTAGCGATTTCGTTCCAATTCACATTCCAAGTAATATTAGGCATGCTAATTACGTCGCCGATTGCCAAATTGCATTATCTCTTATAGTTTCCGAGATATGGACTATCGACATCTGACAATATTACCTCTGCTTCTAACTTGGGCCAGAATTGTAAAATGGCCTTACGAATTAGCGATTTCGTCCCAATTCACATTCCAAGTAATATTAGGCATGCTAATTACGTTGCCGATTGCCAAATTGCATTATCTCTTATAGTTTCCGATATATGGTCTATCGACATCTGACAATATTGGCTCTACTTTTAACTTGGGCCAGAATTGTAAAATGGTCTTATGAATTAGCGATTTCGTTTCAATTCACATTCCAACTAATATTCGGCATGCTAATTACGTTGCCGATTGCCAAATTGCATTATCTCTTATAGTTTCCGAGATATGGACTATCAACATCTGACAATATTGGCTCTGCTTCTAATTTGGGCCAGAATAGTAAAATGGTCTTATGAATTAGCGATTTCGTTCCAATTCACATTCCAAGTAATATTCGGCATGCTAATTACGTTGCCGATTGCCAAATTGCATAATCTCTTATAGTTTCCGAGATATGGACAATCGAAATTTTACACCTCAGAGTCTGTTTCTAACTGGGGTCAAAATTGTAAAATGGTCTTACGAATTAGCGATTTCGTTAGAATTCACATTCCGAGTAATATTCGGCATGCTAATTACGTTGCCGATTGCCAAATTGCATTATCTCTTATAGTTTCCGAGATATGGACTATCGACATCTGAAAATATTGGCTCTGCTTCTAACTTGGGCCAGAATTGTAAAATGGTCTTATGAATTAGCGATTTCGCTCCAATTCACATTCTAAGTAATATTCGGCATGCTAATTATGTTGCCGATTGCCAAATTGCATTATCTCTTATAGTTTCCGAGATATGGACTATCGACATCTGAAAATATTGGGTCTGCTTCTAACTTGGGCCAGAATTGTAAAATGGTCTTATGAATTAGCGATTTCGCTCCAATTCACATTCCAAGTAATATTCGGCATGCTAATTACGTTGCCGATTGCCAAATTGCATTATCTCTTATAGTTTCTGAGATATGGACAATCGAAATTTTACACCTTAGAGTCTGTTTCTAACTGGGGTCAAAATTGTAAAATGGTCTTACGAATTAGCGATTTCGTTCCAATTCACATTCCAAGTAATATTCGGCATGCTAATTACGTTGCCGATTGCCAAATTGCATTATCTCTTATAGTTTCCGAGATATGGACTATCGACATCTGACAATATTGGCTCTGCTTCTAACTTGGGCCAGAATTGTAAAATGGCCTTATGAATTAGCGATTTCGTTCCAATTCACATTCCAACTAATATTCGGCATGCTAGTTACGTTGCCGATTGCCAAATTGCATTATCTCTTATAGTTTCCGGGATATTAACTATCGACATCTGACAATATTGGCTCTGCTTCTAATTTGGGCCAGAATAGTAAAATGGTCTTATGAATTAGCGATTTGGTTCCAATTCACATTCCAAGTAATATTCGGCATGCTAATTACGTTGCCGATTGCCAAATTGCATTATCTCTTATAGTTTCCGAGATATGAAATATCGACATCAAACAATATTGGCTCTGCTTCTAACTTGGCCCAGAATTGTAAAATGGTCTTATGAATTAGCGATTTCGCTCCAATTCACATTCCAAGTAATATTCGTCATGCTAATTACGTTGCCGATTGCCAAATTGTATTTTCTCTTATAGTTTCCGAGATATGGACTATCGATATCTGACAATATTGGCTCTGCTTCTAACTTGGGCCAGAATTGTAAAATGGCTTTATGAATTAGCGATTTCGTTCCAATTCACATTCCAAGTAATATTCGGCATGCTAATTACGTTGTCGATTGCCAAATTGCATTATCTCTTATAGTTTCCGAGATATGGACTATCGACATCTGACAATATTGGCTCTGCTTCTACCTTGCGCCAGAATTGTAAAATGGTCTTATGAATTAGCGATTTCGCTCCAATTCACATTCCAAGTAATATTCAGCATGCTAATTACGCTGCCGTTTGCCAAATTGCATTATCTCTTATAGTTTCCGAGATATGGACAATCGAAATTTTACACCTTAGAGTCTGTTTCTAACTGGGGTCAAAATTGTAAAATGGACTTACGAATTAGCGATTTCGTTCAAATTCACATTCCAAGTAATATTCGGCATGCTAATTACGTTGCCGATTGCCAAATTGCATTATCTCTTATAGTTTCCGAGATATGGACTATCGACATCTGACAATATTGGCTCTGCTTCTAACTTGCGCCAGAATTGTAAAATGGCCTTATGAATTAGCGATTTCGCTCCAATTCACATTCCAGGTAATATTCGGCATGCTAATTACGTTGCCGATTGCCAAATTGCATTATCTCTTATAGTTTCCGAGATATGGACTATCGACATCTGACAATATTGGCTCTGCTTCTAATTTGGGCCAGAATAGTAAAATGGTCTTATGAATTAGCGATTTCGTTCCAATTCACATTCCAAGTAATATTCGGCATGCTAATTACGTTGCCGATTGCCAAATTGCATTATCTCTTATAGTTTCCGAGATATGGACAATCGAAATTTTATACCTTAGAGTCTGTTTCTAACTGGGGTCAAAATTGTAAAATGGTCTTACGAATTAGCGATTTCGTTCCAATTCACATTCCAAGTAATATTCGGCATGCTAATTACGTTGTCGATTGCCAAATTGCATTATCTCTTATAGTTTCCGAGATATGGACTATCGACATCTGACAATATTGGCTCTGCTTCTACCTTGCGCCAGAATTGTAAAATGGTCTTATGAATTAGCGATTTCGCTCCAATTCACATTCCAAGTAATATTCAGCATGCTAATTACGTTGCCGTTTGCCAAATTGCATTATCTTTTATAGTTTCCGAGATATGGACAATCGAAATTTTACACCTTAGAGTCTGTTTCTAACTGGGGTCAAAATTGTAAAATGGTCTTAAGAATTAGCGATTTCGTTCAAATTCACATTCCAAGTAATATTCGGCATGCTAATTACGTTGCCGATTGCCAAATTGCATTATCTCTTATAGTTTCCGAGATATGGACTATCGACATCTGACAATATTGGCTCTGCTTCTAACTTGCGCCAGAATTGTAAAATGGTCTTATGAATTAGCGATTTCGCTCCAATTCACATTCCAGGTAATATTCGGCATGCTAATAACGTTGCCGATTGCCAAATTGCATTATCTCTTATAGTTTCCGAGATATGGACTATCGACATCTGACAATATTGGCTCTGCTTTTAACTTGGGCCAGAATTGTAAAATGGTCTTATGAATTAGCGATTTCGTTTCAATTCACATTCCAACTAATATTCGGCATGCTAATTACGTTGCCGATTGCCAAATTGCATTATCTCTTATAGTTTCCGAGATATGGACAATCGAAATTTTATACCTTAGAGTCTGTTTCTAACTGGGGTCAAAATTGTAAAATGGTCTTACGAATTAGCGATTTCGTTCCAATTCACATTCCAAGTAATATTCGGCATGCTAATTACGTTGCCGATTACCAAATTGCATTATCTCTTATAGTTTCCGAGATATGGACTATCGACATCTGACAATATTGGCTCTGCTTCTAACTTGGGCCAGAATTGTAAAATGGTCTTACGAATTAGCGATTTCGTCCCAATTCACCTTCCAAGTAATATTCATTCGGCATGCTAATTACGTTTCCGATTGCCAAATTGCATTATCTCTTATAGTTTCCGAGATATGGACTATCGACATCTGACAATATTGGCTCTGCTTTTAACTTGGGCCAGAATTGTAAAATGGTCTTATGAATTAGCGATTTCGTTTCAATTCACATTCCAACTAATATTCGGCATGCTAATTACGTTGCCGATTGCCAAATTGCATTATCTCTTATAGTTTCCGAGATATGGACTATCGACATCTGACAATATTGGCTCTGCTTCTAATTTGGGCCAGAATAGTAAAATGGTCTTATGAATTAGCGATTTCGTTCCAATTCACATTCCAAGTAATATTCGGCATGCTAATTACGTTGCCGATTGCCAAATTGCATTATCTCTTATAGTTTCCGAGATATGGACAATCGAAATTTTACACCTTAGAGTCTGTTTCTAACTGGGGTCAAAATTGTAAAATGGTCTTACGAATTAGCGATTTCGTTCCAATTCACATTCCAAGTAATATTCGGCATGCTAATTACGCTGCCGATTGCCAAATTGCATTATCTCTCATAGTTTCCGAGATATGGACATTCGAAATTTTACACCTTAGAGTCTGTTTCTAACTGGGGTCAAAATTGTAAAATGGTCTTACGAATTAGCGATTTCGTTCCAATTCACATTCCAAGTAATATTCGGCATGCTATTTACGCTGCCGATTGCCAAATTGCATTATCTCTTATAGTTTCCGAGATATGGACTATCGACATCTAACAATATAGGCTCTGCTTCTAACTTGGGCCAGAATTGTAAAATGGTCTTACGAATTAGCGATTTCGTTCCAATTCACATTCCAAGTAATATTAGGCATGCTAATTACGTTGCCGATTGCCAAATTGCATTATCTCTTATAGTTTCCGAGATATGGACTATCGACATCTGACAATATTACCTCTGCTTCTAACTTGGGCCAAAATTGTAAAATGGTCTTACGAATTAGCGATTTCGTCCCAATTCACATTCCAAGTAATATTAGGCATGCTAATTACGTTGCCGATTGCCAAATTGCATTATCTCTTATAGTTTCCGATATATGGTCTATCGACATCTGACAATATTGGCTCTACTTTTAACTTGGGCCAGAATTGTAAAATGGTCTTATGAATTAGCGATTTCGTTTCAATTCACATTCCAACTAATATTCGGCATGCTAATTACGTTGCCGATTGCCAAATTGCATTATCTCTTATAGTTTCCGAGATATGGACTATCAACATCTGACAATATTGGCTCTGCTTCTAATTTGGGCCAGAATAGTAAAATGGTCTTATGAATTAGCGATTTCGTTCCAATTCACATTCCAAGTAATATTCGGCATGCTAATTACGTTGCCGATTGCCAAATTGCATTATCTCTTATAGTTTCCAAGATATGAACTATCGACATCAAACAATATTGGCTCTGCTTCTAACTTGGCCCAGAATTGTAAAATGGTCTTATGAATTAGCGATTTCGCTCCAATTCACATTCCAAGTAATATTCGGCATGCTAATTACGTTGCCGATTGCCAAATTGCATTATCTCTTATAGTTTCCGAGATATGGACTATCGACATCTGAAAATATTGGGTCTGCTTCTAACTTGGGCCAGAATTGTAAAATGGTCTTATGAATTAGCGATTTCGCTCCAATTCACATTCCAAGTAATATTCGGCATGCTAATTACGTTGCCGATTGCCAAATTGCATTATCTCTTATAGTTTCTGAGATATGGACAATCGAAATTTTACACCTTAGAGTCTGTTTCTAACTGGGGTCAAAATTGTAAAATGGTCTTACGAATTAGCGATTTCGTTCCAATTCACATTCCAAGTAATATTCGGCATGCTAATTACGTTGCCGATTGCCAAATTGCATTATCTCTTATAGTTTCCGAGATATGGACTATCGACATCTGACAATATTGGCTCTGCTTCTAACTTGGGCCAGAATTGTAAAATGGCCTTATGAATTAGCGATTTCGTTCCAATTCACATTCCAACTAATATTCGGCATGCTAGTTACGTTGCCGATTGCCAAATTGCATTATCTCTTATAGTTTCCGGGATATTAACTATCGACATCTGACAATATTGGCTCTGCTTCTAATTTGGGCCAGAATAGTAAAATGGTCTTATGAATTAGCGATTTGGTTCCAATTCACATTCCAAGTAATATTCGGCATGCTAATTACGTTGCCGATTGCCAAATTGCATTATCTCTTATAGTTTCTGAGTTATGGACAATCGAAATTTTACACCTTAGAGTCTGTTTCTAACTGGGGTCAAAATTGTAAAATGGTCTTACGAATTAGCGATTTCGTTCCAATTCACATTCCAAGTAATATTCGGCATGCTAATTACGTTGCCGATTGCCAAATTGCATTATCTCTTATAGTTTCCGAGATATGGACTATCGACATCTGACAATATTGGCTCTGCTTCTAACTTGGGCCAGAATTGTAAAATGGTCTTATGAATTAGCGATTCCGTTCCAATTCACATTCCAAGTAATATTCGGCATGCTAATTACGTTGCCGATTGCCAAATTGCATTATCTCTTATAGTTTCCGATATATGGGCAATCGAAATTTTACACCTTAGAGTCTGTTTCTATCTTGGGTCAAAATTGTAAAATGGTCTTACGAATTAGCGATTTCGTTCCAATTCACATTCCAAGTAATATTCGGCATGCTAATTACGCTGCCGATTGCCAAATTGCATTATCTCTTATAGTTTCCGAGATATGGACTATCGACATCTAACAATATTGGCTCTGCTTCTAACTGGGGTCAAAATTGTAAAATGGTCTTACGAATTAGCGATTGCGTTGCAATTCACATTCCAAGTAATATTCGGCATGCTAATTACGCTGCCGATTGCCAAATTGCATTATCTCTTATGGTTTCCGAGATATGGACTATCGACATCTGACAATATTGGCTCTGCTTCTAACTTGGGCCAGAATTGTAAAATGGTCTTACGAATTAGCGATTTCGTTCCAATTCACATTCCAAGTAATATTCGGCATGCTAATTACGTTGCCGATTGCCAAATTGCATTATCTCTTATGGTTTCCGAGATATGGACTATCGACATCTGACAATATTGGCTCTGCTTCTAACTTGGGCCAGAATTGTAAAATGGTCTTATGAATTAGCGATTTCGCTCCAATTCACATTCCAAGTAATATTCGGCATGCTAATTACGTTGCCGATTGCCAAATTGCATTATCTCTTATAGTTACCGAGATATGGACTATCGACATCTAACAATATTGGCTCTGCTTCTAACTTGGGCCAGAATTGTAAAATGGTCTTATGAATTAGCGATTTGGTTCCAATTCACATTCCAAGTAATATTCGGCATGCTAATTACGTTGCCGATTGCCAAATTGCATTATCTCTTATAGTTTCCGAGATATGGACTATCGACATCTGACAATATTGGCTCTGCTTCTAACTTGCGCCAGAATTGTAAAATGGTCTTATGAATTAGCGATTTGGCTCCAATTCACATTCCAAGTAATATTCGGCATACTAATTACGTTGCCGATTGCCAAATTGCATTATCTCTTATAGTTTCCGAGATATGGACAATCGAAATTTTACACCTTAGAGTCTGTTTCTAACTGGGGTCAAAATTGAAAATGGTCTTACGAATTAGCGATTTCGTTCCAATTCACATTCCAAGTAATATTCGGCATGCTAATTACGCTGCCGATTGCCAAATTGTATTATCTCTTATAGTTTCTGAGATATGGAATATCGACATCTAACAATATTGGCTCTGCTTCTAACTTGGGCCAGAATTGTAAAATGGTCTTACGAGATAACGATTTCGTTCCAATTCACATTCCAAGTAATATTCGGCATGCTAATTACGTTGCCGATTGCCAAATTGCATTATCTCTTATAGTTTCCGAGATATGGACTATCGACATCTGACAATATTGGCTCTGCTTCTAACTTGGGCCAGAATAGTAAAATGGCCTTATAAATTAGCGATTTCGCTCCAATTCACATTCCAAGTAATATTCGGCATGCTAATTACGTTGCCGATTGCCAAATTGCATTATCTCTTATAGTTTCCGAGAATGGACAATCGACATCTGACAATATTGGCTCTGCTTCTAACTTGCGCCAGAATTGTAAAATGGTCTTATGAATTAGCGATTTGGCTCCAATTCACATTCCAAGTAATATTCGGCATGCTAATTACGTTGCCGATTGCCAAATTGCATTATCTCTTATAGTTTCCAAGATATGGGCAATCGAAATTTTACACCATAGAGTCTGTTTCTAACTGGGGTCAAAATTGTCAAATAGTCTTAAGAATTAGCGATTTCGTTCCAATTCACATTCCAAGTAATATTCGGCATGTTAATTACGCTGCCGATTGCCAAATTACATTATCTCTTATTGTTTCCGAGATATGGACTATCGACATCTAACAATATTGGCTCTGCTTCTAACTTGGGCCAGAATTGTAAAATGGTCTTATGAATTAGCGATTTCGTTCCAATTCACATTCCAAATAATATTCGGCATGCTAATTACGTTGCCGATTGCCAAATTGCATTATCTCTTATAGTTTCCGAGATATGGACAATCGAAATTTTACACCTTAGAGTCTGTTTCTAACTGGGGTCAAAATTGTAAAATGGTCTTACGAATTAGCGATTTCGTTCCAATTCACATTCCAAGTAATATTCGGCATGCTAATTACGCTGCCGATTGCCAAATTGCATTATCTCTTATAGTTTCCGAGATATGGACTATCGACATCTAACAATATTGGCTTAGCTTCTAACTTGGGCCAGAATTGTAAAATGGTCTTACGAATTAGCGATTTCGTTCCAATTCACATTCCAAGTAATATTCGGCATGCTAATTACGTTGCCGATTGCCATATTGCATTATCTCTTATAGTTTCCGAGATATGGACTATCGACATCTGACAATATTGGCTCTGCTTTTAACTTGGGCCAGAATTGTAAAATGGTCTTATGAATTAGCGATTTCGTTTCAATTCACATTCCAACTAATATTCGGCATGCTAATTACGTTGCCGATTGCCAAATTGCATTATCTCTTATAGTTTCCGAGATATGGACTATCGACATCTGACAATATTGGCTCTGCTTCTAATTTGGGCCAGAATAGTAAAATGGTCTTATGAATTAGCGATTTGGTTCCATTTCACATTCCAAGTAATATTCGGCATGCTAATTACGTTGCCGATTGCCAAATTGCATTATCTCTTATAGTTTCCGAGATATGGACTATCGACATCATACAATATTGGCTCTGCTTCTAACTTGGCCCAGAATTGTAAAATGGTCTTATGAATTAGCGATTTCGCTCCAATTCACATTCCAAGTAATATTCGGCATGCTAATTACGTTGCCGATTGCCAAATTGTATTTTCTATTATAGTTTCCGAGATATGGACTATCGATATCTGACAATATTGGCTCTGCTTCTAACTTGGGCCAGAATTGTAAAATGGTCTTATGAATTAGCGATTTCGTTCCAATTCACATTCCAAGTAATATTCGGCATGCTAATTACGTTGTCGATTGCCAAATTGCATTATCTCTTATAGTTTCCGAGATATGGACTATCGACATCAGACAATATTGGCTCTGCTTCTAACTTGCGCCAGAATTGTAAAATGGTCTTATGAATTAGCGATTTCGCTCCAATTCACATTCCAAGTAATATTCAGCATGCTAATTACGCTGCCGATTGCCAAATTGCATTATCTCTTATAGTTTCCGAGATATGGAAAATCGAAATTTTACACCTTAGAGTCTGTTTCTAACTGGGGTCAAAATTGTAAAATGGTCTTACGAATTAGCGATTTCGTTCAAATTCACATTCCAAGTAATATTCGGCATGCTAATTACGTTGCCGATTGCCAAATTGCATTATCTCTTATAGTTTCCGAGATATGGACTATCGACATCTGACAATATTGGCTCTGCTTCTTACTTGCGCCAGAATTGTAAAATGGTCTTATGAATTAGCGATTTCGCTCCAATTCACATTCCAAGTAATATTCGGCATGCTAATTACGTTGCCGATTGCCAAATTGCATTATCTCTTATAGTTTCCGAGATATGGACTATCGACATCTGACAATATTGGCTCTGCTTTTAACTTGGGCCAGAATTGTAAAAAGGTCTTATGAATTAGCGATTTCGTTTCAATTCACATTCCAACTAATATTCGGCATGCTAATTACGTTGCCGATTGCCATATTGCATTATCTCTTATAGTTTCCGAGATATGGACTATCGACATCTAACAATATTGGCTCTGCTTCTAATTTGGGCCAGAATAGTAAAATGGTCTTATGAATTAGCGATTTCGTTCCAATTCACATTCCAAGTAACATTCGGCATGCTAATTACGTTGCCGATTGCCAAATTGCATTATCTCTTATAGTTTCCGAGATATGGACAATCGAAATTTTACACCTTAGAGTCTGTTTCTAACTGGGGTCAAAATTGTAAAATGGTCTTACGAATTAGCGATTTCGTTCCAATTCACATTCCAAGTAATATTCGGCATGCTAATTACGTTGCCGATTGCCAAATTGCATTATCTCTTATAGTTTCCGAGATATGGACTATCGACATCTGACAATATTGGCTCTGCTTCTAACTTGGGCCAGAATTGTAAAATGGTCTTACGCATTAGCGATTTCGTCCCAATTCACATTAAAAGTAATATTCATTCGGCATGCTAATTACGTTGCCGATTGCCAAATTGCATTATCTCTAATAGTTTCCGAGATATGGGCTATCGACATCTGACAATATTGGCTCTGCTTCTAATTTGGGCCAGAATAGTAAAATGGTCTTATGAATTAGCGATTTCGTTCCAATTCACATTCCAGGTAATATTCGGTATGCTAATTACGTTGCCGATTGCCAAATTGCATTATCTCTTATAGTTTCCGAGATATGGACAATCGAAATTTTACACCTTAGAGTCTGTTTCTATCTGGGGTCAAAATTGTAAAATGGTCTTACGAATTAGCGATTTCGTTCCAATTCACATTCCAAGTAATATTCGGCATGCTAATTACGTTGCCGATTGCCAAATTGCATTATCTCTTATAGTTTCCGATATATGGACTATCGACATCTGACAATATTGGCTCTGCTTCTAACTTGGGCCAGAATTGTAAAATGGTCTTACGAATTAGCGATTTCGTCCCAATTCACATTCCAAGTAATATTCGGCATGCTAATTACGTTGCCGATTGCCAAATTGCATTATCTCTTATAGTTTCCGAGATATGGACAATCGAAATTTTACACCTTAGAGTCTGTTTCTAACTGGGGTCAAAATTGTAAAATGGTCTTACGAATTAGCGATTTCGTTCCAATTCACATTCCAAGTAATATTCGGCATGCTAATTACGTTGCCGATTGCCAAATTGCATTATCTCTTATAGTTTCCGAGATATGGACTATCGACATATGACAATATTGGCTCTGCTTCTAACTTGCGCCAGAATTGTAAAATGGTCTTATGAATTAGCGATTTCGCTCCAATTCACATTCCAAGTAATATTCGGCATGCTAATTACGTTGCCGATTGCCAAATTGCATTATCTCTTATAGTTTCCGAGATATGGACTATCGACATCTAATAATATTGGCTCTGCTTCTAACTTGGGCCATAATTGTAAAATGGTCTTACGAATTAGCGATTTCGTTCCAATTCACATTCCAAGTAATATTCAGCATGCTAATTACGTTGCCGATTGCCAAATTGCATTATCTCTTCTAGTTTCCGAGTTATGGACTATCGACATCTGACAATATTCGCTCTACTTCTAACTTGCGCCAGAATTGTAAAATGGTCTTATGAAATAGCGATTTCGCTCCAATTCACATTCCAAGTAATATTCGGCATGCTAATTACATTGCCGATTGCCAAATTGCATTATCTCTTATAGTTTCCGAGATATGGACTATCGACATCTGACAATATTGGCTCTGCTTCTAACTTGCGCCAGAATTGTAAAATGGTCTTATGAATTAGCGATTTCGCTCCAATTCACATTCCAAGTAATATTCGGCATGCTAATTACGTTGCCGATTGCCAAATTGCATTATCTCTTATAGTTTCCGAGATATGGACAATCGAAATTTTACACCTTAGAGTCTGTTTCTAATTGGGGTCAAAATTGTAAAATGGCCTTACGAATTAGCGATTTCGTTCCAATTCACATTCCAGGTAATATTCGGCATGCTAATTACGCTGCCGATTGCCAAATTGCATTATCTCTTATGGTTTCCGAGATATGGACTATCGACATCTGACAATATTGGCTCTACTTCTAACTTGGGCCAGAATTGTAAAATGGTCTTACGAATTAGCGATTTCGTTCCAATTCACATTCCAAGTAATATTCGGCATGCTAATTACGTTGCCGATTGCCAAATTGCATTATCTCTTATGGTTTCCGAGATATGGACTATCGACATCTGACAATATTGGCTCTGCTTCTAACTTGGGCCAGAATTGTAAAATGGTCTTATGAATTAGCGATTTCGCTCCAATTCACATTCCAAGTAATATTCGGCATGCTAATTACGTTGCCGATTGCCAAATTGCATTATCTCTTATAGTTACCGAGATATGGACTATCGACATCTAACAATATTGGCTCTGCTTCTAACTTGGGCCAGAATTGTAAAATGGTCTTATGAATTAGCGATTTGGTTCCAATTCACATTCCAAGTAATATTCGGCATGCTAATTACGTTGCCGATTGCCAAATTGCATTATCTCTTATAGTTTCCGAGACATGGACTATCGACATCTGACAATATTGGCTCTGCTTCTAACTTGCGCCAGAATTGTAAAATGGTCTTATGAATTAGCGATTTGGCTCCAATTCACATTCCACGTAATATTCGGCATACTAATTACGTTGCCGATTGCCAAATTGCATTATCTCTTATAGTTTCCGAGATATGGACAATCGAAATTTTACACCTTAGAGTCTGTTTCTAACTGGGGTCAAAATTGTAAAATGGTCTTACGAATTAGCGATTTCGTTCCAATTCACATTCCAAGTAATATTCGGCATGCTAATTACGCTGCCGATTGCCAAATTGCATTATCTCTTATAGTTTCCGAGATATGGAATATCGACATCTAACAATATTGGCTCTGCTTCTAACTTGGGCCAGAATTGTAAAATGGTCTTACGAGATAACGATTTCGTTCCAATTCACATTCCAAGTAATATTCGGCATGCTAATTACGTTGCCGATTGCCAAATTGCATTATCTCTTATAGTTTCCGAGATATGGACTATCGACATCTGACAATATTGGCTCTGCTTCTAACTTGGGCCAGAATAGTAAAATGGCCTTATAAATTAGCGATTTCGCTCCAATTCACATTCCAAGTAATATTCGGCATGCTAATTACGTTGCCGATTGCCAAATTGCATTATCGCTTATAGTTTCCGAGATATGGACAATCGACATCGGACAATATTGGCTCTGCTTCTAACTTGCGCCAGAATTGTAAAATGGTCTTATGAATTAGCGATTTGGCTCCAATTCACATTCCAAGTAATATTCGGCATGCTAATTACGTTGCCGATTGCCAAATTGCATTATCTCTTATAGTTTCCGAGATATGGGCAATCGAAATTTTACACCTTAGAGTCTGTTTCTAACTGGGGTCAAAATTGTCAAATGGTCTTAAGAATTAGCGATTTCGTTCCAATTCACATTCCAAGTAATATTCGGCATGCTAATTACGCTGCCGATTGCCAAATTACATTATCTCTTATTGTTTCCGAGATATGGACTATCGACATCTAACAATATTATCTCTGCTTCTAACTTGGGCCAGAATTGTAAAATGGTCTTATGAATTAGCGATTTCGTTACAATTCACATTCCAAATAATATTCGGCATGCTAATTACGTTGCCGATTGCCAAATTGCATTATCTCTTATAGTTTCCGAGATATGGACAATCGAAATTTTACACCTTAGAGTCAGTTTCTAACTAGGGTCAAAATTGTAAAATGGTCGTACGAATTAGCGATTTCGTTCCAATTCACATTCCAAGTAATATTCGGCATGCTAATTACGCTGCCGATTGCCAAATTGCATTATCTCTTATAGTTTCCGAGATATGGACTATCGACATCTGACAATATTGGCTCTGCTTCTAACTTGCGCCAGAATTGTAAAATGGTCTTATGAAATAGCAATTTCGCTCCAATTCACATTCCAAGTAATATTCGGCATGCTAATTACATTGCCGATTGCCAAATTGCATTATCTCTTATAGTTTCCGAGATATGGACTATCGACATCTGACAATATTGGCTCTGCTTTTAACATGGGCCAGAATAGTAAATGGTCTTATGAATTAGCGATTTGGTTCCAATTCACATTCCAAGTAATATTCGGCATGCTAATTACGTTGCCGATTGCCAAATTGCATTATCTCTTATAGTTTCCGAGATATGGACTATCGACATCATACAATATTGGCTCTGCTTCTAACTTGGCCCAGAATTGTAAAATGGTCCTATGAATTAGCGATTTCGCTCCAATTCACATTCCAAGTAATATTCGGCATGCTAATTACGTTGCCGATTGCCAAATTGTATTTTCTATTATAGTTTCCGAGATATGGACTATCGATATCTGACAATATTTTCTCTGCTTCTAACTTGGGCCAGAATTGTAAAATGGTCTTATGAATTAGCGATTTCGTTCCAATTCACATTCCAAGTAATATTCGTCATGCTAATTACGTTGTCGATTGCCAAATTGCATTATCTCTTATAGTTTCCGAGATATGGACAATCGAAATTTTACACCTTAGAGTCTGTTTCTAACTGGGGTCAAAATTGTAAAATGGTCTTACGAATTAGCGGTTTCGTTCAAATTCACATTCCAAGTAATATTCGGCATGCTAATTACGTTGCCGATTGCCAAATTGCATTATCTCTTATAGTTTCCGAGATATGGACTATCGACATCTGACAATATTGGCTCTGCTTCTAACTTGCGCCAGAATTGTAAAATGGTCTTATGAATTAGCGATTTCGCTCCAATTCACATTCCAAGTAATATTCGGCATGCTAATTACGTTGCCGATTGCCAAATTGCATTATCTCTTATAGTTACCGAGATATGGACTATCGACATCTGACAATATTGGCTCTGCTTTCAACTTGGGCCAGAATTGTAAAATGGTCTTATGAATTAGCGATTTCGTTTCAATTCACATTCCAACTAATATTCGGCATGCTAATTACGTTGCCGATTGCCAAATTGCATTATCTCTTATAGTTTCCGAGATATGGACTATCGACATCTGACAATATTGGCTCTGCTTCTAATTTGGGCCAGAATAGTAAAATGGTCTTATGAATTAGCGATTTCGTTCCAATTCACATTCCAAGTAATATTCGGCATGCTAATTACGTTGCCGATTGCCAAATTGCATTATCTCTTATAGTTACCGAGATATGGACTATCGACATCTGACAATATTGGCTCTGCTTTCAACTTGGGCCAGAATTGTAAAATGGTCTTATGAATTAGCGATTTCGTTTCAATTCACATTCCAACTAATATTCGGCATGCTAATTACGTTGCCGATTGCCAAATTGCATTATCTCTTATAGTTTCCGGGATATTAACTATCGACATCTGACAATATTGGCTCTGCTTCTAATTTGGGCCAGAATAGTAAAATGGTCTTATGAATTAGCGATTTGGTTCCAATTCACATTCCAAGTAATATTCGGCATGCTAATTACGTTGCCGATTGCCAAATTGCATTATCTCTTATAGTTTCTGAGTTATGGACAATCGAAATTTTACACCTTAGAGTCTGTTTCTAACTGGGGTCAAAATTGTAAAATGGTCTTACGAATTAGCGATTTCGTTCCAATTCACATTCCAAGTAATATTCGGCATGCTAATTACGTTGCCGATTGCCAAATTGCATTATCTCTTATAGTTTCCGAGATATGGACTATCGACATCTGACAATATTGGCTCTGCTTCTAACTTGGGCCAGAATTGTAAAATGGTCTTATGAATTAGCGATTCCGTTCCAATTCACATTCCAAGTAATATTCGGCATGCTAATTACGTTGCCGATTGCCAAATTGCATTATCTCTTATAGTTTCCGATATATGGGCAATCGAAATTTTACACCTTAGAGTCTGTTTCTATCTTGGGTCAAAATTGTAAAATGGTCTTACGAATTAGCGATTTCGTTCCAATTCACATTCCAAGTAATATTCGGCATGCTAATTACGCTGCCGATTGCCAAATTGCATTATCTCTTATAGTTTCCGAGATATGGACTATCGACATCTAACAATATTGGCTCTGCTTCTAACTGGGGTCAAAATTGTAAAATGGTCTTACGAATTAGCGATTGCGTTGCAATTCACATTCCAAGTAATATTCGGCATGCTAATTACGCTGCCGATTGCCAAATTGCATTATCTCTTATGGTTTCCGAGATATGGACTATCGACATCTGACAATATTGGCTCTGCTTCTAACTTGGGCCAGAATTGTAAAATGGTCTTACGAATTAGCGATTTCGTTCCAATTCACATTCCAAGTAATATTCGGCATGCTAATTACGTTGCCGATTGCCAAATTGCATTATCTCTTATGGTTTCCGAGATATGGACTATCGACATCTGACAATATTGGCTCTGCTTCTAACTTGGGCCAGAATTGTAAAATGGTCTTATGAATTAGCGATTTCGCTCCAATTCACATTCCAAGTAATATTCGGCATGCTAATTACGTTGCCGATTGCCAAATTGCATTATCTCTTATAGTTACCGAGATATGGACTATCGACATCTAACAATATTGGCTCTGCTTCTAACTTGGGCCAGAATTGTAAAATGGTCTTATGAATTAGCGATTTGGTTCCAATTCACATTCCAAGTAATATTCGGCATGCTAATTACGTTGCCGATTGCCAAATTGCATTATCTCTTATAGTTTCCAAGATATGGACTATCGACATCTGACAATATTGGCTCTGCTTCTAACTTGCGCCAGAATTGTAAAATGGTCTTATGAATTAGCGATTTGGCTCCAATTCACATTCCAAGTAATATTCGGCATACTAATTACGTTGCCGATTGCCAAATTGCATTATCTCTTATAGTTTCCGAGATATGGACAATCGAAATTTTACACCTTAGAGTCTGTTTCTAACTGGGGTCAAAATTGAAAATGGTCTTACGAATTAGCGATTTCGTTCCAATTCACATTCCAAGTAATATTCGGCATGCTAATTACGCTGCCGATTGCCAAATTGTATTATCTCTTATAGTTTCTGAGATATGGAATATCGACATCTAACAATATTGGCTCTGCTTCTAACTTGGGCCAGAATTGTAAAATGGTCTTACGAGATAACGATTTCGTTCCAATTCACATTCCAAGTAATATTCGGCATGCTAATTACGTTGCCGATTGCCAAATTGCATTATCTCTTATAGTTTCCGAGATATGGACTATCGACATCTGACAATATTGGCTCTGCTTCTAACTTGGGCCAGAATAGTAAAATGGCCTTATAAATTAGCGATTTCGCTCCAATTCACATTCCAAGTAATATTCGGCATGCTAATTACGTTGCCGATTGCCAAATTGCATTATCTCTTATAGTTTCCGAGAATGGACAATCGACATCTGACAATATTGGCTCTGCTTCTAACTTGCGCCAGAATTGTAAAATGGTCTTATGAATTAGCGATTTGGCTCCAATTCACATTCCAAGTAATATTCGGCATGCTAATTACGTTGCCGATTGCCAAATTGCATTATCTCTTATAGTTTCCAAGATATGGGCAATCGAAATTTTACACCTTAGAGTCTGTTTCTAACTGGGGTCAAAATTGTCAAATAGTCTTAAGAATTAGCGATTTCGTTCCAATTCACATTCCAAGTAATATTCGGCATGTTAATTACGCTGCCGATTGCCAAATTACATTATCTCTTATTGTTTCCGAGATATGGACTATCGACATCTAACAATATTGGCTCTGCTTCTAACTTGGGCCAGAATTGTAAAATGGTCTTATGAATTAGCGATTTCGTTCCAATTCACATTCCAAATAATATTCGGCATGCTAATTACGTTGCCGATTGCCAAATTGCATTATCTCTTATAGTTTCCGAGATATGGACAATCGAAATTTTACACCTTAGAGTCTGTTTCTAACTGGGGTCAAAATTGTAAAATGGTCTTACGAATTAGCGATTTCGTTCCAATTCACATTCCAAGTAATATTCGGCATGCTAATTACGCTGCCGATTGCCAAATTGCATTATCTCTTATAGTTTCCGAGATATGGACTATCGACATCTAACAATATTGGCTTAGCTTCTAACTTGGGCCAGAATTGTAAAATGGTCTTACGAATTAGCGATTTCGTTCCAATTCACATTCCAAGTAATATTCGGCATGCTAATTACGTTGCCGATTGCCATATTGCATTATCTCTTATAGTTTCCGAGATATGGACTATCGACATCTGACAATATTGGCTCTGCTTTTAACTTGGGCCAGAATTGTAAAATGGTCTTATGAATTAGCGATTTCGTTTCAATTCACATTTCAACTAATATTCGGCATGCTAATTACGTTGCCGATTGCCAAATTGCATTATCTCTTATAGTTTCCGAGATATGGACTATCGACATCTGACAATATTGGCTCTGCTTCTAATTTGGGCCAGAATAGTAAAATGGTCTTATGAATTAGCGATTTGGTTCCATTTCACATTCCAAGTAATATTCGGCATGCTAATTACGTTGCCGATTGCCAAATTGCATTATCTCTTATAGTTTCCGAGATATGGACTATCGACATCATACAATATTGGCTCTGCTTCTAACTTGGCCCAGAATTGTAAAATGGTCTTATGAATTAGCGATTTCGCTCCAATTCACATTCCAAGTAATATTCGGCATGCTAATTACGTTGCCGATTGCCAAATTGTATTTTCTATTATAGTTTCCGAGATATGGACTATCGATATCTGACAATATTGGCTCTGCTTCTAACTTGGGCCAGAATTGTAAAATGGTCTTATGAATTAGCGATTTCGTTCCAATTCACATTCCAAGTAATATTCGGCATGCTAATTACGTTGTCGATTGCCAAATTGCATTATCTCTTATAGTTTCCGAGATATGGACTATCGACATCAGACAATATTGGCTCTGCTTCTAACTTGCGCCAGAATTGTAAAATGGTCTTATGAATTAGCGATTTCGCTCCAATTCACATTCCAAGTAATATTCAGCATGCTAATTACGCTGCCGATTGCCAAATTGCATTATCTCTTATAGTTTCCGAGATATGGAAAATCGAAATTTTACACCTTAGAGTCTGTTTCTAACTGGGGTCAAAATTGTAAAATGGTCTTACGAATTAGCGATTTCGTTTAAATTCACATTCCAAGTAATATTCGGCATGCTAATTACGTTGCCGATTGCCAAATTGCATTATCTCTTATAGTTTCCGAGATATGGACTATCGACATCTGACAATATTGGCTCTGCTTCTTACTTGCGCCAGAATTGTAAAATGGTCTTATGAATTAGCGATTTCGCTCCAATTCACATTCCAAGTAATATTCGGCATGCTAATTACGTTGCCGATTGCCAAATTGCATTATCTCTTATAGTTTCCGAGATATGGACTATCGACATCTGACAATATTGGCTCTGCTTTTAACTTGGGCCAGAATTGTAAAAAGGTCTTATGAATTAGCGATTTCGTTTCAATTCACATTCCAACTAATATTCGGCATGCTAATTACGTTGCCGATTGCCATATTGCATTATCTCTTATAGTTTCCGAGATATGGACTATCGACATCTAACAATATTGGCTCTGCTTCTAATTTGGGCCAGAATAGTAAAATGGTCTTATGAATTAGCGATTTCGTTCCAATTCACATTCCAAGTAACATTCGGCATGCTAATTACGTTGCCGATTGCCAAATTGCATTATCTCTTATAGTTTCCGAGATATGGACAATCGAAATTTTACACCTTAGAGTCTGTTTCTAACTGGGGTCAAAATTGTAAAATGGTCTTACGAATTAGCGATTTCGTTCCAATTCACATTCCAAGTAATATTCGGCATGCTAATTACGTTGCCGATTGCCAAATTGCATTATCTCTTATAGTTTCCGAGATATGGACTATCGACATCTGACAATATTGGCTCTGCTTCTAACTTGGGCCAGAATTGTAAAATGGTCTTACGCATTAGCGATTTCGTCCCAATTCACATTAAAAGTAATATTCATTCGGCATGCTAATTACGTTGCCGATTGCCAAATTGCATTATCTCTTATAGTTTCCGAGATATGGGCTATCGACATCTGACAATATTGGCTCTGCTTCTAATTTGGGCCAGAATAGTAAAATGGTCTTATGAATTAGCGATTTCGTTCCAATTCACATTCCAGGTAATATTCGGTATGCTAATTACGTTGCCGATTGCCAAATTGCATTATCTCTTATAGTTTCCGAGATATGGACAATCGAAATTTTACACCTTAGAGTCTGTTTCTATCTGGGGTCAAAATTGTAAAATGGTCTTACGAATTAGCGATTTCGTTCCAATTCACATTCCAAGTAATATTCGGCATGCTAATTACGTTGCCGATTGCCAAATTGCATTATCTCTTATAGTTTCCGATATATGGACTATCGACATCTGACAATATTGGCTCTGCTTCTAACTTGGGCCAGAATTGTAAAATGGTCTTACGAATTAGCGATTTCGTCCCAATTCACATTCCAAGTAATATTCGGCATGCTAATTACGTTGCCGATTGCCAAATTGCATTATCTCTTATAGTTTCCGAGATATGGACAATCGAAATTTTACACCTTAGAGTCTGTTTCTAACTGGGGTCAAAATTGTAAAATGGTCTTACGAATTAGCGATTTCGTTCCAATTCACATTCCAAGTAATATTCGGCATGCTAATTACGTTGCCGATTGCCAAATTGCATTATCTCTTATAGTTTCCGAGATATGGACTATCGACATATGACAATATTGGCTCTGCTTCTAACTTGCGCCAGAATTGTAAAATGGTCTTATGAATTAGCGATTTCGCTCCAATTCACATTCCAAGTAATATTCGGCATGCTAATTACGTTGCCGATTGCCAAATTGCATTATCTCTTATAGTTTCCGAGATATGGACTATCGACATCTAATAATATTGGCTCTGCTTCTAACTTGGGCCATAATTGTAAAATGGTCTTACGAATTAGCGATTTCGTTCCAATTCACATTCCAAGTAATATTCAGCATGCTAATTACGTTGCCGATTGCCAAATTGCATTATCTCTTCTAGTTTCCGAGTTATGGACTATCGACATCTGACAATATTCGCTCTACTTCTAACTTGCGCCAGAATTGTAAAATGGTCTTATGAAATAGCGATTTCGCTCCAATTCACATTCCAAGTAATATTCGGCATGCTAATTACATTGCCGATTGCCAAATTGCATTATCTCTTATAGTTTCCGAGATATGGACTATCGACATCTGACAATATTGGCTCTGCTTCTAACTTGCGCCAGAATTGTAAAATGGTCTTATGAATTAGCGATTTCGCTCCAATTCACATTCCAAGTAATATTCGGCATGCTAATTACGTTGCCGATTGCCAAATTGCATTATCTCTTATAGTTTCCGAGATATGGACAATCGAAATTTTACACCTTAGAGTCTGTTTCTAATTGGGGTCAAAATTGTAAAATGGCCTTACGAATTAGCGATTTCGTTCCAATTCACATTCCAGGTAATATTCGGCATGCTAATTACGCTGCCGATTGCCAAATTGCATTATCTCTTATGGTTTCCGAGATATGGACTATCGACATCTGACAATATTGGCTCTACTTCTAACTTGGGCCAGAATTGTAAAATGGTCTTACGAATTAGCGATTTCGTTCCAATTCACATTCCAAGTAATATTCGGCATGCTAATTACGTTGCCGATTGCCAAATTGCATTATCTCTTATGGTTTCCGAGATATGGACTATCGACATCTGACAATATTGGCTCTGCTTCTAACTTGGGCCAGAATTGTAAAATGGTCTTATGAATTAGCGATTTCGCTCCAATTCACATTCCAAGTAATATTCGGCATGCTAATTACGTTGCCGATTGCCAAATTGCATTATCTCTTATAGTTACCGAGATATGGACTATCGACATCTAACAATATTGGCTCTGCTTCTAACTTGGGCCAGAATTGTAAAATGGTCTTATGAATTAGCGATTTGGTTCCAATTCACATTCCAAGTAATATTCGGCATGCTAATTACGTTGCCGATTGCCAAATTGCATTATCTCTTATAGTTTCCGAGACATGGACTATCGACATCTGACAATATTGGCTCTGCTTCTAACTTGCGCCAGAATTGTAAAATGGTCTTATGAATTAGCGATTTGGCTCCAATTCACATTCCACGTAATATTCGGCATACTAATTACGTTGCCGATTGCCAAATTGCATTATCTCTTATAGTTTCCGAGATATGGACAATCGAAATTTTACACCTTAGAGTCTGTTTCTAACTGGGGTCAAAATTGTAAAATGGTCTTACGAATTAGCGATTTCGTTCCAATTCACATTCCAAGTAATATTCGGCATGCTAATTACGCTGCCGATTGCCAAATTGCATTATCTCTTATAGTTTCCGAGATATGGAATATCGACATCTAACAATATTGGCTCTGCTTCTAACTTGGGCCAGAATTGTAAAATGGTCTTACGAGATAACGATTTCGTTCCAATTCACATTCCAAGTAATATTCGGCATGCTAATTACGTTGCCGATTGCCAAATTGCATTATCTCTTATAGTTTCCGAGATATGGACTATCGACATCTGACAATATTGGCTCTGCTTCTAACTTGGGCCAGAATAGTAAAATGGCCTTATAAATTAGCGATTTCGCTCCAATTCACATTCCAAGTAATATTCGGCATGCTAATTACGTTGCCGATTGCCAAATTGCATTATCGCTTATAGTTTCCGAGATATGGACAATCGACATCGGACAATATTGGCTCTGCTTCTAACTTGCGCCAGAATTGTAAAATGGTCTTATGAATTAGCGATTTGGCTCCAATTCACATTCCAAGTAATATTCGGCATGCTAATTACGTTGCCGATTGCCAAATTGCATTATCTCTTATAGTTTCCGAGATATGGGCAATCGAAATTTTACACCTTAGAGTCTGTTTCTAACTGGGGTCAAAATTGTCAAATGGTCTTAAGAATTAGCGATTTCGTTCCAATTCACATTCCAAGTAATATTCGGCATGCTAATTACGCTGCCGATTGCCAAATTACATTATCTCTTATTGTTTCCGAGATATGGACTATCGACATCTAACAATATTATCTCTGCTTCTAACTTGGGCCAGAATTGTAAAATGGTCTTATGAATTAGCGATTTCGTTACAATTCACATTCCAAATAATATTCGGCATGCTAATTACGTTGCCGATTGCCAAATTGCATTATCTCTTATAGTTTCCGAGATATGGACAATCGAAATTTTACACCTTAGAGTCAGTTTCTAACTAGGGTCAAAATTGTAAAATGGTCGTACGAATTAGCGATTTCGTTCCAATTCACATTCCAAGTAATATTCGGCATGCTAATTACGCTGCCGATTGCCAAATTGCATTATCTCTTATAGTTTCCGAGATATGGACTATCGACATCTGACAATATTGGCTCTGCTTCTAACTTGCGCCAGAATTGTAAAATGGTCTTATGAAATAGCAATTTCGCTCCAATTCACATTCCAAGTAATATTCGGCATGCTAATTACATTGCCGATTGCCAAATTGCATTATCTCTTATAGTTTCCGAGATATGGACTATCGACATCTGACAATATTGGCTCTGCTTTTAACATGGGCCAGAATAGTAAATGGTCTTATGAATTAGCGATTTGGTTCCAATTCACATTCCAAGTAATATTCGGCATGCTAATTACGTTGCCGATTGCCAAATTGCATTATCTCTTATAGTTTCCGAGATATGGACTATCGACATCATACAATATTGGCTCTGCTTCTAACTTGGCCCAGAATTGTAAAATGGTCCTATGAATTAGCGATTTCGCTCCAATTCACATTCCAAGTAATATTCGGCATGCTAATTACGTTGCCGATTGCCAAATTGTATTTTCTATTATAGTTTCCGAGATATGGACTATCGATATCTGACAATATTTTCTCTGCTTCTAACTTGGGCCAGAATTGTAAAATGGTCTTATGAATTAGCGATTTCGTTCCAATTCACATTCCAAGTAATATTCGTCATGCTAATTACGTTGTCGATTGCCAAATTGCATTATCTCTTATAGTTTCCGAGATATGGACAATCGAAATTTTACACCTTAGAGTCTGTTTCTAACTGGGGTCAAAATTGTAAAATGGTCTTACGAATTAGCGGTTTCGTTCAAATTCACATTCCAAGTAATATTCGGCATGCTAATTACGTTGCCGATTGCCAAATTGCATTATCTCTTATAGTTTCCGAGATATGGACTATCGACATCTGACAATATTGGCTCTGCTTCTAACTTGCGCCAGAATTGTAAAATGGTCTTATGAATTAGCGATTTCGCTCCAATTCACATTCCAAGTAATATTCGGCATGCTAATTACGTTGCCGATTGCCAAATTGCATTATCTCTTATAGTTACCGAGATATGGACTATCGACATCTGACAATATTGGCTCTGCTTTCAACTTGGGCCAGAATTGTAAAATGGTCTTATGAATTAGCGATTTCGTTTCAATTCACATTCCAACTAATATTCGGCATGCTAATTACGTTGCCGATTGCCAAATTGCATTATCTCTTATAGTTTCCGAGATATGGACTATCGACATCTGACAATATTGGCTCTGCTTCTAATTTGGGCCAGAATAGTAAAATGGTCTTATGAATTAGCGATTTCGTTCCAATTCACATTCCAAGTAATATTCGGCATGCTAATTACGTTGCCGATTGCCAAATTGCATTATCTCTTATAGTTTCCGAGATATGGACTATCGACATCTGACAATATTGGCTCTGCTTCTAATTTGGGCCAGAATTGTAAAATGGTCTTATGAATTAGCGATTTCGTTACAATTCACATTCCAAATAATATTCGGCATGCTAATTACGTTGCCGATTGCCAAATTGCATTATCTCTTATAGTTTCCGAGATATGGACAATCGAAATTTTACACCTTAGAGTCAGTTTCTAACTAGGGTCAAAATTGTAAAATGGTCTTACGAATTAGCGATTTCGTTCCAATTCACATTCCAAGTAATATTCGGCATGCTAATTACGCTGCCGATTGCCAAATTGCATTATCTCTTATAGTTTCCGAGATATGGACTATCGACATCTGACAATATTGGCTCTGCTTCTAACTTGCGCCAGAATTGTAAAATGGTCTTATGAAATAGCAATTTCGCTCCAATTCACATTCCAAGTAATATTCGGCATGCTAATTACATTGCCGATTGCCAAATTGCATTATCTCTTATAGTTTCCGAGATATGGACTATCGACATCTGACAATATTGGCTCTGCTTTTAACATGGGCCAGAATAGTAAAATGGTCTTATGAATTAGCGATTTGGTTCCAATTCACATTCCAAGTAATATTCGGCATGCTAATTACGTTGCCGATTGCCAAATTGCATTATCTCTTATAGTTTCCGAGATATGGACTATCGACATCATACAATATTGGCTCTGCTTCTAACTTGGCCCAGAATTGTAAAATGGTCCTATGAATTAGCGATTTCGCTCCAATTCACATTCCAAGTAATATTCGGCATGCTAATTACGTTGCCGATTGCCAAATTGTATTTTCTATTATAGTTTCCGAGATATGGACTATCGATATCTGACAATATTGGCTCTGCTTCTAACTTGGGCCAGAATTGTAAAATGGTCTTATGAATTAGCGATTTCGTTCCAATTCACATTCCAAGTAATATTCGTCATGCTAATTACGTTGTCGATTGCCAAATTGCATTATCTCTTATAGTTTCCGAGATATGGACTATCGACATCTGACAATATTGGCTCTGCTTCTAACTTGCGCCAGAATTGTAAAATGGTCTTATGAATTAGCGATTTCGCTCCAATTCACATTCCAAGTAATATTCAGCATGCTAATTACGCTGCCGATTGCCAAATTGCATTATCTCTTATAGTTTCCGAAATATGGACAATCGAAATTTTACACCTTAGAGTCTGTTTCTAACTGGGGTCAAAATTGTAAAATGGTCTTACGAATTAGCGGTTTCGTTCAAATTCACATTCCAAGTAATATTCGGCATGCTAATTACGTTGCCGATTGCCAAATTGCATTATCTCTTATAGTTTCCGAGATATGGACTATCGACATCTGACAATATTGGCTCTGCTTCTAACTTGCGCCAGAATTGTAAAATGGTCTTATGAATTAGCGATTTCGCTCCAATTCACATTCCAAGTAATATTCGGCATGCTAATTACGTTGCCGATTGCCAAATTGCATTATCTCTTATAGTTACCGAGATATGGACTATCGACATCTGACAATATTGGCTCTGCTTTCAACTTGGGCCAGAATTGTAAAATGGTCTAATGAATTAGCGATTTCGTTTCAATTCACATTCCAACTAATATTCGGCATGCTAATTACGTTGCCGATTGCCAAATTGCATTATCTCTTATAGTTTCCGAGATATGGACTATCGACATCTGACAATATTGGCTCTGCTTCTAATTTGGGCCAGAATAGTAAAATGGTCTTATGAATTAGCGATTTCGTTCCAATTCACATTCCAAGTAATATTCGGCATGCTAATTACGTTGCCGATTGCCAAATTGCATTATCTCTTATAGTTTCCGAGATATGGACAATCGAAATTTTACACCTTAGAGTCTGTTTCTAACTGGGGTCAAAATTGTAAAATGGTCTTACGAATTAGCGATTTCGTTCCAATTCACATTCCAAGTAATATTCGGCATGCTAATTACGCTGCCGATTGCCAAATTGCATTATCTCTTATAGTTTCCGAGATATGGACTATCGACATCTGACAATATTGGCTCTGCTTCTAACTTGCGCCAGAATTGTAAAATGGTCTTATGAAATAGCAATTTCGCTCCAATTCACATTCCAAGTAATATTCGGCATGCTAATTACATTGCCGATTGCCAAATTGCATTATCTCATATAGTTTCCGAGATATGGACTATCAACATCTGACAATATTGGCTCTGCTTTTAACATGGGCCAGAATAGTAAAATGGTCTTATGAATTAGCGATTTGGTTCCAATTCACATTCCAAGTAATATTCGGCATGCTAATTACGTTGCCGATTGCCAAATTGCATTATCTCTTATAGTTTCCGAGATATGGACAATCGAAATTTTACACCTTAGAGTCTGTTTCTAACTGGGGTCAAAATTGTAAAATGGTCTTACGAATTAGCGATTTCGTTCCAATTCACATTCCAAGTAATATTCGGCATGCTAATTACGTTGCCGATTGCCAAATTGCATTATCTCTTATAGTTTCCAGGTATGGACTATCGACATATGACAATATTGGCTCTGCTTCTAACTTGCGCCAGAATTGTAAAATGGTCTTATGAATTAGCGATTTCGCTCCAATTCACATTCCAAGTAATATTCGGCATGCTAATTACGTTGCCGATAGCCAAATTGCATTATCCCTTATAGTTTCCGAGATATGGACTATCGACATCTGACAATATTGGCTCTGCTTCTAACTTGGGCCAGAATTGTAAAATGGTCTTATGAATTAGCGATTTCGTTCCAACTCACATTCCAAGTAATATTCGGCATGCTAATTACGTTGCCGATTGCCAAATTGCATTATCTCTTATAGTTTCCGAGATATGGACAATCGAAATTTTACACCTAAGAGTCTGTTTATAACTGGGGTCAAAATTGTAAAATGGTCTTGCGAATTAGCGATTTCGTTCCAATTCACATTCCAAGTAAAATTCGGCATGCTAATTACGCTGCCGATTGCCAAATTGCATTATCTCTTATAGTTTCCGAGATATGGACTATCGACATCTGACAATATTGGCTCTGCTTCTAACTTGGGCCAGAATAGTAAAATGGCCTTATAAATTAGCGATTTCGCTCCAATTCACATTCCAAGTAATATTCGGCATGCTAATTACGTTGCCGATTGCCAAATTGCATTATCGCTTATAGTTTCCGAGATATGGACAATCGACATCGGACAATATTGGCTCTGCTTCTAACTTGCGCCAGAATTGTAAAATGGTCTTATGAATTAGCGATTTGGCTCCAATTCACATTCCAAGTAATATTCGGCATGCTAATTACGTTGCCGATTGCCAAATTGCATTATCTCTTATAGTTTCCGAGATATGGGCAATCGAAATTTTACACCTTAGAGTCTGTTTCTAACTGGGGTCAAAATTGTCAAATGGTCTTAAGAATTAGCGATTTCGTTCCAATTCACATTCCAAGTAATATTCGGCATGCTAATTACGCTGCCGATTGCCAAATTACATTATCTCTTATTGTTTCCGAGATATGGACTATCGACATCTAACAATATTATCTCTGCTTCTAACTTGGGCCAGAATTGTAAAATGGTCTTATGAATTAGCGATTTCGTTACAATTCACATTCCAAATAATATTCGGCATGCTAATTACGTTGCCGATTGCCAAATTGCATTATCTCTTATAGTTTCCGAGATATGGGCAATCGAAATTTTACACCTTAGAGTCTGTTTCTAACTGGGGTCAAAATTGTCAAATGGTCTTAAGAATTAGCGATTTCGTTCCAATTCACATTCCAAGTAATATTCGGCATGCTAATTACGCTGCCGATTGCCAAATTGCATTATCTCTTATAGTTTCCGAGATATGGACTATCGACATCTGACAATATTGGCTCTGCTTCTAACTTGCGCCAGAATTGTAAAATGGTCTTATGAAATAGCAATTTCGCTCCAATTCACATTCCAAGTAATATTCGGCATCGACTATCGACATCTGACAATATTGGCTCTGCTTTTAACATGGGCCAGAATAGTAAATGGTCTTATGAATTAGCGATTTGGTTCCAATTCACATTCCAAGTAATATTCGGCATGCTAATTACGTTGCCGATTGCCAAATTGCATTATCTCTTATAGTTTCCGAGATATGGACTATCGACATCATACAATATTGGCTCTGCTTCTAACTTGGCCCAGAATTGTAAAATGGTCCTATGAATTAGCGATTTCGCTCCAATTCACATTCCAAGTAATATTCGGCATGCTAATTACGTTGCCGATTGCCAAATTGCATTATCTCTTATAGTTTCCGAGATATGGACTATCGACATCTGACAATATTGGCTCTGCTTCTAACTTGCGCCAGAATTGTAAAATGGTCTTATGAATTAGCGATTTCGCTCCAATTCACATTCCAAGTAATATTCGGCATGCTAATTACGTTGCCGATTGCCAAGTTGCATTATCTCTTATAGTTACCGAGATATGGACTATCGACATCTGACAATATTGGCTCTGCTTTCAACTTGGGCCAGAATTGTAAAATGGTCTTATGAATTAGCGATTTCGTTTCAATTCACATTCCAACTAATATTCGGCATGCTAATTACGTTGCCGATTGCCAAATTGCATTATCTCTTATAGTTTCCGAGATATGGACTATCGACATCTGACAATATTGGCTCTGCTTCTAATTTGGGCCAGAATAGTAAAATGGTCTTATGAATTAGCGATTTCGTTCCAATTCACATTCCAAGTAATATTCGGCATGCTAATTACGTTGCCGATTGCCAAATTGCATTATCTCTTATAGTTTCCGAGATATGGACTATCGACATCTGACAATATTGGCTCTGCTTCTAATTTGGGCCAGAATTGTAAAATGGTCTTATGAATTAGCGATTTCGTTACAATTCACATTCCAAATAATATTCGGCATGCTAATTACGTTGCCGATTGCCAAATTGCATTATCTCTTATAGTTTCCGAGATATGGACAATCGAAATTTTACACCTTAGAGTCAGTTTCTAACTAGGGTCAAAATTGTAAAATGGTCTTACGAATTAGCGATTTCGTTCCAATTCACATTCCAAGTAATATTCGGCATGCTAATTACGCTGCCGATTGCCAAATTGCATTATCTCTTATAGTTTCCGAGATATGGACTATCGACATCTGACAATATTGGCTC
Source organism: Rhynchophorus ferrugineus (assembly GCF_030347505.1). Lineage (NCBI taxonomy): Eukaryota > Metazoa > Arthropoda > Insecta > Coleoptera > Curculionidae > Rhynchophorus > Rhynchophorus ferrugineus. The sequence continues at coordinate 1,553,216 of NW_027472597.1, forward strand.
TGCTTCTAACTTGCGCCAGAATTGTAAAATGGTCTTATGAAATAGCAATTTCGCTCCAATTCACATTCCAAGTAATATTCGGCATGCTAATTACATTGCCGATTGCCAAATTGCATTATCTCTTATAGTTTCCGAGATATGGACTATCGACATCTGACAATATTGGCTCTGCTTTTAACATGTTCCAGAATAGTAAAATGGTCTTATGAATTAGCGATTTGGTTCCAATTCACATTCCAAGTAATATTCGGCATGCTAATTACGTTGCCGATTGCCAAATTGCATTATCTCTTATAGTTTCCGAGATATGGACTATCGACATCATACAATATTGGCTCTGCTTCTAACTTGGCCCAGAATTGTAAAATGGTCCTATGAATTAGCGATTTCGCTCCAATTCACATTCCAAGTAATATTCGGCATGCTAATTACGTTGCCGATTGCCAAATTGTATTTTCTATTATAGTTTCCGAGATATGGACTATCGATATCTGACAATATTGGCTCTGCTTCTAACTTGGGCCAGAATTGTAAAATGGTCTTATGAATTAGCGATTTCGTTCCAATTCACATTCCAAGTAATATTCGTCATGCTAATTACGTTGTCGATTGCCAAATTGCATTATCTCTTATAGTTTCCGAGATATGGACTATCGACATCTGACAATATTGGCTCTGCTTCTAACTTGCGCCAGAATTGTAAAATGGTCTTATGAATTAGCGATTTCGCTCCAATTCACATTCCAAGTAATATTCAGCATGCTAATTACGCTGCCGATTGCCAAATTGCATTATCTCTTATAGTTTCCGAAATATGGACAATCGAAATTTTACACCTTAGAGTCTGTTTCTAACTGGGGTCAAAATTGTAAAATGGTCTTACGAATTAGCGGTTTCGTTCAAATTCACATTCCAAGTAATATTCGGCATGCTAATTACGTTGCCGATTGCCAAATTGCATTATCTCTTATAGTTTCCGAGATATGGACTATCGACATCTGACAATATTGGCTCTGCTTCTAACTTGCGCCAGAATTGTAAAATGGTCTTATGAATTAGCGATTTCGCTCCAATTCACATTCCAAGTAATATTCGGCATGCTAATTACGTTGCCGATTGCCAAATTGCATTATCTCTTATAGTTACCGAGATATGGACTATCGACATCTGACAATATTGGCTCTGCTTTCAACTTGGGCCAGAATTGTAAAATGGTCTAATGAATTAGCGATTTCGTTTCAATTCACATTCCAACTAATATTCGGCATGCTAATTACGTTGCCGATTGCCAAATTGCATTATCTCTTATAGTTTCCGAGATATGGACTATCGACATCTGACAATATTGGCTCTGCTTCTAATTTGGGCCAGAATAGTAAAATGGTCTTATGAATTAGCGATTTCGTTCCAATTCACATTCCAAGTAATATTCGGCATGCTAATTACGTTGCCGATTGCCAAATTGCATTATCTCTTATAGTTTCCGAGATATGGACAATCGAAATTTTACACCTTAGAGTCTGTTTCTAACTGGGGTCAAAATTGTAAAATGGTCTTACGAATTAGCGATTTCGTTCCAATTCACATTCCAAGTAATATTCGGCATGCTAATTACGCTGCCGATTGCCAAATTGCATTATCTCTTATAGTTTCCGAGATATGGACTATCGACATCTGACAATATTGGCTCTGCTTCTAACTTGCGCCAGAATTGTAAAATGGTCTTATGAAATAGCAATTTCGCTCCAATTCACATTCCAAGTAATATTCGGCATGCTAATTACATTGCCGATTGCCAAATTGCATTATCTCATATAGTTTCCGAGATATGGACTATCAACATCTGACAATATTGGCTCTGCTTTTAACATGGGCCAGAATAGTAAAATGGTCTTATGAATTAGCGATTTGGTTCCAATTCACATTCCAAGTAATATTCGGCATGCTAATTACGTTGCCGATTGCCAAATTGCATTATCTCTTATAGTTTCCGAGATATGGACAATCGAAATTTTACACCTTAGAGTCTGTTTCTAACTGGGGTCAAAATTGTAAAATGGTCTTACGAATTAGCGATTTCGTTCCAATTCACATTCCAAGTAATATTCGGCATGCTAATTACGTTGCCGATTGCCAAATTGCATTATCTCTTATAGTTTCCAGGTATGGACTATCGACATATGACAATATTGGCTCTGCTTCTAACTTGCGCCAGAATTGTAAAATGGTCTTATGAATTAGCGATTTCGCTCCAATTCACATTCCAAGTAATATTCGGCATGCTAATTACGTTGCCGATTGCCAAATTGCATTATCCCTTATAGTTTCCGAGATATGGACTATCGACATCTGACAATATTGGCTCTGCTTCTAACTTGGGCCAGAATTGTAAAATGGTCTTATGAATTAGCGATTTCGTTCCAACTCACATTCCAAGTAATATTCGGCATGCTAATTACGTTGCCGATTGCCAAATTGCATTATCTCTTATAGTTTCCGAGATATGGACAATCGAAATTTTACACCTAAGAGTCTGTTTCTAACTGGGGTCAAAATTGTAAAATGGTCTTGCGAATTAGCGATTTCGTTCCAATTCACATTCCAAGTAAAATTCGGCATGCTAATTACGCTGCCGATTGCCAAATTGCATTATCTCTTATAATTTCCGAGATATGGACTATCGACATCTGACAATATTGGCTCTACTTCTAACTTGCGCCAGAATTGTAAAATGGTCTTATGAAATAGCGATTTCGATCCAATTCACATTCCAAGTAATATTCGGCATGCTAATTACATTGCCGATTGCCAAATTGCATTATCTCTTATAGTTTCCGAGATATGGACTATCGACATCGGACAATATTGGCTCTGCTTCTAATTTGGGCCAGAATAGTAAAATGGTCTTATGAATTAGCGATTTGGTTCCAATTCACATTCCAAGTAATATTCGGCATGCTAATTACTTTGCCGATTGCCAAATTGCATTATCTCTTATAGTCTCCGAGATATGGACTATCGACATCATACAATATTGGCTCTGCTTCTAACTTGGCCCAGAATTGTAAAATGGTCCTATGAATTAGCGATTTCGCTCCAATTCACATTCCAAGTAATATTCGGCATGCTAATTACGTTGCCGATTGCAAAATTGTATTTTCTATTATAGTTTCCGAGATATGGACTATCGATATCTGACAATATTGGCTCTGCTTCTAACTTGGGCCAGAATTGTAAAATGGTCTTATGAATTAGCGATTTCGTTCCAATTCACATTCCAAGTAATATTCGTCATGCTAATTACGTTGTCGATTGCCAAATTGCATTATCTCTTATAGTTTCCGAGATATGGACTATCGACATCTGACAATATTGGCTCTGCTTCTAACTTGCGCCAGAATTGTAAAATGGTCTTTTGAATTAGCGATTTCGCTCCAATTCACATTCCAAGTAATATTCAGCATGCTAATTACGCTGCCGATTGCCAAATTGCATTATCTCTTATAGTTTCCGAGATATGGACATTCGAAATTTTACACCTTAGAGACTGTTTCTAGCTGGGGTCAAAATTGTAAAATGGTCTTACGAATTAGCGGTTTCGTTCAAATTCACATTCCAAGTAATATTCGGCATGCAAATTACGTTGCCGATTGCCAAATTGCATTATCTCTTATAGTTTCCGAGATATGGACTATCGACATCTAACAATATTGGCTCTGCTTCTAACTTGGGCCATAATTGTAAAATGGTCTTACGAATTAGCGATTTCGTTCCAATTCACATTCCAAGTAATATTCGGCATGCTAATTACGCTGCCGATTGCCAAATTGCATTATCTCTTATAATTTCCGAGATATGGACTATCGACATCTAACAATATTGGCTCTGCTTCTAACTTGGGCCATAATTGTAAAATGGTCTTACGAATTAGCGATTTCGTTCCAATTCACATTCCAAGTAATATTCAGCATGCTAATTACGTTGCCGATTGCCAAATTGCATTATCTCTTCTAGTTTCCGAGTTATGGACTATCGACATCTGACAATATTGGCTCTACTTCTAACTTGCGCCAGAATTGTAAAATGGTCTTATGAAATAGCGATTTGGTTCCAATTCACATTCCAAGTAATATTCGGCATGCTAATTACGTTGCCGATTGCCAAATTGCATTATCTCTTATAGTTTCCGAGATATGGACTATCGACATCATACAATATTGGCTCTGCTTCTAACTTGGCCCAGAATTGTAAAATGGTCCTATGAATTAGCGATTTCGCTCCAATTCACATTCCAAGTAATATTCGGCATGCTAATTACGTTGCCGATTGCCAAATTGTATTTTCTATTATAGTTTCCGAGATATGGACTATCGATATCTGACAATATTGGCTCTGCTTCTAACTTGGGCCAGAATTGTAAAATGGTCTTATGAATTAGCGATTTCGTTCCAATTCACATTCCAAGTAATATTCGTCATGCTAATTACGTTGTCGATTGCCAAATTGCATTATCTCTTATAGTTTCCGAGATATGGACTATCGACATCTGACAATATTGGCTCTGCTTCTAACTTGCGCCAGAATTGTAAAATGGTCTTATGAATTAGCGATTTCGCTCCAATTCACATTCCAAGTAATATTCAGCATGCTAATTACGCTGCCGATTGCCAAATTGCATTATCTCTTATAGTTTCCGAGATATGGACATTCGAAATTTTACACCTTAGAGTCTGTTTCTAGCTGGGGTCAAAATTGTAAAATGGTCTTACGAATTAGCGGTTTCGTTCAAATTCACATTCCAAGTAATATTCGGCATGCTAATTACGTTGCCGATTGCCAAATTGCATTATCTCTTATGGTTTCCGAGATATGGACTATCGACATCTGACAATATTGGCTCTGCTTCTAACTTGGGCCAGAATTGTAAAATGGTCTTATGAATTAGCGATTTCGCTCCAATTCACATTCCAAGTAATATTCGGCATGCTAATTACGTTGCCGATTGCCAAATTGCATTATCTCTTATAGTTACCGAGATATGGACTATCGACATCTAGCAATATTGGCTCTGCTTCTAACTTGGGCCAGAATTGTAAAATGGTCTTATGAATTAGCGATTTGGTTCCAATTCACATTCCAAGTAATATTCGGCATGCTAATTACGTTGCCGATTGCCAAATTGCATTATCTCTTATAGTTTCCGAGACATGGACTATCGACATCTGACAATATTGGCTCTGCTTCTAACTTGCGCCAGAATTGTAAAATGGTCTTATGAATTAGCGATTTGGCTCCAATTCACATTCCAAGTAATATTCGGCATACTAATTACGTTGCCGATTGCCAAATTGCATTATCTCTTATAGTTTCCGAGATATGGACAATCGAAATTTTACACCTTAGAGTCTGTTTCTAACTGGGGTCAAAATTGTAAAATGGTCTTACGAATTAGCGATTTCGTTCCAATTCACATTCCAAGTAATATTCGGCATGCTAATTACGCTGCCGATTGCCAAATTGCATTATCTCTTATAGTTTCCGAGATATGGAATATCGACATCTAACAATATTGGCTCTGCTTCTAACTTGGGCCAGAATTGTAAAATGGTCTTACGAGATAACGATTTCGTTCCAATTCACATTCCAAGTAATATTCGGCATGCTAATTACGTTGCCGATTGCCAAATTGCATTATCTCTTATAGTTTCCGAGATATGGACTATCGACATCTGACAATATTGGCTCTGCTTCTAACTTGGGCCAGAATAGTAAAATGGCCTTATGAATTAGCGATTTCGCTCCAATTCACATTCCAAGTAATATTCGGCATGCTAATTACGTTGCCGATTGCCAAATTGCATTATCGCTTATAGTTTCCGAGATATGGACAATCGACATCGGACAATATTGGCTCTGCTTCTAACTTGCGCCAGAATTGTAAAATGGTCTTATGAATTAGCGATTTGGCTCCAATTCACATTCCAAGTAATATTCGGCATGCTAATTACATTGCCGATTGCCAAATTGCATTATCTCTTATAGTTTCCGAGATATGGGCAATCGAAATATTACACCTTAGAGTCTGTTTCTAACTGGGGTCAAAATTGTCAAATGGTCTTAAGAATTAGCGATTTCGTTCCAATTCACATTCCAAGTAATATTAGGCATGCTAATTACGCTGCCGATTGCCAAATTACATTATCTCTTATTGTTTCCGAGATATGGACTATCGACATCTAACAATATTATCTCTGCTTCTAACTTGGGCCATAATTGTAAAATGGTCTTACGAATTAGCGATTTCGTTCCAATTCACATTCCAAGTAATATTCAGCATGCTAATTACGTTGCCGATTGCCAAATTGCATTATCTCTTCTAGTTTCCGAGTTATGGACTATCGACATCTGACAATATTGGCTCTACTTCTAACTTGCGCCAGAATTGTAAAATGGTCTTATGAAATAGCGATTTGGTTCCAATTCACATTCCAAGTAATATTCGGCATGCTAATTACGTTGCCGATTGCCAAATTGCATTATCTCTTATAGTTTCCGAGATATGGACTATCGACATCATACAATATTGGCTCTGCTTCTAACTTGGCCCAGAATTGTAAAATGGTCCTATGAATTAGCGATTTCGCTCCAATTCACATTCCAAGTAATATTCGGCATGCTAATTACGTTGCCGATTGCCAAATTGTATTTTCTATTATAGTTTTCGAGATATGGACTATCGATATCTGACAATATTGGCTCTGCTTCTAACTTGGGCCAGAATTGTAAAATGGTCTTATGAATTAGCGATTTCGTTCCAATTCACATTCCAAGTAATATTCGTCATGCTAATTACGTTGTCGATTGCCAAATTGCATTATCTCTTATAGTTTCCGAGATATGGACTATCGACATCTGACAATATTGGCTCTGCTTCTAACTTGCGCCAGAATTGTAAAATGGTCTTATGAATTAGCGATTTCGCTCCAATTCACATTCCAAGTAATATTCAGCATGCTAATTACGCTGCCGATTGCCAAATTGCATTATCTCTTATAGTTTCCGAGATATGGACATTCGAAATTTTACACCTTAGAGTCTGTTTCTAGCTGGGGTCAAAATTGTAAAATGGTCTTACGAATTAGCGGTTTCGTTCAAATTCACATTCCAAGTAATATTCGGCATGCTAATTACGTTGCCGATTGCCAAATTGCATTATCTCTTATGGTTTCCGAGATATGGACTATCGACATCTGACAATATTGGCTCTGCTTCTAACTTGGGCCAGAATTGTAAAATGGTCTTATGAATTAGCGATTTCGCTCCAATTCACATTCCAAGTAATATTCGGCATGCTAATTACGTTGCCGATTGCCAAATTGCATTATCTCTTATAGTTACCGAGATATGGACTATCGACATCTAACAATATTGGCTCTGCTTCTAATTTGGGCCAGAATTGTAAAATGGTCTTATGAATTAGCGATTTGGTTCCAATTCACATTCCAAGTAATATTCGGCATGCTAATTACGTTGCCGATTGCCAAATTGCATTATCTCTTATAGTTTCCGAGACATGGACTATCGACATCTGACAATATTGGCTCTGCTTCTAACTTGCGCCAGAATTGTAAAATGGTCTTATGAATTAGCGATTTGGCTCCAATTCACATTCCAAGTAATATTCGGCATACTAATTACGTTGCCGATTGCCAAATTGCATTATCTCTTATAGTTTCCGAGATATGGACAATCGAAATTTTACACCTTAGAGTCTGTTTCTAACTGGGGTCAAAATTGTAAAATGGTCTTACGAATTAGCGATTTCGTTCCAATTCACATTCCAAGTAATATTCGGCATGCTAATTACGCTGCCGATTGCCAAATTGCATTATCTCTTATAGTTTCCGAGATATGGAATATCGACATCTAACAATATTGGCTCTGCTTCTAACTTGGGCCAGAATTGTAAAATGGTCTTACGAGATAACGATTTCGTTCCAATTCACATTCCAAGTAATATTCGGCATGCTAATTACGTTGCCGATTGCCAAATTGCATTATCTCTTATAGTTTCCGAGATATGGACTATCGACATCTGACAATATTGGCTCTGCTTCTAACTTGGGCCAGAATAGTAAAATGGCCTTATGAATTAGCGATTTCGCTCCAATTCACATTCCAAGTAATATTCGGCATGCTAATTACGTTGCCGATTGCCAAATTGCATTATCGCTTATAGTTTCCGAGATATGGACAATCGACATCGGACAATATTGGCTCTGCTTCTAACTTGCGCCAGAATTGTAAAATGGTCTTATGAATTAGCGATTTGGCTCCAATTCACATTCCAAGTAATATTCGGCATGCTAATTACGTTGCCGATTGCCAAATTGCATTATCTCTTATAGTTTCCGAGTTATGGGCAATCGAAATTTTACACCTTAGAGTCTGTTTCTAACTGGGGTCAAAATTGTCAAATGGTCTTAAGAATTAGCGATTTCGTTCCAATTCACATTCCAAGTAATATTCAGCATGCTAATTACGCTGCCGATTGCCAAATTACATTATCTCTTATTGTTTCCGAGATATGGACTATCGACATCTAACAATATTATCTCTGCTTCTAACTTGGGCCAGAATTGTAAAATGGTCTTATGAATTAGCGATTTCGTTCCAATTCACATACCAAATAATATTCGGCATGCTAATTACGTTGCCGATTGCCAAATTGCATTATCTCTTATAGTTTCCGAGATATGGACAATTGAAATTTTACACCTTAGAGTCAGTTTCTAACTGGGGTCAAAATTGTAAAATGGTCTTACGAATTAGCGATTTCGTTCCAATTCACATTCCAAGTAATATTCGGCATGCTAATTACGCTGCCGATTGCCAAATTGCATTATCTCTTATAGTTTCCGAGATATGGACTATCGACATCTGACAATATTGGCTCTGCTTCTAACTTGCGCCAGAATTGTAAAATGGTCTTATGAAATAGCAATTTCGCTCCAATTCACATTCCAAGTAATATTCGGCATGCTAATTACATTGCCGATTGCCAAATTGCATTATCTCTTATAGTTTCCGAGATATGGACTATCGACATCTGACAATATTGGCTCTGCTTTTAACATGGGCCAGAATAGTAAAATGGTCTTATGAATTAACGATTTGGTTCCAATTCACATTCCAAGTAATATTCGGCATGCTAATTACGTTGCCGATTGCCAAATTGCATTATCTCTTATAGTTTCCGAGATATGGACTATCGACATCATACAATATTGGCTCTGCTTCTAACTTGGCCCAGAATTGTAAAATGGTCCTATGAATTAGCGATTTCGCTCCAATTCACATTCCAAGTAATATTCGGCATGCTAATTACGTTGCCGATTGCCAAATTTTATTTTCTATTATAGTTTCCGAGATATGGACTATCGATATCTGACAATATTGGCTCTGCTTCTAACTTGGGCCAGAATTGTAAAATGGTCTTATGAATTAGCGATTTCGCTCCAATTCACATTCCAAGTAATATTCAGCATGCTAATTACGCTGCCGATTGCCAAATTGCATTATCTCTTATAGTTTCCGAGATATGGACAATCGAAATTTTACACCTTAGAGTCTGTTTCTAATTGGGGTCAAAATTGTAAAATGGTCTTACGAATTAGCGATTTCGCTCCAATTCACATTCCAAGTAATATTCGGCATGCTAATTACGTTGCCGATTGCCAAATTGCATTATCTCTTATAGTTACCGAGATATGGACTATCGACATCTGACAATATTGGCTCTGCTTTCAACTTGGGCCAGAATTGTAAAATGGTCTTATGAATTAGCGATTTCGTTTCAATTCACATTCCAACTAATATTCGGCATGCTAATTACGTTGCCGATTGCCAAATTGCATTATCTCTTATAGTTTCCGAGATATGGACTATCGACATCTGACAATATTGGCTCTGCTTCTAACTTGCGCCAGAATTGTAAAATGGTCTTATGAATTAGCGATTTCGCTCCAATTCACATTCCAAGTAATATTCGGCATGCTAATTACGTTGCCGATTGCCAAATTGCATTATCTCTTATAGTTACCGAGATATGGACTATCGACATCTGACAATATTGGCTCTGCTTTCAACTTGGGCCAGAATTGTAAAATGGTCTTATGAATTAGCGATTTCGTTTCAATTCACATTCCAACTAATATTCGGCATGCTAATTACGTTGCCGATTGCCAAATTGCATTATCTCTTATAGTTTCCGAGATATGGACTATCGACATCTGACAATATTGGCTCTGTTTCTAATTTGGGCCAGAATAGTAAAATGGTCTTATGAATTAGCGATTTCGTTCCAATTCACATTCCAAGTAATATTCGGCATGCTAATTACGTTGCCGATTGCCAAATTGCATTATCTCTTATAGTTTCCGAGATATGGACAATCGAAATTTTACACCTTAGAGTCTGTTTCTAACTGGGGTCAAAATTGTAAAATGGTCTTACGAATTAGCGATTTCGTTCCAATTCACATTCCAAGTAATATTCGGCATGCTAATTACGTTGCCGATTGCCAAATTGCATTATCTCTTATAGTTTCCGAGATATGGACTATCGACATCTGACAATATTGGCTCTGCGTCTAACTTGGGCCAGAATTGTAAAATGGTCTTACGAATTAGCGATTTCGTCCCAATTCACATTCCAACTAATATTCGGCATGCTAATTACGTTGCCGATTGCCAAATTGCATTATCTCTTATAGTTTCCGAGATATGGACTATCGACATCTGACAATATTGGCTCTGCTTCTAATTTGGGCCAGAATAGTAAAATGGTCTTATGAATTAGCGATTTCGTTCCAATTCACATTCCAAGTAATATTCGGCATGCTAATTACGTTGCCGATTGCCAAATTGCATTATCTCTTATAGTTTCCGAGATATGGACAATCGAAATTTTACACCTTAGAGTCTGTTTCTAACTGGGGTCAAAATTGTAAAATGGTCTTACGAATTAGCGATTTCGTTCCAATTCACATTCCAAGTAATATTCGGCATGCTAATTACGTTGCCGATTGCCAAATTGCATTATCTCTTATAGTTTCCAGGTATGGACTATCGACATATGACAATATTGGCTCTGCTTCTAACTTGCGCCAGAATTGTAAAATGGTCTTATGAATTAGCGATTTCGCTCCAATTCACATTCCAAGTAATATTCGGCATGCTAATTACGTTGCCGATTGCCAAATTGCATTATCCCTTATAGTTTCCGAGATATGGACTATCGACATCTGACAATATTGGCTCTGCTTCTAACTTGCGCCAGAATTGTAAAATGGTCTTATGAATTAGCGATTTCGCTCCAATTCACACTCCAAGTAATATTCGGCATGCTAATTACGTTGCCGATTGCCAAATTGCATTATCTCTTATAGTTTCCGAGATATGGAATATCGACATCTAACAATATTGGCTCTGCTTCTAACTTGGGCCAGAATTGTAAAATGGTCTTACGAGATAACGATTTCGTTCCAATTCACATTCCAAGTAATATTCGGCATGCTAATTACGTTGCCGATTGCCAAATTGCATTATCTCTTATAGTTTCCGAGATATGGACTATCGACATCTGACAATATTGGCTCTGCTTCTAACTTGGGCCAGAATAGTAAAATGGCCTTATGAATTAGCGATTTCGCTCCAATTCACATTCCAAGTAATATTCGGCATGCTAATTACGTTGCCGATTGCCAAATTGCATTATCGCTTATAGTTTCCGAGATATGGGCAATCGAAATATTACACCTTAGAGTCTGTTTCTAACTGGGGTCAAAATTGTCAAATGGTCTTAAGAATTAGCGATTTCGTTCCAATTCACATTCCAAGTAATATTAGGCATGCTAATTACGCTGCCGATTGCCAAATTACATTATCTCTTATTGTTTCCGAGATATGGACTATCGACATCTAACAATATTATCTCTGCTTCTAACTTGGGCCATAATTGTAAAATGGTCTTACGAATTAGCGATTTCGTTCCAATTCACATTCCAAGTAATATTCAGCATGCTAATTACGTTGCCGATTGCCATATTGCATTATCTCTTCTAGTTTCCGAGTTATGGACTATCGACATCTGACAATATTGGCTCTACTTCTAACTTGCGCCAGAATTGTAAAATGGTCTTATGAAATAGCGATTTGGTTCCAATTCACATTCCAAGTAATATTCGGCATGCTAATTACGTTGCCGATTGCCAAATTGCATTATCTCTTATAGTTTCCGAGATATGGACTATCGACATCATACAATATTGGCTCTGCTTCTAACTTGGCCCAGAATTGTAAAATGGTCCTATGAATTAGCGATTTCGCTCCAATTCACATTCCAAGTAATATTCGGCATGCTAATTACGTTGCCGATTGCCAAATTGTATTTTCTATTATAGTTTTCGAGATATGGACTATCGATATCTGACAATATTGGCTCTGCTTCTAACTTGGGCCAGAATTGTAAAATGGTCTTATGAATTAGCGATTTCGTTCCAATTCACATTCCAAGTAATATTCGTCATGCTAATTACGTTGTCGATTGCCAAATTGCATTATCTCTTATAGTTTCCGAGATATGGACTATCGACATCTGACAATATTGGCTCTGCTTCTAACTTGCGCCAGAATTGTAAAATGGTCTTATGAATTAGCGATTTCGCTCCAATTCACATTCCAAGTAATATTCAGCATGCTAATTACGCTGCCGATTGCCAAATTGCATTATCTCTTATAGTTTCCGAGATATGGACATTCGAAATTTTACACCTTAGAGTCTGTTTCTAGCTGGGGTCAAAATTGTAAAATGGTCTTACGAATTAGCGGTTTCGTTCAAATTCACATTCCAAGTAATATTCGGCATGCTAATTACGTTGCCGATTGCCAAATTGCATTATCTCTTATGGTTTCCGAGATATGGACTATCGACATCTGACAATATTGGCTCTGCTTCTAACTTGGGCCAGAATTGTAAAATGGTCTTATGAATTAGCGATTTCGCTCCAATTCACATTCCAAGTAATATTCGGCATGCTAATTACGTTGCCGATTGCCAAATTGCATTATCTCTTATAGTTACCGAGATATGGACTATCGACATCTAACAATATTGGCTCTGCTTCTAATTTGGGCCAGAATTGTAAAATGGTCTTATGAATTAGCGATTTGGTTCCAATTCACATTCCAAGTAATATTCGGCATGCTAATTACGTTGCCGATTGCCAAATTGCATTATCTCTTATAGTTTCCGAGACATGGACTATCGACATCTGACAATATTGGCTCTGCTTCTAACTTGCGCCAGAATTGTAAAATGGTCTTATGAATTAGCGATTTGGCTCCAATTCACATTCCAAGTAATATTCGGCATACTAATTACGTTGCCGATTGCCAAATTGCATTATCTCTTATAGTTTCCGAGATATGGACAATCGAAATTTTACACCTTAGAGTCTGTTTCTAACTGGGGTCAAAATTGTAAAATGGTCTTACGAATTAGCGATTTCGTTCCAATTCACATTCCAAGTAATATTCGGCATGCTAATTACGCTGCCGATTGCCAAATTGCATTATCTCTTATAGTTTCCGAGATATGGAATATCGACATCTAACAATATTGGCTCTGCTTCTAACTTGGGCCAGAATTGTAAAATGGTCTTACGAGATAACGATTTCGTTCCAATTCACATTCCAAGTAATATTCGGCATGCTAATTACGTTGCCGATTGCCAAATTGCATTATCTCTTATAGTTTCCGAGATATGGACTATCGACATCTGACAATATTGGCTCTGCTTCTAACTTGGGCCAGAATAGTAAAATGGCCTTATGAATTAGCGATTTCGCTCCAATTCACATTCCAAGTAATATTCGGCATGCTAATTACGTTGCCGATTGCCAAATTGCATTATCGCTTATAGTTTCCGAGATATGGACAATCGACATCGGACAATATTGGCTCTGCTTCTAACTTGCGCCAGAATTGTAAAATGGTCTTATGAATTAGCGATTTGGCTCCAATTCACATTCCAAGTAATATTCGGCATGCTAATTACGTTGCCGATTGCCAAATTGCATTATCTCTTATAGTTTCCGAGTTATGGGCAATCGAAATTTTACACCTTAGAGTCTGTTTCTAACTGGGGTCAAAATTGTCAAATGGTCTTAAGAATTAGCGATTTCGTTCCAATTCACATTCCAAGTAATATTCAGCATGCTAATTACGCTGCCGATTGCCAAATTACATTATCTCTTATTGTTTCCGAGATATGGACTATCGACATCTAACAGTATTATCTCTGCTTCTAACTTGGGCCAGAATTGTAAAATGGTCTTATGAATTAGCGATTTCGTTCCAATTCACATTCCAAATAATATTCGGCATGCTAATTACGTTGCCGATTGCCAAATTGCATTATCTCTTATAGTTTCCGAGATATGGACAATCGAAATTTTACACCTTAGAGTCAGTTTCTAACTGGGGTCAAAATTGTAAAATGGTCTTACGAATTAGCGATTTCGTTCCAATTCACATTCCAAGTAATATTCGGCATGCTAATTACGCTGCCGATTGCCAAATTGCATTATCTCTTATAGTTTCCGAGATATGGACTATCGACATCTGACAATATTGGCTCTGCTTCTAACTTGCGCCAGAATTGTAAAATGGTCTTATGAAATAGCAATTTCGCTCCAATTCACATTCCAAGTAATATTCGGCATGCTAATTACATTGCCGATTGCCAAATTGCATTATCTCTTATAGTTTCCGAGATATGGACTATCGACATCTGACAATATTGGCTCTGCTTTTAACATGGGCCAGAATAGTAAAATGGTCTTATGAATTAACGATTTGGTTCCAATTCACATTCCAAGTAATATTCGGCATGCTAATTACGTTGCCGATTGCCAAATTGCATTATCTCTTATAGTTTCCGAGATATGGACTATCGACATCATACAATATTGGCTCTGCTTCTAACTTGGCCCAGAATTGTAAAATGGTCCTATGAATTAGCGATTTCGCTCCAATTCACATTCCAAGTAATATTCGGCATGCTAATTACGTTGCCGATTGCCAAATTTTATTTTCTATTATAGTTTCCGAGATATGGACTATCGATATCTGACAATATTGGCTCTGCTTCTAACTTGGGCCAGAATTGTAAAATGGTCTTATGAATTAGCGATTTCGCTCCAATTCACATTCCAAGTAATATTCAGCATGCTAATTACGCTGCCGATTGCCAAATTGCATTATCTCTTATAGTTTCCGAGATATGGACAATCGAAATTTTACACCTTAGAGTCTGTTTCTAATTGGGGTCAAAATTGTAAAATGGTCTTACGAATTAGCGGTTTCGTTCAAATTCACATTCCAAGTAATATTCGGCATGCTAATTACGTTGCCGATTGCCAAATTGCATTATCTCTTATAGTTTCCGAGATATGGACTATCGACATCTGACAATATTGGCTCTGCTTCTAACTTGCGCCAGAATTGTAAAATGGTCTTATGAATTAGCGATTTCGCTCCAATTCACATTCCAAGTAATATTCGGCATGCTAATTACGTTGCCGATTGCCAAATTGCATTATCTCTTATAGTTACCGAGATATGGACTATCGACATCTGACAATATTGGCTCTGCTTTCAACTTGGGCCAGAATTGTAAAATGGTCTTATGAATTAGCGATTTCGTTTCAATTCACATTCCAACTAATATTCGGCATGCTAATTACGTTGCCGATTGCCAAATTGCATTATCTCTTATAGTTTCCGAGATATGGACTATCGACATCTGACAATATTGGCTCTGTTTCTAATTTGGGCCAGAATAGTAAAATGGTCTTATGAATTAGCGATTTCGTTCCAATTCACATTCCAAGTAATATTCGGCATGCTAATTACGTTGCCGATTGCCAAATTGCATTATCTCTTATAGTTTCCGAGATATGGACAATCGAAATTTTACACCTTAGAGTCTGTTTCTAACTGGGGTCAAAATTGTAAAATGGTCTTACGAATTAGCGATTTCGTTCCAATTCACATTCCAAGTAATATTCGGCATGCTAATTACGTTGCCGATTGCCAAATTGCATTATCTCTTATAGTTTCCGAGATATGGACTATCGACATCTGACAATATTGGCTCTGCGTCTAACTTGGGCCAGAATTGTAAAATGGTCTTACGAATTAGCGATTTCGTCCCAATTCACATTCCAACTAATATTCGGCATGCTAATTACGTTGCCGATTGCCAAATTGCATTATCTCTTATAGTTTCCGAGATATGGACTATCGACATCTGACAATATTGGCTCTGCTTCTAATTTGGGCCAGAATAGTAAAATGGTCTTATGAATTAGCGATTTCGTTCCAATTCACATTCCAAGTAATATTCGGCATGCTAATTACGTTGCCGATTGCCAAATTGCATTATCTCTTATAGTTTCCGAGATATGGACAATCGAAATTTTACACCTTAGAGTCTGTTTCTAACTGGGGTCAAAATTGTAAAATGGTCTTACGAATTAGCGATTTCGTTCCAATTCACATTCCAAGTAATATTCGGCATGCTAATTACGTTGCCGATTGCCAAATTGCATTATCTCTTATAGTTTCCAGGTATGGACTATCGACATATGACAATATTGGCTCTGCTTCTAACTTGCGCCAGAATTGTAAAATGGTCTTATGAATTAGCGATTTCGCTCCAATTCACATTCCAAGTAATATTCGGCATGCTAATTACGTTGCCGATTGCCAAATTGCATTATCCCTTATAGTTTCCGAGATATGGACTATCGACATCTGACAATATTGGCTCTGCTTCTAACTTGGGCCAGAATTGTAAAATGGTCTTATGAATTAGCGATTTCGTTCCAACTCACATTCCAAGTAATATTCGGCATGCTAATTACGTTGCCGATTGCCAAATTGCATTATCTCTTATAGTTTCCGAGATATGGACAATCGAAATTTTACACCTAAGAGTCTATTGCTAACTGGGGTCAAAATTGTAAAATGGTCTTACGAATTAGCGATTTCGTTCCAATTCACATTCCAAGTAATATTCGGCATGCTAATTACGCTGCCGATTGCCAAATTGCATTATCTCTTATAATTTCCAAGATATGGACTATCGACATCTAACAATATTGGCTCTTCTTCTAACTTGGGCCATAATTGTAAAATGGTCTTACGAATTAGCGATTTCGTTCCAATTCACATTCCAAGTAATATTCAGCATGCTAATTACGTTGCCGATTGCCAAATTGCATTATCTCTTCTAGTTTCCGAGTTATGGACTATCGACATCTGACAATATTGGCTCTACTTCTAACTTGCGCCAGAATTGTAAAATGGTCTTATGAAATAGCGATTTCGATCCAATTCACATTCCAAGTAATATTCGGCATGCTAATTACATTGCCGATTGCCAAATTGCATTATCTCTTATAGTTTCCGAGATATGGACTATCGACATCTGACAATATTGGCTCTGCTTCTAATTTGGGCCAGAATAGTAAAATGGTCTTATGAATTAGCGATTTGGTTCCAATTCACATTCCAAGTAATATTCGGCATGCTAATTACGTTGCCGATTGCCAAATTGCATTATCTCTTATAGTCTCCGAGATATGGACTATCGACATCATACAATATTGGCTCTGCTTCTAACTTGGCCCAGAATTGTAAAATGGTCCTATGAATTAGCGATTTCGCTCCAATTCACATTCCAAGTAATATTCGGCATGCTAATTACGTTGCCGATTGCCAAATTGTATTTTCTATTATAGTTTCCGAGATATGGACTATCGATATCTGACAATATTGGCTCTGCTTCTAACTTGGGCCAGAATTGTAAAATGGTCTTATGAATTAGCGATTTCGTTCCAATTCACACTCCAAGTAATATTCGTCATGCTAATTACGTTGTCGATTGCCAAATTGCATTATCTCTTATAGTTTCCGAGATATGGACTATCGACATCTGACAATATTGGCTCTGCTTCTAACTTGCGCCAGAATTGTAAAATGGCCTTATGAATTAGCGATTTCGCTCCAATTCACATTCCAAGTAATATTCAGCATGCTAATTACGCTGCCGATTGCCAAATTGCATTATCTCTTATAGTTTCCGAGATATGGACATTCGAAATTTTACACCTTAGAGTCTGTTTCTAGCTGGGGTCAAAATTGTAAAATGGACTTACGAATTAGCGGTTTCGTTCAAATTCACATTCCAAGTAATATTCGACATGCAAATTACGTTGCCGATTGCCAAATTGCATTATCTCTTATAGTTTCCGAGATATGGACTATCGACATCTAACAATATTGGCTCTGCTTCTAACTTGGGCCATAATTGTAAAATGGTCTTACGAATTAGCGATTTCGTTCCAATTCACATTCCAAGTAATATTCGGCATGCTAATTACGCTGCCGATTGCCAAATTGCATTATCTCTTATAATTTCCGAGATATGGACTATCGACATCTAACAATATTGGCTCTGCTTCTAACTTGGGCCATAATTGTAAAATGGTCTTACGAATTAGCGATTTCGTTCCAATTCACATTCCAAGTAATATTCAGCATGCTAATTACGTTGCCGATTGCCAAATTGCATTATCTCTTCTAGTTTCCGAGTTATGGACTATCGACATCTGACAATATTGGCTCTACTTCTAACTTGCGCCAGAATTGTAAAATGGTCTTATGAAATAGCGATTTCGATCCAATTCACATTCCAAGTAATATTCGGCATGCTAATTACATTGCCGATTGCCAAATTGCATTATCTCTTATAGTTTCCGAGATATGGACTATCGACGTCTGACAATATTGGCTCTGCTTCTAATTTGGACCAGAATAGTAAAATGGTCTTATGAATTAGCGATATGGTTCCAATTCACATTCCAAGTAATATTCGGCATGCTAATTACGTTGCCGATTGCCAAATTGCATTATCTCTTATAGTTTCCGAGATATGGACTATCGACATCATACAATATTGGCTCTGCTTCTAACTTGGCCCAGAATTGTAAAATGGTCCTATGAATTAGCGATTTCGCTCCAATTCACATTCCAAGTAATATTCGGCATGCTAATTACGTTGCCGATTGCCAAATTGTATTTTCTATTATAGTTTCCGAGATATGGACTATCGATATCTGACAATATTGGCTCTGCTTCTAACTTGGGCCAGAATTGTAAAATGGTTTTATGAATTAGCGATTTCGTTCCAATTCACATTCCAAGTAATATTCGTCATGCTAATTACGTTGTCGATTGCCAAATTGCATTATCTCTTATAGTTTCCGAGATATGGACTATCGACATCTGACAATAATGGCTCTGCTTCTAACTTGCGCCAGAATTGTAAAATGGTCTTATGAATTAGCGATTTCGCTCCAATTCACATTCCAAGTAATATTCAGCATGCTAATTACGCTGCCGATTGCCAAATTGCATTATCTCTTATAGTTTCCGAGATATGGACATTCGAAATTTTACACCTTAGAGTCTGTTTCTAGCTGGGGTCAAAATTGTAAAATGGTCTTACGAATTAGCGATTTCGTTCAAATTCACATTCCAAGTAATATTCGGCATGCTAATTACGTTGCCGATTGCCAAATTGCATTATCTCTTATAGTTTCCGAGATATGGACTATCGACATCTGACAATATTGGCTCTGCTTCTAACTTGCGCCAGAATTGTAAAATGGTCTTATGAATTAGCGATTTCGCTCCAATTCACATTCCAAGTAATATTCGGCATGCTAATTACGTTGCCGGTTGCCAAATTGCATTATCTCTTCTAGTTTCCGAGTTATGGACTATCGACATCTGACAATATTGGCTCTACTTCTAACTTGCGCCAGAATTGTAAAATGGTCTTATGAAATAGCGATTTCGATCCAATTCACATTCCAAGTAATATTCGGCATGCTAATTACATTGCCGATTGCCAAATTGCATTATCTCTTATAGTTTCCGAGATATGGACTATCGACGTGTGACAATATTGGCTCTGCTTCTAATTTGGGCCAGAATAGTAAAATGGTCTTATAAATTAGCGATTTGGTTCCAATTCACATTCCAAGTAATATTCGGCATGCTAATTACGTTGCCGATTGCCAAATTGCATTATCTCTTATAGTTTCCGAGATATGGACTATCGACATCATACAATATTGGCTCTGCTTCTAACTTGGCCCAGAATTGTAAAATGGTCTTATGAATTAGCGATTTCGCTCCAATTCACATTCCAAGTAATATTCGGCATGCTAATTACGTTGCCGATTGCCAAATTGTATTTTCTATTATAGTTTCCGAGATATGGACTATCGATATCTGACAATATTGGCTCTGCTTCTAACTTGGGCCAGAATTGTAAAATGGTCTTATGAATTAGCGATTTCGTTCCAATTCACATTCCAAGTAATATTCGTCATGCTAATTACGTTGTCGATGGCCAAGTTGCATTATCTCTTATAGTTTCCGAGATATGGACTATCGACATCTGACAATATTGGCTCTGCTTCTAACTTGCGCCAGAATTGTAAAATGGTCTTATGAATTAGCGATTTCGCTCCAATTCACATTCCAAGTAATATTCAGCATGCTAATTACGCTGCCGATTGCCAAATTGCATTATCTCTTATAGTTTCCGAGATATGGACATTCGAAATTTTACACCTTAGAGTCTGTTTCTAGCTGGGGTCAAAATTGTAAAATGGTCTTACGTATTAGCGGTTTCGTTCAAATTCACATTCCAAGTAATATTCGGCATGCTAATTACGTTGCCGATTGCCAAATTGCATTATCTCTTATGGTTTCCGAGATATGGACTATCGACATCTGACAATATTGGCTCTGCTTCTAACTTGGGCCAGAATTGTAAAATGGTCTTATGAATTAGCGATTTCGCTCCAATTCACATTCCAAGTAATATTCGGCATGCTAATTACGTTGCCGATTGCCAAATTGCATTATCTCTTATAGTTACCGAGATATGGACTATCGACATCTAACAATATTGGCTCTGCTTCTAACTTGGGCCAGAATTGTAAAATGGTCTTATGAATTAGCGATTTGGTTCCAATTCACATTCCAAGTAATATTCGGCATGCTAATTACGTTGCCGATTGCCAAATTGCATTATCTCTTATAGTTTCCGAGACATGGACTATCGACATCTGACAATATTGGCTCTGCTTCTAACTTGCGCCAGAATTGTAAAATGGTCTTATGAATTAGCGATTTGGCTCCAATTCACATTCCAAGTAATATTCGGCATACTAATTACGTTGCCGATTGCCAAACTGCATTATCTCTTATAGTTTCCGAGATATGGACAATCGAAATTTTACACCTTAGAGTCTGTTTCTAACTGGGGTCAAAATTGTAAAATGGTCTTACGAATTAGCGATTTCGTTCCAATTCACATTCCAAGTAATATTCGGCATGCTAATTACGCTGCCGATTGCCAAATTGCATTATCTCTTATAGTTTCCGAGATATGGAATATCGACATCTAACAATATTGGCTCTGCTTCTAACTTGGGCCAGAATTGTAAAATGGTCTTACGAGATAACGATTTCGTTCCAATTCACATTCCAAGTAATATTCGGCATGCTAATTACGTTGCCGATTGCCAAATTGCATTATCTCTTATAGTTTCCGAGATATGGACTATCGACATCTGACAATATTGGCTCTGCTTCTAACTTGGGCCAGAATAGTAAAATGGCCTTATGAATTAGCGATTTCGCTCCAATTCACATTCCAAGTAATATTCGGCATGCTAATTACGTTGCCGATTGCCAAATTGCATTATCGCTTATAGTTTCCGAGATATGGGCAATCGAAATATTACACCTTAGAGTCTGTTTCTAACTGGGGTCAAAATTGTCAAATGGTCTTAAGAATTAGCGATTTCGTTCCAATTCACATTCCAAGTAATATTAGGCATGCTAATTACGCTGCCGATTGCCAAATTACATTATCTCTTATTGTTTCCGAGATATGGACTATCGACATCTAACAATATTATCTCTGCTTCTAACTTGGGCCATAATTGTAAAATGGTCTTACGAATTAGCGATTTCGTTCCAATTCACATTCCAAGTAATATTCAGCATGCTAATTACGTTGCCGATTGCCATATTGCATTATCTCTTCTAGTTTCCGAGTTATGGACTATCGACATCTGACAATATTGGCTCTACTTCTAACTTGCGCCAGAATTGTAAAATGGTCTTATGAAATAGCGATTTGGTTCCAATTCACATTCCAAGTAATATTCGGCATGCTAATTACGTTGCCGATTGCCAAATTGCATTATCTCTTATAGTTTCCGAGATATGGACTATCGACATCATACAATATTGGCTCTGCTTCTAACTTGGCCCAGAATTGTAAAATGGTCCTATGAATTAGCGATTTCGCTCCAATTCACATTCCAAGTAATATTCGGCATGCTAATTACGTTGCCGATTGCCAAATTGTATTTTCTATTATAGTTTTCGAGATATGGACTATCGATATCTGACAATATTGGCTCTGCTTCTAACTTGGGCCAGAATTGTAAAATGGTCTTATGAATTAGCGATTTCGTTCCAATTCACATTCCAAGTAATATTCGTCATGCTAATTACGTTGTCGATTGCCAAATTGCATTATCTCTTATAGTTTCCGAGATATGGACTATCGACATCTGACAATATTGGCTCTGCTTCTAACTTGCGCCAGAATTGTAAAATGGTCTTATGAATTAGCGATTTCGCTCCAATTCACATTCCAAGTAATATTCAGCATGCTAATTACGCTGCCGATTGCCAAATTGCATTATCTCTTATAGTTTCCGAGATATGGACATTCGAAATTTTACACCTTAGAGTCTGTTTCTAGCTGGGGTCAAAATTGTAAAATGGTCTTACGAATTAGCGGTTTCGTTCAAATTCACATTCCAAGTAATATTCGGCATGCTAATTACGTTGCCGATTGCCAAATTGCATTATCTCTTATGGTTTCCGAGATATGGACTATCGACATCTGACAATATTGGCTCTGCTTCTAACTTGGGCCAGAATTGTAAAATGGTCTTATGAATTAGCGATTTCGCTCCAATTCACATTCCAAGTAATATTCGGCATGCTAATTACGTTGCCGATTGCCAAATTGCATTATCTCTTATAGTTACCGAGATATGGACTATCGACATCTAACAATATTGGCTCTGCTTCTAATTTGGGCCAGAATTGTAAAATGGTCTTATGAATTAGCGATTTGGTTCCAATTCACATTCCAAGTAATATTCGGCATGCTAATTACGTTGCCGATTGCCAAATTGCATTATCTCTTATAGTTTCCGAGACATGGACTATCGACATCTGACAATATTGGCTCTGCTTCTAACTTGCGCCAGAATTGTAAAATGGTCTTATGAATTAGCGATTTGGCTCCAATTCACATTCCAAGTAATATTCGGCATACTAATTACGTTGCCGATTGCCAAATTGCATTATCTCTTATAGTTTCCGAGATATGGACAATCGAAATTTTACACCTTAGAGTCTGTTTCTAACTGGGGTCAAAATTGTAAAATGGTCTTACGAATTAGCGATTTCGTTCCAATTCACATTCCAAGTAATATTCGGCATGCTAATTACGCTGCCGATTGCCAAATTGCATTATCTCTTATAGTTTCCGAGATATGGAATATCGACATCTAACAATATTGGCTCTGCTTCTAACTTGGGCCAGAATTGTAAAATGGTCTTACGAGATAACGATTTCGTTCCAATTCACATTCCAAGTAATATTCGGCATGCTAATTACGTTGCCGATTGCCAAATTGCATTATCTCTTATAGTTTCCGAGATATGGACTATCGACATCTGACAATATTGGCTCTGCTTCTAACTTGGGCCAGAATAGTAAAATGGCCTTATGAATTAGCGATTTCGCTCCAATTCACATTCCAAGTAATATTCGGCATGCTAATTACGTTGCCGATTGCCAAATTGCATTATCGCTTATAGTTTCCGAGATATGGACAATCGACATCGGACAATATTGGCTCTGCTTCTAACTTGCGCCAGAATTGTAAAATGGTCTTATGAATTAGCGATTTGGCTCCAATTCACATTCCAAGTAATATTCGGCATGCTAATTACGTTGCCGATTGCCAAATTGCATTATCTCTTATAGTTTCCGAGTTATGGGCAATCGAAATTTTACACCTTAGAGTCTGTTTCTAACTGGGGTCAAAATTGTCAAATGGTCTTAAGAATTAGCGATTTCGTTCCAATTCACATTCCAAGTAATATTCAGCATGCTAATTACGCTGCCGATTGCCAAATTACATTATCTCTTATTGTTTCCGAGATATGGACTATCGACATCTAACAGTATTATCTCTGCTTCTAACTTGGGCCAGAATTGTAAAATGGTCTTATGAATTAGCGATTTCGTTCCAATTCACATTCCAAATAATATTCGGCATGCTAATTACGTTGCCGATTGCCAAATTGCATTATCTCTTATAGTTTCCGAGATATGGACAATCGAAATTTTACACCTTAGAGTCAGTTTCTAACTGGGGTCAAAATTGTAAAATGGTCTTACGAATTAGCGATTTCGTTCCAATTCACATTCCAAGTAATATTCGGCATGCTAATTACGCTGCCGATTGCCAAATTGCATTATCTCTTATAGTTTCCGAGATATGGACTATCGACATCTGACAATATTGGCTCTGCTTCTAACTTGCGCCAGAATTGTAAAATGGTCTTATGAAATAGCAATTTCGCTCCAATTCACATTCCAAGTAATATTCGGCATGCTAATTACATTGCCGATTGCCAAATTGCATTATCTCTTATAGTTTCCGAGATATGGACTATCGACATCTGACAATATTGGCTCTGCTTTTAACATGGGCCAGAATAGTAAAATGGTCTTATGAATTAACGATTTGGTTCCAATTCACATTCCAAGTAATATTCGGCATGCTAATTACGTTGCCGATTGCCAAATTGCATTATCTCTTATAGTTTCCGAGATATGGACTATCGACATCATACAATATTGGCTCTGCTTCTAACTTGGCCCAGAATTGTAAAATGGTCCTATGAATTAGCGATTTCGCTCCAATTCACATTCCAAGTAATATTCGGCATGCTAATTACGTTGCCGATTGCCAAATTTTATTTTCTATTATAGTTTCCGAGATATGGACTATCGATATCTGACAATATTGGCTCTGCTTCTAACTTGGGCCAGAATTGTAAAATGGTCTTATGAATTAGCGATTTCGCTCCAATTCACATTCCAAGTAATATTCAGCATGCTAATTACGCTGCCGATTGCCAAATTGCATTATCTCTTATAGTTTCCGAGATATGGACAATCGAAATTTTACACCTTAGAGTCTGTTTCTAATTGGGGTCAAAATTGTAAAATGGTCTTACGAATTAGCGGTTTCGTTCAAATTCACATTCCAAGTAATATTCGGCATGCTAATTACGTTGCCGATTGCCAAATTGCATTATCTCTTATAGTTTCCGAGATATGGACTATCGACATCTGACAATATTGGCTCTGCTTCTAACTTGCGCCAGAATTGTAAAATGGTCTTATGAATTAGCGATTTCGCTCCAATTCACATTCCAAGTAATATTCGGCATGCTAATTACGTTGCCGATTGCCAAATTGCATTATCTCTTATAGTTACCGAGATATGGACTATCGACATCTGACAATATTGGCTCTGCTTTCAACTTGGGCCAGAATTGTAAAATGGTCTTATGAATTAGCGATTTCGTTTCAATTCACATTCCAACTAATATTCGGCATGCTAATTACGTTGCCGATTGCCAAATTGCATTATCTCTTATAGTTTCCGAGATATGGACTATCGACATCTGACAATATTGGCTCTGTTTCTAATTTGGGCCAGAATAGTAAAATGGTCTTATGAATTAGCGATTTCGTTCCAATTCACATTCCAAGTAATATTCGGCATGCTAATTACGTTGCCGATTGCCAAATTGCATTATCTCTTATAGTTTCCGAGATATGGACAATCGAAATTTTACACCTTAGAGTCTGTTTCTAACTGGGGTCAAAATTGTAAAATGGTCTTACGAATTAGCGATTTCGTTCCAATTCACATTCCAAGTAATATTCGGCATGCTAATTACGTTGCCGATTGCCAAATTGCATTATCTCTTATAGTTTCCGAGATATGGACTATCGACATCTGACAATATTGGCTCTGCGTCTAACTTGGGCCAGAATTGTAAAATGGTCTTACGAATTAGCGATTTCGTCCCAATTCACATTCCAACTAATATTCGGCATGCTAATTACGTTGCCGATTGCCAAATTGCATTATCTCTTATAGTTTCCGAGATATGGACTATCGACATCTGACAATATTGGCTCTGCTTCTAATTTGGGCCAGAATAGTAAAATGGTCTTATGAATTAGCGATTTCGTTCCAATTCACATTCCAAGTAATATTCGGC
This sequence comes from Rhynchophorus ferrugineus, assembly GCF_030347505.1. NCBI lineage: Eukaryota > Metazoa > Arthropoda > Insecta > Coleoptera > Curculionidae > Rhynchophorus > Rhynchophorus ferrugineus. Next base: position 1,579,829 of record NW_027472597.1, read on the forward strand.
ATGCTAATTACGTTGCCGATTGCCAAATTGCATTATCTCTTATAGTTTCCGAGATATGGACAATCGAAATTTTACACCTTAGAGTCTGTTTCTAACTGGGGTCAAAATTGTAAAATGGTCTTACGAATTAGCGATTTCGTTCCAATTCACATTCCAAGTAATATTCGGCATGCTAATTACGTTGCCGATTGCCAAATTGCATTATCTCTTATAGTTTCCAGGTATGGACTATCGACATATGACAATATTGGCTCTGCTTCTAACTTGCGCCAGAATTGTAAAATGGTCTTATGAATTAGCGATTTCGCTCCAATTCACATTCCAAGTAATATTCGGCATGCTAATTACGTTGCCGATTGCCAAATTGCATTATCCCTTATAGTTTCCGAGATATGGACTATCGACATCTGACAATATTGGCTCTGCTTCTAACTTGGGCCAGAATTGTAAAATGGTCTTATGAATTAGCGATTTCGTTCCAACTCACATTCCAAGTAATATTCGGCATGCTAATTACGTTGCCGATTGCCAAATTGCATTATCTCTTATAGTTTCCGAGATATGGACAATCGAAATTTTACACCTAAGAGTCTATTGCTAACTGGGGTCAAAATTGTAAAATGGTCTTACGAATTAGCGATTTCGTTCCAATTCACATTCCAAGTAATATTCGGCATGCTAATTACGCTGCCGATTGCCAAATTGCATTATCTCTTATAATTTCCAAGATATGGACTATCGACATCTAACAATATTGGCTCTTCTTCTAACTTGGGCCATAATTGTAAAATGGTCTTACGAATTAGCGATTTCGTTCCAATTCACATTCCAAGTAATATTCAGCATGCTAATTACGTTGCCGATTGCCAAATTGCATTATCTCTTCTAGTTTCCGAGTTATGGACTATCGACATCTGACAATATTGGCTCTACTTCTAACTTGCGCCAGAATTGTAAAATGGTCTTATGAAATAGCGATTTCGATCCAATTCACATTCCAAGTAATATTCGGCATGCTAATTACATTGCCGATTGCCAAATTGCATTATCTCTTATAGTTTCCGAGATATGGACTATCGACATCTGACAATATTGGCTCTGCTTCTAATTTGGGCCAGAATAGTAAAATGGTCTTATGAATTAGCGATTTGGTTCCAATTCACATTCCAAGTAATATTCGGCATGCTAATTACGTTGCCGATTGCCAAATTGCATTATCTCTTATAGTCTCCGAGATATGGACTATCGACATCATACAATATTGGCTCTGCTTCTAACTTGGCCCAGAATTGTAAAATGGTCCTATGAATTAGCGATTTCGCTCCAATTCACATTCCAAGTAATATTCGGCATGCTAATTACGTTGCCGATTGCCAAATTGTATTTTCTATTATAGTTTCCGAGATATGGACTATCGATATCTGACAATATTGGCTCTGCTTCTAACTTGGGCCAGAATTGTAAAATGGTCTTATGAATTAGCGATTTCGTTCCAATTCACACTCCAAGTAATATTCGTCATGCTAATTACGTTGTCGATTGCCAAATTGCATTATCTCTTATAGTTTCCGAGATATGGACTATCGACATCTGACAATATTGGCTCTGCTTCTAACTTGCGCCAGAATTGTAAAATGGCCTTATGAATTAGCGATTTCGCTCCAATTCACATTCCAAGTAATATTCAGCATGCTAATTACGCTGCCGATTGCCAAATTGCATTATCTCTTATAGTTTCCGAGATATGGACATTCGAAATTTTACACCTTAGAGTCTGTTTCTAGCTGGGGTCAAAATTGTAAAATGGACTTACGAATTAGCGGTTTCGTTCAAATTCACATTCCAAGTAATATTCGACATGCAAATTACGTTGCCGATTGCCAAATTGCATTATCTCTTATAGTTTCCGAGATATGGACTATCGACATCTAACAATATTGGCTCTGCTTCTAACTTGGGCCATAATTGTAAAATGGTCTTACGAATTAGCGATTTCGTTCCAATTCACATTCCAAGTAATATTCGGCATGCTAATTACGCTGCCGATTGCCAAATTGCATTATCTCTTATAATTTCCGAGATATGGACTATCGACATCTAACAATATTGGCTCTGCTTCTAACTTGGGCCATAATTGTAAAATGGTCTTACGAATTAGCGATTTCGTTCCAATTCACATTCCAAGTAATATTCAGCATGCTAATTACGTTGCCGATTGCCAAATTGCATTATCTCTTCTAGTTTCCGAGTTATGGACTATCGACATCTGACAATATTGGCTCTACTTCTAACTTGCGCCAGAATTGTAAAATGGTCTTATGAAATAGCGATTTCGATCCAATTCACATTCCAAGTAATATTCGGCATGCTAATTACATTGCCGATTGCCAAATTGCATTATCTCTTATAGTTTCCGAGATATGGACTATCGACGTCTGACAATATTGGCTCTGCTTCTAATTTGGACCAGAATAGTAAAATGGTCTTATGAATTAGCGATATGGTTCCAATTCACATTCCAAGTAATATTCGGCATGCTAATTACGTTGCCGATTGCCAAATTGCATTATCTCTTATAGTTTCCGAGATATGGACTATCGACATCATACAATATTGGCTCTGCTTCTAACTTGGCCCAGAATTGTAAAATGGTCCTATGAATTAGCGATTTCGCTCCAATTCACATTCCAAGTAATATTCGGCATGCTAATTACGTTGCCGATTGCCAAATTGTATTTTCTATTATAGTTTCCGAGATATGGACTATCGATATCTGACAATATTGGCTCTGCTTCTAACTTGGGCCAGAATTGTAAAATGGTTTTATGAATTAGCGATTTCGTTCCAATTCACATTCCAAGTAATATTCGTCATGCTAATTACGTTGTCGATTGCCAAATTGCATTATCTCTTATAGTTTCCGAGATATGGACTATCGACATCTGACAATAATGGCTCTGCTTCTAACTTGCGCCAGAATTGTAAAATGGTCTTATGAATTAGCGATTTCGCTCCAATTCACATTCCAAGTAATATTCAGCATGCTAATTACGCTGCCGATTGCCAAATTGCATTATCTCTTATAGTTTCCGAGATATGGACATTCGAAATTTTACACCTTAGAGTCTGTTTCTAGCTGGGGTCAAAATTGTAAAATGGTCTTACGAATTAGCGATTTCGTTCAAATTCACATTCCAAGTAATATTCGGCATGCTAATTACGTTGCCGATTGCCAAATTGCATTATCTCTTATAGTTTCCGAGATATGGACTATCGACATCTGACAATATTGGCTCTGCTTCTAACTTGCGCCAGAATTGTAAAATGGTCTTATGAATTAGCGATTTCGCTCCAATTCACATTCCAAGTAATATTCGGCATGCTAATTACGTTGCCGGTTGCCAAATTGCATTATCTCTTCTAGTTTCCGAGTTATGGACTATCGACATCTGACAATATTGGCTCTACTTCTAACTTGCGCCAGAATTGTAAAATGGTCTTATGAAATAGCGATTTCGATCCAATTCACATTCCAAGTAATATTCGGCATGCTAATTACATTGCCGATTGCCAAATTGCATTATCTCTTATAGTTTCCGAGATATGGACTATCGACGTGTGACAATATTGGCTCTGCTTCTAATTTGGGCCAGAATAGTAAAATGGTCTTATAAATTAGCGATTTGGTTCCAATTCACATTCCAAGTAATATTCGGCATGCTAATTACGTTGCCGATTGCCAAATTGCATTATCTCTTATAGTTTCCGAGATATGGACTATCGACATCATACAATATTGGCTCTGCTTCTAACTTGGCCCAGAATTGTAAAATGGTCTTATGAATTAGCGATTTCGCTCCAATTCACATTCCAAGTAATATTCGGCATGCTAATTACGTTGCCGATTGCCAAATTGTATTTTCTATTATAGTTTCCGAGATATGGACTATCGATATCTGACAATATTGGCTCTGCTTCTAACTTGGGCCAGAATTGTAAAATGGTCTTATGAATTAGCGATTTCGTTCCAATTCACATTCCAAGTAATATTCGTCATGCTAATTACGTTGTCGATGGCCAAGTTGCATTATCTCTTATAGTTTCCGAGATATGGACTATCGACATCTGACAATATTGGCTCTGCTTCTAACTTGCGCCAGAATTGTAAAATGGTCTTATGAATTAGCGATTTCGCTCCAATTCACATTCCAAGTAATATTCAGCATGCTAATTACGCTGCCGATTGCCAAATTGCATTATCTCTTATAGTTTCCGAGATATGGACATTCGAAATTTTACACCTTAGAGTCTGTTTCTAGCTGGGGTCAAAATTGTAAAATGGTCTTACGTATTAGCGGTTTCGTTCAAATTCACATTCCAAGTAATATTCGGCATGCTAATTACGTTGCCGATTGCCAAATTGCATTATCTCTTATGGTTTCCGAGATATGGACTATCGACATCTGACAATATTGGCTCTGCTTCTAACTTGGGCCAGAATTGTAAAATGGTCTTATGAATTAGCGATTTCGCTCCAATTCACATTCCAAGTAATATTCGGCATGCTAATTACGTTGCCGATTGCCAAATTGCATTATCTCTTATAGTTACCGAGATATGGACTATCGACATCTAACAATATTGGCTCTGCTTCTAACTTGGGCCAGAATTGTAAAATGGTCTTATGAATTAGCGATTTGGTTCCAATTCACATTCCAAGTAATATTCGGCATGCTAATTACGTTGCCGATTGCCAAATTGCATTATCTCTTATAGTTTCCGAGACATGGACTATCGACATCTGACAATATTGGCTCTGCTTCTAACTTGCGCCAGAATTGTAAAATGGTCTTATGAATTAGCGATTTGGCTCCAATTCACATTCCAAGTAATATTCGGCATACTAATTACGTTGCCGATTGCCAAACTGCATTATCTCTTATAGTTTCCGAGATATGGACAATCGAAATTTTACACCTTAGAGTCTGTTTCTAACTGGGGTCAAAATTGTAAAATGGTCTTACGAATTAGCGATTTCGTTCCAATTCACATTCCAAGTAATATTCGGCATGCTAATTACGCTGCCGATTGCCAAATTGCATTATCTCTTATAGTTTCCGAGATATGGAATATCGACATCTAACAATATTGGCTCTGCTTCTAACTTGGGCCAGAATTGTAAAATGGTCTTACGAGATAACGATTTCGTTCCAATTCACATTCCAAGTAATATTCGGCATGCTAATTACGTTGCCGATTGCCAAATTGCATTATCTCTTATAGTTTCCGAGATATGGACTATCGACATCTGACAATATTGGCTCTGCTTCTAACTTGTGCCAGAATAGTAAAATGGCCTTATAAATTAGCGATTTCGCTCCAATTCACATTCCAAGTAATATTCGGCATGCTAATTACGTTGCCGATTGCCAAATTGCATTATCGCTTATAGTTTCCGAGATATGGACAATCGACATCGGACAATATTGGCTCTGCTTCTAACTTGCGCCAGAATTGTAAAATGGTCTTATGAATTAGCGATTTGGCTCCAATTCACATTCCAAGTAATATTCGGCATGCTAATTACGTTGCCGATTGCCAAATTGCATTATCTCTTATAGTTTCCGAGATATGGGCAATCGAAATTTTACACCTTAGAGTCTGTTTCTAACTGGGGTCAAAATTGTAAAATGGTCTTACGTATTAGCGGTTTCGTTCAAATTCACATTCCAAGTAATATTCGGCATGCTAATTACGTTGCCGATTGCCAAATTGCATTATCTCTTATGGTTTCCGAGATATGGACTATCGACATCTGACAATATTGGCTCTGCTTCTAACTTGGGCCAGAATTGTAAAATGGTCTTATGAATTAGCGATTTCGCTCCAATTCACATTCCAAGTAATATTCGGCATGCTAATTACGTTGCCGATTGCCAAATTGCATTATCTCTTATAGTTACCGAGATATGGACTATCGACATCTAACAATATTGGCTCTGCTTCTAACTTGGGCCAGAATTGTAAAATGGTCTTATGAATTAGCGATTTGGTTCCAATTCACATTCCACGTAATATTCGTCATGCTAATTACGTTGTCGATGGCCAAGTTGCATTATCTCTTATAGTTTCCGAGATATGGACTATCGACATCTGACAATATTGGCTCTGCTTCTAACTTGCGCCAGAATTGTAAAATGGTCTTATGAATTAGCGATTTCGCTCCAATTCACATTCCAAGTAATATTCAGCATGCTAATTACGCTGCCGATTGCCAAATTGCATTATCTCTTATAGTTTCCGAGATATGGACATTCGAAATTTTACACCTTAGAGTCTGTTTCTAGCTGGGGTCAAAATTGTAAAATGGTCTTACGTATTAGCGGTTTCGTTCAAATTCACATTCCAAGTAATATTCGGCATGCTAATTACGTTGCCGATTGCCAAATTGCATTATCTCTTATAGTTTCCGAGACATGGACTATCGACATCTGACAATATTGGCTCTGCTTCTAACTTGCGCCAGAATTGTAAAATGGTCTTATGAATTAGCGATTTGGCTCCAATTCACATTCCAAGTAATATTCGGCATACTAATTACGTTGCCGATTGCCAAACTGCATTATCTCTTATAGTTTCCGAGATATGGACAATCGAAATTTTACACCTTAGAGTCTGTTTCTAACTGGGGTCAAAATTGTAAAATGGTCTTACGAATTAGCGATTTCGTTCCAATTCACATTCCAAGTAATATTCGGCATGCTAATTACGCTGCCGATTGCCAAATTGCATTATCTCTTATAGTTTCCGAGATATGGAATATCGACATCTAACAATATTGGCTCTGCTTCTAACTTGGGCCAGAATTGTAAAATGGTCTTACGAGATAACGATTTCGTTCCAATTCACATTCCAAGTAATATTCGGCATGCTAATTACGTTGCCGATTGCCAAATTGCATTATCTCTTATAGTTTCCGAGATATGGACTATCGACATCTGACAATATTGGCTCTGCTTCTAACTTGTGCCAGAATAGTAAAATGGCCTTATAAATTAGCGATTTCGCTCCAATTCACATTCCAAGTAATATTCGGCATGCTAATTACGTTGCCGATTGCCAAATTGCATTATCGCTTATAGTTTCCGAGATATGGACAATCGACATCGGACAATATTGGCTCTGCTTCTAACTTGCGCCAGAATTGTAAAATGGTCTTATGAATTAGCGATTTGGCTCCAATTCACATTCCAAGTAATATTCGGCATGCTAATTACGTTGCCGATTGCCAAATTGCATTATCTCTTATAGTTTCCGAGATATGGGCAATCGAAATTTTACACCTTAGAGTCTGTTTCTAACTGGGGTCAAAATTGTAAAATGGTCTTACGTATTAGCGGTTTCGTTCAAATTCACATTCCAAGTAATATTCGGCATGCTAATTACGTTGCCGATTGCCAAATTGCATTATCTCTTATGGTTTCCGAGATATGGACTATCGACATCTGACAATATTGGCTCTGCTTCTAACTTGGGCCAGAATTGTAAAATGGTCTTATGAATTAGCGATTTCGCTCCAATTCACATTCCAAGTAATATTCGGCATGCTAATTACGTTGCCGATTGCCAAATTGCATTATCTCTTATAGTTACCGAGATATGGACTATCGACATCTAACAATATTGGCTCTGCTTCTAACTTGGGCCAGAATTGTAAAATGGTCTTATGAATTAGCGATTTGGTTCCAATTCACATTCCACGTAATATTCGTCATGCTAATTACGTTGTCGATGGCCAAGTTGCATTATCTCTTATAGTTTCCGAGATATGGACTATCGACATCTGACAATATTGGCTCTGCTTCTAACTTGCGCCAGAATTGTAAAATGGTCTTATGAATTAGCGATTTCGCTCCAATTCACATTCCAAGTAATATTCAGCATGCTAATTACGCTGCCGATTGCCAAATTGCATTATCTCTTATAGTTTCCGAGATATGGACATTCGAAATTTTACACCTTAGAGTCTGTTTCTAGCTGGGGTCAAAATTGTAAAATGGTCTTACGTATTAGCGGTTTCGTTCAAATTCACATTCCAAGTAATATTCGGCATGCTAATTACGTTGCCGATTGCCAAATTGCATTATCTCTTATGGTTTCCGAGATATGGACTATCGACATCTGACAATATTGGCTCTGCTTCTAACTTGGGCCAGAATTGTAAAATGGTCTTATGAATTAGCGATTTCGCTCCAATTCACATTCCAAGTAATATTCGGCATGCTAATTACGTTGCCGATTGCCAAATTGCATTATCTCTTATAGTTACCGAGATATGGACTATCGACATCTAACAATATTGGCTCTGCTTCTAACTTGGGCCAGAATTGTAAAATGGTCTTATGAATTAGCGATTTGGTTCCAATTCACATTCCAAGTAATATTCGGCATGCTAATTACGTTGCCGATTGCCAAATTGCATTATCTCTTATAGTTTCCGAGACATGGACTATCGACATCTGACAATATTGGCTCTGCTTCTAACTTGCGCCAGAATTGTAAAATGGTCTTATGAATTAGCGATTTGGCTCCAATTCACATTCCAAGTAATATTCGGCATACTAATTACGTTGCCGATTGCCAAACTGCATTATCTCTTATAGTTTCCGAGATATGGACAATCGAAATTTTACACCTTAGAGTCTGTTTCTAACTGGGGTCAAAATTGTAAAATGGTCTTACGAATTAGCGATTTCGTTCCAATTCACATTCCAAGTAATATTCGGCATGCTAATTACGCTGCCGATTGCCAAATTGCATTATCTCTTATAGTTTCCGAGATATGGAATATCGACATCTAACAATATTGGCTCTGCTTCTAACTTGGGCCAGAATTGTAAAATGGTCTTACGAGATAACGATTTCGTTCCAATTCACATTCCAAGTAATATTCGGCATGCTAATTACGTTGCCGATTGCCAAATTGCATTATCTCTTATAGTTTCCGAGATATGGACTATCGACATCTGACAATATTGGCTCTGCTTCTAACTTGTGCCAGAATAGTAAAATGGCCTTATAAATTAGCGATTTCGCTCCAATTCACATTCCAAGTAATATTCGGCATGCTAATTACGTTGCCGATTGCCAAATTGCATTATCGCTTATAGTTTCCGAGATATGGACAATCGACATCGGACAATATTGGCTCTGCTTCTAACTTGCGCCAGAATTGTAAAATGGTCTTATGAATTAGCGATTTGGCTCCAATTCACATTCCAAGTAATATTCGGCATGCTAATTACGTTGCCGATTGCCAAATTGCATTATCTCTTATAGTTTCCGAGATATGGGCAATCGAAATTTTACACCTTAGAGTCTGTTTCTAACTGGGGTCAAAATTGTCAAATGGTCTTAAGAATTAGCGATTTCGTTCCAATTCACATTCCAAGTAATATTCGGCATGCTAATTACGCTGCCGATTGCCAAATTACATTATCTCTTATTGTTTCCGAGATATGGACTATCGACATCTAACAATATTATCTCTGCTTCTAACTTGGGCCAGAATTGTAAAATGGTCTTATGAATTAGCGATTTCGTTCCAATTCACATTCCAGATAATATTCGGCATGCTAATTACGTTGCCGATTGCCAAATTGCATTATCTCTTATAGTTTCCGAGATATGGACAATCGAAATTTTACACCTTAGAGTCAGTTTCTAACTGGGGTCAAAATTGTAAAATGGTCTTACGAATTAGCGATTTCGTTCCAATTCACATTCCAAGTAATATTCGGCATGCTAATTACGCTGCCGATTGCCAAATTGCATTATCTCTTATAGTTTCCGAGATATGGACTATCGACATCTGACAATATTGGCTCTGCTTCTAACTTGCGCCAGAATTGTAAAATGGTCTTATGAAATAGCAATTTCGCTCCAATTCACATTCCAAGTAATATTCGGCATGCTAATTACATTGCCGATTGCCAAATTGCATTATCTCTTATAGTTTCCGAGATATGGACTATCGACATCTGACAATATTGGCTCTGCTTTTAACATGGGCCAGAATAGTAAAATGGTCTTATGAATTAGCGATTTGGTTCCAATTCACATTCCAAGTAATATTCGGCATGCTAATTACGTTGCCGATTGCCAAATTGCATTATCTCTTATAGTTTCCGAGATATGGACTATCGACATCATACAATATTGGCTCTGCTTCTAACTTGGCCCAGAATTGTAAAATGGTCCTATGAATTAGCGATTTCGCTCCAATTCACATTCCAAGTAATATTCGGGATGCTAATTACGTTGCCGATTGCCAAATTGTATTTTCTATTATAGTTTCCGAGATATGGACTATCGATATCTGACAATATTGGCACTGCTTCTAACTTGGGCCAGAATTGTAAAATGGTCTTATGAATTAGCGATTTCGCTCCAATTCACATTCCAAGTAATATTCAGCATGCTAATTACGCTGCCGATTGCCAAATTGCATTATCTCTTATAGTTTCCGAGATATGGACAATCGAAATTTTACACCTTAGAGTCTGTTTCTAATTGGGGTCAAAATTGTAAAATGGTCTTACGAATTAGCGGTTTAGTTCAAATTCACATTCCAAGTAATATTCGGCATGCTAATTACGTTGCCGATTGCCAAATTGCATTATCTCTTATAGTTTCCGAGATATGGACTATCGACATCTGACAATATTGGCTCTGCTTCTAACTTGCGCCAGAATTGTAAAATGGTCTTATGAATTAGCGATTTCGCTCCAATTCACATTCCAAGTAATATTCGGCATGCTAATTACGTTGCCGATTGCCAAATTGCATTATATCTTATAGTTACCGAGATATGGACTATCGACATCTGACAATATTGGCTCTGCTTTCAACTTGGGCCAGAATTGTAAAATGGTCTTATGAATTAGCGATTTCGTTTCAATTCACATTCCAACTAATATTCGGCATGCTAATTACGTTGCCGATTGCCAAATTGCATTATCTCTTATAGTTTCCGAGATATGGACTATCGACATCTGACAATATTGGCTCTGTTTCTAATTTGGGCCAGAATAGTAAAATGGTCTTATGAATTAGCGATTTCGTTCCAATTCACATTCCAAGTAATATTCGGCATGCTAATTACGTTGCCGATTGCCAAATTGCATTATCTCTTATAGTTTCCGAGATATGGACAATCGAATTTTTACACCTTAGAGTCTGTTTCTAACTGGGGTCAAAATTGTAAAATGGTCTTACGAATTAGCGATTTCGTTCCAATTCACATTCCAAGTAATATTCGGCATGCTAATTACGTTGCCGATTGCCAAATTGCATTATCCCTTATAGTTTCCGAGATATGGACTATCGACATCTGACAATATTGGCTCTGCGTCTAACTTGGGCCAGAATTGTAAAATGGTCTTACGAATTAGCGATTTCGTCCCAATTCACATTCCAAGTAATATTCGGCATGCTAATTACGTTGCCGATTGCCAAATTGCATTATCTCTTATAGTTTCCGAGATATGGACTATCGACATCTGACAATATTGGCTCTGCTTTTAACTTGGGCCAGAATTGTAAAATGGTCTTATGAATTAGCGATTTCGTTTCAATTCACATTCCAAGTAATATTCGTCATGCTAATTACGTTGTCGATTGCCAAATTGCATTATCTCTTATAGTTTCCGAGATATGGACTATCGACATCTGACAATAATGGCTCTGCTTCTAACTTGCGCCAGAATTGTAAAATGGTCTTATGAATTAGCGATTTCGCTCCAATTCACATTCCAAGTAATATTCAGCATGCTAATTACGCTGCCGATTGCCAAATTGCATTATCTCTTATAGTTTCCGAGATATGGACTATCGACATCATACAATATTGGCTCTGCTTCTAACTTGGCCCAGAATTGTAAAATGGTCTTATGAATTAGCGATTTCGATCCAATTCACACTCCAAGTAATATTCGGCATGCTAATTACATTGCCGATTGCCAAATTGCATTATCTCTTATAGTTTCCGAGATATGGACTATCGACGTCTGACAATATTGGCTCTGCTTCTAATTTGGGCCAGAATAGTAAAATGGTCTTATAAATTAGCGATTTGGTTCCAATTCACATTCCAAGTAATATTCGGCATGCTAATTACGTTGCCGATTGCCAAATTGCATTATCTCTTATAGTTTCCGAGATATGGACTATCGACATCATACAATATTGGCTCTGCTTCTAACTTGGCCCAGAATTGTAAAATGGTCTTATGAATTAGCGATTTCGCTCCAATTCACATTCCAAGTAATATTCGGCATGCTAATTACGTTGCCGATTGCCAAATTGTATTTTCTATTATAGTTTCCGAGATATGGACTATCGATATCTGACAATATTGGCTCTGCTTCTAACTTGGGCCAGAATTGTAAAATGGTCTTATGAATTAGCGATTTCGTTCCAATTCACATTCCAAGTAATATTCGTCATGCTAATTACGTTGTCGATGGCCAAGTTGCATTATCTCTTATAGTTTCCGAGATATGGACTATCGACATCTGACAATATTGGCTCTGCTTCTAACTTGCGCCAGAATTGTAAAATGGTCTTATGAATTAGCGATTTCGCTCCAATTCACATTCCAAGTAATATTCAGCATGCTAATTACGCTGCCGATTGCCAAATTGCATTATCTCTTATAGTTTCCGAGATATGGACATTCGAAATTTTACACCTTAGAGTCTGTTTCTAGCTGGGGTCAAAATTGTAAAATGGTCTTACGTATTAGCGGTTTCGTTCAAATTCACATTCCAAGTAATATTCGGCATGCTAATTACGTTGCCGATTGCCAAATTGCATTATCTCTTATGGTTTCCGAGATATGGACTATCGACATCTGACAATATTGGCTCTGCTTCTAACTTGGGCCAGAATTGTAAAATGGTCTTATGAATTAGCGATTTCGCTCCAATTCACATTCCAAGTAATATTCGGCATGCTAATTACGTTGCCGATTGCCAAATTGCATTATCTCTTATAGTTACCGAGATATGGACTATCGACATCTAACAATATTGGCTCTGCTTCTAACTTGGGCCAGAATTGTAAAATGGTCTTATGAATTAGCGATTTGGTTCCAATTCACATTCCAAGTAATATTCGGCATGCTAATTACGTTGCCGATTGCCAAATTGCATTATCTCTTATAGTTTCCGAGACATGGACTATCGACATCTGACAATATTGGCTCTGCTTCTAACTTGCGCCAGAATTGTAAAATGGTCTTATGAATTAGCGATTTGGCTCCAATTCACATTCCAAGTAATATTCGGCATACTAATTACCTTGCCGATTGCCAAACTGCATTATCTCTTATAGTTTCCGAGATATGGACAATCGAAATTTTACACCTTAGAGTCTGTTTCTAACTGGGGTCAAAATTGTAAAATGGTCTTACGAATTAGCGATTTCGTTCCAATTCACATTCCAAGTAATATTCGGCATGCTAATTACGCTGCCGATTGCCAAATTACATTATCTCTTATTGTTTCCGAGATATGGACTATCGACATCTAACAATATTATCTCTGCTTCTAACTTGGGCCAGAATTGTAAAATGGTCTTATGAATTAGCGATTTCGTTCCAATTCACATTCCAGATAATATTCGGCATGCTAATTACGTTGCCGATTGCCAAATTACATTATCTCTTATAGTTTCCGAGATATGGTCAATCGAAATTTTACACCTTAGAGTCAGTTTCTAACTGGGGTCAAAATTGTAAAATGGTCTTACGAATTAGCGATTTCGTTCCAATTCACATTCCAAGTAATATTCGGCATGCTAATTACGCTGCCGATTGCCAAATTGCATTATCTCTTATAGTTTCCGAGATATGGACTATCGACATCTGACAATATTGGCTCTGCTTCTAACTTGCGCCAGAATTGTAAAATGGTCTTATGAAATAGCAATTTCGCTCCAATTCACATTCCAAGTAATATTCGGCATGCTAATTACATTGCCGATTGCCAAATTGCATTATCTCTTATAGTTTCCGAGATATGGACTATCGACATCTGACAATATTGGCTCTGCTTTTAACATGGGCCAGAATAGTAAAATGGTCTTATGAATTAGCGATTTGGTTCCAATTCACATTCCAAGTAATATTCGGCATGCTAATTACGTTGCCGATTGCCAAATTGCATTATCTCTTATAGTTTCCGAGATATGGACTATCGACATCATACAATATTGGCTCTGCTTCTAACTTGGCCCAGAATTGTAAAATGGTCCTATGAATTAGCGATTTCGCTCCAATTCACATTCCAAGTAATATTCGGGATGCTAATTACGTTGCCGATTGCCAAATTGTATTTTCTATTATAGTTTCCGAGATATGGACTATCGATATCTGACAATATTGGCACTGCTTCTAACTTGGGCCAGAATTGTAAAATGGTCTTATGAATTAGCGATTTCGCTCCAATTCACATTCCAAGTAATATTCAGCATGCTAATTACGCTGCCGATTGCCAAATTGCATTATCTCTTATAGTTTCCGAGATATGGACAATCGAAATTTTACACCTTAGAGTCTGTTTCTAATTGGGGTCAAAATTGTAAAATGGTCTTACGAATTAGCGGTTTCGTTCAAATTCACATTCCAAGTAATATTCGGCATGCTAATTACGTTGCCGATTGCCAAATTGCATTATCTCTTATAGTTTCCGAGATATGGACTATCGACATCTGACAATATTGGCTCTGCTTCTAACTTGCGCCAGAATTGTAAAATGGTCTTATGAATTAGCGATTTCGCTCCAATTCACATTCCAAGTAATATTCGGCATGCTAATTACGTTGCCGATTGCCAAATTGCATTATATCTTATAGTTACCGAGATATGGACTATCGACATCTGACAATATTGGCTCTGCTTTCAACTTGGGCCAGAATTGTAAAATGGTCTTATGAATTAGCGATTTCGTTTCAATTCACATTCCAACTAATATTCGGCATGCTAATTACGTTGCCGATTGCCAAATTGCATTATCTCTTATAGTTTCCGAGATATGGACTATCGACATCTGACAATATTGGCTCTGTTTCTAATTTGGGCCAGAATAGTAAAATGGTCTTATGAATTAGCGAATTCGTTCCAATTCACATTCCAAGTAATATTCGGCATGCTAATTACGTTGCCGATTGCCAAATTGCATTATCTCTTATAGTTTCCGAGATATGGACAATCGAAATTTTACACCTTAGAGTCTGTTTCTAACTGGGGTCAAAATTGTAAAATGGTCTTACGAATTAGCGATTTCGTTCCAATTCACATTCCAAGTAATATTCGGCATGCTAATTACGTTGCCGATTGCCAAATTGCATTATCTCTTATAGTTTCCGAGATATGGACTATCGACATCTGACAATATTGGCTCTGCGTCTAACTTGGGCCAGAATTGTAAAATGGTCTTACGAATTAGCGATTTCGTCCCAATTCACATTCCAAGTAATATTCGGCATGCTAATTACGTTGCCGATTGCCAAATTGCATTATCTCTTATAGTTTCCGAGATATGGACTATCGACATCTGACAATATTGGCTCTGCTTTTAACTTGGGCCAGAATTGTAAAATGGTCTTATGAATTAGCGATTTCGTTTCAATTCACATTCCAACTAATATTCGGCATGCTAATTACGTTGCCGATTGCCAAATTGCATTATCTCTTATAGTTTCCGAGATATGGACTATCGACATCTGACAATATTGGCTCTGCTTCTAATTTGGGCCAGAATAGTAAAATGGCCTTATGAATTAGCGATTTCGTTCCAATTCACATTCCAAGTAATATTCGGCATGCTAATTACGTTGCCGATTGCCAAATTGCATTATCTCTTATAGTTTCCGAGATATGGACAATCGAAATTTTACACCTTAGAGTCTGTTTCTAACTGGGGTCAAAATTGTAAAATGGTCTTACGAATTAGCGATTTCGTTCCAATTCACATTCCAAGTAATATTCGGCATGCTAATTACGTTGCCGATTGCCAAATTGCATTATCTCTTATAGTTTCCAGGTATGGACTATCGACATATGACAATATTGGCTCTGCTTCTAACTTGCGCCAGAATTGTAAAATGGTCTTATGAATTAGCGATTTCGCTCCAATTCACATTCCAAGTAATATTCGGCATGCTAATTACCTTGCCGATTGCCAAATTGCATTATCCCTTATAGTTTCCGAGATATGGACTATCGACATCTGACAATATTGGCTCTGCTTCTAACTTGGGCCAGAATTGTAAAATGGTCTTATGAATTAGCGATTTCGTTCCAACTCACATTCCAAGTAATATTCGGCATGCTAATTACGTTGCCGATTGCCAAATTGCATTATCTCTTATAGTTTCCGAGATATGGACAATCGAAATTTTACACCTAAGAGTCTGTTGCTAACTGAGTTCAAAATTGTAAAATGGTCTTACGAATTAGCGATTTCGTTCCAATTCACATTCCAAGTAATATTCGGCATGCTAATTACGCTGCCGATTGCCAAATTGCATTATCTCTTATAATTTCCGAGATATGGACTATCGACATCTAACAATATTGGCTCTGCTTCTAACTTGGGCCATAATTGTAAAATGGCCTTACGAATTAGCGATTTCGTTCCAATTCACATTCCAAGTAATATTCAGCATGCTAATTACGTTGCCGATTGCCAAATTGCATTATCTCTTCTAGTTTCCGAGTTATGGACTATCGACATCTGACAATATTGGCTCTACTTCTAACTTGCGCCAGAATTGTAAAATGGTCTTATGAAATAGCGATTTCGATACAATTCACATTCCAAGTAATATTCGGCATGCTAATTACATTGCCGATTGCCAAATTGCATTATCTCTTATAGTTTCCGAGATATGGACTATCGACATCTGACAATATTGGCTCTGCTTCTAATTTGGGCCAGAATAGTAAAATGGTCTTATGAATTAGCGATTTGGTTCCAATTCACATTCCAAGTAATATTCGGCATGCTAATTACGTTGCCGATTGCCAAATTGCATTATCTCTTATAGTCTCCGAGATATGGACTATCGACATCATACAATATTGGCTCTGCTTCTAACTTGGCCCAGAATTGTAAAATGGTCCTATGAATTAGCGATTTCGCTCCAATTCACATTCCAAGTAATATTCGGCATGCTAATTACGTTGCCGATTGCCAAATTGTATTTTCTATTATAGTTCCGAGATATGGACTATCGATATCTGACAATATTGGCTCTGCTTCTAACTTGGGCCAGAATTGTAAAATGGTCTTATGAATTAGCGATTTCGTTCCAATTCACATTCCAAGTAATATTCGTCATGCTAATTACGTTGTCGATTGCCAAATTGCATTATCTCTTATAGTTTCCGAGATATGGACTATCGACATCTGACAATATTGGCTCTGCTTCTAACTTGCGCCAGAATTGTAAAACGGCCTTATGAATTAGCGATTTCGCTCCAATTCACATTCCAAGTAATATTCAGCATGCTAATTACGCTGCCGATTGCCAAATTGCATTA
Source organism: Rhynchophorus ferrugineus (assembly GCF_030347505.1). Lineage (NCBI taxonomy): Eukaryota > Metazoa > Arthropoda > Insecta > Coleoptera > Curculionidae > Rhynchophorus > Rhynchophorus ferrugineus. The sequence continues at coordinate 1,597,437 of NW_027472597.1, forward strand.
TCTCTTATAGTTTCCGAGATATGTGCATTCGAAATTTTACACCTTAGAGTCTGTTTCTACCAGGGGTCAAAATTGTAAAATGGTCTTACGAATTAGCGGTTTCGTTCAAATTCACATTCCAAGTAATATTCGGCATGCAAATTACGTTGCCGATTGCCAAATTGCATTATCTCTTATAGTTTCCGAGATATGGACTATCGACATCTAACAATATTGGCTCTGCTTCTAACTTGGGCCATAATTGTAAAATGGTCTTACGAATTAGCGATTTCGTTCCAATTCACATTCCAAGTAATATTCGGCATGCTAATTACGCTGCCGATTGCCAAATTGCATTATCTCTTATAATTTCCGAGATATGGACTATCGACATCTAACAATATTGGCTCTGCTTCTAACTTGGGCCATAATTGTAAAATGGTCTTACGAATTAGCGATTTCGTTCCAATTCACATTCCAAGTAATATTCAGCATGCTAATTACGTTGCCGATTGCCAAATTGCATTATCTCTTCTAGTTTCCGAGTTATGGACTATCGACATCTGACAATATTGGCTCTACTTCTAACTTGCGCCAGAATTGTAAAATGGTCTTATGAAATAGCGATTTCGATCCAATTCACATTCCAAGTAATATTCGGCATGCTAATTACATTGCCGATTGCCAAATTGCATTATCTCTTATAGTTTCCGAGATATGGACTATCGACGTCTGACAATATTGGCTCTGCTTCTAATTTGGACCAGAATAGTAAAATGGTCTTATGAATTAGCGATTTGGTTCCAATTCACATTCCAAGTAATATTCGGCATGCTAATTACGTTGCCGATTGCCAAATTGCATTATCTCTTATAGTTTCCGAGATATGGACTATCGACATCATACAATATTGGCTCTGCTTCTAACTTGGCCCAGAATTGTAAAATGGTCCTATGAATTAGCGATTTCGCTCCAATTCACATTCCAAGTAATATTCGGCATGCTAATTACGTTGCCGATTGCCAAATTGTATTTTCTATTATAGTTTCCGAGATATGGACTATCGATATCTGACAATATTGGCTCTGCTTCTAACTTGGGCCAGAATTGTAAAATGGTCTTATGAATTAGCGATTTCGTTCCAATTCACATTCCAAGTAATATTCGTCATGCTAATTACGTTGTCGATTGCCAAATTGCATTATCTCTTATAGTTTCCGAGATATGGACTATCGACATCTGACAATATTGGCTCTGCTTCTAACTTGCGCCAGAATTGTAAAATGGTCTTATGAATTAGCGATTTCGCTCCAATTCACATTCCAAGTAATATTCAGCATGCTAATTACGCTGCCGATTGCCAAATTGCATTATCTCTTATAGTTTCCGAGATATGGACATTCGAAATTTTACACCTTAGAGTCTGTTTCTAGCTGGGGTCAAAATTGTAAAATGGTCTTACGAATTAGCGGTTTCGTTCAAATTCACATTCCAGGTAATATTCGGCATGCTAATTACGTTGCCGATTGCCAAATTGCATTATCTCTTATAGTTTCCGAGATATGGACAATCGAAATTTTACACCTTAGAGTCTGTTTCTAACTGGGGTCAAAATTGTAAGATGGTCTTACGAATTAGCGATTTCGTTCCAATTCACATTCCAAGTAATATTCGGCATGCTAATTACGTTGCCGATTGCCAAGTTGCATTATCTCTTATAGTTTCCGAGATATGGACTATCGACATCTGACAATATTGGCTCTGCTTCTAACTTGGGCCAGAATTGTAAAATGGTCTTACGAATTAGCGATTTCGTCCCAATTCACATTCCAAGTAATATTCGGTATGCTAATTACGTTGCCGATTGCCAAATTGCATTATCTCTTATAGTTTCCGAGATATGGGCAATCGAAATTTTACACCTTAGAGTCTGTTTCTAACTGGGGTCAAAATTGTAAAATGGTCTTACGAATTAGCGATTTCGTTCCAATTCACATTCCAAGTAATATTCGGCATGCTAATTACGTTGCCGATTGCCAAATTGCATTATCTCTTATAGTTTCCGAGATATGGACAATCGAAATTCTACACCTTAGAGTCTGTTTCTAACTGGGGTCAAAATTGTAAAATGGTCTTACGAATTAGCGATTTCGTTCCAATTCACATTCCAAGTAATATTCGGCATGCTAATTACGTTGCCGATTGCCAAATTGCATTATCTCTTATAGTTTCCAGGTATGGACTATCGACATATGACAATATTGGCTCTGCTTCTAACTTGCGCCAGAATTGTAAAATGGTCTTATGAATTAGCGATTTCGCTCCAATTCACATTCCAAGTAATATTCGGCATGCTAATTACGTTGCCTATTGCCAAATTGCATTATCCCTTATAGTTTCCGAGATATGGACTATCGACATCTGACAATATTGGCTCTGCTTCTAACTTGGGCCAGAATTGTAAAATGGTCTTATGAATTAGCGATTTCGTTCCAATTCACATTCCAAGTAATATTCGGCATGCTAATTCCGTTGCCGATTGCCAAATTGCATTATCTCTTATAGTTTCCGAGATATGGACAATCGAAATTTTACACCTTAGAGTCTGTTGCTAACTGGGGTCAAAATTGTAAAATGGTCTTACGAATTAGCGATTTCGTTCCAATTCACATTCCGAGTAATATTCGGCATGCTAATTACGTTGCCGATTGCCAAATTGCATTATCGCTTATAGTTTCCGAGATATGGACAATCGACATCGGACAATATTGGCTCTGCTTCTAACTTGCGCCAGAATTGTAAAATGGTCTTATGAATTAGCGATTTGGCTCCAATTCACATTCCAAGTAATATTCGGCATGCTAATTACGTTGCCGATTGCCAAATTGCATTATCTCTTATAGTTTCCGAGATATGGGCAATCGAAATTTTACACCTTAGAGTCTGTTTCTAACTGGGGTCAAAATTGTCAAATGGTCTTAAGAATTAGCGATTTCGTTCCAATTCACATTCCAAGTAATATTCGGCATGCTAATTACGCTGCCGATTGCCAAATTACATTATCTCTTATTGTTTCCGAGATATGGACTATCGACATCTAACAATATTATCTCTGCTTCTAACTTGGGCCAGAATTGTAAAATGGTCTTATGAATTAGCGATTTCGTTCCAATTCACATTCCAAATAATATTCGGCATGCTAATTACGTTGCCGATTGCCAAATTGCATTATCTCTTATAGTTTCCGAGATATGGACAATCGAAATTTTACACCTTAGAGTCAGTTTCTAACTGGGGTCAAAATTGTAAAATGGTCTTACGAATTAGCGATTTCGTTCCAATTCACATTCCAAGTAATATTCGGCATGCTAATTACGTTGCCGATTGCCAAATTGCATTATCTCTTATAGTTTCCGAGATATGGACTATCGACATCTGACAATATTGGCTCTGCTTCTAACTTGCGCCAGAATTGTAAAATGGTCTTATGAATTAGCGATTTCGCTCCAATTCACATTCCAACTAATATTCGGCATGCTAATTACGTTGCCGGTTGCCAAATTGCATTATCTCTTATAGTTTCCGAGATATGGACTATCGACATCTGACAATATTGGCTCTGCTTTTAACTTGGGCCAGAATTGTAAAATGGTCTTATGAATTAGCGATTTCGTTTCAATTCACATTCCAACTAATATTCGGCATGCTAATTACGTTGCCGATTGCCAAATTGCATTATCTCTTATAGTTTCCGAGATATGGACTATCGACATCTGACAATATTGGCTCTGCTTCTAATTTGGGCCAGAATAGTAAAACGGTCTTATGAATTAGCGATTTCGTTCCAATTCACATTCCAGGTAATATTCGGCATGCTAATTACGTTGCCGATTGCCAAATTGCATTATCTCTTATAGTTTCCGAGATATGGACTATCGACATCTGACAATATTGGCTCTGCTTCTAACTTGGGCCAGAATTGTAAAATGGTCTTACGAATTAGCGATTTCGTCCCAATTCACATTCCAAGTAATATTCGGTATGCTAATTACGTTGCCGATTGCCAAATTGCATTATCTCTTATAGTTTCCGAGATATGGGCAATCGAAATTTTACACCTTAGAGTCTGTTTCTAACTGGGGTCAAAATTGTAAAATGGTCTTACGAATTAGCGATTTCGTTCCAATTCACATTCCAAGTAATATTCGGCATGCTAATTACGTTGCCGATTGCCAAATTGCATTATCTCTTATAGTTTCCGAGATATGGACAATCGAAATTCTACACCTTAGAGTCTGTTTCTAACTGGGGTCAAAATTGTAAAATGGTCTTACGAATTAGCGATTTCGTTCCAATTCACATTCCAAGTAATATTCGGCATGCTAATTACGTTGCCGATTGCCAAATTGCATTATCTCTTATAGTTTCCAGGTATGGACTATCGACATATGACAATATTGGCTCTGCTTCTAACTTGCGCCAGAATTGTAAAATGGTCTTATGAATTAGCGATTTCGCTCCAATTCACATTCCAAGTAATATTCGGCATGCTAATTACGTTGCCGATTGCCAAATTGCATTATCCCTTATAGTTTCCGAGATATGGACTATCGACATCTGACAATATTGGCTCTGCTTCTAACTTGGGCCAGAATTGTAAAATGGTCTTATGAATTAGCGATTTCGTTCCAATTCACATTCCAAGTAATATTCGGCATGATAATTACGTTGCCGATTGCCAAATTGCATTATCTCTTATAGTTTCCGAGATATGGACAATCGAAATTTTACACCTTAGAGTCTGTTGCTAACTGGGGTCAAAATTGTAAAATGGTCTTACGAATTAGCGATTTCGTTCCAATTCACATTCCGAGTAATATTCGGCATGCTAATTACGTTGCCGATTGCAAAATTGCATTATCGCTTATAGTTTCCGAGATATGGACAATCGACATCGGACAATATTGGCTCTGCTTCTAACTTGCGCCAGAATTGTAAAATGGTCTTATGAATTAGCGATTTGGCCCCAATTCACATTCCAAGTAATATTCGGCATGCTAATTACGTTGCCGATTGCCAAATTGCATTATCTCTTATAGTTTCCGAGATATGGGCAATCGAAATTTTACACCTTAGAGTCTGTTTCTAACTGGGGTCAAAATTGTCAAATGGTCTTAAGAATTAGCGATTTCGTTCCAATTCACATTCCAAGTAATATTCGGCATGCTAATTACGCTGCCGATTGCCAAATTACATTATCTCTTATTGTTTCCGAGATATGGACTATCGACATCTAACAATATTATCTCTGCTTCTAACTTGGGCCAGAATTGTAAAATGGTCTTATGAATTAGCGATTTCGTTCCAATTCACATTCCAAATAATATTCGGCATGCTAATTACGTTGCCGATTGCCAAATTGCATTATCTCTTATAGTTTCCGAGATATGGACAATCGAAATTTTATACCTTAGAGTCAGTTTCTAACTGGGGTCAAAATTGTAAATTGGTCTTACGAATTAGCGATTTCGTTCCAATTCACATTCCAAGTAATATTCGGCATGCTAATTACGCTGCCGATTGCCAAATTGCATTATCTCTTATAGTTTCCGAGATATGGACTATCGACATCTGACAATATTGGCTCTGCTTCTAACTTGCGCCAGAATTGTAAAATGGTCTTATGAAATAGCAATTTCGCTCCAATTCACATTCCAAGTAATATTCGGCATGCTAATTACATTGCCGATTGCCAAATTGCATTATCTCTTATAGTTTCCGAGATATGGACTATCGACATCTGACAATATTGGCTCTGCTTTTAACATGGGCCAGAATAGTAAAATGGTCTTATGAATTAGCGATTTGGTTCCAATTCACATTCCAAGTAATATTCGGCATGCTAATTACGTTGCCGATTGCCAAATTGCATTATCTCTTATAGTTTCCGAGATATGGACTATCGACATCATACAATATTGGCTCTGCTTCTAACTTGGCCCAGAATTGTAAAATGGTCCTATGAATTAGCGATTTCGCTCCAATTCACATTCCAAGTAATATTCGGCATGCTAATTACGTTGCCGATTGCCAAATTGTATTTTCTATTATAGTTTCCGAGATATGGACTATCGATATCTGACAATATTGGCTCTGCTTCTAACTTGGGCCAGAATTGTAAAATGGTCTTATGAATTAGCGATTTCGCTCCAATTCACATTCCAAGTAATATTCAGCATGCTAATTACGCTGCCGATTGCCAAATTGCATTATCTCTTATAGTTTCCGAGATATGGACAATCGAAATTTTACACCTTAGAGTCTGTTTCTAATTGGGGTCAAAATTGTAAAATGGTCTTACGAATTAGCGGTTTCGTTCAAATTCACATTCCAAGTAATATTCGGCATGCTAATTACGTTGCCGATTGCCAAATTGCATTATCTCTTATAGTTTCCGAGATATGGACTATCGACATCTGACAATATTGGCTCTGCTTCTAACTTGCGCCAGAATTGTAAAATGGTCTTATGAATTAGCGATTTCGCTCCAATTCACATTCCAAGTAATATTCGGCATGCTAATTACGTTGCCGATGGCCAAATTGCATTATCTCTTATAGTTTCCGAGATATGGACTATCGACATCTGACAATATTGGCTCTGCTTCTAATTTGGGCCAGAATAGTAAAATGGTCTTATGAATTAGCGATTTCGTTCCAATTCACATTCCAAGTAATATTCGGCATGCTAATTACGTTGCCGATTGCCAAATTGCATTATCTCTTATAGTTTCCGAGATATGGACAATCGAAATTTTACACCTTAGAGTCTGTTTCTAACTGGGGTCAAAATTGTAAAATGGTCTTACGAATTAGCGATTTCGTTCCAATTCACATTCCAAGTAATATTCGGCATGCTAATTACGTTGCCGATTGCCAAATTGCATTATCTCTTATAGTTTCCGAGATATAGACTATCGACATCTGACAATATTGGCTCTGCGTCTAACTTGGGCCAGAATTGTAAAATGGTCTTACGAATTAGCGATTTCGTCCCAATTCACATTCCAAGTAATATTCGGCATGCTAATTACGTTGCCGATTGCCAAATTGCATTATCTCTTATAGTTTCCGAGATATGGACTATCGACATCTGACAATATTGGCTCTGCTTTTAACTTGGGCCAGAATTGTAAAATGGTCTTATGAATTAGCGATTTCGTTTCAATTCACATTCCAACTAATATTCGGCATGCTAATTACGTTGCCGATTGCCAAATTGCATTATCTCTTATAGTTTCCGAGATATGGACTATCGACATCTAACAATATTGGCTCTGCTTCTAACTTGGGCCATAATTGTAAAATGGTCTTACGAATTAGCGATTTCGTTCCAATTCACATTCCAAGTAATATTCAGCATGCTAATTACGTTGCCGATTGCCAAATTGCATTATCTCTTCTAGTTTCCGAGTTATGGACTATCGACATCTGACAATATTGGCTCTACTTCTAACTTGCGCCAGAATTGTAAAATGGTCTTATGAAATAGCGATTTCGATCCAATTCACATTCCAAGTAATATTCGGCATGCTAATTACATTGCCGATTGCCAAATTGCATTATCTCTTATAGTTTCCGAGATATGGACTATCGACATCTGACAATATTGGCTCTGCTTCTAATTTGGGCCAGAATAGTAAAATGGTCTTATGAATTAGCGATTTGGTTCCAATTCACATTCCAAGTAATATTCGGCATGCTAATTACGTTGCCGATTGCCAAATTGCATTATCTCTTATAGTCTCCGAGATATGGACTATCGACATCATACAATATTGGCTCTGCTTCTAACTTGGCCCAGAATTGTAAAATGGTCCTATGAATTAGCGATTTCGCTCCAATTCACATTCCAAGTAATATTCGGCATGCTAATTACGTTGCCGATTGCCAAATTGTATTTTCTATTATAGTTTCCGAGATATGGACTATCGATATCTGACAATATTGGCTCTGCTTCTAACTTGGGCCAGAATTGTAAAATGGTCTTATGAATTAGCGATTTCGTTCCAATTCACATTCCAAGTAATATTCGTCATGCTAATTACGTTGTCGATTGCCAAATTGCATTATCTCTTATAGTTTACGAGATATGGACTATCGACATCTGACAATATTGGCTCTGCTTCTAACTTGCGCCAGAATTGTAAAATGGCCTTATGAATTAGCGATTTCGCTCCAATTCACATTCCAAGTAATATTCAGCATGCTAATTACGCTGCCGATTGCCAAATTGCATTATCTCTTATAGTTTCCGAGATATGGACATTCGAAATTTTACACCTTAGAGTCTGTTTCTAGCTGGGGTCAAAATTGTAAAATGGTCTTACGAATTAGCGGTTTCGTTCAAATTCACATTCCAAGTAATATTCGGCATGCAAATTACGTTGCCGATTGCCAAATTGCATTATCTCTTATAGTTTCCGAGATATGGACTATCGACATCTAACAATATTGGCTCTGCTTCTAACTTGGGCCATAATTGTAAAATGGTCTTACGAATTAGCGATTTAGTTCCAATTCACATTCCAAGTAATATTCGGCATGCTAATTACGCTGCCGATTGCCAAATTGCATTATCTCTTATAATTTCCGAGATATGGACTATCGACATCTAACAATATTGGCTCTGCTTCTAACTTGGGCCATAATTGTAAAATGGTCTTACGAATTAGCGATTTCGTTCCAATTCACATTCCAAGTAATATTCAGCATGCTAATTACGTTGCCGATTGCCAAATTGCATTATCTCTTCTAGTTTCCGAGTTATGGACTATCGACATCTGACAATATTGGCTCTACTTCTAACTTGCGCCAGAATTGTAAAATGGTCTTATGAAATAGCGATTTCGATCCAATTCACATTCCAAGTAATATTCGGCATGCTAATTACATTGCCGATTGCCAAATTGCATTATCTCTTATAGTTTCCGAGATATGGACTATCGACGTCTGACAATATTGGCTCTGCTTCTAATTTGGGCCAGAATAGTAAAATGGTCTTATGAATTAGCGATTTGGTTCCAATTCACATTCCAAGTAATATTCGGCATGCTAATTACGTTGCCGATTGCCAAATTGCATTATCTCTTATAGTTTCCGAGATATGGACTATCGACATCATACAATATTGGCTCTGCTTCTAACTTGGCCCAGAATTGTAAAATGGTCCTATGAATTAGCGATTTCGCTCCAATTCACATTCCAAGTAATATTCGGCATGCTAATTACGTTGCCGATTGCCAAATTGTATTTTCTATTATAGTTTCCGAGATATGGACTATCGATATCTGACAATATTGGCTCTGCTTCTAACTTGGGCCAGAATTGTAAAATGGTCTTATGAATTAGCGATTTCGTTCCAATTCACATTCCAAGTAATATTCGTCATGCTAATTACGTTGTCGATTGCCAAATTGCATTATCTCTTATAGTTTCCGAGATATGGACTATCGACATCTGACAATATTGGCTCTGCTTCTAACTTGCGCCAGAATTGTAAAATGGTCTTATGAATTAGCGATTTCGCTCCAATTCACATTCCAAGTAATATTCAGCATGCTAATTACGCTGCCGATTGCCAAATTGCATTATCTCTTATAGTTTCCGAGATATGGACATTCGAAATTTTACACCTTAGAGTCTGTTTCTAGCTGGGGTCAAAATTGTAAAATGGTCTTACGAATTAGCGGTTTCGTTCAAATTCACATTCCAAGTAATATTCGGCATGCTAATTACGTTGCCGATTGCCAAATTGCATTATCTCTTATAGTTTCCGAGATATGGACTATCGACATCTGACAATATTGGCTCTGTTTCTAACTTGCGCCAGAATTGTAAAATGGTCTTATGAATTAGCGATTTCGCTCCAATTCACATTCCAAGTAATATTCGGCATGCTAATTACGTTGCCGGTTGCCAAATTGCATTATCTCTTATAGTTTCCGAGATATGGACTATCGACATCTGACAATATTGGCTCTGCTTTTAACTTGTGCCAGAATTGTAAAATGGTCTTATGAATTAGCGATTTCGTTTCAACTCACATTCCAACTAATATTCGGCATGCTAATTACGTTGCCGATTGCCAAATTGCATTATCTCATATAGTTTCCGAGATATGGACTATCGACATCTGACAATATTGGCTCTGCTTCTAATTTGGGCCAGAATAGTAAAACGGTCTTATGAATTAGCGATTTCGTTCCAATTCACATTCCAGGTAATATTCGGCATGCTAATTACGTTGCCGATTGCCAAATTGCATTATCTCTTATAGTTTCCGAGATATGGACAATCGAAATTTTACACCTTAGAGTCTGTTTCTAACTGGGGTCAAAATTGTAAGATGGTCTTACGAATTAGCGATTTCGTTCCAATTCACATTCCAAGTAATATTCGGCATGCTAATTACGTTGCCTATTGCCAAATTGCATTATCTCTTATAGTTTCCGAGATATGGACTATCGACATCTGACAATATTGGCTCTGCTTCTAACTTGGGCCAGAATTGTAAAATGGTCTTACGAATTAGCGATTTCGTCCCAATTCACATTCCAAGTAATATTCGGCATGCTAATTACGTTGCCGATTGCCAAATTGCATTATCTCTTATAGTTTCCGAGATATGGGCAATCGAAATTTTACACCTTAGAGTCTGTTTCTAACTGGGGTCAAAATTGTAAAATGGTCTTACGAATTAGCGATTTCGTTCCAATTCACATTCCAAGTAATATTCGGCATGCTAATTACGTTGCCGATTGCCAAATTGCATTATCTCTTATAGTTTCCGAGATATGGACAATCGAAATTCTACACCTTAGAGTCTGTTTCTAACTGGGGTCAAAATTGTAAAATGGTTTTACGAATTAGCGATTTCGTTCCAATTCACATTCCAAGTAATATTCGGCATGCTAATTACGTTGCCGATTGCCAAATTGCATTATCTCTTATAGTTTCCAGGTATGGACTATCGACATATGACAATATTGGCTCTGCCTCTAACTTGCGCCAGAATTGTAAAATGGTCTTATGAATTAGCGATTTCGCTCCAATTCACATTCCAAGTAATATTCGGCATGCTAATTACGTTGCCGATTGCCAAATTGCATTATCCCTTATAGTTTCCGAGATATGGACTATCGACATCTGACAATATTGGCTCTGCTTCTAACTTGGGCCAGAATTGTAAAATGGTCTTATGAATTAGCGATTTCGTTCCAATTCACATTCCAAGTAATATTCGGCATGCTAATTACGTTGCCGATTGCCAAATTGCATTATCTCTTATAGTTTCCGAGATATGGACAATCGAAATTTTACACCTTAGAGTCTGTTGCTAACTGGGGTCAAAATTGTAAAATGGTCTTACGAATTAGCGATTTCGTTCCAATTCACATTCCGAGTAATATTCGGCATGCTAATTACGTTGCCGATTGCCAAATTGCATTATCTCTTATAGTTTCCGAGATATGGACTATCGACATCTGACAATATTGGCTCTGCTTCTAACTTGGGCCAGAATTGTAAAATGGTCTTATGAATTAGCGATTTCGCTCCAATTCACATTCTAAGTAATATTCGGCATGCTAATTACGTTGCCGATTGCCAAATTGCATTATCCCTTATAGTTTCCGAGATATGGACTATCGACATCTGAAAATATTGGGTCTGCTTCTAACTTGGGCCAGAATTGTAAAATGGTCTTGTGAATTAGCGATTTCGCTCCAATTCACATTCCAAGTAATATTCGGCATGCTAATTACGTTGCCGATTGCCAAATTGCATTATCTCTTATAGTTTCTGAGATATGGACAATCGAAATTTTACACCTTAGAGTCTGTTTCTAACTGGGGTCAAAATTGTAAAATGGTCTTACGAATTAGCGATTTCGTTCCAATTCACATTCCATGTAATATTCGGCATGCTAATTACGTTGCCGATTGCCAAATTGCATTATCTCTTATAGTTTCCGAGATATGGACTATCGACATCTGACAATATTGGCTCTGCTTCTAACTTGGGCCAGAATTGTAAAATGGTCTTATGAATTAGCGATTTCGTTCCAATTCACATTCCAAGTAATATTCGGCATGCTAATTACGTTGCCGATTGCCAAATTGCATTATCTCTTATAGTTTCCGAGATATGGACAATCGAAATTTTACACCTTAGAGTCTGTTTCTAACTTGGGTCAAAATTGTAAAATGGTCTTACGAATTAGCGATTTCGTTCCAATTCACATTCCAAGTAATATTCGGCATGCTGATTACGCTGCCGATTGCCAAATTGCATTATCTCTTATAGTTTCCGAGATATGGACTATCGACATCTAACCATATTGGCTCTGCTTCTAACTTGGGCCATAATTGTAAAATGGTCTTACGAATTAGCGATTTCGTTCCAATTCACATTCCAAGTAATATTCAGCATGCTAATTACGTTGCCGATTGCCAAATTGCATTATCTCTTCTAGTTTCCGAGTTATGGACTATCGACATCTGACAATATTGGCTCTACTTCTAACTTGCGCCAGAATTGTAAAATGGTCTTATGAAATAGCGATTTCGATCCAATTCACATTCCAAGTAATATTCGGCATGCTAATTACATTGCCGATTGCCAAATTGCATTATCTCTTATAGTTTCCGAGATATGGACTATCGACATCTGACAATATTGGCTCTGCTTCTAACTTGCGCCAGAATTGTAAAATGGTCTTATGAATTAGCGATTTCGCTCCAATTCACATTCCAAGTAATATTCGGCATGCTAATTACGTTGCCGATTGCCAAATTGCATTATCTCTTATAGTTTCCGAGATATGGACTATCGACATATGACAATATTGGCTCTGCTCCTAACTTGCGCCAGAATTGTAAAATGGTCTTATGAATTAGCGATTTCGCTCCAATTCACATTCCAAGTAATATTCGGCATGCTAATTACGTTGCCGGTTGCCAAATTGCATTATTTCTTATAGTTTCCGAGATATGGGCAATCCAAATTTTACACCTTAGAATCTGTTTCTAACTGGAGTCAAAATTGTAAAATGGTCTTACGAATTAGCGATTTCGTTCCAATTCACATTCCAAGTAATATTCGGCATGCTAATTACGTTGCCGATTGCCAAATTGCATTATCTCTTATAGTTTCCGAGATATGGACTATCGACATATGACAATATTGGCTCTGCTTCTAACTTGCGCCAGAATTGTAAAATGGTCTTATGAATTAGCGATTTCGCTCCAATTCACATTCCAAGTAATATTCGGCATGCTAATTACGTTGCCGATTGCCAAATTGCATTATCTCTTATAGTTTCCGAGATATGGACTATCGACATCTGACAATATTGGCTCTGCTTCTAACTTGGGTCAGAATTGTAAGATGGTCTTATGAATTAGCGATTTCGCTCCAATTCACATTCCAAGTAATATTCGGCATGCTAATTACGTTGCCGGTTGCCAAATTGCATTATTTCTTATAGTTTACGAGATATGGGCAATCGAAATTTTACACCTTAGAGTCTGTTTCTAACTGGGGTCAAAATTGTAAAATGATCTTATGAATTAGCGATTTCGCTCCAATTCACATTCCAAGTAATATTTGGCATGCAAATTACGTTGCCGATTGCCAAATTGCATTATCTCTTATAGTTTCCGAGATATGGACTATCGACATCTAACAATATTGGCTCTGCTTCTAACTTGGGCCATAATTGTAAAATGGTCTTACGAATTAGCGATTTCGTTCCAATTCACATTCCAAGTAATATTCGGCATGCTAATTACGTTGCCGATTGCCAAATTGCATTATCTCTTATAGTTTCCGAGATATGGACTATCGACATATGACAATATTGGCTCTGCTTCTAACTTGCGCCAGAATTGTAAAATGGTCTTATGAATTAGCGATTTCGCTCCAATTCACATTCCAAGTAATATTCGGCATGCTAATTACGTTGCCGATTGCCAAATTGCATTATCTCTTATAGTTTCCGAGATATGGACTATCGACATCTGACAATATTGGCTCTGCTTCTAACTTGGGTCAGAATTGTAAGATGGTCTTATGAATTAGCGATTTCGCTCCAATTCACATTCCAAGTAATATTCGGCATGCTAATTACGTTGCCGGTTGCCAAATTGCATTATTTCTTATAGTTTCCGAGATATGGGCAATCGAAATTTTACACCTTAGAGTCTGTTTCTACCAGGGGTCAAAATTGTAAAATGGTCTTACGAATTAGCGGTTTCGTTCAAATTCACATTCCAAGTAATATTCGGCATGCAAATTACGTTGCCGATTGCCAAATTGCATTATCTCTTATAGTTTCCGAGATATGGACTATCGACATCTAACAATATTGGCTCTGCTTCTAACTTGGGCCATAATTGTAAAATGGTCTTACGAATTAGCGATTTCGTTCCAATTCACATTCCAAGTAATATTCGGCATGCTAATTACGCTGCCGATTGCCAAATTGCATTATCTCTTATAATTTCCGAGATATGGACTATCGACATCTAACAATATTGGCTCTGCTTCTAACTTGGGCCATAATTGTAAAATGGTCTTACGAATTAGCGATTTCGTTCCAATTCACATTCCAAGTAATATTCAGCATGCTAATTACGTTGCCGATTGCCAAATTGCATTATCTCTTCTAGTTTCCGAGTTATGGACTATCGACATCTGACAATATTGGCTCTACTTCTAACTTGCGCCAGAATTGTAAAATGGTCTTATGAAATAGCGATTTCGATCCAATTCACATTCCAAGTAATATTCGGCATGCTAATTACATTGCCGATTGCCAAATTGCATTATCTCTTATAGTTTCCGAGATATGGACTATCGACGTCTGACAATATTGGCTCTGCTTCTAATTTGGACCAGAATAGTAAAATGGTCTTATGAATTAGCGATTTGGTTCCAATTCACATTCCAAGTAATATTCGGCATGCTAATTACGTTGCCGATTGCCAAATTGCATTATCTCTTATAGTTTCCGAGATATGGACTATCGACATCATACAATATTGGCTCTGCTTCTAACTTGGCCCAGAATTGTAAAATGGTCCTATGAATTAGCGATTTCGCTCCAATTCACATTCCAAGTAATATTCGGCATGCTAATTACGTTGACGATTGCCAAATTGTATTTTCTATTATAGTTTCCGAGATATGGACTATCGATATCTGACAATATTGGCTCTGCTTCTAACTTGGGCCAGAATTGTAAAATGGTCTTATGAATTAGCGATTTCGTTCCAATTCACATTCCAAGTAATATTCGTCATGCTAATTACGTTGTCGATTGCCAAATTGCATTATCTCTTATAGTTTCCGAGATATGGACTATCGACATCTGACAATATTGGCTCTGCTTCTAACTTGCGCCAGAATTGTAAAATGGTCTTATGAATTAGCGATTTCGCTCCAATTCACATTCCAAGTAATATTCAGCATGCTAATTACGCTGCCGATTGCCAAATTGCATTATCTCTTATAGTTTCCGAGATATGGACATTCGAAATTTTACACCTTAGAGTCTGTTTCTAGCTGGGGTCAAAATTGTAAAATGGTCTTACGAATTAGCGGTTTCGTTCAAATTCACATTCCAAGTAATATTCGGCATGCTAATTACGTTGACGATTGCCAAATTGCATTATCTCTTATAGTTTCCGAGATATGGACTATCGACATCTGACAATATTGGCTCTGCTTCTAACTTGCGCCAGAATTGTAAAATGGTCTTATGAATTAGCGATTTCGCTCCAATTCACATTCCAAGTAATATTCGGCATGCTAATTACGTTGCCGGTTGCCAAATTGCATTATCTCTTATAGTTTCCGAGATATGGACTATCGACATCTGACAATATTGGCTCTGCTTTTAACTTGGGCCAGAATTGTAAAATGGTCTTATGAATTAGCGATTTCGTTTCAATTCACATTCCAACTAATATTCGGCATGCTAATTACGTTGCCGATTGCCAAATTGCATTATCTCTTATAGTTTCCGAGATATGGACTATCGACATCTGACAATATTGGCTCTGCTTCTAATTTGGGCCAGAATAGTAAAACGGTCTTATGAATTAGCGATTTCGTTCCAATTCACATTCCAGGTAATATTCGGCATGCTAATTACGTTGCCGATTGCCAAATTGCATTATCTCTTATAGTTTCCGAGATATGGACAATCGAAATTTTACACCTTAGAGTCTGTTTCTAACTGGGGTCAAAATTGTAAGATGGTCTTACGAATTAGCGATTTCGTTCCAATTCACATTCCAAGTAATATTCGGCATGCTAATTACGTTGCCGATTGCCAAATTGCATTATCTCTTATAGTTTCCGAGATATGGACTATCGACATCTGACAATATTGGCTCTGCTTCTAACTTGGGCCAGAATTGTAAAATGGTCTTACGAATTAGCGATTTCGTCCCAATTCACATTCCAAGTAATATTCGGTATGCTAATTACGTTGCCGATTGCCAAATTGCATTATCTCTTATAGTTTCCGAGATATGGGCAATCGAAATTTTACACCTTAGAGTCTGTTTCTAACAGGGGTCAAAATTGTAAAATGGTCTTACGAATTAGCGATTTCGTTCCAATTCACATTCCAAGTAATATTCGGCATGCTAATTACGTTGCCGATTGCCAAATTGCATTATCTCTTATAGTTTCCGAGATATGGACAATCGAAATTCTACACCTTAGAGTCTGTTTCTAACTGGGGTCAAAATTGTAAAATGGTCTTACGAATTAGCGATTTCGTTCCAATTCACATTCCAAGTAATATTCGGCATGCTAATTACGTTGCCGATTGCCAAATTGCATTATCTCTTATAGTTTCCAGGTATGGACTATCGACATATGACAATATTGGCTCTGCTTCTAACTTGCGCCAGAATTGTAAAATGGTCTTATGAATTAGCGATTTCGCTCCAATTCACATTCCAAGTAATATTCGGCATGCTAATTACGTTGCCGATTGCCAAATTGCATTATCCCTTATAGTTTCCGAGATATGGACTATCGACATCTGACAATATTGGCTCTGCTTCTAACTTGGGCCAGAATTGTAAAATGGTCTTATGAATTAGCGATTTCGTTCCAATTCACATTCCAAGTAATATTCGGCATGCTAATTACGTTGCCGATTGCCAAATTGCATTATCTCTTATAGTTTCCGAGATATGGACAATCGAAATTTTACACCTTAGAGTCTGTTGCTAACTGGGGTCAAAATTGTAAAATGGTCTTACGAATTAGCGATTTCGTTCCAATTCACATTCCGAGTAATATTCGGCATGCTAATTACGTTGCCGATTGCCAAATTGCATTATCGCTTATAGTTTCCGAGATATGGACAATCGACATCGGACAATATTGGCTCTGCTTCTAACTTGCGCCAGAATTGTAAAATGGTCTTATGAATTAGCGATTTGGCTCCAATTCACATTCCAAGTAATATTCGGCATGCTAATTACGTTGCCGATTGCCAAA